>NC_135896.1:40065665-40665665 GCF_964194155.1 Cetorhinus maximus | reverse complement strand
TTCTGACCACATATTTATGCCATCACTAAGACCCCTATTTCCACCTCCGTAACATTGCCTGTCTTTGCCCTTTCTCAGCTTATCTGCTGCCAAAAACCTCATTCATGCCTTTGTTAAATCTAGACATTACTATTCCAACACATTTCAGCATGGTCTCCAACATTCTACCCTCTGTAAACTTGAGGTCACCCAAAACTCCAACCTCAGAGATATCTGCGTTCCTCTAAGTTTGGCCTCTTGTGCATCCTGTGATTTTAATTGCTCCACTATTGGTGGACACGCCTTCAGTTGCCTGGACCCCAAAGTCTAGAATGTCCTCCCTACACCTCCCCGCCTCTCTACCTCACTTTCCTACTTCAAGAATCTCCTTAAAATCTACCGCTTCAAACAAGCTCATCTGACCTAATGTGTCCTTTTATGGCATGATGTCATACTTTGTTTCATAATGCTCCTGTGAAGTGTACTGGAGCTAAGACCTCTCACTACATTTTTATTTTTTATATAAATATATCAACATGGCTACTTCATAAAATTTTAAAAACTGGACGAAAACTTTAAACTGACTGAAGCCATGTCTGGCTGTGACTTTCGAAGAATAAGAGCTATTCGACAGTGTCGTGGCGCCTTGCACCTCATTACCTTTGAAAAGAGGTTAACAACCCCTGTGGCTGCACAGATCAAATTCAAAGGCCATCTACATTTCCTAAGCCAGGTCCAGCCAATGGAGACTACTAGTCTGCTAGGACAAAGCACCCTGCAAACTTTCAAATTCTTAATGGATGAAACATTAACAACCTCAAGAATCCTGACAAGAAATATACATCCTTTGTCAAAGCCAAAGTGGAGAGGTGGGGGGTCATGTGACCTCATATCTGGGAGAACCAGTTACACTGGGCGGCATCGCCCCAGATTTGTACCAAGTGCGGTAGCGGGCAGTTAAAACAACACTATACCGGCTGGCCGCAATGGTGGCTTTTAACACCATAGCGACCCAAACCCACCACATTAATTACGCATTCCCGGGAAACACACTGTTTCCATGGCAGGCAGGCTCTCATTCACCTCCCCGCTTCATCATCTCGTCGTGCACAATATTTAAAGTCTAGCCCCGTGCACACCTCTCAGTGCTTCCAGCCAATGACTGCTGCAGGGAAGACATGATGGCCCCGAAAGGCAAAAAGGCTGCAGACCGCAGGTTTAGTGACATGTCCCTCAAGCGCCTGTTGGATGCCATGGAGGCCCATCGTGATGTTCTCTACCCGCTCTCTGGCTGCAGGAGGGGCAGTGGCATCACCAATCCAGCATGGGAAGTGGTGGCAGCAGTGGTCAGTGCCAATGCCCTGCAAAAAAGGACAGCCACCCAGTGCCGAAAAAGGATGAATGGTCTCATCCATTCACTATCCTCATCACTCTCAGCTCACACACTCACAAACCCATCACACATCCATAGGGATCTCACACCTCAAGGAACAACACCACTAACTCTCACACACACCCTCACATCTCCATCAGGCTCATATCCTCTCGAGCTGCATCCTCATCCTGTCCATGTCTCCGCTCATCACACAAACATTTCACACAGCGCAATGTGTCCTGCTCACACTGTCTCCAACTGTTTTCATGCAGGAAAAGCCTGTTCACATCAACAGAAAGCGGTCCCAGACCGGGGGTGGAATGGCCCACATTAGGCCCCTCACTTATTTTGAGGAGTGTGATATTGCGCTGACTGATGAGGACATGGACTGTGCCAGTGGTGACAGTGAGGTCGGTGGCGAACACACTCGTGAGGATCCTGCACCCCTTCATCCCTCCCTCAACACAACTGTGAGTGCTCTCTCTCCTGCTTTTGACTCTGCTGCCATGCACTAATTATCTCTACGTTGGTTCACAGGGAGCTCTGCCAAGCGACTGACACCCTCAGCCAGCCAGGCCCTCAACTCCATCCATGTCTCCACCTCCAGTCAAGAGGACACATCCTCCATTGGAGATGGAAATATGCAGCCTGGAAGACCTGTCACAGCGCTTACCCACACCCTGCACAGTGCAGAGATATAGACCTCAGTGGGAACTAGATTTAGAACAGGCTCAGGTTCACAATCTGGTGGTCACCGCACGGACACATGTCCACAGCAGGAGGAGGCAGGTTCAGCCGAGCTCCCCGGCACTCAGAGGGCTGCTGGGGAAGAGGTATCGGTGAGGTCCGAGTCAGAAGACGGCCTTCTGGATTTGGCCTTCTAACTCATCCTGGAGAATCAGCAGAGGGTGTGGGAGCATCACACAGAGCTGTTGGAATCCCTCAACAGAGTGACACGTGAGTCGGAGGAGTGCGTCCACCTGCTCTCTGATGAAGTAGTGCCCACATGTGTGTGTATGGAGGTCTCCATGGGGAGGATGGCAGACGCCATGGAGACCCTGCTCCAGCAGAATGCAGAGATATGTTCAGACCCGGACTCCATCATAGGAGACATGGGTGAGTTCCTGTAGTGGCCACTTGAGAGGGAAAGAGGGCATCTTGACATCCCTCCAGGTGCTCCTTCCCCTCAAGGAGTCAGGCCAGGGCCCCCAGGCACCCAAAGGGAGGAGGACGAGCATCAGGAAACCCCTGGGTCATTCACTCAGGAATCTCAGAGTCTGTCCTCTCCCTCCGAGTTCCCTTTGCCCGTGAGCCCCTCAACCTCATCCTCTGTCACTGCAGATGGAGCAGCTGACCAATGAGTGATTCTTGAGGGAGAAGTGTGTGTGTGTGGCAGGGCCTTTTGGAGCCTCGTGCAAGCACTCTCCCACACACACGGATCCTTCACATATCACACTCACCTCAGTGTCCTGAGTATTTTGAATGCTGCCGGCTGGGGTTCCCTTTCAGTTGTCCATCTGAGTTGGTCATATCTCTGCCCACCCAATAATCCCACTCCCATGCAGCACCTGATTCCGCCCACCACGACTGTTGTTTCACTTTCGATTTGGACAGCATGGTCTGGATTCAGTTTTTCATCAGTTCCCCCGTCTTTTCCCCTCCTCCAGTCACCCATTTCCTTTCCCCCATCACAGTTGACCCCCTCAGGCATCACCTTCCACCTGTGGCCTACCAAACAGCTTTTCCTTCAGAGATGTCCAGGTGAACGCGCATATTCCTTCCTTCACGAAAATCCCACCCCCATCCACATTCACCTCCTTGACCTTCTACTTCCCACCCCCAGGGCCTGTGTCTGCCTCTGAGTCCCCACCAACTACCCTCGCCTTCCCTTGTACTGCTACCGTCGAACCCTCACCCTACCGTACTGCCTCACTCTGCCCTCAGTCATTCTCACCGTTCCATCGTTCCTCAGTTTGCTTCCCAGGAGGCAGTCATGGACCCATCAGACCCCTCCCTTGCATGTTTACCTAGATCTAAGTCCCCCACTCTAGACCCCTCCCCCCCGGAACCTCTTCCTCCCCCTGGAACCCTTCCCCCCCGGAACCCCTTCCCCCCTTTAGTCCTTCCACCCCCTCAGACTCCCCTCCCGCTTAGTCCCCCTTCTTCCTAACTCCCTCAGACACCCTTGCTTCTTCCGCCACCCTTAGTCCTTTCTCCCTCATGACTCCTTCTTCCAGCCTTACCTCTTCCACCAGTCTTACTTCTTCCTCTTGCCTTACTCCTTCCCCCTTCCTGACTCCCTCAGACATCATCTCTTCTTCCTCCAGCTTTACTCCTTCCCCCTTCCCAACACATTCCTCCACCCTTACTTCTTCCTCAACACTTACTCCCTCCCCTCTCCACATTCCTTCCTCCTACAGGACTCCCTCCCCTCTCCACAATCCTTCCTCCTCCCAGACCCTCTCCCCTCTCTGCACTCCTTCCTCCTCCTGGACTTCCTCCCCTCTCCGCACTCCTTCCTCCCCCTGGACTCCTTTCCCTCTCCACACTCGTTCCTCCTCTGAACTCCTTCCCTTCCACCGTCCACCCCCTTTACAGCTACCTCCCCAGTTGCCATCTTTTATCCCATCACCCCCTCCTCCCCCCATACTTCTTCCCCCTCCCAACCTCATCCCCGACAACTTTGTTTCCCCCCAACCTCACCCCCAATACCCTCATTCCTCCCTCCCAAACTCACCCCCGACACCTTCATTTTCCCCCAACCTCAACATCCCAAAACCTTCATTCCACCCCTTCCAACTTCATTCCCGCAACACCTTCATTCTCCCCTGCCAACCTCACCCCCCACTGATACCTCTTCCTCTCCCAGTCGATCCTAGACCTTCCTCTCCCACCCCCTTGACCATCATCCCTTGTGAGTATCCAACATCCATGAGCTGCTTCGCAAAAGATCCATGTCCATGAGAATCCACCCAACATGGACGTTCCTCCAGGGTGTCGTTGGTATCAGGCCCCAGCAACTTCTGTTCCTCAGATGTCCGCCATGTGAGGTAAGTCCCGACTTCTGCATGTCACAATTGTCAAGATGTGTTCTGCACTGGCATGTTTTCCCGTCAGCGTGGGCGGACAATCCAGCGGGAGATGGGGAATGAGTCTGGCGGGCTGGCCCTATAATGATATGCTGATGTATTACAATGATGTTCCCATGGTCCGATGGTGGGGTACGCGGCCCGCTATCATCAGGCTGAGCGGACAATCACAAACTGGTTTCACGACACCGTGAAACCAATTTTTGACCTTCTCGCCATATTGTTCGCTCATGCCACCAAACACGCCCAACACTAGTGGGTATGGATGATTTCACCCATTGTCTTGCTGTACTGCCAATCAGTCTACCATCTTCCACCTAGCAAGCAGCAGCACAGAACAACAGCTCGGTCCAGGTGAATGTCTGGTCCCATCTATACTGTTTCTACTGGGACTGCTGAACTTCTATACCATCGCCTACAAGATTAATTTATTATTGCATTCCTATCTCATTGTCAAAGTCACCTCTACTAGATAAGTAAATTATCCAGCATCAGTTTTCAACCTGCCAGCCTCTGTGAGGGACTGCACCATTGGACTTTGATTCTGGACTCTGGACTCATGTGAAACAATAATTCTTTACTCTGTGGTCTTTTCCCTATAAACCTTTCTTTCTCTATTCCACCCACCCCAACCCCCACAACCACCCCTTTAATTGTGTGAATGAAAAGGAGGCCACATTTCTACCCTCCTCCCACATTTGAGAGTGTTCAAAATAAACTAACCCTCTGAATTCATCCTATCACAAGTTTGCTGTGGAGCTATTATTAGAAATTGGATCACACCAAAAACTGAGAGGTTGGGAAATACACCACTGTTTATAAAGGAGGAGGTCAAAATCAAAAACACCCTTCTGTTTACAGACAGGTGGTGAGAGGAGAAATCAGGGCTGTTTAAATTAAACCCTCCTCCTATCCATAACAGAAGTGTCTTGTGATGTTTTATTACATTGTAAGGCATTATATAAATACAGGTTGTTGTTGTTGTTGTTATATTAGTACATGACCAGGAAAAAGAACAATGATGAGGCCATTTTGACATTTCTTCACCTTGTTTTACACACTGTAGAAGTGCCAATGCCTGACTTATTCCCAGAAATGGACAGCAAGGGTGAACAACAATCTCAATCACTTTTTCCTTTCCATAACACCTGAGGGATATCAGATAATAGTGAGCAAGGTGCCCTTAACGTCTTGTTGGTTGTGATTTAAAATGGTCACTGCAGTTTCATGTTGTGACTATATTGGCAATGGCGGTGGAAAACAACTGCTTCTTGTTAGAATGGTGTGAGGCTGGAGCGTGCAGTTAAACCGCAAGTGACCCAGTGCTCCAAAGCCAGGGCAGAACAGCACTATGAGCGCATCTAACTCAACACACGTACAGAGCTCTTTTAACCAGCATCCTTCACAAAATGTACAGTGTAATTGACTGATCCATTACATCTGGATGTAATTAGCAGCTTTAACAGCATTTTCATCTTGGATTTCAATAACTATCATCCTGCAGCCACTTGAGACTCCTGAGGTCAGTTCCTTTACTATGGTCTCCCTGGCCTGACCTTTGGTCATTTGAATCTTCCGCACCAAATATCCTCAAAGTTTCCAGTGATTCATTTAGTAAAAAATCATGCCTTAAACTGGGAACATTGCATTTTTTTTGTCACTGGAATGCAATTGAAATGAAATTAGAATTCATCTGCTAATTTCTGTATTATATATTGCTCTAGCGCATGTTTTGCTCTCCAAAATTTACCAGTGGTAAAGTTTTTGCAGAGTAACAAAAAGGAAAGCAGGTGTCCTAAGCAGTGGTGACTATGTTAGAGACTGTTCTGTAGCTCTCCAGGGTGTTATTCACAAGCTGGTGTTGTAAAATAGTGCCCACGATCATAACATTGTCCCTTTATCACCATCAACATGTTGGCCTCGCTGACAGTGACCATAATTCCTGGTGCTAATAGATTGATTCTATTGATCCACAACATCAACTGTAGTGACTGTTAAATGTTAAAAGCTTTGTTTGCCACTGAATGATAGATAACATATAATTGTGCCAGTTCAAGTCAAAGTAACTGACTGAGCTTAATGTCCAGTCATAAAAGATACAGAACTACTGTAAGGTCACATATTGAGAGTAAAATGGACCAAACCACCATTTCCTGTCTTATGTGTACCTGAACTTTGCATTTGAGAGAATTGAAACAGGATGCTACTTTGCTGAGCAAATAGAAAATGCACTTTGTTGCAAAAAAAGTGTATCAGTACTTCAAGCAAGTGACCTTTCCATCTGGGTGTAGTCACATGTCAGAGGCAATCACCTCCCAAAGTAAGCCATTTATTCAATAACTCGATCTTAGGCAAGTAGATTGGTTTGACTTCTATGGCTGGATTTTCATCCTCGAGGCAGGGAGCTGGAGTCAGGAAATTTCCCAGCTGGGTGTGCCCGCCTCAAGAGAAAACGTCTGCAAAAGCAAGATTTTTGTTCTGGTGGGGGGGATGGTGCTAACTGAAGTTAGGCCCACCATCCCCAGAAACAGTGTGGAGGCAGCCACAGGGGCTGGCTGGTGCCAAGGTGGGCTGAATAAGAGGCCCACCTCTGTGCTCTGAGACGTCATCCCAGTTGCAATAAAAACAATAAAAAAGAGCCTTCTAGCCCTCACGCCTCACACCCCTTACTCCCCCCACACACTCATCATGCCCCCTACATGTAAACTCATGCCACAGCATGCCCCCCACTCACCCCCAATGCCAATGCTCTATGGCACTTCAATGCCCATTTACCCAGTATACACTCTGGACTGAACCAATGAGACCTAAATTAACAATGTCATGTGTGAAAAAGCTTTAAAAAGCCAGTTATTCATTCATGGCTTTCTTGCAAAAAACCTTTTTTACTACAGCCTTATAAAAGTGCCAATCAACCAGCTCTTTAAATCATCAATAGCAGAAATTGCAAGCACTTGACACCTCTGCATCTTGTTTAAATAAACATTAAGCAATTGAGAAATAGATCTAAGAGATAAGGCTGTCAATCAAGCAAGGTTTTCCCTTGGGTGCAGTTCTTTCAACGGAATAATGGATGTCTGGGCTCCTAGTCAAGCCTCATTATGAGTGGCCATTGGGGGTGGGTGGAGGGGCATAGGTTGGCATGGGAGGTATGGGTAAGACCTTTTGAACCTACCTTTCAAAAGGTTCCCTCATCCACACTATGGTTCACAACACCTCTTGGGGGCCATGAACCAGGACTCATTGAAAAGAATCAGGTTCCAGCAGCCATTTTTAAAAGTCAACAGGTTCTCCCTGACTCCCCAAAAATCCAGTCCCTACAGAAGATTGGATTGTAATTATTTTTTTTTCTATTCACAAGTATGGATCAGTGTGGAAATCAGAAGCATTGTATCAGAAGTGAAGTATTTGGCTAAGGACCCTATTTCTCCTGGGTAGAAATGCTGAGCTACCTGCCACCCTCTATGATTTCTGTCAACCGTAGGATTTTTCTCAGCATCAGAATTTTTATCAACAGTAATATCCAAGAAACAGCAATTAGGATGCAGATATTAAAACTGTTCTTTCCAGATGTCACTTTTGTTCACTCCCCCTGATGCTTACTCACCTTGTTATAGATACAGGCAACCTTGAATCCATCTTCTAGAATAATGTCTATTGTACAATTCATTACAAGTATGACCAATATACCCTTTGGGTTGGGAAAAAGCAAATGATTGCTTGTAAATGTCTTTAAACAATGAAGGCCTGCACAAGAGGCAGCATAACTTTTTCACTTCCTGTTTGAAAACTTATAACAGAGGTATTAGCATTATAAAATAAAACTAGCTTGGGAAAATGACATTGTCATGGCATCATACACATGGAACTGCTGACTGGCATGTAACTTTAAAGAAGACGTGGACAGAGGGACAGAAAAGCTGTATACTTTCACCAAGAGCGGAAAATAAGGCCTGAATATGAATGTAAAGTAATAGCACTGAACATATATGCACTAGCAGTTGTGGAAGATAAATGTCAAAAACACTGTATTAACAGAGAGGAATATCTTCAAGGATACTGCACAAGTGAAAAGAGCAGGATTATAAAAGTTGCACTTGATGTGAAAGTAAGGAGTATGTTCTGCAGAGAGAATTTTCCAGGTGTCAATCACAACATTTCAATTTCCTTGGCAAGGGTAACTCCCTACAATGGTACTTGCACTTGCTGTTCTTGAAAGTGGTCCTTTTGCCAGGAGCCTGCCAGTTCCAGGGAGCAGGGAAGACTATTCTGATGATACACAGGAGGTCATGCTGGGAAAGGTGATAGCAAGGAGGCCATTTTTTAGTCATGAGGACTACTCTTCTCACCAAGCTGCAGTAAGGGCTATCCCAAGGATTGGTCAAGCATGCTGTTTCTACAATAAAGAGGTCATACTCCCAGGTTGGAGAGGATTCAACACCTTACAGAAGTTGGCAAAGTACATACACTCTTTCCATTCAAATAACTTACATGGATTGCTTCCTTATACAGGGCCCTTTGCTCACTCTAACACTACCACAAGGTACCCCAAATTCAGGGATATCGCACCTTTCATTATTTCTTCAAACATATTTCTGCTCTCCCTGATTGACTCACTGTTGGCACCATGATACACTTCCCAATTCTCAGTTGGATGCTCCATGTTCCTATAGTCTTATTTTGGGAAGCAGTAGCCAATAGCTCTGGCAGATCACAGGAAATGGTCAACATTTTATGAATCTCTTCAAATCCAAGCAAATGAAGTCAGCAGGAAGAGGGAGGGGCTGAAAACTGGATCTAAAGCCATTGACATACCTCAAAGAATTTACCAATGGGCTCTCATACCATTTCTTCCTTCTTTATCCTTCTTTTGGATATCCTGAGGATATGAAAAGGATTATATAAATACAAGCTTTTTCTTTCAGTTTTTCTCTTCCTTCAAGGGATTAATAATTCATCCATTCATTCTACCAATAGGCAACTTGGCTGCTCATGCTGCACACTATATTAACTACAACTACAACAACAACCCGCATTTATATAGTGCAGTTAATGTAGTAAAACATCCCAAGGTGCTTCATGGGAATGTTATCAAGCAAAATTTGACACTGAGATGCCCAAGGACGAGATATTTGGGCACAAGACCAAAAGCCTGGTCAAAGAGATGTGGTTTAAGGGGCATCTTAAAGGACAAAATAAAAGTAGAGAGTCAGAGAGATTGAGGGAGGGAATTCCAGAGCTTACAGCCTTGGCCGTTGAAGGCATAGCCACCAATGGTGGAGCAATTAAAATTGGGGATGCTCAAGAGACCAGAATTGGAAGAGTGCAGATATCTGAGAGGGTAGCAGAGATGGAGCAAATTACAGAGATAAGGAGAAACAAAAATATGAAGGGATTTGAAAACAAGTTAGAGAATTTTAAAATAGAGGTGTTGCTTAACTGGGAGCCAATGTGGGTCAGCAAGCATAAAGATTTTGGATGAATGGGACTTAACATGAGTTAGAGTATGGACAGCAGAGTTTTGGATCACCTCAAGTTTATAGAGCGTAGAACATGGAGACTAGCCAGGCTCATGTTGGAATAATCAATACCAGAGATAACAAAGGCATGAATGAGAGTTTCAGCAGCAGATAAGCTGAGGTAGAGAAAAAGTCTCTTTTTATGGAAGTGGAAAGAAATGGTCTTACGTGGTTCAGATGTGGGGTTGGAAGATTGTCTTGCCAAGGTTGCGAGCAGTCTGGTCAGCCTCAGACATTTGCCAGCGAAAGGGATGGAGTCAGTAGCTGGGAAACAGAGGCTGATGTGGGGACTGAAGCCAATGGGCAGAATTGTCCTCTCCCCTTTGTGTTGGGCATCAATACAGGCAGGGGGGAGGGGGTGGAGGGGGGGGTTAGAATTTGGCGGGGGGGGTGCATAAATCGGTTTCACACTGGCGTGAAATCATAGCGGGATCATCCGATGGTGTCCGCCATGGCAGGTCGCTGGAGGCCCCGCAATGGGATGCAAAGTAAGGCCCGACTGGAATCGCCTGCCCGATGCCCAATTTGCCAATACGCCAGCCCAGAACACGTCTGTGCAAGTGTGACGTGCAGAAGTCGGGACTTACCTTTAGGCCTTGCTCAGATCGCGGACATCTGAGGAGAAGATGCTGGAGGCCTACAGCTACCGGACCCTGAAGGAACATGGTGGGTGGTTCCTCATGCACATGGCTCCGCCGCAAAGCATCTCTTGGAAGATGGGAGGTCCCCACGCAGCAGTTTCAACTCCGCTAAGGCTTCGGAACTTCACAAACTTCACTATGGGCTCACACCATCTTCCATGGTCTCTGTTGATGCTTCAGGCCTGCTTCAGAACTTCACAGACTTTGCAATGGGCTGGTACGGATGAGTGGCAAAGGAGTGGAGGAGAGGAAGGTCTAGGTGTGAGTGGGAGAGGATGGTGTACTGGGGTGGGAGGGTCTGGTGTGAGGTTGGAAATGGTGGGGGGGGGGGTGTGGGTGTGAATGTTTTAGGGAGGTGGGGTGAGTGAAGATGTCAGGGGGTGAGGTTGGGGGGAGTGGTGAAGGTGTCAAGGGGGTGAGGTGGGGGGGTGGTGGCGAAGGTGTCAAGGGGGTGAGGTTGTTGGGGTTGAAGGTGTCGGGGGTGAGGTAGGGAGGGGGAAGGACGGTGTATGGGGGCTGGAGAGAGTATGGGGATAGGAGAGAGTTCGGAGGGAGGAAGGTTTCCAGGGGAAGGAGGGAATCCAGAGTGGGGAAGTTGTCTGGGTGGAGGAGAGGGTGAGGGTGGAGGAAGGAGTAATGGGGGAGGAAGGCGTTGAGGGAGTGGAATGTCCAGGTGAACGTGCAAGGGAGGGGTCTGCCTCCTGGGGAGCATACAGAGGGTGGGCGTGGTGGGAGGGATGGTTAGAATAACAGGGGCAGAGGGGGCCGGTAGGTTGGGAGGGTGAGGGTGCGACGGTGTCGGTAGAAGGGGCAGCGAGGTTGGTTGGTGGGAACATGGAGGTAAACACAGGCATGGGGTTGGGAAGGAGGAGGTCAAGCGGATGGAAGTGGGATTTCCAGGAAGGTAGGGAACGTACACGTTCACCTGGACATTCTGGAAAGACAAGGGTTCAGGCTGGAAGGTTACGGTGGAGATGTTGAAGGTTATGCCGGTTATGACATAACCTACGGTTATGGGGAAAGGACATGGGTGACTGGGGGAAAGGAAATGTTGGGGGAGCTCATGAGGAATTTGATCACTACCACCTTTCCGAAATTGAAAGTGAGAGGAGCCCCTTGTTGGATGGGCACAGGTGCTGCATGGGAGTGTGATCAGTGGGTGGGCGGAGATGCAGGTCAGCTCAGTTAGACAACTGAAAGAGAACCCCAGCAGGCAGCATTGAAAATACTCAGGACAGTGAGATGAGTGTGATGGATGAAGGCTCCGCTGGCAGTGGGAGAGTGCTTGCACGAGGCTCTGAAAGGCGCTGCGACACACACTTCTCCCTCCAGAATCACTCGTGGTCTGGCTGCGTGAAGTTGAACTGCTAGTGGTGGGGGGATGCAGGGGGGACACTCATGAAGCCATTGCACATTATTCAGTGAGAGTGAATATATTTTCAGATTATAAAGTGACAAAATGTGTTCACCCACTTGTGCAACCACTTGTGATCAGAATTTCTTAATTTTTCTATGCCTACCACTCCTTCTAGGTGCTGCCCTGACATCCGCAACAGGGGTGGAGACAGCCTGTGTAATGGTTGGCCTTGTTGCCTCTGATGACTTATGCAAGCACCCTCTGGAGACCCAAAGACTTGGGGGCCACAGCTTGTTTTGGCTATCCTCCTGTGGGCCAGCCACTCCCTCTGCGCTGACAGAGGAAGAGGTTAAGGGGGTCACAGGCAAAAGGGAATCGAAGGGAATGGACAGCCTCTGAGAGTCCTGAGTGGATGACCCAAAGGTGTCCAGCTTCTGCTCCTCCTCCCTTCAAGCGCATGAGGGCCTGACTCCTTGAGGGGAAGGAGCACCTGGAGGGACATCGAGGTGCCCCGTATCCCTCTCACATTGCCACCACAGGAGCTCACCAATGGCTACCGCGATGGAGTGCAGGTCTGCACACATCTCCGCGTTCTGCTGGACCAGGGTCTCCATGGAGTCCGCCATCCTTCCCATGGACACGTCCATATGCACGCATGTGGGCATCACTTCATCAGAGAGCGGGCGGATGTACTCCTCCGACTCATGTGCCACTCTGTTAAAGGCTTCCAACAGCTCTGCGTGATGTTCCCCCACCTTCTGCTAACTCTCCACAATGAGTTGGAAAGTCGAATCCAGAGGCTCATCATCTGACTCGGACCTCACCGATGCCTCTTCCCCAGCAGTCCTCCAAGTGCCAGGGAGCTCGACTGAACCTGCCTCCTCCTGCTGCGGACATGTGTCTATGCGGTGACCACCAGGTTGTGAACCCGAGCCTGCTCTAGATCTAGGTCCCACCGAGGTGTGTGTCTCTGTGCTGGAGGATGTGATAAGTGCTGTGATGAGTCTTCCAGGCTGCTTATTTCCAGTTCTTCAATGGAGGAAGTGTCATCTTGGCTGGAGATGAGGACCTGGATGGAGCTGAGAGACTGGCTGGCTGAGGGCATCGGTCGCTTGGCAGAGCTCCCTGTGAACCAATTTAGAGATAATTAATGCATGGCAGCAGGGTCAAAAACAGGAGAGGGAGCACTCATAGTTTCATTGAGAGAGGGGTTATCTGGTGCAGGATCCTCACATGGGTGTTAGCCACCGAGGTGTGACATCCCTGTGGATGTGTGATGGGTTTGGGAGAGTGTGTTGAGAGTGAGGTGGTGGTTGACTTACCCTGGTGGAACGTATGAGCATCCAGCAGGCAGCCCAGAGAGGCATCACTAAATTTGAGGGCTGCTGTCACCTTTGCTTTTGGGACCATCTGTCAGCTGGAGCAGTCCTGGTCTGTAGACGTGAAGGAGGCTGCGCTCTGGTGCGCTTTACACATGGCGCCCGGAATGAGAGAACACTGAGGTCACATTGTGGCTGGCAAAGCCATGACCGCCCACCAGCGATCCAGCATGTCTCCCGTGTATCCATTATTAATGAAGCAGGATACGCGGGAAGCGGACAATACGGCGTGAAAACCCGCCATTGTGGCCGGCGGGGAATACATTGTTTCTCATGCCTTATTTAGTGCAATCCTGGGACGATTCTGCCCAATGGCTTCACTTTCCCCAATAATTGGTTGGAGGATGTTTCTGCTCATCCAGAGCTAACAGTATTATAAGTAGATAGTGAAGGGTTCAAGAGAGGTGAGGTAGAACTGGGTGTTGTCAACGCATATATAGAAACAGACACTGTTTTTAGATTATGCTGCCAAGAGGCGACATGCAGGTGAGAAATAAAGGGGGCCAAGGATAGATTCTTTGGGGGGGGGGACACCAGACATAATGGTGCATGAGTGGAAATGAAAGCCAATGCAGGTGGTCCTCTGGCTATGATTACTATTCTGTTAACTGTGAAAGGCAATGCAGTTTTGTATTCTTTGGTCCAATAAAGCAACCTTGCAGACCCACTAGCTTTTAATCCATTTGGCCGTGTAACTGATTGACATTACTGAATCAACCTGACTGATGCTAACACACTTAGATTGAAGACATGCTATCTGAACATTACACCTCTTCACAACTGCCTCATCCATGCAATATATTCCCCATGAGTGTCCGCTGTGGCTCAGCTGGTAGCACACAAGCCTAGGAGTTACAAGATTGTGGGTTTAAGTCTAATTCCAGAAAGTCTCTCCATCCTAGAGTGCTGGTGCTATCTTTTGGACGAGGCTTTAAAGCGTGATTCTGTCTGCTTTCCACAGTAAATGTATAAGATCCCATGGCACTATTTCGAAGAGGAACAGGGGAGCTTTGCCTGGTGTTCTGGCCAATATTTATCCCTAAATTGACATCATGAAAACAGATTAGCTGGTCATTACCTCATTGCTGTTTTCGGAGCTTGCTTTGCACACATTGGTTACAGCATTTCTCTACATTACAGTAGTGACCACTATTAGTATTTCATTGGCTTTAAAGTGCTTTGGGACATCCTGAGGTCAAAGTGCTATATAAATGTGTTTTTTTAAATCTATCTCCTCCAATTTGTACACTGACAATGTTACACTCTGCAGCAATGAATCACATTGCTCTGATAACCACAGAAGCAATAATACAGATACAGACTTAATGACCACAATATTTGGTTCTTTAGCGCTGCTGGAGGGGACATCGCAAAAGTCAATCCCTTCTTTGGGTGTATGCTGCACCACCAGCCATTTCCAACAGGGCCCACACGGAAGCCCCTACTAGATAATCCAATCATGAGATCACTCAGCCCATGCAGCTCATGTGATGCCCATTTTCCAAATTTGGGCCTTGCAGGCCACTCAATTAATTGGCATGTTACACACCAAAGATCAAGTGTTCATCCCCACAAGAAGGACCTAGCACAAGCATTATTTAAAAGGGCCAGCAAGCCAACTTGCAGGAATGGTAATTATGAAGAAGTTCTGCTATTGAAAAATACCTGGAGGTACTCTGGAATGTTTTTGGTGAGTTGCTGGATTTGACAGGGAGTGTTGCCGTATTGTCACAGGAAGGGCAGAGAATTTGATGGCCTGTCCACACAAAGGCTGCAATAGGTATGGGGGCTGAGGTTGCAGTGGCTCTGGGTCAGCAACACAACAGGGGAATGCAGCAGAAGCTGCAGAGAGGGGGAACTTTGTGTGATGCCCTCTGCCAATATAGAGTCGGACTCTTCCATGCTCCTTGACAGTGAGAGAAGGTTGTCCAGTAGGCCAGCAATGCATCCAGCATCTCAGTGTGCATGCTTATTCAGTGCTGTCCTGTATGCCCACCCTATTGAGGTCCTCATCTGAGTCACCTGTAGAAGAACTCATCTGTCACCTTGCCTTCCAGTGAGCTGGCACATGAACGATTCATTATCTCTGGCCGAGCTGCAGCCCATGTATGCCCAGCGCACTACATGCTGGCCCCAATTCTATACCACCCTTTAAGGTATGTGGAATGCCACAGTCTGAATTGGTGACTGTGAGTATCAGGTAAAGTGATGGAGCCTCTTCATCAGTGCTTTGCTGTTGCCCTCTCTCCTCCACCTGGGATTGTTGTGTCTGAGCAGGGCACCCTTCTTGAGCGTCTGAAAGCAGGAACTCAGAAAGGGAAGGTTAATGTAAGGGAAGGGGGATGGAGTGGGAAGTAAATGGTCCGTGGCGACACCATCCGCAGCTTGCTCATCATGTCAGAGAGCAGGAAGAAGGTGAACAGGGAGTTAAGAAGGGGTATAAAATAGGAACATACCCTCACCTGCAATGTTCTCAGTGATGCCAGGTGCCATGGGTTCTGACACAGGCAGCCCCATGATGTAGGGTAAGCATCTCCTCAGTAGGGATCAGAAGGTGCAGACATCCTTGTCCCCCAGTTTCTGCTTTGCTCCTGTCTATTGTGTGCCATCTTGTCCTGCATGAGAGAGAGCAGACTGTGTTTGGTTGTTGTGCGTTCCATGTACTGGCTGTAAGTGGTGGGTGTGAGGCTGGCAGCATTGGTAAGTGCATGAGGGTGATGTGGAGTACCTGGATTTTAGGTGTGAATCCTGAGTACCAGAGAATGCTAACGGGTGAGCAATGGCGTTGCCAATTGGTGGTGGGGGTGGGGAGGGAGTGTATGTTAGGTTGAGCAGTGTAAGAGACTGGTGGAGTGGGAGGTGTCACGTGAAGATGCATTTACTGACCTTGACCACCCCCCATGAGGTCATTAGACATCTTGCGGCACTGTTGTCCTCGCATCCAAGTTACAGGAATTGACCTCCCTAGCAGCCTGTTTCCAATCCCCCTGAGGGTTCTCCACCCCATAGAACCATGGCATCCCTCCTGTCCACCTCCACCATGGCCTCCGGCATCACATCTGTGACCCTGGAGCCCTGGCTCTGTCTTGGTGTTCCATTTTCCTTATTTAGAATTGCAGCACTGATATTCAGCAGCTGCCTCCTGTAATGCAGCGCGGCTACCCTTTAAGGGGGACAGGCTGCTATTAAAAACAGAAGGTTAAGTATACCATGTTCTAATAGCATGCACACTCAACTCCATGATGACCACAATGGCAGCCATAAGCACAGTAAGCACTCAGCCCCACACTACAGTCAGGTAAATGACATGGCAGCACCAAATTTGAGTGCAAACTACCTCCATTGGAACCAGAGCAGGCAAGTTGCATATTGTGACCCCCACAACTAAATAATATAATAAACCATTTTTTATCGCAATGAATCACAGGTAATATATGATGTACTGACAGCATCTACGTTCGTAACCTTTTAATTTTTCATTAGTAAAGCCTTACGCACGAATGTAAAACCTAGCAAATACATTCGGAATATTCTAATCAAATTCAGCAATGGAAACTCCCACATCAACTTCTGACACCAACTGAAAACACTCTAACCTAAAAAAGATTCAAAGGGCTTATTCAGTGGCTCTGCGCTCCCTTAGTTACTCTCCTGCTTAAGTGAAACACAACTTCTTCTGGCTTTCGTGACATCAGATATTTTTCTGATTTTTCTGGATTGCTTTAGTCTTGCAGATTATGCAACTAAACCCAGGCCTGCCTCCATTTGAATGGATGTGGGTACATTATGCTAGCGCTAATTATTATGCATCCCTTGGCGATGGGATTCTCCACAACTAGGTCCAATTTATTCACTGAATATGGCCTTTTCTACACTGTTACCATTTTCTGACTATCTCTGCCAATAGTATGAAGACATAAAAGTGGTGACTTATAGGTCTAGTTTCCTACTGACAGAGTTGCTTAACCATAATATTGTTGCACATTGATAATTAAATGTCTTAACGTACATGATGTGGTATATTTCAATGGAGTGAATTACAGTATTAATAATGCAACAGAAAATGTACTCCCTTAACAATGAAAAACTGTCAAAAATACTTTTACACTTGTAGTAGCTGAAGGCATGGCGTCTCCTGCTGTCTATCAGGGGTCACGTCATGTTCTGGGAGGCTCCGACCAATGAGCCCAAAGCGCGGGCAATCTGGGAGGTGGGGCTTCCCGATAAGAGTCCTGATTCAGCCTGTAGCACCTGAAAAGCTCTCTGTAGTAAAGTTCATTTGTTTCTTGTTGAAACCTGTCCACTCATTCAAGTCATTACAATACTCAATAGTATAAAAATAAAGCTCATTATGCTTTTTGGGGTGAAATTATACCTGCTTAATAAAATTAGTTAATAGAATCAGAATTACTCTCTATTGCTTAAAAAGATTCTAATAAGCTGTTGTGTAGCTGCAGAAGATGTATTTTGTTGGCACAAATTTCACTGAAGTACTTGAGCTGCTAAATGAGCTGTAGTGATTGGGGAGTAATTACATTAAACTGAACTGCACTTTAGATTATAACTCTCACAATTCTCAGCTCTGACAACAGTTCCAGCGTCCTGTGATAAACCAATAAGAATTGATTTTACACACAATAAAACATATATGTTTCTTCAACCTGATTGGTCATGTTGTAGTCCCCTATTCTTAAAACAATAGTTGAATTTCGAAAATAACCCTGTACAGTTGTCTAAAGTGATCTCAGATTAAAATGTCTGCTCATTAATGCACACGTCTGGTTCAAATTAAGGGAACTGAATGTAATTGGAGTACTTTAATCTGTCTTCTATTTCCTATATTATGTTGCTGTTACACCAACAGGGTTACAGTGTTCCCACTATGTGAGTGACGTGGCACCTCCTTTGCATCAGTTATTATATTTATTGTGTGCTCTAGCCTCATCTGCTACTTGAAGTGCCCCAACAGGTGTAAGCCTGCATGTCTCTGAACAGTGAACAAAGACTGATGGCTCAATGTGTGCAACAGATTTCCGTATTCATTATAGTTACCATTTGGGTGTACTGGTGGGATAGGCCTTCTGCTGGTAACCAGGCTGAAAGAAGTACATTGACATTATGCCAATTCCACCTGCTACACTGGAGGTGCCATAACATGAACATGCACTCAGACTCTGTTTTTCTAGGGCTGACAGGAAACGTAACGGGACATTGATTCAGGGAGAATCGGCTTACTCTGTTGTTGCACTTCCAATTTGCTGATGGATTCATGCTGATACTGGAATAAATCTGCACTCAGTTGGCAGCATAACAACAGCATAAGAAGCCGAAGACTGCAGAGCAGCGATAAAACGAGAACATGGCAGCAATCCATTGTTTCTTTTGTTGGCTCAAAACTGTTGGTAGATATCAGAAAATGTAAAACAATAAAGGGAAACAAAGAGCCAAAGAGAAGATTTTAAAATATTTTTTTCAAATCTTATTTGCTACAACAAAGAAATGACAGATGTGCAGCAACAGGATAACAAATTCACTTTCGCCAGGTTCAGCATTATGTACATACTTGTTGCAAATCACTGGTTTACATTCAATACCTTACACCATGGCCAACCCTCATTCAGAGGCTTTTTAACAAACAACAAGAGTTAATTCATTTGTGTTTGCTTTAACCATCCATTCTCATCATATGTGTTCTATATTGGAAGATCTGTTTATGTTAAAAATGAACTTAGCTAAATCTTTTGCTTTTTTTTTGCCGATCCGGTGTACTTTACATAACATCATCAGGTAGATTCTTACTACCTCTGGCACTCTTTCCAAAATGATTGGTAGGGGTGGGAGAGAATTATGAGTCAATTCAAGAGATTTTTTTTAAACTGATAATCTGCATACTTGTACGTTGAATGCATTGTTATTGGGAATAAACCACATATGTCTTACATGTGCACATTTTAGTTTAGTGTTGATTTGCATCTGATGGTTTCATATCAAATATTGTCTGATAATGCACATATGAAATGCCTTAGGGCACTTCACAGGATTGAAGATGCTATATAAATGCAAGCTGTTGGTGCATCCTTTTGTGCAGTCCATCTACATTTTGCCAATTTTTATATAGTTGTAATCCTTTGACAGCAGGCAAAAATATGAACAGTGAAAGCGGAACAGACCCAATCCAATTCCCAAACTCTCTTTGGGACCATACAAAAAGCAGTGTAGTGGGGCGCAAAGGTGTTTGTAGGACTTTTTTTTTATTAACTGCTAATCTACAAGCAATATCTGTTGATGTATAATTCATCAGAAAAAGTTCCAGCAAAGGACTGCAGTCATTGCACTGAATTTTCTGTCCGGCTGAATAATAAAAAATATCCACTTGTAAAAGTATTGCCATGGGCATAATTCAGGATTTTCCAAGATGACGAGAAAGATATAACCTCAAACTCATTTCCAGCTCAGTGAAGTGGAAATGCAAAGACTGTTCCAGCAGCCAGTTTCTGCCACTAAGCAGATGGTGACTGCTGGAAGCTGACAGCCCTAAACCTGGTCAATGAAACTTTATGGGGAAAGACCTCCAACATGAATAAATATCTTTAGACGGACTAATTAAAAAAGGCCTTTTCATTAGTTTGTGCCATCTGTTAAACTAGAGACATGATGGAATTGGGTACTAGTTAAAGTGAATGCACATGGGTAGTATAAAACAGAGTAGCTAAAGTCCTATAAAACTATTGTATTTCAGTGAAGACTGATTAGCTCCCTAGTCAGCTATCTTCCAACAATGAATTCTAAAGTGCAATTTATGTTGCTAATATTACTGTTACTTTACATGTCTTACAAACTTCAAAACAAGGTCAATGACCAGATCAATATTTCTTCCCTTTTGTTGCAGGCAGATTAATCTGTTCTCCCTCATACAGAAAATGTTGTGGTTCCTGTGCCAGCCTTGAATTGTGATTACTTGATTTTGCTCTCATGAACACTGTCATTTCAACTCTTTGAAAATATAGATTTCACAGCTATTTTCAATTTCAGTTGGCTTGTCAGCAAGTTCAGCACTTCTGTGATCTGCCCACATGAAAGCACTCTAATGTTTGCTCAGTGTGAACCCAGCAGATTATTTGTGTACGTAATTTATGGCAATAAATATGTTTATGCCTCAAGATGTCATGATGTCATATTACATAGATATCAAGACATCTAAACCCATGAAAATCGTGGTAATCCATTTTTCCAGAGCAGTAACATCATAAGCCATGATTTCATTGTAATTATGATGAATGAAGAGTCAAACTGTTTAACTCAAACCGAAAATATTTCTATTGCCTGAAATATTAAGATAAATTATGAATATGGATATTTTAAGTTATTTTGAAATAATTATGTTGTTAATAAAATTATATTATCACATCCTTACTTGTCCTTCAACATAACTGTTAAAATGACAGCCAATTAAGAGTTGATTAGTGTTTAAATATGCATCTAGTTTTAACAATAGCTGGTATTGCACTATAACCAAATAAACTTACTGTGCAACTGATTTTAATTACAAAAAAAACTTGTAGTCTAGTGTCAAACATCTCAGGTCAGCTGGTAAATGTAAGAAGGAAAAGTTAGTTTGTGAAATTAGGTGTCCTTCAGGTCACAGAATTTAAGGTACTCTTTGAACCTTTCTGCCAGGCCCATGTCATGAATAAAGTTTTGTGGCGAATAATCAATGTTCATTAAATAGCCATTAGGTGGGTTGAGGCTTTGTGTATTTAATAATTATAGCTTTAACTGTGTTTAATAATGATAAATTATACTCCAGCTTGGATATTTGTTACACCATAAACCAAGCATTGTTTCCTATTTTGCTCCCCTCTTAATAGTAGCATTATCAGAAAAAGGAATGGGGCGGTGCTTTTCAAACCATTGTACCATACTAGATTGATGTGACCGTTGAACAACACTTTGGAAAACCAGTTCCTCATGGGTCAGCTTGAATTATTTTCACTATGGGCAGAATGCTGCCCTTGTCGGGTGGGCTCGGCAGGGCAGGGGCAGTCGGGAAGCTGACCGCCGCCCTCAATTGGGGCCGGACAGTGATTTCACACTGGCGAGCCAATTAAGGCCAGCCAAGCGTGAAACATGAGCTTCAGCGCTCAGCGCTCAGGCACAGAGCTGCCTCAGGGAGATGAACTCATTTTTTTAAAAATAAAGACTTTATAAATGTAATGAAATATGTCCCCGCTCATGTGATTCTGTCACATGAGCAAGGACATGTTAATAATGAAAAAGTAAAAGTTTTTATTTTATTTTTATTTGCTTTTGGAAACCTCATCCTGCCCGTGGATGAGGTTTCCAAATAAGCGCAAAGGCCACTTGGCCTTTTTGCCTACCTGCCAACCATAAGGTTGGATGGGCAGCGAAAAATTTATTTTAATTAACTTTTTAATGGCCTTAATAGGCCTTTTAATTGTCAGCGGGCACAATGCCAACTCCAACGCTCGGCTAACGTCAACACACATCATTTTACACTCAAGCGGATTGGGCACACGCCCGCCCACCAAGCTAAAAATTTTACCCAATGTAAAAATCAGAATAAAAGTTTCCAACCTGAATGCAGAAGATCATTTTATTGTCATTGTTGCATTTTCTTACAACTTTGGAGGTGATTTTCTTTGCGAAGGTCTGTATCAAAAGCACCAAGACGAGTAGATTGTATCTCTATAATTAAGCTTTTATGCCACCTGAATTGATCCTTTTCAAAATCATTCCTTTTTTGTTTTTTTTTTCTAATTATAGCCAATTGTCTTCCCCCAACTCACAGCATATTAACAAAATCAGCAGCAATGTAGCATTATTTTATTTAGATTTATCCAAAGCATTTTTTGCCAGTGACACTTTTTAAGTTAACAGGAGGCTCACTTGTTACAAGGATGAGAGGGTCAAACGTCACTATTCCCTTTAGGTGGTTATCTCAACTTGTGTCAACTGTGTTTCCCAGCCACCTGCCTGACAAGTGACAGGATAATCGTACAAGGAGCCAACAGAACTCAATGTCAACCACTGCTGAGATGCAAACTGTGACCACAGCAGTAACACATGAGCAGCTCTTGTGTAATGGTACAAGTTATTACATTTTTATTATGAATCATGATATCATTATTAGTGTATCCTCTTGTGTATTTCATATTTACATCATGCATTCTAAAATTAGAGAGGCTTATCTTTGTGCTTCCTAAGCTGGTAATGACTATCTGACAGACAAAACTATCAGGAAATGTGAGAGCATGTAACCACTTTCAAACTAAATCATGACTCATCTTAAAAGTACAAGAAAAACTCGACTTAAGGGGTATGATGATTATAAATTTATCTCCTACCTTTTCTTCATTGCTGTTTTTTAACTAATTTATTCCATATTTTTCCTGAAGGTCAGATAAATTTACATTCATATAGTACCTTTTACCACCTCACAACCTCCCAATGCATTTTACAACCAATAAACTGCTACTGAAGGGTATAGTTACTGTTATAAAGATGGAGAACATTCATGTTGTTGTACAATTCCACCAACATAAACAGCACACTGGTACCTCATAAAAGTGCCCTTATATATGTCTTTGAGCTGAGTGAGTAAATGTATGCAGGCTATTGGCCATAGCTAAAATTAGTCGCTTATGCATCCTGATGTCGCAGCATAGCAAAACAGCTTCAAAAAAGCTGACATGTGTTTGAAAAAGCTTAGAAATGGCACTGACCATATCATGCATAAAAACAAGTAGCTACATGGGCTTAGCAACTCATTGGCCAGAACTTAATTCGAAGGTAAGTTGTGCTGCCACCAGGACTGAAAATGGGACCCAGGCCCCCAGGATTGGGCAGTTGGATCCTGTGCAGCATTTCACCAGCAGTGGCCAATTAAGTCACTGATTCAGGACAGTGGCCCACCTCCCAGCTCTGCTGACCCAATCAGAGGGCCGGCACCTTGGCAGCCAGTTGGCAGAGCCACTGATAAGGGAGGCTGATGCTGAGGCTTCAGGATTAAGAAAAACCTCTACCTTGAGACACCCCCATGTCAGGGCCAGGCGGGTGATCATGGAGGGGTGCACCTTCCAGCAGTGGTGCCATAGCCTCAAGGATAGTCATTTCTTCTGGGAGGGCCTTTGTATGAGCCATGGAGTGGCTATTAAGGAAAGCCACCCTCCCCATCATGAACACACTGGGAGGCCACCAGGGTTTACCTGGCTGCCTCCCCACATGGCAGCGGCCTCTCCTGTTAGTAGTTAAGTGCTGGTGGGGCAGGAAGTGGCCCTGAGTTGGCCACTTAATTGGCTACCCTGCAGGCAACTCTGCCGCCAAGGTTCCTGCCACTGGTAATATCCCATGATGACAGGAAGACCTCAGGCTCCCTCCCCCAACACCTTCTGGTACCATACCATTTTATAAGGCCTCCCATCTCCCAACCCATCTCCAGGGGGTTGATAAAATTCAACCATAGTGTGGTACCTGATAGGCACTCCAGATGTTGAAGGTATAAAATTATTGATGCATTAGTAACTGTGTCCAACTGTATGCTCTGTCTTTTCGAAAGGCCAAGTACCCTGGAATATTATTTCCCAACCTTGGTCAGCTTGCAACCATGTCTCCTTAATATGATTATAAGAAATCCACTGAACTCCATAGCCAGGATTTTACGGGGGCTCAGAGACTAAGCTGGGAGGTTCCGCAGCTAGATAAGCGTTTTTATGGCCCATCCCTAATTGGCCCTGAGGAGGTGGTGGTGAGCTGCCTTCTTGAACTGCTGCAGTCCCTGTGGTGTAAATATACCCACAGTGCTGTTAGGGTGGGAGTTCCAGCATTTTGATCGAACAACAGTGAAGGAACAGCAATGTATTTCCAAGCCAGGGTGGTGCATGGCTTGAGGGGAACTTCCAGGTGGCAGTGTTCCCATCCTTCTAGTTGGCAGAGTTTGCAGGTTTGGAAGGTGATGTCAAAGGAGCCTTAGTGAGATGCTGCGCTGTGCTGCCACTGTGCAGCGGTGGTGAAGGGAGTAGATGTGGAAGGCGGTGGATGGGGTGCCAATCAAGCAGGCTGCTTTATCCTGGATGGTGTCGAACTTCTTGAGTTGGAGCTACACTCATCCAGGCAAGTGGAGAGTATTCTATCACACTCCTGACTTGTGCCTTGTAGGTGATGGTGGGCTTTGGGGAGTCAGGAGGTGGGTTACTCGCTGCAGAATTCCCAGCCTCTGACCTGCTTTTGTAGCCACAGTATTTTTATGGTTGGTCTAGTTCAGCTTTTGGTCAATGGTAACCCTCAGGATATTGATATTGCGGGGGATTCAGCGATGGTAATGTCATTGAATGTCAAGTGGAGATAGTTGGATTATCCCTTGTTGGAGATGGTCATTGCCTGGCACTTGAATGACATGAATGTTATTTGCCACTTATCAGCCCAAGCCTGAATGTTGTCCAGGTCTTGCTGCATTTGGACATGGACTGCTTCAGTATCTGAGGAGATTCGAACGATGCTGAACATTGTGCAATCATCTGCGAACATCCCCACTCTGACCTTACGATGGAGGGAAGGTCATTGATGAAGCAGCTGAAGATGGTTGGGTCTGGGACACTACACTGAGCAACTCCTGCAGTGATGTCCAGGGACAGAGATGATTGACCTCCAACAAGCACAACTATCTTCCTTTGTGCTAGGTATGACTCCAATTAGTGGAGAGTTTTCCCCATGATTCCCATTGACTCCAGTTTTGCTAGGGCTCCTCAATGTCACATTTGGTCAAATGCTGCCTTGATGCCAAAGGCAGTCACTCTCACCTCACCTCGGAAGTTCAGCTCTTTTGTGCATGTGCTCCGCTCCCAGTGACACTGCTGTTACTGAAGAGCTGTTGACCCTCTAATTGGCCAGCAGCACTTGGAGACGGGATCTCATACCTTAAAGGGATGGGAGCTTTTCTGCAGCTCAATAGCTACATGATGGAAGTATATTCTGGCCAGGGCTCCCATCACCTAGTGGGTTCTGGCAACACTGAAACAGCAATAATAGACCTTGTCCAATCCACAATTGTTTCCCTTCCTATCTTCAGCTGTTTGCTCTTTTTTGGTCATAACTTTTGCATGCCGCTGACCATTCTGAAACCATCACCGCTATCCAGCGAGAATGTCAGAGCGAAAGCAAAAAAATTACAAAGTGACAGGGTAAAGCAAAAGCCTACTTTAACAAGCAGACAAGCGCAAGGAGGCCACAATTTTAAATTGGAGATTGGGTTCACATCAACAGCCAAATCTTGTCCACACCTGGCATCATCTCTATCAGGACCAAAGCACATCAAGTACCAACCATCTGTTGGATGACATGACAACGAGAAAGGTGTTTCATCAAAGTGATCCATGAGGTTTCTTGTTCCTCACTAGTTCTGCAGTTGTGGCACTTGCAGATTGCCTGGCCTCCTTCTAAATACTTTCCTCTTTGCCCTACCCCACCATCGCGCCACCCCCTTGGCCAAGCATCCTCTCGGATGATGTCTCTCCGAGCTCTTCCTGGGGTTCTGCACAAAATGGTTGTTCTCAGCTCGATTTTATACATTTCCAAACTCAAAATGGTTCTGTCCTAAACTGACAAATCATGCTTCCATATTCCATATCGGACTCGAAACGTTAACTGTATTCCTCTCCGCAGATGCTGTCAGACCTGCTGAGTTTTTCCAGCTACTTTTGTTTTTGTTCCATATTAGTTACTGGTTTAGCCCAGGTCTGGGCATGGTCCCATCCATTGCCTTTTAGCTGATGTAATTAACCTTTTAAATGTCTCAGCCATTAACTTAAATAGCTCCCATTCTTCCAGGTTCAATGAGATAGGAAAGAGCTATTCACACCTCCAGGGAAGCCATTGTCAGTGGGTTTCTGTTTCCCCTTGTGGAAATGCGCATTGAATTCCAAATGTCTTCACATGCCTGGATGTGACTATCTGCAATCCACTTGGAGCCTTCCAGAAGCTTGACAAACATTGCAGTTGTAAAAGGTCATGTTAGTTTTGGCAGCCATTTTTAAGGTTCCTAGTGTCCATTTAAAAGAAAGATTCGCTTTCTTACAAAATCTAGGATATCACAACTACACGTTCATGACATACCTCCCCCCCCCTTGCAGAAAAAGTGGAAATATTCAATTTTTACAGAAATACTTTGAGGAAACAAAAGATAAAGGAATGCACATTGTTTTACACAGAGACAAATAGTTGATGCAATACAGCTTACCTGTTACATTTTCCAGTTAGGTTTTATCTGGGGATTCTCTTCCTTCTCTTTTTCCTGATTTTTGCAACAGTTTGCACCAATTTTAACTTTGGAGCTTCACTGAACTCTCCATCTGTCGCTTTCTCATCGCTGAAGCCTACAAAAAATGGTACCAGGCAACTGTGAAGCTAAATCAATTACTATTTCTTCACCTGGAAACGTTTCTTGTTTTCTTCCCAGAATTAAACCTTTTAAACTCCCCCTTTGAGATAGTAAGTTGGCAATGGCCCCTTTCTGTGCCAATAACTTGTCCCTGCTTTGATCAAAGTCCTTTTTTGCTGTAGTAGAACATCATTAAGATGCTTTTTATGCTCGAGCAAAGAGGTTTAATACTCTTTCTGGTTTGTTCTTTGAACGTTTTTAAATCTCTCAGTTTTTCCTCATTCCACTCAGGATTTTATTCAATTCTTTTCGAGCTGGGTCGACAGCTTCTATGTTGTGAGATTTCGCTTTTCTCTCTAAAAGTTTGAGTCTGCCCCTTAACTCACAAATTAGTTTATCGAAGTCATGTTTTGAACTGAGTTCAGTGACTTCTACTTTTGCAGCTGTATTCTGAGACTCCAAACTGATGGGTGTGGTTAACCTCTGTGCTGTCTCAGCACAGACATGTCCATTTGATTCAGTGTTAGCTGCCATTAACTCTTTAGGGTCACTCTGGGGTCACAATTCTTTCTGGGATGGATTTTGATTTAGAATTGCTTTTGATCCCTTTTCTACCTCTTTCCACTCACTTGGCTTGGCTTCAGCCCTTTTAATGTTCAAGGGACTTCCCTCAGGTTCTTCAACTAAGAGAGGCCTCTCCCTTACTGTCTTTTGGAGATATCCCTGGTGCCTATTTACTTCGGTGGGCTTTTGCTGAGCCATTTCAACCTTCATAGTTTGAGTCACCCCCCTGTATGGCTTCGGTTCCTTTTTCAACTGTCTGTACACAAATCCTGCTAAAATCCTGCAGTTTGTCCAGCCTCACCACACTGTTCTTAATTTCAGGAGGTAATATCTTCCAGCCTGCAAGGTCATTTCCTAGTAATAGGTTGACCCCTGCATGGGCAAGTATGAGATTACACCCACCATCACAGCCCGGTAATGAGTTTACTCTTATAAGTGAATTTTCACTAATGGAACACCTTCTCTAGTTAGTCCTTTGACTATCGCTCTGGAATTTGTCCTGCTTCTGTGTGGGGAAATCCTCAATTCTCCCCGTTGGCAGTGTCTGTAAACAACCAGTGTCCCAGAGTATGTTAATCTCCTTTCCTGGTTCTTTGCAACCACTAGGGGCCATTACCCCTTTATGCACGAAATCCTGGTAGTTTTCTGTGCATCCCTATGTATTTGCACAAAGGGTTAGAATTTTAATGATTACGGATATGGGCTATGTTGAAATACTGCCTGTGGCTTTCTTTGTATGCCCCTGGTGTTCTTTAATATGGCCCTGTTTACCATAATTAAAATAGTCAGGGTATGGTCCTGTCTTTTACATTCTTTTGTTTCAAAGTTGGAGATTGGTTTCCCCATTTTTCTCCATTCTCTTTTCCCTTGGGATCTACTTCCTCTCCCTCATCTTTTCCCTGCTGATTTGTCCAATGCCTGCTGTGATTCAGGGGTTCAGGGATCTGTGAGTCAATTCATAATCCTTAGCCTTCACAGCAGCTCCTCATGCTGAGGTAGCCTTTAGTTCCTCAAGGTGCATTTTAAGGGAGGCAACTTTTTAACTCCTCTAACAACACCAATTCT
Source organism: Cetorhinus maximus (assembly GCF_964194155.1). NCBI lineage: Eukaryota > Metazoa > Chordata > Chondrichthyes > Lamniformes > Cetorhinidae > Cetorhinus > Cetorhinus maximus. The sequence continues at coordinate 40,637,304 of NC_135896.1, read as the reverse complement.
CTTATTCCATCGTAAGTACACTATCTTCGAAGAGTGCACCCATTGGTCAAACACAAACTGTTTTGACATTCAAATTACAGATATGTCTGCATGAGTTTCTTATGTGAACTTCGGAATTGCTGATGATATGCTTTGGCACAAGTTCATAGGTACCCAGGATTGCATCCTTAGTCTATTTGTAATCAGCAGTCAAATCATGGGACAGTGTGGAAAAGATCGCTTGGGCTTTTCCTATGAACTGACTCTGGATCATCAGCAGCGTCCACACTTCCTGGGGTAAATATAGCTGATCTGCTACTTTCTCGAAAACAATAAAGAAGGATTCTGCATCTCCCTTTTTGAACTTGGGAACAAATTCGGAGAATTTGGAGGAGACAGTGGCATTGTGGTAATGTCACTGGTCTAGTAATCCAACAGCCCAGACAAAAGCCCTGGTGGCACAGGTTCAAATCCCACCAAGGCAGCTGGTGGAATTTAAATTTCATTTAAGTGGATGACGCAAAGATTGGCCGGGTGGTTAACAGTGAGATTGGGTGTCTTGGGCTACAGGAAGATATGGATGGGAAGGTCAAATGGGCAGATAAGTGGCAGATGGAATTTAACCCTGAAAAGTGTGAGGTGATATGCTTTGGAAGGAGTAATTTGACAAGGAAGTATTCAATGAATGGCATGACACTAGGAAGTTCTGAGGAACAAAGGGACCTTGGCGTGTGTGTCCATAGATCTCTGAAGGCAGAGGGGCATGTTAGTAGGGTAGTGAAAAAGGCATTTGGGACACTTGCCTTTATCAATCGAGGCATAGATTACAAAAGTAGGGAGGTCATGTTGGAGTTGTATAGAACCTTGGTGAGGCCACAGCTGGAGTACTGTGTGCAGTTCTGGTCGCCACATGATAGGAAGGATGTGATTGCATTGGAGGGGGTGCAGAGAAGATTCACCAGGATGTTGCCTGGGATGAAACATTTAAGTTATAAAGAGAGGTTGGTTAGACTTGGGTTGTTTTCGTTGGAGCAGAGAAGACTGAGGGGCGACCTGATCGAGGTGTACAAGATTATGAGGGGTATGGACAGGGTGGATAGGGAGCAGCTGTTCCCCATAGTTGAAGGGTCAGTCACGAGGGGACACAAGTTGAAGGTGAGGGGCATGAGGCTTAGGGGGGATGTGAGGAAAAACTTTTTTACCCAGAGGGTGGAATGCGTTGCCTGGGAGGGTGGTGGAGGTGGGTTGCCTCACATCCTTTAAAAAGTACCTGGATGAGCACTTGGCACGTCATAACATTCAAGGCTATTGGCCAAGTGCTGGTAAGTGGGATTAGGTAGGTAGGTCAGGTGTTTCTCACGTGTCGGTGCAGACTCAATGGGCCGAAGGGCCTCTTCTGCACTGTGATTGTGAATTTTAGGGCTTTGAGGCCTGTTTCATGGTTACAGGAATTTGGACTATTGTTAGGCAGAGTGAGATTTTCCCTAGCAGCTTCAAGCTGCCTTTGGTCTCTTACCTCTTTGTGCTTTTAGCTCCAATTCCAACTTCTGTAGCTGGAAATTCTTCTCTCCCTTTCTCCTCTCTCTGCTCCCTTTCTCCTCTCTCTGCTCCCTTTCTCCTCTCTCTGCTCCCTTACTCCTCCCTCTGCTCCCTTACTCCTCTCTCTGCTTCCTTTCTCCTCTCTCTGCTCCCTTTCTCCTCTCTCTGCTCCCTTACTCCTCTCTCTGCTCCCTTTCTCCTCTCTCTGCTCCCTTTCTCCTCTCTCTGCTCCCTTCCTCCTCTCTCTGCTCCCTTTCTCCTCTCTCTGCTCCCTTTCTTCCTGGGTTTGAAGATCTAGCTTCATTTTCTCTTTCTCAAGCTAGTCTTTCTTCCCTTTCTTTTTGGACCTGAAGCTCTAGCTCTTTTCTTTGTCCCAGGCTCCAAGCTCCATCTCCTTTTCTGGAGCTAGTCTTTCTTCCCTTTCTTTTAAAGCTTGTTACTCTTTTTCTTTTTCCTGAAATTGTAGCTCCAACTACAGCCTTTCCAGCTCTGTTTTGGCTAAAATAACCCAGTCTGATCCTGGTTCAGCTTCTGCTGCCTGTTCTGGCTCTGGATTGAATTCAAAATGCTCAGTCAGCATTTTCAGGAATTCCTGTTTCACTGGGGATCCTAAGCCTGACCTGCTGAGCAGTGGCTTTTAGTTGCTCTCTGTCTAAGGATGTTAACTTTTGTCAATTTAAACCCTCCTGATTGATAAAACTCCTGTGCGACAAAAGTTGCCATCTTAATTTATTGTTTGTGCTCTACAAAACAAAGCTTGCTGCTGTAACTTCTGGTTTGGTTTTGAACAATTTGGTTTCAAGCAATTAGGACTCTTGTTCCCTTCTACTTTCAGTTCAAAATTTCTCTCTTTTCACAACAGATTAAATCCCAGATTTTAGCACAAATTTGGCTTTGGCTCATTTTGCAACGGGTGCAATGCTCAACTTGAGACCCCAGTTGTCATTACCATGTAAAAGATGTTTCCTCGAAGTGGTCCTTGAGCTAAGAATTTGTGTGTGCTTGTATGTAGCCCCATTTTAACTTATGAGTGGTTCAATTTAAAAACCAGCACGAAGCTCTAATCTTAAACAAGATAAAGGCTAAGATAAAAGCAAAAAACTGCGGATGCTGGAAATCCAAAACAAAAATAAAAATACCTGGAAAAACTCAGCAGGTCTGACAGCATCTGCGGAGAGGAACACAGTTAACGTTTCGAGTCCATATGTTGAAGAGTCATATTCTTATTTTTGAAGTATTTTCTTCAAATATTTTTATTTTTAATAATTTATTAATTATATTTTTATATTTTTAAATTTTTATTATTAAAAATAAAAAATAATAATTTAAAAATTAATTATTTAATTATATTAAATTATTATTTAATATTTTATTTTAATTTTCTCTATTTTTATTTTTATTTTTATTCAAGATAAAGGCTAGTTTATTACAAAAACACTGCTGTAAATTACTTAAGTAAAAGCAATAAGGTTACTAACTAAATACATAGAATGATCAAATGCAAATAAGGATAAAATATACTTCTAAAAGTAAAATTTAGCTCAGTCCTTTAAGGTATCGTTGCAGGCCCATAGCTTGCAATTGGAAGTTTTGGGTGTCTGGAGTGAAGGGTTGAAGTTGAAGCATTGTGTTCAGCAGCTGCAATGGTGTTTGTAGTCGAATAGTCAGAGGTTGCCTTTGTAGGTGGACTCAGCAGATCAACAGGTTTTAGGAGAGAGAGAAGGCATCTTGTTCACTAATTCTGCAGTTATGGCGGTTGCAGATTGCCTGGACTCTTTTGATAAAACATCAGTTGATTTCTGAATACCTTCCTCTTTGTCCTGCACCCAGCCCCCTCACCTTGGCCAAGAACGCTCTTGCGTGACGTCTCTCTGAGTTCTTCCTGGGGTTCTGGACAAAATGTCTGTTCTCAGCCAGATTTTATACATTTCCAAACTCAAAATGGCTACAATTCCAAACTGTTGAATCATGCTTCCATATGAGGCATTGGGTCACCCAAGTCTAGGCATAGTCCCATCTATTGTCTTTTAGCTGGGGGTAATTAACCTTTAAAATGTCTCAGTCATTAACTTGAATAGCTCCCATTCTTTCAGGTTTATTGGGATAGGAAAGAGTTATTCACACCTTCAAGGGAACCATTGTCAGTGGGTTTCTGTTTACACTTGTGGAAATGCACATTGAATTCCAAAAGTCTTCACATCTCTAGGTATGACTTTGCAATCTACCTGGAGCCTTCTAGAAACTTGACAAACATTGCAGTTGTAAAAGGTCATGTGAGTTTGACAGCCACTTTTAAGGCTCTTTGTGTCCATTTAAAAGAAAGATTCACTTTTTTACAAAATCTGGAATATCACAACCACACGTTCTGACGGTGAAATGTGAAACATTTGATAGCAAATAGACCAGGATTTTTCGAGGGCAGTGACTATGAGGATACATTTCCTTTTCCGACGAATAACCATGATGTTGATCATTTGCCTTATCAAAAGTGTTCACGCAGAACCACAACCTCAAGTTTGTAGATCTCAGTGCTGTCATTAGCAGCCTTCATATTTCAAAGACTATTTCTGCACTTAGAGAAAGTGGACATTCTGAACCTAAGAAATGTTGATGTACTATATTTGTTGTTTAACATGGGTTAATTCCATCCATTGTTTTATCTCTACCTTTTAGCCTATTTCGATTCATTCACCCCACCACATCCCCACTAGGGCTATCTGTACCTTGCTTGTCCTGCCACCCCCCCCCCCCCCCCCCCCCAAACCAGCTTATATTTCACCTCTCTTCTATTTTTACTTAGTTCTGTTGAAGGGTCATTTGGACTCGAAACGTTAACTGTGTTCCTCTCCGCAGATGCTGCCAGACTTGCTGAGTTTTTCCAGGTATTTTTGTTTTTGTTTTGGATTTCCAGCATCCGCAGTTTTTTGCTTTTAATTTGAAATGAGGTCATTTAGCTTTACAGGGGGGATAGAATGTTGTGCTCATTTGTTCAATTGATCAATGTTTGATTGTGTGTGTCTGTTGACTGCTCCCTGTGCCGTGTGCTATTAGTCATGCCAATGGGTATGATCACGGAGAAACAGAAATCTGGTGTCCAGAAGATATAATAATTCTCAATGTTATTGGAATTTATTGCAAAATGGAGTAACAATAGGATGTGTCTATGTGTGTTTGTATGAGATTTAAGTGAATTAGAGGCTAGTCTGGGCGCTTTGATTTAAGGAGAGAGGTTAGGTTTGAAATGTTAATTAGATAAACATGGGGAACTTTAGAAACATAGGTATCAAGGGAACATTTGCATTTTGAAATAAATCAGGCTAGGTGTTTTCAAAGAAGAGGTGAAATGTGTCACCTAGCCAGGCGAAGTTTAGAAACAGTGGGCAGAATTTTTAGCTTGGCGGGCAGGCACGCACCCAACCCACTCGAGCATTAAGTAAAGCGCGTTGACATCGGCCAAGCGTGCTGATGTCAATGCGCACTCTCACAGTGGAGATGGAGGCAAGCCCACCATTAATTAAGGGCAGAATTTTGCCCTTATGGGCGGGCGGGCCCGACCAACTCGGCGGCGGGCGGGCAGCCGACTGCCGCCACCGAAATGGGCCGCGCCGCCATTTTGCGCGGGCAGGCCAATTAATGCCCGCCCACCGGATTAGTAGTTCCCGTGCAGAACGGGAAAATCGTTGCGGAGGCGGGCGTGTTCAGACCGCCGGTTCCAATGGGGAACGGGCAGTCTGTATAAAGAGTGGCCAGGCAGCCTCATTGAGGCAGTGCACCATGGCCACTCGCAGAGAGAGAGGCAGGATGCTCTCAGAGCACAGGAGCAGGAGCAGGAGGAGGGGGGCAGGCTGCAGGAGAGGCCAGCGGGGGGGCCACTGTGCCCCTCGCTTCTCAGATGCCTGTCTTACTTGTCCTCCTCGAAGAGGTGTCCAGCCATCAGGATATTTTGTATCCAGAGGATGAGAGGAGGAGGGCCCCCCAAGTCACCCGGCAGGCGTGGCAGGAGGTGGGGGAGGCAGTAAGTTCCCATGATGATGTGTGGCGCACAGGCATCCAGTGCCGCAAGAGATTCAATGATTTGTTGCGCTCTGGAAGGGTAAGTACCATGTCGGCCTTGGCCATTTAACCCAGCAGGTAGCCTTTGTCTTTGAGCACCCCCCGCCCCCTCCACCCCCACATCTTGCTGTTGTTACTGCATTGGGCATTTGGCGCACGCTGGGTGGGTAAACAAGTACTGACCATACTTACATCAGCCTTAGTGGTTGAGGAGAAGATGGGTTCTCCCCGCAGCATATGTTGGTGTTTGTCGCATTTGAGTGGTCTGGGGGCAACCTGTAGGGGAGGCCGCCAGACACATACTCAGAACTCCAACACATGTCATATTGATGGTAATGAGAGGGTGGAAGGGGAGCTTCAAGGTGTGGTGGCCAAGAGCCATCTGCTGGCCTCAGCGCCGCACCTAGTTGCGCCTCCTTGCCATAGGTGCTAAGACCCATGCGCTATCCAAAGTGTTGGACGCCGAATGTGTCCAAGGTGGCCGTTGGGGGAGGGGGTTGGGACCAGCCATACTATCTTCTGGGGACTGATCACCAGTAGTGTGGACAGGAGCCGCTGGAGGCCTCAGTTGGGCCACTGTGGTTGGGGTGCAGCGTGCGCGTGCAGAGTACATGAGCGACCAGCCCCAATAAATCCTCTTCTCTGTTCTGCAGGCAAAAACAGAGCACAATCTGAGGGAGTGCCAGAGGACTGGTGGTGGGCACGCCCTGCTCCAGTGCCTCATCACCTACGAGGAGCAGGCCATGGAGCTGGGGAGGAGGCAGGCGGCCAGGGGAGTAGGTGGGGGCAAGGCTGGGGTCCAGTGGCCAGGTATTTGAGGTCGACAGTCCCATTCACTCTGTCTCCCCACCATCCAAACCACTGATGGCTGCTGCAATTGTTAATGCTGCAACACTGCTCATTCACAGAATGAAACACTCTGACGTGTGGGCCATACACAAAGGTCCCTCGTCCCTTTGAGGATGCGCATCTCCAGCACCTTCCAAAGTCACCTTATCCCATTTGTGACCACTATCCCCATGGCCTAACATGCCATGGCATCGCTGCTGCACATCCAAAGACGTTTTGCATCTTAGGAGGGTTGGTACCTCCACTACCCTATCAGCCAGTGCATCCCACATTACTCTGTCCAAAAGGTCCTCAGCACCTCAGCCGTGAACCTCATGGCACTCAACTTAAATAAATGCCACCACTTTAATCATCCCTACTCCAAGGGGAAATGTTGCCTTCTGCCCACCCGTTCTATGCCCCTCCTAACGTTTTGAAGGTCAAAAATGTGACCTCTCAATCTCCTGTGATCCACGGCAAATGTCGCAACTGTTTGCGATGTTTCCTCAGCACCGCAACTATCCAGGCCAGCATGCATCCAGGTCAGGTACCTCTGCACTCTCCCCACTCGAATGGTACATAACATGTCATGTGGCATTCCTGAGGCCATCTGACCAGCCTGTCTGTATGCGCGTCTAATGTTTGGGCCTCCTCTTGACTCTTCTCCACTCCACCAATGCTCGTCTCCTTAGGGTCTTGAAGGGTGAGTGACTTAAGAGGTTGGTGGGGAAAGGGTTGAAAGGTTTAACTGACTGTACACTAACTGATGCACTGTCCTTATTGTTAATTTCAGCATCACGACCAGATCGCCGCACCCACAGACACCGCAGCACCCCCTCCACTCCTGAGGGCCAAGACGTGCAACCTGCGGCATATCATTTCAGCCAGCCAGGCACCAGCGCAGACACAAACACCTCAGTGGGGAATTTACCATCGGTTAGTGTCCCGGGTCACAGTGGAGAGGGCACATCACAATCACTGGAGGAGACGGTAGGGACAGAGAGTGCCGATGGTGCCAGCAGCCGGAGGGCTGCAGGGGACCAGGCACATGCTGAGTCCGGCACTGATGACATGCCTCTAGAGTTATCACCAATGCAGCAGCTGCAGGACAAATGGCAGGAATCGCGGGAGCATCTGGCAGGGTTGCATGAGGGTATGCATCATTTGGTCTCTGTGGTGGAGGAGTCCAGAGAGAGTGCACGTGAAGGCATGAACCTCAGGACAGAGCTTCAGGCTTCCTCCACTGAGAGATTGGCGACTCTCATTGAGAGGGGGTTCAATCGGATTGAGACTCTTCTGATTGGGTTACGCTCTGACCTGCAAGCCCTCACGGCACTAATGGCCACAGGTGGTCATTCCCAATGTGGGAGATGTTCTGGGCACCAAGTGTCGCCACTCGGTGCCCATGCATCTGCGGTGAGCAGGGAGGTCCAATGGGACCTCATGTCGGCGCAGCAGCTGCCTATCGCAGCTGTGAGCTCCTCTCAGGGTTCTCCGGATGAGGGCAGCAGCTCCTCCGCCCCTCTGCAAGTCAACGTTGCTTCCGTTGAGGCTGCGACAACTGGGGAGGTGCCAGTTCTGGATCTGGCCACTCTCTCCCAGGCGGGGCCATAACAGGCTCCACGGGCCAGAGGACGCCCACCATGGTCATCGAGGCCAACAGGACAGCAGAGTCAGCAGGCTGTCTCTCAAGCCACTCCGAGCGATGGGGCGGCACCTAGACGTAGCACCCGCAAACGAAAGCATAAGTCACGTTAGGCACTCAACGGGTATGTCGCTGGTGATTTTGTGTTGGCCTTAGAATAGGAAACAAATAGTTATGTTTGTAAGAGAGACGTTTCTCTTTGATGTTGGACGGAATGAAGTCCAGTTTTCGGACCATGGCTGAGGGTGTTTCCTTTGTGCTGCATTTGTATGTTTCCCAGACATCTCATGAGTGTTTGAGTGGACATTGATGTTTCTGTACTAAGTCCTTAGTTGCAGCTGATGAGGTGGAAGATGTAGCACCTAAGTCCCATGTGTGGAAGCGCCAGGCAATGCTGCTCCTGCTGATCCATGTGTGTGGAGCTAGCTGAAGGTTCGTTGGATTAAATTGTCCCGGGTGTCCCTGCCTCCTTGGTGTAATAGCAGGTCGGCATGCTGCCCCTTATCATCGCCCTGTGCTTCCTCATCCTCTGAGCAACTGCTGGATTCATCATGTGCAGCCTCATCCAGGGCGTCAAGGTCTTCATCGTCAACTGCATCCCCCTTTCCAGCGCAAGACTGTGCAGAGCGCACCATGCTACCACTAATCAGAGAGACGCAATCTGGGGGGTACTGGAGTGCACCCCTGAACGGTCCAGGCAATGGAAGCGCATCTTGAGAAGACCGATGGCTCTCTCCACCACAGCCCTTGTGGTGCCCTGGCTCCTATTGTAGCGCTGCTCAGCTTCTGTTCTTGGACAGAGTGGCATCATGAGCCATCTTCTAAGGGGATATCCCTTGTCACCCAGCAGCCAACCATCCAGCCAAGCCGGAGCACTGAAGAGCCCCGGCACCTGGGAGTGTCTGAGGATGTAGGCGTCATGGGAGCTGCCTGGGTACCTTGCACAAACTTGCAGAATCTGCATCTTGTGATCACACACTATCTGCACATTCATGGAGTGGAAGCTCTTCCTGTTGACAAAGGCACCGGGCTCACCTGCTGGCGCTTTGATGGCCGCATGTGTACAGTCTATAGCACCCTGGACACGGGGGAAGACAGCAATGGCTGTGAAGCCTCTGGCTCGCTGTGCCTGACTTGCCTGGTCACAGCGGAAGTGAATGAAGGTCAATACCCATCTGAACAGAGCATCTGTAACCTGCTTGACACAAGTGTGGACAGCTGATTGGGAGACACCGCAAAGATCACCCAACAAGCCCTGGAAGGAGCCAGAGGCATAGAAGTGGAGGGCAACTGTGAGCTTCAGAGCTGTTGACATGGGGTGTCCACCCACACAGTTAGGAGATATCTCAGGGCCAATCATCTGACAGATATAGTTGACTGTCTCCCTTGAGAGACGGAGCCTCCTTCGGCACTGCACCTCAGACATATTGAGGTAGCTGCTTCGCCGCCTGTATACCCTGGCAGCAGGATAGTGGCGTCTTCTGTGGCCGCTTCCACCTTGGACAACCTCTTGGCCCTGCGCTCCTTGTGCCTGCACCTGGCCTCCCAAAGGTGGCTCCCCTGGAGGCTGATTGTCCACTCCTGGCCTCCTCCTTATTCTAGCCCTCCCTTCCTCCTCAGAAGAGCTGTCTCCAGTGGAGATGTCAGAACCCATACCCAGGCTAAATGGAGGCCTCCAGAAAGCTGCAGGCCCAATAAAGATTACTGACTGCAGACTGGTGTTGAGCTGAAGCTTCAAAGTACACAAAAAGCTCTTGGAAATCGATGTGAACTGCTAACAATCACACAGGCAAGTTTAAAACGCTTCCTGCATTAAATACTTCATGAAAAACATGAACAATCCCTCTGAGTCCACATATCCCACCAGTGCATGAGTTTTGATAAAAAATCACTTACCCGCCTGCCCGTTGGGCCGGTGCACCGAGCCAAAGTTTGCACGGGCCCCTCAAAATCCTCGTCGATTGGCAAGTTAAGGGCTTTAATGAGGCCTTTAATTAATGGCGGGTGAGTGTCCCGCTGCTGTGCGCGCCCGCCAACCTAAATATTGCGATGCCACGCGCTGACGTCGGGACGCTTGTGCGACATTTTAAGCGCTGACGTGTGGGCTCCGCCACTCACATGTCAGCCAGAAAATTCCACCCTATGTGTCGTACTGTTGCCTTAACAAAAGTGTAACTGGGAGTCAGGTTGATTAGGGGATTTAGAAGTTATCATAGTCATAATGTGTAGATCTATGTATGCATTTAAAATCATTTCTCTTATTAATAAATGTTCAACCTAGTTTTATGAAAACCTATAAGACTTGGTGGTCTTATTACTCCTGAATTCAAGGCACGCATCTCGAAATTTACACAAATTGAAAATGAGTTGTAATGGTTGTTTCAAGTTTCCCTCCGGGTTTGAACAGTTCGGCATTTACCATCTGCTGTATCATAACACTAGGTGTAAGCTTGTGGCTGCAGACATTTTAAAAGCATTTGTAATAAAGCTCCTGTTTACACATAGAATCTGGCCAGGGTCATCTCTGCATATCCCTGAGGTACAAAACACAATAGTGGTCACTCTTACCAATACTGTCATGGACATAGCTGACATGGATAGTATCTACAACAGTTAGACTGGTGAGGACACAGTCAAATATATTTCCCCCTCATATTGGTTCTCTCACCACCTGCCACTAATCCAGTCTCACAGATATGCACTTCAGAACTTGGTATGTTTGGTCAGTAGTGGTGCCAAAGAGCAAGATTGAAGTCCCCCGCTCAGGGTAAATTTTTCACACATACCACCCTCAATGGCTCTGCCAATTGATTTCATGAGTTCCAGAGTCAATTTTGAGGATTCCCAAGGCCACTCTCTTTGGACTGTATACCACTGTGCCACCAAATCTGGTGGATCTGTCCTGCCAGTGGGACAGGACAAACCCAGGGATAGTGGTGGAGGAGTCTGGGACATTGACTGTAAAGTATGATTCAGTGGGTAAGACTATGTCAGGTTTTTTTTCCTGTCTAGTCTGTGGGACAGCTCTCACAATTTCGGCACAGATCCCCAGATGTAAGTGAGGTGGACTTTGTAGGGTTGATGGAGTAGGGTGTACTTTTATTCTGATTTGACTTTTATGTAGAATTTTATACCACTGAGAGGCAGGCTAACCTGGTGTTTCAGCTCAAGAACCCACCCTGGTCACCTTGTATGTCCTTTAGCACCTAAAATATCAGCATGGCAGCAGGGAAAATAATCCCAGAGAGTCTAATCGAGACACAAGCTATTACAATTTAGACCCGTGAGTATCTTTATTGTTAATTAGACATTATGTCTAAATTATTTTAATGGTACCTCTTTAAGAGGGGACCACTTGTGGAGCTGTCCTTCTGTTGGTGACACTGGGGTAACTCAGTTTCACCTTTATTGATTCATTTAAATTCACAGCCCCTGTCCCAGAGGTGTTGTAATACTATGGCCTTAAGCATAAATGTAGGGGTTTAAAATCCATCCATTTCCTGGCATTTTGCTTCATTATACACCAGCTTGTTTCAATTACTGGGATTTAGTAGATGGGTTTAGGGAAGTTTTATGGGGGTTGCTAAACATAAAGCTTTAGCATTCTCTTTGCAATCAAGCCTAGACGAAAGCAGCACCTTTCCCTGAATATTTTAAGAGGCATAAACTGCCTCCAGCATATTTTATAATGCCACCTCTTTGGTTCCCTAAATGTTCTATTAACTCTGCTGAAATTAAGAATAGGTGGGCTGTTATAAAGCTCGCCTTGGTTCACTTGATACACATCAATGAAACTCAAGCTGATACTGCGAGTGAAACAGTTTTGCCTCGGGTCATTTTTTACAAGTAAATCGCATTTGGGAGTATGAAGGCAATAGTTGGTAGCCTTCCGGCTTAAATATTCAGTAAGAAATATTTTCTTTTTCTATAATACCAGTTTTGTTGGCGCAAAATTAAGAAAATGTAAGTTACTCTCGGCTTTTATTTTAGAATCAGCTTTAATCATTATCAGACTTCCGTCATTTCCTCCTTTATAATCAATCCTAGAAATTCATTAGAAGGTCATACGTAGCTGGTTATTTTCAGTTACCTCTCACCCTTAATTATACCAGCAGGATGGAAGTATATAACCCCAGCCTCCTTCCTTTGTGACCTTCAGTTTCTGTAAAGAACAGCTACTCTGCAAGTGCTCTTTTAATGAGTGTGTAGCCACTTTGTGGAATTCTTTGATCTTGCACCTTGTTTACTTAAGTACCAGGCCCATCTTTCTTGACTTAAATCTCTCCAGCCTAAACAATCCATTAATGGGCAGTTTTGATAAGACCTTTGATTTACCCTCACCCTACTTTAAGAGCAAATTACTTGTGAATGAAAACTGTTCTTTATCCTTTTAATGTATTATGCAGCATCATACAAAAAACAATGTTTATAAGCATTCTGTGTTCTTTTGTTGCATTTCCAAAATCGCTCATGGGCTACCTTTTTGTTATATAGTTTTCCCCATGTGATACTAAGGGTGAATTTATACCACAACTGTAATATCAGAAGTGAAGCTATTTCCCTTTACACTGATACTGAAATACAATGCTGAAAAGAGTGACATGTTGCTGAAGCTTTTCATCTTGCATTCACCAGGATAAACACAAGAATACCAAATTTCAAACAATCACAATTTATACTACAGGAGAAAAAAGTGTTGATTGGTTGACAAGCTGAACCTGATTGGCCAAAGCATTGCCATGGAGAAGGCAGTGTGAACTATAGGCTCCCTGAGCTCCCAGGTAATTCAAAAAGCCACAAGCTTTTGTTTATTAAGAAAATGTCCCTGTCTATGAATGCGTGTCACTTCTAGCAAGCAAGTGCAGTCTGAACAATTCTGAGTGCACCAATAGCTACAGTAACAACCAATTTAAGATAATCAGTCAATCTCATAACATAGCTCATTTACACTTGCTAGAAGCAACATATATTCACATGAGGGACCCGTTCTCTGCAAACAAAAGGAATATATTCAAACCTTGCACCTTTTTTAAATTAACCAGGAGCTTTGGGACCTTATAGTCCCCCTTTGATTTCTCATGGCAATGCCTCAGTCAATCAGATTTGGCTTACCAGCCATCAGCACCCTTTTCTCCTGTAGTATAAATTGTTGTGATTGTTTGAAGTTTGGCCTGATGAGTGCAAGACTAAAAGCTTTGGCAACATGTTTCTCTTTTCAGCAATATCCAAATTCTGTACTACCAAACCACTCTCTGAATGCTGAAATAGTGTCAATGGGAGTCTCACTCCACATCACTTCACTGTCAGTTCAGGCATTCGCACCTAATTTACACTCCAAGTTTAGTATCACTTAACTTGCAGCGTGTGTACGCAATGTTAACAATTACAACAGAGATGCAACAACATCTGACATAGTTCATGATTTAATGATGGTGATTAGTTATCATGTCACATATCACAAGTTTTTCTATGGCCGGGATTTTCCGGTCCTGTCACGGGTGGGACCCGCCTCGGGTAAGGCGGTGCCCCAGCCAGAAGTCCATTGACTTGCGGCAGGACCAGAGATCCTGGTGGTGGGTGTGGAAAATCCCACTGTATATTTATTCATTAAAGTGCAAAGAATTTGGAAAGTGATTGCAAGGCTAAAACTCTTCCCAGTTCAGCGCAGTCAGTACATTAGCTTCTTGCATGGAACTTGTCTTAAAATTTATTTTAAAATACCTGCTAACAGTATTACTGTTTTTCCATGTGGCTGCTAACAATGAGGCATTCTTATGCAGGTCTCAATCAACATGCTCATTTCCTGCGTGTTTCTTTTCCCTCTTGAATCACCCTGCCATTATTCAAACCCATGGTGCAATTGTTTTAGCCTAATCTAACTTTATTACATACTTTCTCAGGCTAATTAATATAAAAATCATTGAACCACTGTATTTCTGTGATAAAGGCAACACAAAGTATTCAACTGTAGTTTGCCTCCCAGCAATTGGCTGTGTGAATTATTTACCTTTACAATGATCTGAGTGGTTATTACTTCATCGAAGTTCTATTTGCATGGTTTTACTGGAGATGCAACAACTCATGGATACCAATGACATGCTTCAACGCTGTCAAGACGATCTATGGCCCAAGCACTGAAGGGCCTACCCCACTGAGAGCCAAGCATGGAGGAAGCTCATCAATGACAGGGAGGTAGTCAGTGCTCACTGGAGAGAACACTTTTAAGAACTCCTCAATTGAAACTCTCTCTTCGTTGAAGAAGGGCGCATGCCAGGGATGTTAGGGACACTGTGATCATGACTATATTCAAGAAGGGAGACAAGAAAATTACCCACAGGGGTTGAGATAATCTAAAGAACAGATGGGATAGCCTTCAATCCAAAACCAAAATCACCCCAACGTCAGTCATTGAGCTTCAGCCTGCAGATGATGCTTGTGTGTGCACTCACTCAGAAACTGAGCTCCAGGTCATTGCCGACTCCTTCTCTGACACATACGTGAAAATGGGCCTTTCACTAAACACCTGGAAAACTCAGGTCCTCTTCCAACCAGCTCCAACAGTGTAACACCTCCCATTATCATTAAGATCAACTGCGAGATCCTGGAAAATGTGGACCATTTTCCGTATCTTGGGAGCTTCCTCATGACGAAGGCAGCCAAAAAATGATGAAATTAATTTTCACCAATTTGTCAGCTCAACCTTCAGCCAACTGGGGAAAAGCGTGTTTGAGGGTCAGGATCTCAAACCCGAGACTAAGGTCATGGTTTACCGGTTGGCGGTGATCCCTGCTATCACATATGCTTTGAAGGCTTGGCTAACCTACAGCAGCCACCTCAAAGCGCTGGAAAAGTACCATCAGTGGTGCCTTCGCAAGATCCTACAAATTCAGTGGCATGAAAGGCGGTCCAACAGTAACATCCTCTCCTAAGCCAACATGCCCAACATTGAGGTGATAATCACTCAAAGCCAGCTCTGCTGGCCGGGACATGTGTATGCCTGACACCTACTGAAGCAATTATTCTACTTAGAATTCGGTTGTGACAGGAGACTCGCAGGAGGACAGCAGAAACACGTTACGGATGTGCTCAAAGCTTCCCTGAAGAGATCAAACATCCTCACTGACTCATGGGAGCCTCTGGAATGTAACCAACCAAAATGGAAAGGTTCAAATGTGAAGACACTGAACACATTGAGAGACTTCGTCAGGAACATGCAGAGGCAATGTCAAGGCGTCCAAGAGAGTGCACAAACCTCCTCATTTGACCAACCCTTTAAGCACCACTGCCCTGCATGTGGCAGAGTCTGCAGATTACTCATTGGACTTATCAGCTATCTCAGAACCCATCAAACCAGAGCAAGTCATCCTCGATCCCGAGGGATTGCCTTAGAAGAAGGCAAGCTATCGTTCCATGAAAATACAAGTGTCATTAATTCTAGAAGGATATGTCTTGAGTTCTTTCTGCAGCACAATGAGTTACTTGCTTTGAGACATTGTTTTCATTTATTGAACAATTCTAGGGTAAATCGGTTTCTCTTCTATTCATCAGCGCAGCTTTTTTAAGCTCCATCCTCCATCACCTTTCATTAGATAAACACTTCATTTCTGCAATGGGCTAGCAAGGAGAATTGTTCCATAAAAAATTAATTAAGCTTTAAACCTCACAATGAATTAAAGAGCAATTTTACAAAAGCACTGCTTGCAACAGATATGCTAAAGCTAAAATAAGGCTTAAAATAACCTAAAATATTACTAAAATAAGTACTTAAGCAATAATACTTCGACTGTATTTATTTCCATATGTAAAATAGTCCCGAGTTTTACCTGTAAGGTGTTCATTTGATTTCTGCATGTTACTGTTTCTCTTTACTTTTATTGGCACCAGAACGATGTCACTGTAATGAATTTTGATGATTTAAATGCTGTAATTTAATGAGACCACCATTCTCAGCATCACACTTCACATATACAAATGGTTCCATGATTGCGGAATGTTGAGGTTAAAATGAATGATGACTGACTAGGTAGATGAATGATTTGCTTTAATAATTCCACTTTCAATGTTAAATGATCACTTCTTATACAATTTTCTAATTGTAAATTTATTGAATCATGTCTGCAATTGTGTTTGGATCACAGTTAACCCCTGGTTCAGAAACCCCTCCCTTCAAAAGTTCTCTCCTGGAGATAGCCTTCTGTTTCTGATTTTCTTGTGAATTGCAACCATGTTTGTCCTGTAACGTGGCTGCAAATTGGGGTGTGATGGCGACCATAGGATTGCTCTGGGTCGTCCTCAGGGGCCAGTGTGACTGGCTACTCCAATACTCTCTGCACCTGTATTTTATTTCTCTGTATTTACAATTAAATTATGCCATATTACCAACATTTACAATGGAATATTCAACGTAATCTGCTGGGAGAACAGAAATTATATTTTAGTATAATTCATGTTATAGAATCATTATTTAAATAGTAAATCTCGAAGAAGTGACAAAGATTATGGATGGAATTTGCCATGCCCGTTGGCGAAGGGTGTGTTTGCCAGCGTGAGCAGGCAATACGGTGAGAAGGCCAAATATCAGTTTCACGGTTGTGAAACCAGTTTGCAATCGTCCGCTCTGCCCGTCAGTCAATGGCGGGCCACGTTTCCTGCTGTCGGACATCGGGAACTTCATTTTAATACATCTGCATATCATTATATGCCCAGCTCGCCTGGATCACCCGAACACGTCGGCGTGCACCCAACATGTTTCACAACTGTACATAAGCAACGTGCATCTGGCGAGCTGCAGTTCACTCGGGACTTTGAGGTTTGTTTGCCTACCTTGCTTCGGGCAGCACTCGTGGTCATCAGTGCCAGGCTTCACATGCAGCACCACATCACGTTTAGGGGACACACAGGCAGGTGCCTACCAACCAGACCAGCCATTACGTTGGGCTGGCTTTTCAATGGCTACAGGGCTAGGGCTTGCTTGGGGAAGGGGGAAGAAGTGGCCTCAAGCAAGGGAAGAGGCTGCAGGGTGAGGGCTGTACGAGGGGGGGTGGTATCCCAAGGTGTGTGTAGGGGTACATGTTGATCTGTGCAAGTGGCCTCAAGATGGAGGCCAGATGGAGATGTGAGGGTGTGTGAGACAGTGAGTGGTGATGTCCCTTGAGCTGGCAGTGAGTGAGATGCCTGTGAATGTGTGATGGGCTTGATTGTTTGAGTTTAGAGTGATGAGGTGGTTGCCATACCCTGGCTGCATGGATGAGATCATTCATCCTCTGTCTGCATTGGATGGCCAACCTCTTCTGTGCAGCATTGGCACTGACCACCACTGCCATCGCCTACCAAGCCGGAGTGGTGAGATTGCTGGACATCCTGCGGCCAGAACAGGGGTAGAGGACATTACGGTGGGCCTCCACAGCATCCAAAAAGCCTTCCAGGGATGCATCACTGAATCGGGGGGCAGCAGTCTTCTTGTCTTTCGGGGCCATGTCTTCTGTGCAGCAGCCCTGGGCTGGAGGCGCTGAGAGGTGTGCGCGCGGCTGCACTTTAAATATGATACTTGGCATGAGGGAGCAGCGAAGTGACGCAAATGAGAGCCTGCCTGCCACCGAAACAGCGTGTTTCCTAGGAATGCATGATTACTCAGGTGGGACTAGGATGATACAGCATGAAAAGCCACCATTGCAGCCGGTGGGTTTATCCTTTCTTTCCCACTCGCTACCACAATTCAATAGGACGATTCCACCCTTTCATTAACATTAGTATTTTTGTCCATTTCAGATGATATTTTGCTGAAGAATTTTGCTTGATGGCCAAGTGCTAATTAGACCACTGGAGGTGTGTATTTCCGAAGATTACTCTAAGCCTAATACTTTGAGGGAGTTGGACTAACATGCACAGTTGATGCCAATTAGTGTTAGAGCTTATGACAATGTTTCCAGAATATTAATTTCACTGCTTGCCTGTCTCATGAACGTCTTCAAGTCAATACACTGCAAATGTTTATAATGGATGGACTTAAATTAAGGGATATTAAAATTAATCAAATTCCATTGGGTGGAATTTTCCGTGCCTGCTGGCCTCAGGCTTCATGGCGGGCGTGAGCGGACAATATGGCTGGAAGTCCAAAAATCGGTTTCAAGACAATTGTCCACACTGCCCGTCAATGGTGGGCCGCATTTCCCACCAAAGCACGTCGGGAACTTCATTGTAATATATCTGCATATCCATATAAGCCCAGCTTGGTCATCCCTCCCACACTGGAACATCTGGGCATATAAGCATGCACTCATGCCGAGGTGTTCACAACTGAACATAAGTGACACGCACCTGGCGAGCTGCACTTCCCTTGGGACTTTGAGGTTTGTCTGCCTACCTTGCTTTGGGCAGTACCCACAGTCATCAGCGCCAGGCTTTGAGGGCATCACCACGTCGGTTTTAGGGAGGCTCACGGGCAGGTTTCTACCTACCAGACCAGCCATAAGGCGGGGGTGGCTTTTCAATGGCTGCAGGGATAGGGCTTGCTTGGGGAAGGGGGAGAAGTGGCCTCAGGCAAAGGAAGAGGCTGCAGGGTGAGGGCTGTACGAGGAGGGGGGGGCGGCGGTGGGTTGGGGGGGTGGTATCCCAGGTTGTGTGGGGGCACATGTTGATCTGTGCAAGTAGCCTCAAGATGGTGAGGGCTGATGAGGCAGTCTCCAGAGGAGATGAGACCGGATGGACATGTGAGGGTGTGTGCGAGAGAATGAGCGGTGATGCCCCTTGAGCTGGCAGTGAGTGAGATGCCAGCGGATGTGTGCTGGGCTTGTGATGTGTGAGTTTAAAGTGATGAGATGGTTGCCTTACCCTGGCGGCATGGATGAGATCGTTCATCCACTTTCTGCACTGGATAGCGAACCTCTTCTGTGCTGCCACCGCCTCCCAAGTCAGAGTGGTATCACTTATGGGCCTCCTGCGGCCAGAGCGGGGGTAGAAAACATCATGACAGGCTCCAACAGTGTCCAAAAGGCGTCCTAGGGATGTGTCACTGAATCAGGGGTCTGCAGTCATCTTGCCTTTTGGGGCCATGTCTCCTGTGCAGCAGTCCTGGGCCAGAAGCACTGAGAGGTGTGCCTGCGGCTGTACTTTAAGTACGACATCCGGCATGAGGAAGTAGCGAGGTGACAGCGTGGCAGGTGAATTGGAGGCTGCCCACCAGCGAAGCGGCGTGTTTCCCAGGAATGCATGATTAATGAGGCGGGATTGGGATGATACGGAGTGAAAACCCGCCATTGTGGTCAACGGGTAATACGTCCTTTTTCCTGTCCACTACTGCACTTAGTGCAAATCTGGGACATTTCCACCCATAGTAATTGATTTTTAAAAGTACCTGAATATTGATTATCTTAAATGAATTATTTCAAAGTGCTTCACACAGTAAATTATTTTTGAAGAGAAATGACTGCTGTTATATAAGTAACTATTTGTAAGCATTGTGTTGTGGTGCATTGAAGTGTTTAACCCCATGAGTTTGCAAATTGATGGGTTTCAAATATGATTAAAAGTAATTGTATTCTTTTCAATAATTCAAACAGTAAGAATACATTTCAAAGTTTTGTAAATATTTTTTCTTTCTAATTTGTCTTGTTTCTTTTTAAGCCAATGGAGGTTTCCTCAAGTCATTTGCCTTTGGCATTTCATTTGCTTTTGGTCATTTACTTATGTCTCTTTCACTCATTATGCTATTTCCTACCTTCTGGTTCCCATATTTTGGATTGTTTTTGTATTAGCAATTTTTCTTTTCCTGGCAAAGTCACACTTTCTTAAAAAGTAATTTGCTTTTGTAAACTGGAGGTCATGCAAACATCAATTAGGGAATGGATACAGCCAGTCCCTGAGGAAGCAGTGCTGATGAATGCAGCCAGACTTAAAAGGAAATGGCTGATGTAAATAAAAGCACACTCAGAGGAATCAGAATGTGGGTGGCCTCAGAGGAACTTGCCGACGGTGCTGATTTTTATGGGCTTGGAAGAACTGGCCAGTGTAGATAGTGTAGTGGCATAGTGTGTCCTGGCCAACGTTACCCCTCAATCAACATCACCAAATGTAGGTGGTCTGATCATTCCCACATTGTGCTTGTGGGACTTTGCTGTACACAAATTGGCTTTTGTGTTTCCTACGTTGCAACTGTGACTAAATTTCAAAAGTACATCATTGATTATTTAGTGCTTTGGGATTTATTGATGTTATATAAACTCTCAAGTCTTTCTTTCTTCTTTGAATACTGGTGCAGTAGAAACTACATGAACAGCAAAAGGTGCTGGCACAGCCCACAGAATGGTAAACAAAAACAGAATTACCTGGAAAAACTCAGCAAGTCTGGCAGCATCGGTGGAGAAGAAATCAGTTAACGTTTCGAGCCTTCATGCCCCTTCGGCAGAACTGGAGCATAGTTAGGAGAAAGGAGAAATATAAATTGGTTTAAGGTGGGTGGGGGGGTGGGGGAAGAGACACATTGAGGGTGTGGTGTGATGATTGTGGAGATGAGCAGATAATCAAAAGATGTCACAGACAAAAGGGTCAAAGAGGTGTTGAAGGTGGTGGTCTTTGTCTGAGAAAAGTGCTAATTAAGAATGGAAGACAGGATATTCAAAGTACAGCTCTAGTGGGGGTGGGGTGGACAGACTAAAGGTTTTAGTTTTAGATTTAAAAATAATGGAAATAGGTGGGGAAAGAAGAATCTATATAAATTATTGGAAAAAAAAAGCGGGGGGGGGGGGGGAAAGAAACGGGGTGGGGATGGGGGGAGGGGGAGTTTAAGATCTAAAGTTGTTGAATTCAATATTCAGCCCGGAGGGCTGTAAAGTGCCTAGTCGGAAGATGAGGTGCTGTTCCTCCAGTTTGCGTTGGGCTTCACTGGAACAATGCAGCAAGCCAAGGACAGACATGTTGGCAAGAGAACAGGGTGGAGTGTTAAAATGGCAAGCGACAGGGAGGTTTGGGTCTTTCTTGCGGACAGACCGCAGGTGTTCCGCAAAACGGTCGCCCAGTTTGCGTTTGGTCTCTCCAATGTAGAGGAGACCGCATTGGGAGCAACGAATGCAGTAGACTAAGTTAGGGGAAATGCAAGTGAAATGCTGCTTCACTTGAAAGGAGTGTTTGGGCCCTTGGACGGTGAGGAGAGAGGAAGTTACAGAATGGTAACTGACTAGTAGAGATGTACGTCGGCCTAGAAGAGTTAGTTTATGTGGAATTGGCACCATTACATTTTATAGCACAGAGGCCACTGGGTCCTTCACACCCACACTGACACTTTCCTTAAGCAATCCAAAACCAGCCCCACAGCCCTGTGCTCTCCCCAAAACTCTGCACCTTCCTTTGCTTCAAAAATCTATCTAATTTTTCTCTTGAGCAAAGATCTTAGCCTCAACCAATTCCTGTGGCAAAGCATTCCAGCCTACAACAATCCTTTGCATTAATAAAATTGTCCTAACCTTTTCCCTCACATTAGGTGATAAGTTTAACTAATTTCTCCTCATCACTGGCTTGCCAGGCAAAGAAAATAGTTTTCTCTATTCACTATCAAAACCCTTTAGAACTTAAATCTTTTAACATTTGTACTCCAGTGAAAATAGTCCCATCATCTCAAGTCCCTCCTCATATCTAATTTGCCCATTCCTGGGACATTCTGGTGAATCCATGCTGTACATATTACATAAGAACATAAAAAATAGGAGCAGGAGTAGGCCATTAAGCCCTTCGAGCCCGCTCCACCATTCAACAAGATCATGGCTGATCCTCTACATCAATACCATTTTCCTGCACTATCCCCTTATCCATTGAACCATATAAAAGTTGCAGCACAGAAGGAGGCCATTTGGCCCATCTTGTCCATACCAGCCCGAGGACACCCAGGTGCCCTTTCTAATCCCACCTTCCTGCACCCGGCCCATAGCCCTGCAGCTTACAGCACTTAAGGTGCAGATCCAGGTACATTTTAAAAGAGTTTAAAGTTTCTGCCTCTACCGCCAACTTGGGCAGCGAGTTCCAGACACCCACTACCCTCTGCGTAAAAAATTTCTTCCTCATGTCCCCCCTACACCTTCTGCCACTTATCTTGAATCTATGTCCCCTGGTTCTATGTCCCTTGATGTTTTTAATATGTAGAAACCTATCAATTTCAGTCTTGAACATACTCAACAACTGAGCCTCCACAGCCCTCTGGGACAGAGAATTCCAAAGATTCACCACCCCTCTGAATGAAGAAATTCCTGCTCATCTCAGTCCTAAATGGCCTGCCCCTTATTCTGAGACGGTGTCCCCTGGTTCTAGACCTCTCCCCCTTCTCCCCCCCGCCCTCCCCGCCCGAGGCAGGGGAAACATCCTACCTGCATCTACTCTGTGGAACCCTGTAAGAATTTTATACGTTTGAATGAGATCACCTCTCATTCTTCTAAACTCCAGAGAATAAATGCCCAGTCTATTTAATCTTTCCACATAGGACAATCCCTCCATTCTAAGAATTAGCCTAGTGAACCTTCGCTGCACTCCCTATATGGCAAGTATATCTTTCCTTAGGTAGGGATACCAAAACTGCATGCAATACTCCAGTTGTAGTCTCACCAAGGCTTTATTCAATTGCAGTAAGACATCATCTAAAGCTTTAATGTTTTCTTCTATGATGAGCCCCCCAAAACAACAGAAACACCTTGCATTTATATGGAGACAAAAAAACATCTAAAGTGCTATAAGGTTTCACCTTGAAAATGGGCTCTGAGGCTAAAAAGGAGGTATTAGAAAAGATGGCCAAAAATATGCATTTTAAGAAAGGGAGGAGGTAGGGGGGTTTAAGGAGAAAATCCCAGATCATGGAGCCTAGACAGCTAAAGGTTTTACCACAAATGGTGGGGTGAATGCATGAGTGTGGGGGGTGGTTTACAAGTCTCCAGAGTTGGAAGAATGGAGAGTTAAAGGGATCAGGCTGTAGGGCTGGAGAAAATGAGAGATAAGGAGGGCTAAGACTATGAAAGGATTCAAATATGAGAAATTTAAATTTGT
This sequence comes from Cetorhinus maximus, assembly GCF_964194155.1. Taxonomy (NCBI): domain Eukaryota; kingdom Metazoa; phylum Chordata; class Chondrichthyes; order Lamniformes; family Cetorhinidae; genus Cetorhinus; species Cetorhinus maximus. The sequence continues at coordinate 40,614,239 of NC_135896.1, read as the reverse complement.
GGTGTTGGGAATCCAGTAACCTAGGCAAGGACAGGGGCAATGGGCAAGTGGAACTTTGAGGGGGGATGGAATATTGGCAATTTTGGGTGAGCTAAAGCTTACAGAGAGTGGAGGATGGGAGGCTAGTCGGGAGAATATTGCTATGAGAAGAATCTGGAGGTGATGAAGACATGGTCGAGGGCTTTAGAAACAGATGCCCAGGGAGGGAAATGGAGTTGGTAGCAAAGTTACAAAGTTTACAGGAGCTGAAGACAGTGGCAACGATGGCCTAACCAATGTTTTATACAAGTTTATCATTACTCCTTTACTCGTGTATTCTGGGCCCATTTTAAAATCCATTCAATGGCTTGATGTGTCTGCACTCACTTTTACAGAAATGTGCATATGAACTCATGGGTCACAGTGCATTCAATCCTTCAGCATCTTTTCGTTGAGTGTGGACTCTTATTCCGAGCTTTTCCATGCAAGGTGTAACATTTCTCACCCACATTAAGGGCGGAATTTTCTGTGCCCACTGGCATCAAGTGTCATGGCGGGCAGGAAGGCCAAAATTCGGTTCCACAATGCTGTGAAGCCAGTTTGCAATCACCAGCTCTGCCCGTCAATGGCAGGTCGTGTTTCCCGCCGCCGCATGTCGGGAATTTCGTTGTAATGCATCTGCATATCATTATAAGCCCAGCTATCCGGAATCATCCCCCCCACGCTGGATCATCCGAGCACGTCGATCTGTCTCATGACTAAACACGAGTGACATGCACCTGGCGAGCTGCACTTCACTTGGGACTTCGAGGTTTGTTTGCCTACCTTGCTTCAGGCAACACTCGTGGTCATCAGCGCCAGGCTTTGCAAGTAGCGCCACGTCACTTTTAGGGGGATTCACAGGCAGGTCTCTATCTACAAGACCAGCCATAAGGTGGGAGTAGCTTTCCAACAACTGCAGTGCTAGGGCTTGCTTGGAGAAGTGGGGAAATGGCCTTAGACAATTGAAGAGGCTGCAGGGCAAGGGCTGTACTGGGGAAGGGGGTAACCCAGGGTGTGTGTGGGGGCACATGTTCTGTTGCAAGTGGCCTCAAGATGGTGAGGGCTGAGGAGGCAGTCTCCAGAGGAGATGAAGCCAGATGGAGATGTGAGGGTGTGTGTGAGAGAGTGAGTAGTGATGTCCCTTGAGCTGGCAGTGAGTGAGTTGCCAGTGAATGTATGATGGGCTTGTGAGTGTTGAGTTTAGAGTGATGAGATGGTTGTCTTACCCTGGCGGCACGGATGAGATCATTCACCTGTTTTCTGCACTGGATGGCCAACCTCTTCTGTGCAGCATTGGCACTGACAACCTTTGCCACCTCCTCCCAAGCCAGATTGATGACCCTGATGGGCTTCTGCGGCCACAGCTGGGGTAAAGGATATCACAGTCGGCTCCAATGGTGTCCAGGAGGCGTCCCAGGGACGTGTCACTGAATCAGGGGGCTGCAGTCTTTTTATCTTTTGGGACTATGTCTCCTGTGTAGCAACCTTGGGCTGGATGCACTGAGCGGTTTGCATGTGGCTGCGCTTCACATGTGGGGCCTGGTATGAGGAAGTGGTGAGGTGACGGCGTGGCGGGAGAATGAGAGCCGCCCGCCATCGAAATGGCATGTTTCCCAGGAATGCATGATTAATGAGGCAGGATTGGGATGATACAGTGTGAAAAGCCTCCATTGTGGCCGGCGGGTAAAATGTTCTTTTTCCCGCTCGCTACCGCATTTATCTGGGATGATTCCACGCTAAGTTCCATTTTCCATCTAACTGTCCATTTCCCCAATATGTTTAAGCTTCACACTTTTTAAGTTTTGAAATTACCTCATCAGACCTCCAGTAGGTGTCCGCCAGCGATTGCTGAACAGATCATATGAGCCATTCAGGAGGCAATCAGAATTCCTTTGGGGTTCTAATGGCATTTGTCCTTCTGCATAAGCCAGGTGGAAGCTTCAACCACCCTGGAAAGTATTGGTGTTAAAATGGCCACCAAGATAAGCAATAAGTGACTCTCTGAATTTTAACTTCCATTCCTCCCAGTTTCTGCTGGATGAGGGGATCTAGCTTCTCCTCAAGCTCCCAGTCCTGTCCAAATCATGTGTCCATTATCGCTACTATAAGATATTATTCCATAGGTGTTAATGCTGCTAACTCTGATTTTGTTTTGGATGGTTTGTGCCACAAAACCATACTAGCAAGTTAATTCCCTACCTGCCCATGGCAAGATGAGACCTAGCTGATTTTAAAGGATCGACCTCACTTAAATCCCACCACCTGACTTCCCACCCACTCCAATCATGTAGTTGTTAGGAAAATTGGATGGCCCAGAGACCACCCACCAGCAGTAGAGAAGTATTAAGATGAGCTACTGGGCTATCCTACAAAACTAAAATGATCAGGGGCAGGGGGAAATTGGTGGGGGGAGGTGGGTGTGCAAGATCACGGCAAGAGAGATCTAAGCTTTCTCCTGTTCTTGCTGCAACTGGTCCCATAAGGAAAGTTATTTAAAAGTGTGTCTATTTTGGCCTTTTCTAGCCGCAGTCCTCTTTACTCCTGGTTAGGTCTGGTGGATGCTGAATGCACTTCCTGCTCAGGCAACCTAGTTAAAATTCTACTCAGGTCCCAGTGACATCATAAAATGAGGCTGAACCCTGTCCAACCTTAAATCTGAACTCTCACTGCAGCTAAACTACACTCTTCTGGCATTTCACACTCCACTGGCTTCTCATCACGCAAGACTGACCCTTTGCTACTCAGTTTAAAATTATATTGTCTTAATTTACACAATCACCCACAGAAAATAACCCAGTCAATCAGAGATCAGTTTATCACACCTCTTTGCTAACCACCTAATTACCTATTGCTCAAACTAACCTATCTTCAAGGTACCAAGCAAACAAGTTCTTGTACTGAACAGCTAGTGAAATGAACTAAATTAAACTCAAATTGTGGCAATATAAGTGAATGAAAACATCAATATTTATGTCTCAGTCATTGGTGCTGAGCATTAATTCTCCTCTATGGGCCTTCCATATTCCATTCACACACAGCTCAGAGTTGGTTGCTACAGATATAAGCAGTCTTGAAACAATTGAAAAAAATGGGGAATTTTAATAGTAAAGAGCACCTGGGTTAGAGTTCATGAGGATTCCTAAAATCAGGGAAAATGCCAGGGCGTCCAGACACCAGCTCCAACGTGTTGTCTTTTGACTAATGAGTGCTTCGATGGCTGTGCCCTTCAGAGAAGCAGGTTATCAATTATAATATTTAAATCAGCCAATTTTGATGAGATTTTGACCAGCATTTAAATTTAACACCTTTACACACAGTTTCCTGAGTCTCCAGTAACTCACCATTGAAAGGAAGGCAAGAAGATTGTATGGCAATTCATGGAGCTAATTAAGTCATAAATACTGGAGATCAGTAAATTCTGCGTTTACAACAGCTTTCTTAAACCCCACGAGGAAAGGGTATGTTGAGAGTACTTGTAGCGAGATGCTTATTTGTGGTCTCTTAAATTAAGAATCACAAGGTAAGGTTGAGTGGCGCCATGACTGCTTCAGATTTAACCTCATATATGGAGCAAGATGATCATTTGCGGGAGACGGTAGCGTAATGGTAATGTCACTGGACTAGCAATCCAGAGTCCCAGGCTAAAGCTCTGGGGACATAGTGTTATGACCGGGATGGGAGGAATGCGTGAATTATCAAGCCCCATTACTCCACAGGCTGTACCATTAATTTAAATGTTTAAGTTTCTCACCAGAACAGCCAATGCTGTACATATACCTCTAGTACCCAGAAGAAAATAGACTCTGATCGGGCTTTTTCCAAAAACTCAGAGGGCAGGATTTTTACCTTGTCGGGCGGGCACGGTGGGCGGGCCTGGGAGCGCTCATGAAGCTGACCGCCACCCGCAATCGGGCCCCAAATATTGATTTCACACTGGCTGGCCAATTAACCGCCAGCCAGCATGAAACACATGCTACAATGCTGGCAACTGCCAGGGTGGGGGCGGGAGCAAGGCAAACACAGACGTTCACACACGCGCACAAGTGGCCACAATGAAAGATTTTAAAACACAAATAAAAAAATTTATCACTGTTAAAAACATGTCCTCTCATGTGACTCTGTCACAGAGCAGGGACATGTTATGAATGAAATTAAAATTTTTTATTTAACTTTATTGCTGTGAGAAACCTCAACCCACCTGTAGATGAGGTTTCCTAAAAAATCCATAGGCCACTTGGCCTTTTCGCCTGTCCACCAACTGTAAGGTTGGATGAGCAGTGAAAAATTTCAGTCAATTATTACGCTAATGGCCTTAATAGGCCTGTTAATTGTTGATGGACGCGCCGCTGACCTAAATATCGCAAGTGCGCGATAACATCAGTGCACTTGCCCGACGTCGTCACACATCATTTTACATTCAAGCAGGTTGGGCACCTGCCTGCCCGCTCAGCGCAAATTTCTGCCCAAGTGATTAATTTATTTAAAACAAAACTTCTTTTAACAAGTTGCCAGTACTGGTTAACACACAATTGTAATCAGGAAGTATAACTATCTATCTCTTCCTAAAGAACCCCCCAGCACACACACACACACACACACCCCACACACACACACACACACAAACACACCCCACACACACAGACACCCGACAAACACACACACACACACCCCACACACACACAGACACCCAACAAACACACACACACAGACACCCGACAAACACACCACATACACACCCCACACACACACCCCACACACACACACACACACACACACAGACACCCGACAAACACACACACACACAGACACCCAACAAACACACCACACACACACACCACACACACACACACACACACACACACCCCACACACACACATTCACACACACACACACACACACACATCCCACATACACACACCACACACCCCACACACACACACACAGACACACACACAGACACACACACACACGCCCCACACACACACACACACGCCCCACACCCACACACCCCACACACACACCCGCACACACACACACATGTCCCACACACACACATACACACACGCCCCCCCCACACACACACACACGCCCCACACACACACACACCCCACACACACACACACACGCCCCACACACAACACACATACACACCATACACACACACATCCCACATACCCCACACACACACACGCCCCACACACACTACACACATACACACACACCCCACACACACACACACGCCCCACACACACAACACACATACACCCCACACCCACACCACACACACACCCCACAAACACACACACTCACACCACACACACACACACACACACACACGCCCCAAACACACACACCCCCCACACACCACACATACACACCACACACACACACACCTCACACACACCACACATACACGCCTCACACACACCACACACACAACACACACACACACACACGCCCCACACACACCACACACACCCCCCACACACACACACACATCCCACACACACACACCACACACACACCACGCACAAACAAACAAAGGACAAACAGCCTCTCTGCAGAGATGGGCTTTGGAGGATGGACATTATAAAACAAAGGATAAAGACGCTGTTGGGTGCCTGGACGTTGTCACCACTGGCCTCAGCTTTGCAGGTCCAAATGCAGACTGGTTACACTCAGATGAGTGCTCTCTGGCTATAGGTTAATAGCCACACACAATTTTAGGCAAGGTAGAGAGAGAGGGAGCCAGTCAAGGTAGCCTTCTTTCCTCAGCTTATTCACCAACAAAGCTGCCTTCCAATCAAGCAGGTTCACAACTTAAGCTTTTTCCCTCTGCCATGCGATTGCCTTTTGTCTCTTAACTTTTCATTAATTAAAGGGCTTTGCAGTTCAACACAAACAAACAACTCCTTCTCGAGTACCATATAGGCCAGGTGATCTATTGGAAGAGGCCTGCTTGTTGACAGTTCCAAGGTGAATTTATAACCTTTTAAAAAAATCCCAGGTTAGCATCCAGATCATGCTATGTCCTTCCATTTTGTAAAAGAAAAGTTCAGTCTTGAGAAATATGTTTCTAACAATAGGTTCAAATCCCACCATGGCAGAGGGTGGAATTTAAACTCAATTAATAAAAATGTGGAATGGAAAGCTAGGCTCCGTAATAGTGACCATGAAATTATCATTGATTGTTGTAAAAACCCATCCGGTTCACGAATGCCCTTTGGGAAGGAAATCTGCCACCCTTACCTGGATCAGCCTAAATGTGACTCCAGACCCACAGCAATGTGACTGGCTCTTATCTGCCCTCTGAGATGGCCTAGCAAGCCATTCAGTTCAAGGGCAATTAGGGAAGGGAAACAAATGCTGGTCCTGCCAGTGACATTCACACTTCATGAAAGAATGTTTAAAATTCAGCCAGAACAGCAACAGCAATAACCTGCTATGGAGAGAACTGCAGGCACTACTCAGCTAACAGGATATACAGGCAGAAGCTCAGCTTCCTAGAACAACAGGGCTTACAAAGGCTGAGGTTGTCACGTACGGTGATGGCAGACATCTGCAGCCTACCAGTAGAAATGTTCCCTTCTGGATCTGGTGACCATATGGCTTTGAAAGTGACAACCACCCTCAACTTGTTGCCTCTAGAACCTTCATGGGCACAACTGAAGTCATGTTCAGGATCTCCTAGTCGGTCACACAAAATAATACATGAGTCTGTTTTTTTTCATTCTCTCGTTGGATGTGGACATCTCTGGCTAGGCCAGCATTTGTTGCCCATCCCTAACTTCCCTTGAGAAGGTGGTGGTGAGCTGCCTTCTTTAACCACTGCAATCCATGTGGTGTAAGTACACCCACAGTGCTGTTAGGGAAGGAGTTCCAGGATTTTGACCCGGTGACAGTGAAGGAACGGCGATATAATTCCAAGTCAGGATGGTGAGTGGCTTGGAGGGAAACTTGCAGGTGGTGGTTCCGGGAGTCAGGATGAGCAGGCATTCAGTTATATGTCTCTGACTGGCTTCCCAAGTGTAGAGCATCACCGACTTCACACGCATGATAATCTGCGCACCATCAGATCATCCAGGTGTACTCTTGAACCACAAGGGATTCCATTCCATCGTTGTTCAGCTGCTATCCAAAGGTTTATGTGGACATGCACCAGATTCCCAGGAAGCTGTCATTATGCTTTCATTCCCTGGCAGCCCAAGGCCCCTGACCTCTTTGGACCTCTAAGCAAACTTAAAGAGTGGCTGGTAGGAGAAAAAGGATAACCCATTCAAAGTTGACGCATGACACCTGTATGGAACCTCACCAATGAAGTCCAAGAATGATGCATCAATAGCCATATGACTACCAGATGTATTATTGAGCAAACTATCATGATGCGTTTCAGGTGTCTGGACAGATGTGGAAGCTTTTGGTGCTCGCCCGTGAAGGTGTTCAGAATGATTTTAGTATGCTGTGTTGCTGCAGAAGGAGCAAAGCACACCGCACGTATGCCTGCAAACAATTTCAATGTAGAAGAGGAAGATGAGGAGGAAGATGAAGATAGTGCCCCAAACACAGCACCAGACACTCACATTGCTGCCCCAGATACCAAGGATTCCCTTAGCTGTAAGAATTAGTTAAGAGCTACCACTGGACTGATGCAACTATCACATCCAACGCACCAGCTTCTGCTCCCCTCTCTATACATAAAGCAGTGGTTAAAACAACTCTACACCTAGTACACGCAGACCCTATTGGTTACTGTCAATTCATGTCTTCCCATTCACCCACAAGCAACTGAAAAGGCAAACTGCCAACCAAGAATGGACAACAGAACATGCTAAGTATGACTGCTGTGATAACGCAGCCCTTGGAAGGAATCAGCTCCTCTAAGCATTCAACATCCAGGAGGCCTATTAACTGCTGTACACATGAAGGCCAAGGAGGAGAGAAATGTTATGTATTAATACTGGCAAGGTGGGGAAGTTGCAACTAGCATTTTGAACATGATCATATTTAACTCCTTGGTGAAATCAAGTGCAGTATGATACTGATCTTTAAATCTTTCACCAGGTAGCTCTATAAGGTGACAGGCACTCCATCTCTGATGGCCAGGGACACAGAAATGCGATTATGCTTCACTACTTCCTCCTATGCAGCTGTCCACTGGGAAATCTGTGCAAGACCAGCTCTGGTTCTTTCTATTTCACTGTGTTTTGTGCTTTCTTAACCTATAATGGGGGACAGACTGATAAGTGACTTTAATGACATGTGTTTTCTGATGGATGCAGTGTATTTGGTGAGGGTGACTATCAGGGAAAGGCATTGAATTGCATAAGGATCAAGGTGAGTGGACGGGAATGAAGGCCAGAGAAGAAGCAGGATGGGTACACTTGAAAGGTCAGTAAGTGGGAGGAGTGATGCGGTGGAATAGATTTGATAGGCAGAGTGGGGAGGGGGTGTGATGTGCACAGCAGGAGTTCGATGTATGTTGAACTGTCCTCACCTTTCCTGACCTGGTTAGATGATTAAAGTGTTTTCGGCACTGAGTTCAGATGCATGGCACAAAGCTTCTGCTGCTGACCTCCCCGACCACCTCCAGCCATGCCCTTGCTCTTTGTTGCAGCAGTAGGTTTCTTTCTGCCATTGCTGGGGAAGAACATCAAGGGATGCATCATTTGAATCTTGGCACAGTTGTTGACCATCCTGAATTCATCACAGACAATTCTCCTTCAGTTTTACACAGCTCCTAACACTTTCAAATTCCATCCCTGAACTGTTAGTTTAAATGCTCCAGTTAAGATTGTGCCATGCGGATCTGTACCATGTCCATGATCGTGCGCAAGAGATGCCAACCTGGAAGCAATATTATAATGAGTTGGGCTTGATGAAATTGCACAAACCTATGCACCAAGATTTTTAAGAACATAAGAACTAGGAGCAGGAGTAGGCATTCAGCCCCTCGAGCCTGCCCCGCCATTCATTACGATCATGGCTGATCTCATTTTGGCCTCAACTCCAATTTCCCGCCCTCTCCCCATAACCTTTCAACCCATTACTAATTAAAAATTTGTCTATCTCCACCTTAAATTTATTCAGCGTCCCGGCATCCACTGCACTCTAAGGTAGTGAATTCCACAGATTCATGGCCCTTTAAAAAAAGTAATTCCTCCTCATCTCTGATTTAAATCTACCACCCCTTAGCCTAAAACTATGGCCTCTTGTTCTAGAATGCCCCAGAAGGGGAAACATCCACTCCATGTCTACTTTGTCTTTCCCCTTTAGCATCTTATATACCTCAATTAGATCTCCTCTCATCCTTCTAAACTCTAGTGAGTATAGGCCTAAACTGCTCAATCTCTGAGCCCCGCATCTCTGGAATCAATCTAGTGAACCTCCTCTGAACCACCTCCAGTGCAACTACATCCTTCCTCAAGAGGACCAAAACTGTCTCACCAATGCCTTGTACAGCTGCAACAACACTTTCCTATTTTTATACTCTTATTCCTTTAGCAACAAATGCCAAAATTCCATTTGCCTTCCTTATTACCTGCTGTACCTGCATACTAGCTTCCAGCGATTCATGCATGAGGACACCCAGATCCCTCTGCACTGAAGCATTCTGAAGTTTCTCTCCATTCAAATAATAAGTCGCCTTTTTATTCTTCTGACCAAAATAGGATAACCTCACACTTATCCACCTTACACTCCATCTGCCAAATTTTGGCCCATTCACCTAACCTGTCCATATCCATTTGTAAATTTCTTATTTCTCCCTTGCATCTTACTTTCCCACCTATTTTGGTGTCATCTGCAAATTTAGCTTTAGCACCTTCTGTCCCTGAATCCAAGTCATTAATATAGATTGTAAATAGTTGGGGCCCAAGGACCGAACCCTGTGGCACCCCACTAATTACAGCTTGCCATCCAGAAAAAGACCCATTTATCCCGACTCTCTGCTTTCTGTTGGTTAGCCAATCCTCTATCCAAGCTAATATATTACCCCTAACTCCATGTGATCTTATCTTGTGTATTAATCTTTTGTGCGGCACCTTATCAAAGGCCTTCTGGAAGTCCAGATAGACTACATCTACAGGATCCCCATTATCCACTTTGCTTGTCATATCTTCAAAGAACTCTAGCAAATTAGTCAAACACGATTTACTCTTCATAAAACCATGCTGACTCTGATGGATTGCATTTTGACTTTCTAAATGTCCCATTACTACTTTCTTAATAATGGATTCCAACAATTCCCCAATGACAGACGTTAAACTAACTGGTCTATAGTTTCCTACCTTCTGCCTCCCCCCTCCTTTTTGAATAAGGGCATTATATTAGCATTTTTCCAATCCACTGGAACCTTTCCAGTATCCAGGGGATTTTGGAATATTATAGCCAATGCATCCATTATCTCCACTGCCACTTCCTTTAAGACCCTGAGATGTAGGCCATCAGGTCCTGGGGACTTGTCACCCTTTAATCCCAATAGTTTGCTCAGTACTTTTTCTCTAGTGATGGTGATTGTTCTAAGTTCCTCCTTCTCTATATCCTCTGCACTACCTTTTACTATTGGGTGGTACTAGTGTCCTCCACTGTGAAAACTGAGGCAAAATATTGATTAAGCATCTCTGCCATTTCTGCGTTCCCCACTATTCACTCCCCAGTCTCATCCTCCAAGGGACCAACATTCACTTTAGCTACTCTCTTTCCTTTTATATACTTGCTGAAGCTTATGCTATCAGTTTTTACATTTTGCGCTAATTTTCTTTCATAATTTACCTTTACTCTTTTTATTATTTTTTTAGCAACCCTTTGTTGATCTTTAAAAGTTTCCCAATCTTCCAGCCTGCCACTGACCTTTGCAATTTGGTATGCCTTAGTTTTTGCCTTTAAGTTATCTTTAACTTCTTTGCTTAGCCATCGATGCTTCCCCGCACCCCCACCGCCCTTACCATCTTTCTTCCTCATTGGGATATATTTTACTTGGGAGGAATTGAATATCTCCTTAAATATCTGCCACTGTTCATCAACTGTCCTACCTTGTAGTCTTCCTACCCAGTCCACTAGGGCCAAATCTGCCCTCATACCTATGTAGCTACCTTTGTTTAACTCCAGAACACTAGCTTGGGATTCAAGTTTCTCGCTCTCAAACTGAACTTGAAATTTTTGGGGCTTTGTACCCAATATTGCACACTTCCCCCCCACCTACAAAAATGCCTTGGTGTTATTACCAAGCCAAAGAGCCAAGCACATATGACTTGCAGGGAAAATTTAAGGAAACCAATCTTGCTGTCTCTCTAGTCTACAATCTACTTAGTATTCTTGTCCTAATATACTAATTTTAATCTTGTGGCTCAGCAATATGACAATTAAGAATGAATATTAGAGCTTGTTAAAATATGCTGAACAGTAATAATTCACTTCTGAATCACTTCAGAACAATGAAAATTAACCACAAAGAATACTATCATCATTTGTGGAAGCTTTGTCAGAACTACTGCATCAGTATATTAAATTTATTATCACAGAACCACTCTTCACCATTACCTTCCTAGTAATGAGCCAAATGGTTACAGAGTGGAATCCAGAAATATTAAAGCATTGGGTAAACAGCCAACAGCCAAATATCGACAACAACTAATTAGTCATAAACTGGTCATGCATTGCCTGTGTAATGGATGTATAATGCGCTGGCTTAAAAACATGCTGTATGTTATGCCAGAAACAGTTATGAATCCTGTTATTTAGTGTTGAGCTAATAAACAAAAAATATTGTCCAAATGTAACATGTTATAGCTTTTGATAAGCCAAAATGCCAGATTTGTTCTATTATCCCTCCCCTCCTCTCATGGGTATGCTGTCTAAGAGATGAACAGATGCTGACTTGTCTTTGGTACCTCACTTAAGTCGGCATGCTTCATGAAATTAATGCAATTTAACTGTATGGGGCATTACAGTCAGCCTGGTCTCACACATCTTGCATGGGGACTTTCCAGCTGTGATCACTGGATGCCAGTCTTGAGCGGCAGCTAATTCTTCCCCTCACTAACCCACGAACGTTGAGGCCAATTATAGTATGCCTATTACTGACATCAATAACATAAGCAAAGACCAGGTTTGAACCTAGAATAAAATCTTCCTTACCAGGCTGAGTATCATAATCAGTGGTGCATTTATTGGATTACTAGTAAATTATCTGTGATATTGCCCTTGATCAGCTGATGAATCTAAGTTTCTTCTTACGTGCCAGACAGTGGCAGAATTGGGCACGACTGCAGAAACGTACTCCATCATGCCATCTAATGGCTAGAATCTGCAACTACATCATGACATTTGACGTAACAAAATGGCATAGGAAATGTTGACATAGCAATTTAAAATGTTAAATATACAATTAAAATTTTGACAGCTTTAGGCAAGTTTTGTGGCCAGACGTTGTGTGCCCTACAGATGATTGATAATGTATAGTAAGCGCTTTTAACAGAAGGAATTTGTTACACTTCTGGATTCTTTGGCCAACTTGTCTCAAGTTTGTGCTTGCTTCAGAGAGATTTATTTCTCATGCCTGTTCCTGAATTCAGAGTCAGATTCTGGAGGTGGGGTTTGGGGTAATTTTAACTTTACCCATCCCTCAGAAACCAGGTGGGTGGGCACTGATATACTGCCTGCTTTGTACTCACACTGATTTTAAACTCCTTTTATGAGTAGGCTGCAAAGGCACCCACCTGAAGTCTTTAAATATACAGGTGGGGGTCTGATAACGTTATTAAAATCTGACTGCAATTTTAAATCAGGCCTGAATTTCAGAAAAGGATGGGGGTATGAAGAGGACCTGAAAGGTAAGTTCCTAAATGGTGTTTGTTGGACCTGGAGGTGCAGGAATGCTCCTTTGGACTCCACAAAGAAAGTTTCGATGTCCCCTAACCTGGACACTTCCCTTCCTTCTTGCGAAAACCTCCAGGAAACCCCCTTCCCCACACCTGAGTGCATCGGTGGGTGTCTGAAGGTGATCACTTTGAGACAGAAGGATACAAACATATGAATTAGGAGCAGAAGTAGGACACTCAGCCCCTCAAGCCTTCTCCACCATTCAATAAGATCATGGCTGTTCTGATTTCTCCACATTCTCGCCTACCCCCATAACTTTCACCCCCTTGCTTATCAAGAATCTATCCACCTCTGCCTTAAACATATTCAAAGGTTCTGCTTCCACTGTCTTTTCAGAAAGAGAGTTCCAAAGACTCACGACCCTTTGCGAGAAAAAATTTCTCCCCATTTCTGTCTTAAATGGTTGACCCCTCATTTTTATACAGTGATCCTGGTTCTAGATTCTCCCACAAGAGGAAACATCCTTTCCACATCCACCCTGTCAAGACCCTTCAAGATCTTATGGGCAGAATTTTTAGCTCGGCGGGCAGGAGCGTGCCCGACCCGACCCGACCAAGTGTGAAATGACGGGCGTTGATGTCGGCCGAGCGTGCTGACGTCAACACGTAGTCACATGATAGCTCGGCCAGCGACCACGTGCCAGAGCTGGCAGTGACCCACCGACAAATAAAAGGCCCATTAACGCATTAAGCAATCAATTGTCCTGAATTTCTCACTGCCCGTCCAGCCTAACGGTTGACAGGCAGGCGAAAAGGCCAAGCGGCCTTTGCATTTTTTTGGAAACTTCATCCAAGAGCGGAATAAGGTTTCCAAAAGCAAATACAAGTGAAGTACATACTTTAATTTTTAATTAAAAACATGTCCCTGCTCATGTGACAGAACCACATGAGGGGACGTATTTTATTAATTTTTCCTGTTGTTTAATAACATTTTTAATACATTCTTCATCTCCCTGAGGCAGCTCTGTGCCTCAGGGACATTTTCAGTGCTCTTTTGTGCGCATGTGCGAAGTGCGCCCTAAGCCTGCTCGCCCTCCTCCCCTCATCTGCACAGGCAGCGCTCAGTGCTCCCGCTCGCATATCACGCTGGGCGGGCTTTAATTGGCCAGCCAGCATGAAATCACGGCGCCCCATCGATCGCGGGCGGTGACCGGCTTCCCAGCCACCCCCGCCTGCCCCCACCGATCCCACACGCCAAGGGCAAAATTCTGCCCTATATGCTTCAATCTAGTTGCCTCTTACTCTTCTAAACTCCAGCAGATACAAGCCTAGCTTGTCCAATCTTTCCTCATAAGACAATCCATCCATTCCAGGTCTAGTAAACCTTCTCCGAACTGCATCCAATGCAGTTACATCCTTCCTTAAATAAGGAGACCAATATTGTACACTGTACTCCAAATGTGGTCTCACTAATGCCTTGTTTGACTGAAGCATAACTTCCCTACCTTTGTATTCAATTCCCCTCACAATAAATGATAGCATTCTATTAGCCTTCTTTCTTACTTGTTGTACCTGCATACTAGCCTTTTGTGATTCATGCACTAGGACAGCCAGATCCCTCTGCCTCTCAGAGCTCTGCAGTCTCTCGCCATTTAGATAATATGCTTCATTTTTATTCTTCCTGCCAAAATGGACAATTTCACACTTTCCCACATTATACTCCATTTGCCAGATCTTTGCCCAGTCACTTAAGCTATCTATATCCCTTTGTAGCTTCCTTATGTTCACTTCACAACTTACTTTTCTACCTATCTTTGTGTCATCAGCAAATTTAGAAACCATACCTTCAGTCCCTTCATCCAAGTCATTTATATAAATTGTAAAAAATTGAGGCCCCAGCACTGATCCCTATGGCACACCATTTGTTATATCTTGCCAACCAGAAAATGATCCATTTAAGCCTACTCTCTGTCTCCTGTTGGCTAGCCAATCCCCTATCATCTTCCATCCATCCAATCTTCTATTGGATGTCTGGTATGAGGGAGACACAAGGTTTTCTTGGGGAGAACCAGGATGAGCGCTCCTCAGTTTCTGTTCCTCCAGGGCACTCAGTTCCAGAGCTCATTGCAGCCTGGGTCTAAACATGGGTAAAGAGCTGAATTCCAGAGGTGAGGTGAGAGTGTCTGCCCTTGACATTAAGGCAGCATTTGACCAATTATGGCATCAAGGAGCCCTGGCAAAATTGAAGTCAATGGGTATCAGGGGGAAAAACTCTGGCAGGAGTCATACCTAGCACAAAGGAAGATGGTTGTGATTATTGGAGGCCAATCTCTCAGCCCCAGGACATTGCTGCAAGAGTTCCTCACGGTAATGTTCTAGACCCAACCATCTTCAGCTGTTTCACCATAAGATCAGAAGTGGCTGATGATCTCACAGTGTTGAGTACCATTCGTGACTCCTCAAAATCTGAAGCCGTCCACGTCCGTATTCAAAAAGACCTAGATGACATTCGGACGTAGGCTGATAAGTGATAAATAACATTTGTGCCACACAAGTGCCAGGCAATAATCATATTCAAAAGAGAATCCAACTATCTCCACTTGACATTCAATGATACTACCATTGCTGAATCCCCCACTATCAACATCCTGGGGGATACCATCGACCAGAAATCTAACTGGACTAGCCAGCAGAATATATAAAAACTGCTTCTACAAGAGCAGATCTGAAGCTTAGGATTCTGCAGTGAGTAGCTCATTGCCAGGAATCTCTTCCACTGCCTTAAACATTCACTCCCTCCACCTTTGGCATGCAGTGGCAACAATGTGCGCCATATACTAGACGCAGTGCAGCAACTTGCTACGCCTCCTTCGGCAGCATCTTCCAAATCTACAACCTCTACCATCTAGAAGGACAAGGGCAGTAGACACATAGGAACACCACCAGCTAAAATTTCCCTTCCAAGCCACACACCATTTCTAGTGCTATCCAAAACTTTCACTCTTTCATGCACCTTATTCCTCTTTTCTATTTCTCTATACTGGTATCTATCCCCCTGCCAGTTTAGTTTAAACTCTCCACAACCACACGAGTGTACCTCCCCATGAGGACATTGGTTCTATTCCCTTAGAGATGCCTGACTAAAAGTACAGGAAATTAGGAATCTGATTTCAAATCTGGATTGGGACCTGTGGCTTTATTTACTGTTTCAGGGTATTTCTATTTGCTGGTTTCTGTGCTATCTTACTTACTTCAATGTAATATTTGTGCCTCTTAAGATAAATAACACTGCTGCAGAATGGCATGTTTACACTTAACATCCCATAACAGCACCATCTGTGGCCTGAGAATGTCAGGATAGCAGCAATGCAAGATCAGCAACCAATGCATGACAACCAGCTTGCCGACATCAGTAAGGAACAATTATTTGAAAATAACCTACCATGTGGGGCAGTAGAGGCCAAAATATTAATGATGTTCAGAGTGCAGCTGGATGATATAGTGAGTGCCATACACAATGGAGAACTACAACTGTCCTTTCTTATCCTTTGAGTTTTCTTGCATGTCAGTCTTTACCTTTCTATACCTGGATTCTTCCAAACTAACATAGATCTTAATCTCAGATGGTCAGGAATTTTACTTCGCTCCAGTTACTCGCTATGGGTAAAATACAGTATAACTAGGACATTCTAAAGAACATGGTTTTAAAAGGCTGTATTATATTTGACTGTCAGTGCAATATTCAATATATATCTTAATGCTTTCTCAATGTAAAATTATAACTATGAAACAGAAATATTAATACCAGTGGACATGTAATTTATTCACAGATAAAAGCTAATGCAACTACCATAATATACATTTATACAAAGCTTCTGAAAAAAACCTTTACAAATAAAATGGTCAGAAAATACCATTCACAATGAATTGTGATACTGTATTTATTATTTCATCACGTAAAATTGTTTTTGTTTGGCAATAATTCATCAAATAGTGGCTGCTGTCCAGTACTAAAAAGAAAAAAAAAATCTTACACAAACTTTTATGCAATGTTCAAATAGCTCTTCTATCAAATTTGTTTTTTTTTGAAGAAATCCTGAGATGCAATATTTTTAAACAACACAATCAATCATTTCAGAAATCAATACTGTATTTATTTTGTAAACCTGTTTTTGGTTTCTAAAAAAGAGTATATAAATTTTGATCATTGATAACTTACAATATTGGATTCACTATGCAGTCTCTCTGTGGCTACACTGAATTGCTGCTGTTAGCATCAGTTCACATTATTTGGCACAGTGACCTCTTTACTGATTTACTTATGACTGGTTTAGAAAACTAGGAATTTCATTCTGCCCTTCTGCATCAATAGCAATGTGTAGAAAGAAGTGGCTCAAAAACAGACAAGATTCCATATAAAAAAAGTCTCCCAAAAAATCATTACATTTTATAATATGCCTCAATTAATGAAACTTTAAAAAAAACACTGGTAAAACAGAATACCATGGGATATTAATGTACGAGGGAATATTCCAAAATTCAAAACATATCAACGGCTCTCTAGACAAGAAAGCAAAGTCAGAGATGTGAACATAATTTACTTATTGCTTTGCTACAATGAATTTTTTACATATGTCATATAAATACAATATACAATATAAAATAAGCAATTTGTTTCAGTGTTTACTTAGGTATGCTGGTTTCTTTACTAGCACCAATGCAAATAAATCAAGTGAACCTAAAAGGCACTTTAAGGTTTTTCAGTTCTTTGTTCTTCTTGGTTTATGTTGCCTTCTTTCTTCCTTCAGGGAAAGGAAATTGTTCGCATGAACAGTTTAAGCTTTCACTGTGTTTAAGCTCTGAGGCACTGTATTGATTTACACAGCTCACCATCAAGATTCACTGACACCACATCAGCTCTCTCTCAACATTCTCTGCCATCTTCCTCTGTCTCCACATCACCAACCTCCCCTCAAATTCCTTAAAATCTTTTTCGCTTCAGACGTTGGCTGCTTTCACAGTAGAATGACCTGGATTTATGCTCTCCCACCAGTGGCCGTCTTTAAACTTGCACTTCCCTCGGTCCATCGTTCACTTCAGTGATCATGCCAATATCAAAACAGGTCACCATCATTATCCTTGCCTTGCATAGGTTGACACGTTGTTCAAGCTCCTCTGTTACCTCCTCCAGTGCCTCCAGGTACTCCAGGGACTCCTTATCCAGGTCTAGGTCAACCTCAACTGTTAGCAGAGATAGTGCAAGCAGATCAGGCAAACAACAGATGACAAGTGCATAAAGGTTTATAATTTAAAACCATTACATTTGCAATTTAAGCAAATATATGAAACACCTGTGGACGATCAATCTCTTTTTCCTTACCCCTTTTAAAATGCATTTCTTGCCTCCTCTTTAGCTACATACTAATTGGCAGCAGAAGTTGGTACGACACAACCTCCGACAATATTCTTCTGTAATCAGCCACTAAATGGTGCATGAGAGCAGGCACAAATGGCTAGGATTTCTATTGTCCGTCCCTCCCCTTAACCTCTGCTCATTGACAGCTGAGATTAGCAATTTACTTCCTGGGTCAACCCCAACATCCTGGCACACTGTGACAGAGGGAGTAGTAAGTTTTCTCTTTTGGCACATGTGTGGGAGAGGCGAGATAGAAAAGGGTTCAATTCTTTTTTATTACACAGTTTGCACCATGCCAATTCTCAAATAGCTGTTCTTGTTAACCATGCAAGCACATTGTTTAGCTCGCTCTTTTCAGACTTTCAGGTGAATGACACTGCAATACAGTCAACAGGTATATGAAGAAATATTTCTGCAGAGGTGGTCACCAGTGTAACTTTGGCAAAAGACCGGTTATAAACCCTGATGCTAAGGCCTAAAGGAACACTTTTAACCATTTACATTTGTTTCTTTGGGAGCTCTGCCAAGCTTCTACTGAAATTATAACAGGAGTTTAGAAAACCCTCCTCACCCCTCACCCCCACAGAAATTCTAGACAATCTTTTCTTAAAATACAAAATCATAGTGATTGTATTTAAAGAAACAAATTGCAAGAGTAAATCCTTTGCAGAATCACTCGCTGAAGAAAGTAGATACATATTATCTATACTGCGTAAGAAACATCATTCAATTATTTCTTCTATCCAATTTTATTCTTTATCCATGCAGTATATCCAGGTCAAATAATCAGAAAACCAATGGCATGCTAAATGAAGGCTCTTATTCTACATGAATCGATGTAAATGTGACAGTAGGTCATAAGTTTGAATTAGTCATCTTCTGCATACTGTGCAACAGTTACTTTAAAAGACTTAGCATGCCTTATTCATTGATTATTCATTAACAGACGGTAAAATATACTGTGTATCAAATTAGCAGCACTACTTTTCTTTATCTTTTAACAAGATTAATACAGTCACAATCACAATTCTTTAATTGTTCTTTAATATTTTAACAATATTAACAATTCTTTAACATTTTGTTAAGGATCCTTTTCCTTTCCAGACAGGTGTTATGTTTTGGCATGTTTCATTAGGTTCTGCAGCCTATTGCTTAATCCCGGTGTGCACCATTTAAAGAACATGAGAGCTTCCTGATTCACTGAGGTTTTGTAGATGCGCAGGCCAATGTCAAATCTTACAGATGGATAATGGCTAAATAAGGGAAACTAACAACTATGGAGCTGCGAACAAGGAGTTTTAGCTGAGGAGGGTAAAAATGGCAAATTGGCAATTATTCATGTGTGAGTTTTGATAGTGAGTGCTAGTGGCTGTTTATCAGAAGATACATCACTATCAAGGCCTTACCCAACATACACATATCAGCACTTCCAGCAGAAACCATTGGGAAGCGGTTAAGAGCAAGATCTTGCCTGATTTTCCCCCTACCAAGCTCACTTCAGCATCATTACTACTATATTGCCTGGGAACCTAATTCATTATAGACTGGGAACTGAACCTTGAATTTACCTGTTCTTAATCGTTCAGCTACTTAATGAGTAAACTGAGCTATCAGGGGAACTTCAATGAATGGTTTAGAAATAATGGCTTCATCCAACACATTGGTCTGAATTTCCTTTAAACCCCTGGTCTAGTAGATGACAGGTAACACTGGCAGAATAGGCCCAAGAGGGACAGGAAATCATCTGCCTAGAGGAGGAATTATGCAATGACGCCTCCACTAAGTGATACTACCATCAAACCCAAAAATGGCCAATGACGTTCAGAGGAGGCAGGACTGCTTCCTCACTGGAAGCCCCACAGCTCCTTCTCCCTAATCGCTCATAATCTGGCCATCTGTGACAAACTAGCATCCAGATAACTGCAGATGCAGAAATGGTCCCACTGAGGTGTACAACCAGATCCAAGAATCATTTCTATCAGCCTCCCATGCAGTTGTCTGGCTAATTTTTCTGCAGTCATCCCCTACCACCCCCGCTGCCTCAGCCCGTTTAGGGGTGCCCAGGACAAACCCCTACTGTAACAAGAACTATTACTGGCATTAAATTAATTCGTTGACCGTGTATAATCTGACAGTGTCAGGCATAGGGTCATTGGTGCCTACTCAACCTCTCCTACATCATCACAATGGGCTCAAGGATTCTTGGGGCCATTATTGATGCAGCTGGGCATTTACCCTTCCATTACTCTTGGATCAGACATCAAGTGCTAACTTTTTTCCATAGTGAAGAACCAGGACTCTGCTAAGAAATCTCAACAAAAACTGCGGAATTTAGCTTCAGCACGTATCTGCAGATTTCAGAGCTCTCTTTCAAAATCATAAATGATCCTTTGGATTAAGAATGGCTGGCTGTCCACCTAATGTGCATATTAATGCTTAAACTGTTCTTTTTTTTGCTGCTCATTTTTGATGTCTGCATGAGAGCTCTTCAACTGTGAAACAATCTACTTGATTGATCATATTTACATAAAATCCTCAGTTTGTTCCTTGCGTATTGACAAGCGAAAGCTTACTAGACAGAGGTTTGTCTAACCCTGAAATCTAACCCTGAAATCACTAGCGCGTGGCATGATAATTTTTTAAAACTAGAGAATCATTTAGGCATGTCCTTTTTATCTTTATAGTTTCCCTCCTGGGGTTCAATGCATGCGTGCATATTTCACACTCTGTATCGTCATATATTTGCTGCTTAATTTACTATCTGCATTTTGATTGCAAAGTAAATCAACTTTGTATTTATATAAAGAATGCACACCTATGTCTGAACGCCCACCCATCTTGTTGTTTTGTTAGTAGAGCAGGGAAAAGTATTTGGTGTACTTACACTCTGATTTCCACTTATCAGGATCCATCATCAGCCTGCTCTTGGTATCCTCCAACTCTTTCATCAATAACTCATGCTTTGCCTTTAATTCTCTTATGCGCTGCTGTCGCTTCTCCAAGATCTTCAGTTTTGTATTGAAGTACAATAGACCCTGTCAGGACACACAGAAATCATCCTCTGTCGCAGTTCAAACAAAATAGCTGCAAATCATTTGAATTTTCCACTCTACGTTTTAAACATTACTATAAAATCATAAAGAAAACAAAATGTATTAAGGACAAGAAATCTGCTGAAGTTCTCACCTTGTCAACATCTTGGAAAGGTTCCTATGGTGTTAATGACAAAGAACAAGAAAGAAAGGGGAAAAAGGTTATAGTGACAAATTCTGTAGTAAGATGACCGTAGATATTGTGCGTAATCCTTAGTTAATTGAGAACAAATCAGATTATAATACTGCTGATGCATTATAATTTCAAAGAGCACACCTTTTCTCGTCTGTAAAGGAGTTAATGATCCTAGTATAGAATGGCTATAAAGTTTGATAAAGCAGGCAAAGACTGTAAAGGTTCATTCATAATATATTCATAGATTTTCTTCAGTTACACCATCTCTCCTGGCTAAGCATGATTAATTGTGAATAGTAATTATTTTTATCTCCTCTTTGTAAGGGCACTCCAACATATGCGTTGTAAAATTAATAATTATAGTAATTTAATTGCAGTCAATCTCCTGGATGTAATTGTGCTCTGTCTCTATTTAAGCAGCCATTCCTCACTGATACCATAATTTAGACTGTCTAAACTTGTTGTACTAAATGTACTGACCTCATTTTCCTCCTGCCTGTGTCTCTGTAACCGTTCCACATCATCAATCTCGTAAACCTTAATTTCAAATGACTCCTTTAGGGTGCCTGGCAGAGGTGGCAAGTCCACCCACTGCCCAGTGGTGCTTGTTGGCTTTCGTCCCAAGGATGATGTGTCGGGCAGAGGGGCTGGAATCAGCCGACGGCGCTGAGTACCTACAATAAAAAATTAAACCATTGTTTATTAAATGAAACTTCTTGTAAGGTCTCTTATTGACATACCACACGTAGAAAAGAATAATCTTTCAACAAAATCACAAAGATTTAGCGGCAAAAGTTCACTCAAACCAGACAAGCAAGTCTGATAGCATTAAGACAATGCCTTCACCTTGACAACTGAAATGATGATTGCACTTTCTCCACAACAAAGTCAAATTTTACGGGTCAGCCATAAATCTATTCAAATGTAATTCATACTCTATTATTGAAACCTTAACGCATTTGAAAGCTTGTCTGGTGAATTATATCAGTAATACTGACACATAAAGCATCTGTTACGTCATAGAATCATACAGTATAGAGGCCATTCCCCCCTCTTTGAAAGAGCTGTCCAATTAGTTCCACTCCTCTGTTCTTTCCACATAGCTCTGCAACAACAACTGGTTTTTATATAGTACCTTTAATGGAATAAACGATCGCAAGGCACTTCACAGGAGTATTATGAAGCAAAACTTGACACTGAACCTCATAAGAAGATATCAGGGCAGATGGCCAAAAGCTTGATGAAAAGGTAGGTTTTAAGGAGCGTCCGAAAGGAAGAAAGAGACCTGGGGAGGAAGAGAGGTTTACGGAAGGAATTCCAGAGATTAGGACCTAGGCAGCTGAATGTATGGCCACCAGTGGAGCAATTATAATCGAGGCTGCTCAAGGGGCTGTAATTAGATAAACCCAGATATCTTGGGAGATTGTGGGGTTAGAGGAGATTACAGACATAGGGAGAGACTTAAAAAAAAGGATGAAACTTTGAAAATTGAGGCCCTGCTTGATTGGAAGCCAATGTAGGTTAGCAAGCACAGGGATGATGGGTGAACAGGACTTGGTGTGAGTCAGGTCATGGGCAGCAGAGTTGTGGCTGACCTCAGGTTTAAAGAAAGCAGAATGTGGGAGGCTGAGTAGGTGTGTGTTAGAGGTAACATACACATGGATGTTTCAACAACAGGTGAACTGAGGCAGAAGCAGAGTTGAGCGATGTTATGCAGGTAGAGGTAGACAGCCTTAGTGATGGCACAATAATTGAAAGCTCATCTCAGGTCACATATGACATCAAGGTTGCAAACAGCCTGGTTCAGCCTTAGACCGATGCCAGGGAGAGAGATGGGGTTGATAACTAGGGAACAGAGTTTGTAGCAGGAACTGAAGACAATGGCTTTAGTCTTCCCAACATTTAATTTGAGGAAGTTTCTACTCATCAGTACTGCATGTCAAATGAGCAACTG
Organism: Cetorhinus maximus; assembly: GCF_964194155.1. Taxonomy (NCBI): domain Eukaryota; kingdom Metazoa; phylum Chordata; class Chondrichthyes; order Lamniformes; family Cetorhinidae; genus Cetorhinus; species Cetorhinus maximus. The sequence goes on along the minus strand of NC_135896.1, from coordinate 40,590,802 downwards.
ACATTTGGTAACAGTGGAGGCATCAGGGGAGGTTATGGCAAGGAAGAGGTGGATGTCATCAGCGTACGTGTGAAAATTAATGCTATGTTGTTGAACGATGACACTGACAAGCAGCATATAATGAGAAATAGGAAGAGGCCAGGGATAGATCCTTAGAGAACACCTGAGGTAATGGTGCAGGAGAGGGAACAGAAGCCATGGTAAGTCACCCCTGGACCAGATGAGCTTCATCCCAGAGTTTTGAAGGAGGTGGCTAGAGAAATAGCAAATGCATTGGTGTTTATCTTTCAAAATCCTATAGATTCTGGAAAGGTTCCTGCAGACTGGAAAGTAGCAAATGTAACCTCACTATTTAAGAAGGGAGGAATAGGGAAAACGGAGAACTGCAGACCTGTTAGTTTGATGTCAGTAGTAGGGAAAATGTTAGCATCTATTATAAAGGATATGATATCTGGACATTTAGAAAAGAATGGTAAAATTTGGCAGAGCCAACATGGATTTATGAAAGGGAAATACTGTTTGGGGATATTACTTGTAGCATTGATAAAGGAGAACCATGGATGTGGTGTATTGGCTTTTGATAAAGTTCCACACAGGAGGTTAGTAAATAAAATTAGAACACAAGTGATTGGGGGAATTATATACTAGCATGGATTGAGAATTAGTTAACAAACAGAAAGCAGAGAGTAGGAATAAATAGATTATTCTCAGGATGGCAGGCAGTTACTAGTGGGGTATCGTAAGGATCAGTGCTAGGTCCACAGCTGTTCACAATCTATATAAATGATTTGGATGTGGGAACCAATTGTAATATTTCCAAATTTGCTGATGACACCTAACTGGGTGGGAATGTAAGTTGTGAGGAGGATGCAAGGAGGTTTCAGGAAGACTTGGACTAAGTGAATGGGCTGGAACATGGCAGATGGCATACAAGTGAATAAGTTTGAAGTTATTCACTTTGGCAGAAAAGACAGAAAGACAGAATATTTTTTAAATGGTGAAAAATTGGGAAGTGCAGGTGTCCAGAGGTACCTGGGTGTCCTTCTTCATGAGTCACTAAAAGTTAGCACGCAGGTGCAACAAGCAATCAGGAAGGCAAATGGTATGTTGACCTTCATCGCAAGGGAATTTGAGTACAGGAGTAAAGATCTCTTGCTGCAGTTATATAGAGCCTTGGTGAGACCTCACCTGGAGTATTGTGTACAGTTTTGGACCCCTTATCTAAGGACGGATATATTGCCATAGAGGGAATGCAATGGAGGTTCACCAGATTAATCCCTGGGATGGCGGAGGAGAGATTGGGGAGACTGGGTGTGTATTCCCCAGAGTTTCGAAGAATGAGGGGTGACCTCTTGAAACTTACAAAATTCTTACAGGGCACAATAGGATGGATGTGGATAAGGAGCCTGAACAACCTCGGAGTGGTAGTCAGAGTTGGATTGCCACTGCGCCCCGAGTTTTTTTACCTTAAGGTTTTTTCAATCCTACCTTGTCCAACCTTCCGACTCAGGTGGACAAGATCCAGGCAGTGCAGTACATCCCCAGTAAGGTAGGGGGGGGGCTGGCCTAGCATCAAGGGCAGCTCAGTCCTATGCAAGTAGGTCATGCCCCCTTTTTTATGGCATTAGTTGTCATAAACAAGTTAAAGGCCAGGGAGAAAATAAGTGTATAAGGTAAGTGGGTAGGGTTTGGGGGGCAGGGGGCCAGGTTGTGACGGGGTGAGGAGGGGTTTGGGTCGGGTGGTCGGGTAGGGCCTAGTGGGGATGGGGGGTTGAACTGGGTCGGGATTTCGGGGGTTCAGGCTGGGCCTCAGGAGGAGCTGGGGTCGGGTAGGGCCTTTGTGGAGAGGTAGGGTCAGGCTGGGCCTTGGGGGGAGGGGGGTCAGGTTGGGCCTCTGACAGGGGTTGGGGTGGGGTCGCATTGGGCCTGACGTGAGGGAGATCGGGTCGGGTCGTGCCTTCAGGGGGTGGGGTGAGGGTCAGGCCTGGCAGGGGTGGAAAGAGTCCACATTGGGTTGGGGGGAATCCTGTGGGTTGGGGAGATCCTGTTGAAGGGTGTGGTTCCATGGGGGTGGGGGGAGTCCCATGGGGTGTCGGTATGGGTCTGTGCAATAGTCACCCAGGAGTTAGAAGAGGTTTTAATCCTTCTAACTTTTTGTGGGTAGCTATTGATGTAGCCCAGTCGGAACCAACCAAGGTTTGTGATTTAAATTGCATTTTTGGATGGTTCCCAGTGCAGGGCAATTGACCAGGGGAAGTTTGTACTTCCGGGCAATTGCCATGCAAACCCTAACTGTGAACCTCCAGGGGGGTGGAATCTTTGGAGTACCCTGCCAATACAACCCCCTGGCTCGGAAGTTATGGCCCAATATGTTTCCCCTGGCTGGTGAGTCAAGAAACAGGGGATGTATCTCAAGATAAGGGGTAGACTGTTCAAGGCTGAGGAATTTCTTCACTCAGAGGTTGGTGAATCTTTGGAATTCTCTACTCCAGAGGGTTGTGGAAGTTCAATCAATGAGCATGTTCAGAACAGATAAAAACAAAAAGCTAAAAGCTACTGCGGATGCTGGAAATCCAAAACAAAAACAGAATTACCTGGAAAAACTCAGCAGGTCTGGCAGCATCGGCGGAGAAGAAATCAGTTAACGTTTCGAGCCTTCATGGCCCTTCGGCAGAACTGAAGCATAGTTAGGAGAAGGGAGAAATATAAACTGGTTTAAGGTGGGGGTGGGGGGGGGGGGGGGGCGCGCGGTGGGGGAGAGAGACGTTGAGGGTATGGTGATTGTGGAGATGAGCAGATAATCAAAAGATGTCACAGACAAAAGGGTCAAAGAGGTGTTGAAGGTGGTGATATTTGTCTAAGAAAAGTGCTAATTAAGAATGGAAGACAGGATATTCAAAGTACAGCTCTAGTGGGGGTGGGGTGGACAGACTAATAAGGTTTTAGTTTTAGATTTAAAAATAATGGAAATAGGTGGGGAAAGAAGAATCTATATAAATTATTGAAAAAAAAGGGGGGGTGGGGGGGGGTGGGGGGAGAAACAGGGTGGGGATGGGGGGAGGGGGAGTTTAAGATCTAAAGTTGTTGAATTCAATATTCAGCCCGGAAGGCTGTAAAGTGCCTAGTCGGAAGATGAGGTGCTGTTCCTCCAGTTTGCGTTGGGCTTCACTGACAATGCAGCAAGCCAAGGACAGACATGTGGGCAAGAGAACAGGGTGGAGTGTTAAAATGGCAAGCGACAGGGAGGTTTGGGTCTTTCTTGCGGACAGACCGCAGGTGTTCCGCAAAACGGTCGCCCAGTTTGCATTTGGTCTCTCCAATGTAGAGGAGACCGCATTGGGAGCAACGAATGCAGTAGACTAAGTTAGGGGAAATGCAAGTGAAATGCTGCTTCACTTGAAAGGAGTGTTTGGGCCCTTGGACGGTGAGGAGAGAGGAAGTGAAGGGGCAGGTGTTGCATCTTCTGCGTGGGCATGGGGAGGTGCCATAAGTGGGGGTTGAGGAGTAGGGGGTGATGGAGGAGTGGACCAGGGTGTCCCGGAGGGAACGATCCCTACGGAATGCCGTCAGGGGGGTTGAAGGGAAGATGTGTTTGGTGGTGGCATCATGCTGGTGTTGGCAGAAATGGCGGAGGATGATCCTTTGAATGCGGAGGCTGGTGGGGTGATAAGTGAGGACAAGGGGGACCCTATCATGTTTCTGGGAAGGAGGAGAAGGCGTGTGGGAGGATGCACGGGATATGGGCCGGACACGGTTGAGGGCCCTGTCAACGACCGTGGATGGAATATCACCACCACCTTCAACACCTCTTTGACCCTTTTGTCTGTAACATCTTTTGATTATCTGCTCATCTCCACAATCACCACACCCTCAACGTCTCTCCCCACACCCCCCCCCCCCCCGCCGCCTCCCCCCCTCCCCCCTCCACCTTAAACCAGTTTATATTTCTCCCTTCTCCTAACTATGCTTCAGTTCTGCCGAAGGGCCATGAAGGCTCGAAACATTAACTGATTTCTTCTCCGCCAATGCTGCCAGACCTGCTGAGTTTTTCCAGGTAATTCTGTTTATGTTCAGAACAGAAGCTGGTAGATTTCTGGATACCAATGACATCAACGGATACAGAGACAGCACAGGAAAGTGGTGTTGAGGTAGATTTTAAGCCATGATGTAATTGAATGGCAGAGCAGGCTCGATGGGCTGAACGCCCTACTCCTGTTTCTTTGTTCCGAAGTGATACTTTGGCTACAACCCGATAGATAGATGAGAATGGAATCAGGTAAGTGGAGTCCTACCCGGCTGTACAACAGTGGAGAGGCATTGGAGGAGGATGGTGTGGCCAAACATATCAAAGGCTGCAGACTTTGTCAGAGTCACATCGTATGTCATTTGTGACTTGGATAAGAGCCATTTTGGTACTGTGACAAGGGAGGAAACCTGATTGGAGAGATTCAAATATGGAGTTCCCAAAAGATGGATTGGGGTAGCAACAACATATTCAAGGACCTTGGAGAGGAAAGGAATATTAGAGATGGGATGGCAGGACAGCGGGGTCAAGGGTTGTGTTTTTGAGGAGTGGAGTGAGAATAGCGAATTTAAAGGAGAGAGGTGCAGTACCTGGAGGGAGAGTTGTTAACAATATTAGCTAACATGGGACCAGGGAGGAAAGTTAGGTAGTCAGTTGAGGGTTGAGGGACCAGGAGTTGGATCTCATAGACAAGATGAGCTGGAAGTGGGCATGTGGGGCGATAAGAAGAAAACCAGAGAGTGATGCAAGTTAGGGCAGTGGAAAACTTTAGAGGAAATTTGTCACAGTGGGCTAGTGGAAGACAGGAAAGCAAAAGAGGCAACTGACTTGATAGTCACAAAGAAGTCATGAGCTCATCATACTTATTTTTGGAGGTTGGGCTAGAGGACACAGGGGAGAGCAGCTTCAGAAGACAGTTTACAGTAGAACAAAGAAGCCAAAATGTCCTAATATTCCAGGATGATTCTGGAATAGTAAGCAGTTTTAGCAGGTGAGATCAACACCAGGCATACTTAAAAAATTAGATGCCAACCTTGTGAAGCTACAACAGAGGACTCTAATCATACTAAACAGCAGGAGCAGAATGCAACAGACAGAGCTCTGTGATCCCACAATCAAGGGATCAGATCAAAGCCCTGCAGTCCTGCTCCATTCTGTCATGAAAGTTGATGGAAAATTAAACAACTAATGGGAGAAGGAGGGTCCACAAACACTAATGCAGATGTCTACTACATCACTACAAAAGATAAGGCTGAAGCGTTTGCAACCATGTTCAGCCGAATTGCTGAATGGACAATTCACCCTGAGGTCCCCAACATAACAGGTTCAGTCTTCAGCCAATTTGATTCACTCCACATGATATCAAGAAATGGCCAAACACACTTGATACAGAATAGGCTAGAATCCTACCAATACCCTGACTATTGTATTGAAGACTTGTGCTCCAGAACTAACTGTGTCCCTAGCCAAACTGTTCCAGTGCATCTACAACACCAGTTTCTACCTGACAACGTGGAAGATTGCTCAGATATGTCCAGTCCACAAAAGCAAAAATTACCACCGCATCAATCTACTCTCAATCATCAGCAGAGTGATACAAGGCGCCATTGACAGTGTTAGCGAGTGACACTTACTCACCAATAACCTGCTCACCGATGACCAGTTTGGGTTATGCCAGGGGCACTTGGCTCCAGACCTCATTACAACCTTGGTTTAAACATGGACAACAGAGCTGAATTCCAGAGGTGAGGTGAGGTGGCATCAAGGCAGCATTTGACCTATTGCGGCATCAAAGAGCTCTAGCAAAATTGAAATCAATGGGAACTGGGGGGGAAACACTCCACTGGTTGGAGACATACCTAACACAAAGGAAGATGGTTGTGGTTCTGGAAGCCAAATAGCTGAGCTCCAGCGCATCACTGCAGGAGATCCTCAGCCACCCGGTCATAGGGCCAACGGCCTTCAGCTGCTTCATCAATGGTTCTCCATCCACCATAAGTCAAAAGTGGGATGGTCGCTGATGATTGCACAGCATTCAATACCATTCCTCAGCCACTAAAGCAGTCCGTGCCTGCATGCAGCAAAACCTGGACAATATTCCGGATTGGACTGATAAGTAACAAGTAACATTTGCACCAGACAATTCCCAAGCAATAACCATCTTCAGCAAGTAAAAAACCTAGCCATCAACCCCTGACATGCAATGGCATTACCTTGGCTGAACCCCCCACCATCAACATCTTGAATGTTATCATTGTCTAAAACCTTAACTGGGCCAGTCACATACATGCTATGGTCACAAGAGCAGGTCAGAGGCTGGGAAGTCCACAGTGAGTAACTCATCTCCTCAATGCCACCATCTACAAGGCATAAGCCAGGAGTGTGATGCAATGCTCTCCACTTGCCTGGATAAATGCAGCTCCAGAAACATTCAAGAAGCTCGGACACCAATCAGAACAATGCGGCCCATTTGATTGGCACCCCATCCACCACCTTCACTCCGTCCACTAATGGCGCACAGTGACACTGTGTGTACCATACAAGATGCACTGCAGCAGCTCACCAAGGCTCCTTTGACAGCACCTTCCAAACCAGCAATTTCTACTACCTAGAAAGGCATGCTGGCAGGTGCATGAAAACACAACCATCTGCACGTTCCTCTCCAACTAGGCTGACTTGGAAAAATATTGCCATTCCTTCTTTGTCACTGGGTCAAAATCCTGGAACTCCCTCCCTAACAGCACTCTGGGTGTACCAATAGACTGCCGTGGTCCAAGAAGCGGCTCATACCACCTTCTCAAGGACAATTAGTAATGGGCAATAAATGCCAGCCTTGCCAGTGGTGCCCACGTCCCATTAATGAATGAAGAAAGAGCAGGATCCAATAGTGCTTTATGTGGTCCAACCAGATCTGGCAGTGAATGACTAAACCAATTATCCACCATCACTTAGTGGTGAAGAGGGTCATACCTAGAGAGAGAGTAATTGTTTTATAGGGGATTATGGCACCAAAGTGAGTTAAGCAAATCAGAGTGAGTATGTGGCTAAGCAAATCAATAGGTGCAGGAACATTATGATAAACAATGCAGCAAAGAGATCTTGAAAGTATAGTTGTACGTGAGTTGAGGGATTGCTTTTTTCTGGTGGGGGTGGGGTGGATACAGGTGAAGGTATGGTTGGGATTTGGAAGGGGGATGTGGGTGGAGTGTTACCAGGAAGCGATCAGAGATGCTCTCATCTGTGGTTGATGTGATGAAACCTAAAGATTTAACTCACAAATAACAATTCTGAATTGCTATTTCTTTCAAATCTAACTAAAAGTATTTCTCAAGCCAGAAACCTCTATTATCAATTCAATAAATCATCATATCAAATTTTTTTTCAATCTATGTGACAGAGTAATCTGGAAAACATAATTAATTTCTTTTAGCAGCTTAACTGCAAAAAGCAATGGAATCACATCATCTGCCTTGACTTGCCCTGGAGCTAATATCAGCCACCCAGAATTACTTCAACTCACTGACACATTGCCCTGGATTACGAGAAATCTAATCAAGCAGGTGTCAGCCTTCACTCAGTGGTTGCATTCTCACTCTGAGTCAGAAGGCTGAAGGTCTGAGGGAGTGCTGCACTGTCAGATGAGATGCTAAACCAAGACACTGTCTGCCGTCTCAGGTGGATATAAATTATCCCATAACACCATTCAAAGAGGAGTAGGGGAATACTCTCTAGTGTCCTGGCCAGTATTTATCTCTCAACCAACCTCACTTACACAGATTGTACGGTCATTATCTCATCACTGTTTGTGGGACCTTACTGTAGGCAAACTGTGTTTCCTACATTATAACAGCAAACACACTTCAAAAATACACTATCATAAAGTGCTTTCGGGTGTCCAGATGTGAGAGCAGCTTTATGAATGCAAGTCTTTTTCTTTTTTTGCCATCCAAAAAGATCCATGGTAAATTTCCTATAGGACAACAGGAAATTTATATTGTGAAAATCCAATTTCTTCTATCAAGGTATATGTAGAGTTCAATGGCCATTGGTACCAAATGTTTGATTAGGTTTGAGTGCAGCATTGCTGGCTGGAGTGTGGGTTCTGCAAACCTTTAAGAAGGTGCTTGGCCAGTTCCCAACTGGGGCACAGATTGCATTATATAGAAAGTATCTGTCATGTTAGATAACACTTGCTCCATGTGATCTCCTGAACTGGTTTTGATCACTGAGGGAGTAGGAAAGGAATTTTTGAGAGTATGTTTTCACTATTGGCATGGGTTTTTTTGCCTTTCCCAGGAGATTACATGACAGCGGGGTGTTGAGAAGGTGAGGGCAGGGAGGAAGTGTGCGATCATAACCGCAACCGTCCTAGTGTGAAGCAGGTGTGATAGATCAGGTGGCCTTTTCCTGCCCATCAACTTTGTATGTCCATACATAACATCAAGTACAATGAAAAATGCTTCATAGGAGCCACATTAGTGAGGCAAAAACAAATGTCATCTAATTTACTTTAATCTGCATTTATTTTGAAGAATTGAAGCAACACTAAGAAGAGTTAAGCATATTCAAGAAGGCATACACAGCATGACACATTTAAATAGATCAAACAGTGTTTAGGTAATTGCACAACAAAAATGAACATTACCATTTCCACGAGCGTACATCACCGTCAAACATGTCAAGTATGGAAGTCATGCAAATGCTAAGATATTTTAAATGCATTCTGTTATTTTGCACAAAAGCCTCCAAATGTCCTTCCTTTTAAAGATAAAAATTAGCCTCAAGTGCTATCACAGTTTTTGATCATGCCTTTGCAGATAAATCAAACCTGCCATCACAGCCTTAGTTTCTTGCTTTACAATTCAGATCAGCTCCTTCTTAAGGATAAAAGCATGCTCTGAATTCATTTGTATGTTTTCCCTGTACCTTTCTTTCTCTATAGCACTCATTTTATTTCATTATAACCCTAGCATTCACCAAAAGCAATTCACACAATGTAACTGCAGTTTAAATTAATTTTTAAGAAGGGTAAGGGGGTGAAATACCATGATGACTCTCCTTTCTCACCCGCCATAACTTCAGCCGAAGAGTCATAGAAACTCCAGGAAACAATGGAAGTGATTTTTACGCCATTTCGCATGTTGCTTCACCAAAGTGAGAGAGGGGGTGAGGGAGGGAGACCCTTGTAAAAATTCAGTCCCGGACTAGAACTTCTTGGGTTATAAAAATTGCCCTGTATTTCCATAGGCTTGTCCCAATCCTGCACCATAATGTTGGCAATGATCAGTGAAACCCTCTGGAAAAATAGCATCAATTCCAAAAGATCAGGGAATCCCCTTCAGAAATTTAGAGCCTATGGGCGGAATTTTCTGTGCCTGCTGGCGTCGGGCGTGCTTGACGGCGTGAGCAGACACTATGGTGAGAAGGCCAGAAAGCGGTTTTATGACATCGTGAAACCAGTTTGCAATTGTCTGCTCAGCCCGTCGATGGTGGGCCGTGTATCACGCCATCAGTCATCGGGAACTTCATTGTAATACATCTGCATATCACTATAAGGCCAGCATTGCCCAACTCATTCTCCACCCCCCGCTGGAACGGCTGCCCACAATAAGGCGTGCACTTGGCGGGCTGCACTTTGAGGGGAATTTGGAGGTGAGTGCACAGTAACGTTGCACAGCGCACGCAAGGGTCATCTGTTGGACTCCAAGGTTGAGGCGTGTTGGGGATGGCGGGGGGGGGCAAAGGCTGCCCTGCGATGGAAGGTAGTGCACAAGCATGTGTGGAGTGGTGGCGAGGGAAGCAACCACACATTAGGGACACCTTGTATGAAGTGACCATTCCTCTGCAGCTGAGACAGTTCAGACGCAGCCACATTGACATGCATGGAGTCGGGTCTCTAGCTTATCTGCCCACTCAAGCAATGCAGGGGCGTGAAAGTGCCACCAAGTGCTTCAGAGCTTTTCACCCCTTGGGCACAGACTGCAAACTAATGAGCGTTTTAGTGGATTGCAGTTGGTTGACTGGGCACATTGTACAATCTCCTTGCTAAAGCTGGCCATGGATCAGTCACTGGTGGAGGCGCTCACAGCCCCTTGAAATGTCACCATTCAGGTTTGGACCAGTCTCCCTCATGGTTCAAGCTAACAGTGCAGCTGTGCAGTGTGGGTTAGGAGAATGCCTGCGCCTGAGCTGAGAACACAACATGCAGTCCAATGGGCAAAGCTGCAGCCAATCGGTCAGGTGGAGTGGGGCAGAGGTAGGTGGGGTTTCAGGCAACCATGCAGCGCACAAAACTCTGGCCATCCAAGTGGCGATCAGCACTCTCCGGGATGGGTTAAGAGGCCTTCAGACTTAGCCAAGAGAGGTTCTTAGAGCACCCAAGTTAACCCACTTTCATCCTGCAGGAGGAGTACATCAGAAGCATGGAGCCTGGTGAACCAGCTGTGTGCCTCATGGCATACAGAGTGTAAAGACGGAGAAGAGAGCGATGGAGGCACCTGGCTGTGCAGAGGGAGGAGCACCCCTCTGGAAGAAGGTGTGGCTGGGGCTTCCGCACATGCTGCTGAAGAGCCACGGCAAGTGGTCGCTGGTCGGTGCCTAGTGACACCCAGGGTGTCACCGCCATTTTTATTCCTGAAGGTCACTGAGAACCAGTGTCGCCGAAGACTGCGCATGTCTAGGGAACTGGTTGATCACATCTGCCAGCTGCTGAGGGATTTGGCACCACATGGACAGAATCCACTGCCAGTGGCCATGAAAGGGACCATGGTGCTCAATTTTTACACCAGTGGCTCCTTTTAGGGCTCCACAGGTGACCTCTGTGGGATCTCACAAGGCTCCACCCACAAATGCATCCATGAGGTCACAGATGCCAACTTCACGAGGGTACACAACTTTGTGCATTTCCCCCGGGACCAGGAGAGCCAGGATGCAAGAGTGATTGGATTTGGCCAGACCTCGGGTTTTCCACAGGTGCAGGGTGCCAACGACTGCACTCACATGGCGCTCAGATCTCCAGCACAACAAGCGGCCACTATGTCAACTGCAAGGGCTTCCATTCACTGGTGTGCGCACAGTTTCCAGGGAGTGTCCATGACTCCTACATTCTCAGTTGGTCACAGGTTCCTGGCGTCTTCCAGGATCCACTGGGGCTGCAGGGGTGGCTCCTCGGGGACAAGGGCTATCCGCAGAGGCTGTGGCTGATGGCACCTGTGCGGCGGCCTCAGACTGCAGCAGAGCGAAGGTATAACTAGGCTCATGCTGCAACTCGCAACTTGGTGAAGCAGGCCATCGGGATGCTGAAGATGAGGTTCCGGTGCCTGGACCGGTCTGGTGGAGCCCTGTAATACGGTCCGCAGAGGGTGTCATGCATCGTCGTCGTCTGCTGCGCCCTTTACAATCTGGCGCTGCAATGGGGTGGGGAGCTGGCTGAGGAGGAGATGGAGGAGCTAGAGGTCTCCTCCAATGAGGAGGATGTCAATGAGGGTGAGGAGGTGAGGAGGTCCTAGAAGACAACAATGATGGCAATGAGGCCCTCGCACTGGCCAGACGAGGCAGGTGCGCTCGCGAGGCCCTCACAGCTGCTAGATTTATGGAGGATGATGACGACATGCAGTGAGGAGACCCCATAGATCTTCACATGGCCTCTGAGAATGTCTGACTCCTGTCTGGTTGAGGGCAGATCGCTTGCGCTCTGTGATCAAGGTCATATCATAGAGATGCAGCCATGAAACTTTAAAAGCACCTGATCCTTTGTCTGCCTTCAGCACCTAACGCCTTCAGGAGCACAGCATCACTGTGCTGACAAGATGGGGGCCGGCCCCACCTTAAAGGTGCTGAGAGCACACAGAGTGAATGACGGAACTCGGTACACCTGGCCACAACATTCTGGCAGCAATGACAAGCTCCATCGAGGTACAGGCCTCACTAATGTGTATGAGGCCGGACCATTATTTTGGTCTGAAGGTTGCACAAAGCACAGGGAAAAGGCCTGGACTGAGACACCTGCCTTTATCTTGTGCAGAAAGGTTTCACATCTGAGTGACATGAACACTGCTCATCAGAACAAGGAGCCATAGGCAGGGAGACATTGTTGAGTTTATTTATAATACTGAATATTATGTTAACACCCATGCCCAGGCTGTGCAATTAATCTTCTTAACCTTTCTAACCCTGCCACTACGTCTTGGTGCTCCCCAAACATCTACAGTGGAGATGGAGGCAGCCTGCTGACTGCTACTGTGATTACCTTGGCGGGCATCCCCTGGAGGGCCAAGATCTGGAGGGCCTCGGCCTGCTTTGGGGGTCCTGCTGAGTGACAGTAGCACCCTCCTTGAGCTGTGGAGCTGGAGCTGCTGGGGTCACAGGGAGAGGGGACTTGGATAGGCCGGGCACTCCCGGACTCACCTGGATGGATGGCCTGGGGAGTGCACCTATTCGTCCTCCTCCCTATGGGTGCCCAAGGGCCCCTGGCTGACTCCTTGAGGAGAAGGGGAAGCTGGAGTGAGATCGAGCTGCCTGGCACCCCTCTCGCGAACACACTGTTGGAGGCCAACTATGGCATCAGCGATGGAGTTCAGCATGCGCAGCAGTGCAGGAGCGACATCCAAGGTCCCCATGTTGGCTGCCATCCTGCCAGTGTCAACTTCGGTGCATTGGAATGCCTCTCTATCACCTCGGATTGAAGGCAGATGGACTCTTCCGTCGTGCCTTGCAACCTGCGGAGTGCAGTGGACATCCCTTCCTGATGTTCCCGAGCTTGCCTTTGCAGCTCCAGCAACTGTGACATAACTGAATCCATAGGCTTGTCATCTGACTCGGACTCAGCAGCTTTCTGGCCTCCAGCAATCCTCCGAGTGCCGGGGACCTGGGAAGTCCCTGCCACTGCCTGCTATGGACCAGGCAGTGCGATGTGCTCACCAGATTGTGATCCTGAGGCTACTTTAAAGCTAGGTCCCACCGAGGTATGTGACTCTGCACTGGTGGAGGGTGTGGGTGAGAGTTGTGACAGGACTTCATGATCGGTGCCTTCAGATTCCTCCTCAGAGGTTTCTTTGGGGCTTGACTGGAGGCCCTGGGTCATGGACTCCTGGAGGCCCTGGGTCATGGACTTCATCGGCTGTTTCCCAGATGTGCCTGCAGAAGCAAGGGGAGATAATTATTGCATGGCAGTGGCCTATGAAAAAGGACACATCACTCACAGCATGGTTGTCTGATGGATATTGCACTGCTGGATCCTCACTTGGTACAGCCCATCTCATCGTCAGCACAGGAATGGTCCAGATCATCACCGGCCTGTTTTCAAAGTCTGTGAGGGCCTTGATTTCAGGCATTCCTCCACTAGTCTGCAACTTCGCCCTCTTGTTGTGTGCCAGCTTGTCCTGCATGAATACAGATGGAGAAAGTGTAAGCAGGACACCTGCCAGGCCAGATGATAAGTATGCCTGGCATGTGTGGGTGCTGAGTGGTCCCATGGATGGGATGAGGACAATGAACGTGTGTGTGAGAGAGTGAATGGTGATGTCCCTTGTATTGGCAGTGAGTGAGGGCCCTGTGGATGCATGATGGGTTTGTGAGTGTGTGAGCTGAGAGTGATGAGAAGTGTGACTCATGCTGGTGGAACGGAGAGACCATTCATCCTCTTGTGGCACTGGGTAGCTGTCCTCTTCTGAAGGCGTTGGCACTGACCACCACTGCCACCGCCTCCCAAGCCGGATTGGCGATGTTGCTGCCCATTCAGAGCGGGAGTAGAGGACATCACAGTGGGCCTTCACTGGTCCAAAAGGTCCTCAAGGGACGCGTCACTGAACCTGGGGGCTGCAGTCTTCTTGCCTTTTGGGGCCATGTCTTCTGTGCAGCTGTCCTGAGCTGGAAGCACTGAGAGGTGTGCGCGCGGGTGTACTTCAAATGTGGTGCCCAGCGTGACAAAGCGGCGAGGTGATGGCGTGGCAGGTGAATGAGAGCCTGCCTGCCATCAAAGCGGTGGGCTTCCTGGGAATGCATAATCAATGCAGCGGGTTTGGGATGGTACAGTGTGAGAAGCCACCATTGTGGCGTTTTCCCCGCCCGCTACTACACTGGGACGATTCCACCCAATGTGTTTTCAAGATGATAGCAAAGAAAGAGAATTAGGTCAGCATGATAGCAAATCCAGGTCAGCAAACTAAACCTTGTAACTACAAAAGGAGAGGTCTCGTAAAGGTTAGAATTGGGCACACACAGTCTCCAAATCTTAAACAGGATCATCACCAAGTTTCAGCTGCAGCAGTCAATGACTGGCAATTATTCTTCAAAAAGCCATTTCAAGTTTTGACCTAAAAAATTCCACAGAGTAGATTTCCAACATACTGTCCCAGTATAACACCAACCAAATGGGTCAGTCAGCTATTATATGAACTGCCCTGTTTTCAGTTCCATTCCTGAAATATCTGAGATTCCATTAGTTTCTTGTTGTGGCTTCCAATCTCCACCTTTCTGCAGCAGCTCCTATCTGCCCCTTATCTGGCAAATGACAGGCCTGGGTAGGGTCAGGGCTGACTAAGCTGGGAGTTCCTGCCCCTCAGGTGGGATCTGGTATTTGTGTGACAGCTGGAAGGACTAGTGAGGTGAGCTGTAAAGACTTCTTCAAATACACATGTGGACCCATCGGTGACTACAAACCAGCAAGATGGCTGGAACCCCGACGAATGGGGAAGAATGCAATCAGATTGGCCCCCCCCTTGCCTGAGCCAACCCCTCCACTCCCCCAAAGACAGAACAAGACTAAAGTTTGCAGCAGCACAGCACAGATGGGTGGCAGAAATGCGCCCATTGCCCTCCAACTGACCCTGAAAATTCTGAGAAAGGGGGGTTGGGTCAGTGCTGGAGGTCAACGTCATAATAGTGACCTATTTGGGGCTTAGTTATTTTGTGACATTCAGGTGAGAGCTTCCAACAGATGAAAAATCACACTCTTTCAGTTTTCTAATCTCTGTTGCTTTGGTGTAATTGGGCTTTCCATTGGGCTCAATTACTGGAACTCCCTTTCTTGTTTCAGGATACCTACTTAATAATTATTAGCTATATTTGCAATACTTACACCACCATTGTTATTCTTTCAGTTAAAGATCCTATACCACTTATCAAATAAAAATCAGTGAGTTCCCCTGTTATCCTGTTCAACAGTCCTTCCACCACACAACAGCCGAAAAACAAAAGTTTGTCATTCAGCTAATTGCCCTCTGTGGAATCTTCCTGTGTGATAAATAGCTCACGTGTTCTACCACATGAAAACAGTCGCTGCACTTCAATATAACTCATCATACATGAAGCTTTTTGCAATATGCTGCAGTGATTTGGTAAGGTGCAATAAAATCATCTAACCTTAAAGCACAGTAGAATGTTTTTCAGGCTGTTGTGCCTGTGTGAGCTTTATGAAAGAGCTATCCAATTAGTCCAGTTTAAATAGTCACATTTTAACTAGCTACACAAAGCACACTGATTCCTGGTCATTCCTGCAACAACAGTATATATAAAATGAAAAATAAATCTCAGAATGTGAGCAATTTTAGAACTGCAACTTCATCAAATGAATGAAGCTACAGTGATTTATTTCCTCTGATCTCCTTGACAAGGTTGCTGCTCTGTAATTGCTTTTACATATTCATTCCTGTTCAATCAATTACAGAGAATATAATCAATGACAAATAATATCATCAATTACAAATGTTAATTGATGGAGATGTAATGAATTACTTATTCAACTTATCACAAGAACCTGCAAACATGGATAAGGTATTGTATGACATGCATTTGGTTTGATCACCAAAGTTATTATTAATGGAAAAGAGGTGGCAGAGTTAGGATAGCAATTCACAAAGCAATATTTCTCAGTCTGTCTACAAATATTCACTCTGCTCCACATGTTCTGATTATGATCCTATGTTCAATATTTCTGCAGCTACATTCAGACAAGGATTTGGCTGATCCAGGAGGTGAGAGTCTTTGCACCTACCTCCTAGGTACGATGTGCCTGTCCAAGGAAACCCCTGAAGTAGAATAGGCCCCTCTCAAACCAGCACAGACCTCTTACCACTACCTTACTAAAACTCTGATCCACCTCACCAGGCCTTCATTCCTCTCACTCAGACCCAAAACCACCCCTCCACCACATGGCCTCTGATCACCCCTCCCTGGATCGCCCCCACAGCCCCACCCAGGCCTCTAATTCCACCCTGACCTCTCCCCCAGCCCCCGGGATTGGTAGCGCACCCAACCTTCCGCCGCTCCTCCCCTCCCGATTTACCACCCCCCAGGATCAACCAATCCCCACCCAGCCAGGATCAACCCCTCCCCCACCCAAGTTGACCTCCCACCCAACCCCAGAATGAACCCCTGCCCCCACAAATCTCCTCATTCGTTACTATCACTCCCAAAGTTACCCCAGTGTGTATTTGTATCAGTTTGCCTCCTAAACATCAAGGCAGCATTTTCTATGCTCTTTTTCAGTTGCTGTGAATGAAATGCTCCATTTTGTGCTAAACTATGTATCATTTGGTACAGTATTGGGCAACTAGATTGAGTACCAAAACACCTTTAATAGCTTTGCTATTAGACAGAAGAATATTATCCAACCATGTTAGTCCAAATCCATGTCCCAACAGGAAAAGATTAATGTTTCCCTTCCCTTCACCCAGAGGTGAGAATTGTAGCGATTTAAACTTGCAATTGGAGCAACCCTGAATTCTGATATTCAATCCCCAAAATAAGTATTGCTTATAACATATCCATACCTTGGATAAATTATATACTAGAACCAATAACAAGGAGCAGTTTCCTCTCCCAGCTTTGTCCAGGTGTATAAAAAATAAGTTGATTGTATGCATATGGTCTAAGATGATTAGCATGGACAAAAATAACAGCTGTCAAAATGCTTTAGGCGCAGGAAATGTACACACAATTCACAGTAGCTCATTTATTTATTGCACCCAAATTACTGCACTGGTCTCAAGGTAACTACCACAACAATAAAGTTTGTCTCTTTAAACAATGCAGCTTAGCTTCAGTGCTGCAAAGTAATATCAGAGAATACTCTGCGTCATTCTTTCTCAGCAACAATTAACTGATAGACCGGAAAGTGTAAAAATGGCATGGTATGTAATTGGCAGCCCGTGGGATTTTATATCATTTGTACAATTCTCTGCTATCAACAGTTCAGCCCATGGCAGCTGATATTTTAGCAAAACAATTTGCATCTCACATTTCATTTAAATGACAAAAACCTATAGCATGTGATAAACATTTGAGTTTGCTGTATGAATCGTGAAAATTCTACCATTAAAGGGTTTGTATACATTTAGTATCTGTAGCTAGGATTTTAAGGCAGAAAGTTATTTTTATAATAATATAGTAATTCAACAGTCTTACAAGGAAGACAAATAGGCAGATACAACAATATTTCTGAAGAGAATTTTCTATTATATTTACATCAAAATATAATTGCTTTTGTAATTATTTAAAGCTAGAGTGTGATATTATTTGAGTACCATGCACTAATTGAATCTGGTAGAAGTGGAATACCTGATATTTAAATGCTATTGTTTTGAGCAACTAATTAAAGCATAATTCAACAGATGTTCCTAATCTAAAAAGGTTCTCTCCGCCAGATTAAATTGTCCTATGGTAAAGCCACAATTCAGCAATGTAAAACATCAGCATTTTTAACCAGAATGTAATGGTGAAAGTTCAAACACTGTAAAAGGAGGTGCCAATCAACATCTCCTTCTGTTTGTGTTTTTTAAATACTCAGTCACAAAATTAGAAATGATGGAAAAAAGTGCTATTTAGGAATAATGTGCTATTTTGTAAGAAGCCAGTCTCTGCTTGAATATGCTTCATTTGCAGGGGAAAAAACAAATGTAGCACGGGGAAAATTTTCAAAACATTGTCTGCCAGCTGTGGTACAACAGCCACGGAAATCCATTAGAAAAGGGGCCAATCAGGAGAACCGCCATGGAAATCTCATTCCATCTGTGTGTAAAATTGATTCTAATGTTACAATTATGAGGTTTATAGATTATTATATTTTGGGACTATAGCTTTAAATTTAGGGTAAATGAAGGTGGTCATGTGACTTTTTCTGCAATCGGCCTGACAGTAAGCCTGGGTGGTTTGATTGTTAAGAGATCAAAGGAAGGCGCAAGATATTTACATGTGGAGACAATGGCAGCAATCTCTTGAGTTTACAATGAGTAGACCCTGAGGCCGGGATTTTCTGGCCCTGCCTTGGCAAGACCCACTGCGGGGAACGCGGTGGCCCAGCCAAAAGTCCATTGACTTTCAGCAGGACCGGATGATCCCGGCGGCGTGTGGGGCCTGAAAATCAAGCGCTGAGTCTCCCAAAGTCTCAGAAAGGTGTTGAAGGTACCAGATTGTAAATAGCGGTCCTGCAAACTGTCCATTGACTTCTAAGATGAAAGGGAGTTGGGGTCAAAGATAGTTAATTAGCATTTCTACCTGAAAGCAAGGGTAATGTGTTTCACGTTGTCACAAGGGAGAGAAAGTCATTTTTGAGATCAGGCTACAGGCCTCCCTACAAATCAATGAATATCACAGACAGACAGTGGTTCTGTGTGCTCAGCTGGGAGAAAGGCTGCTTGGCTTTGTGAGCTACCACAGCTGGATGTGGGACAGTGCCTAGTGGAACAGACATATCCTGCAGCCATCTAAGGAATCTGGGAGATTTTTCCTGTCATGCCCAGGGGCAAGAAGAATCGTAGGAACAGGTTTTACTGCTTGTGGAGGATTTAAGAAATTCTCCAAAAACTGAGGAAAGAGCCTGGAGATGGTCACTTAAAGTTACTACTTGGTGAAATGGGGATATGGGAACCTACTGAAAGGTGGGAGCAACTGGACTGTTTGCCAAAAGGGCTGTAATTCCGTGAAGAGTGCAGTGGGTGATAAGTATAAAAAGGGAGCATCACTTTTTTTAATGTATAAGTTCCTTTCCTCAGTTTATATAAGTTGCCTACAAAAATAAATAGTGTTTAGTCAATAGTGCTTTTCGCGATTTGTTACAGTAAAAGTTTCAAATGTGAAATCTTGTCGTGTCATTCTTGCAGCTAGTAACTGGAAGTTCAAATTGCTTTTTAAAAGTTTTTGGTTTCTATGGAGATCGTAACACCAATAACAGTTTCAATTGGAGGTAAATCTGTCTGTGAGAAGCTGGAGCTTGAGCCCACAAGAGTTGTCTGGCTGGGGGCAGGAAACAGAAGCTGGGACATTTCCCAGGCCCCAAACCTGCCTCTGGGGTGGAAACAAACAGTAACCTGGGATTTTCACAGAGACGTACCCTTTATTGGCATGGAGACAGGTTCCATGTCCAATAAAGGGCAGCAGGTGGCTCTTAAACATGTATGGACAATCAGAAGCCTTCCAGCTTGAGAGGAGCAGCAGGATTCCATAAGGGGTAAGTAACTGAAAGGCGCTTCAACATGAAGGCACCTGCTCATCAACCTTTTAAAGAATTTAATGAGAAAACAGAAAAAGCAGCCAGGTTACCCTATGGGGAGATTTGGTGTGTGTGTGTGTGTGGGAGGGGGGTGGGGGGCAGGGGGTGGTGGAGGGAATCTCCTTCACAGGGCAGCCTTTGGCTGCACCCACATCCAATTAAGCAAGGAGAGCATGTATGTCCACCTGGATCATCGACCCCTAGCCTACCAGTGGATGCCCATCTCCAGCCAGCTGACCAGCCCCCCAATCATGTTGTGAAGCTGGAGGACAACTGGAAATTGCCAGTTGGCTTCATTAGGGTGCCCTAATAAGGTTCTTACTGAGCTTTATTGGCTAACAGCCTCATGGTGTGGTTGTCCTGCCAGGCCCTGAATCCGCCCCTTGGCCATAACAGCCAGTATTGGAAACAGGGCCATTCTACACTGAAGGGTCCCTCCATCAACCATTGAATACTGAGACCTAACTGTAACTCTCTGCATCCCACTTTTAATCAGGATAAGTGACAAGATAAAAAGTACATTTCCCCCCTTCAAGTTTAATTTGCTTACCCCTCACCCCTCTCACCCACTCATCTCCTCACAAAATCCCCAATCCCCACCTATGCCACCTCATGCCCTGTGCCCAATCTCATAACCGCTCATGCCCTCTATGCCTACATATGGCTGTACCCACCCACCATGGCCCCTCATACCCTCCATGCCACCTATGCCCCTGTACCCATTCCCCATGGCCTTTTATAGCCCCTATGCCAACTTAGTACCAACTCATGCCAACCCAAGGGCCCCAACCACCACCATTTGTCCTTATCCTAATCATGCCAACTTACCCAATATTCATCATGGGCAGACCTCTGGATCCATGAGGTCCACAGATGAGATAAAATAAAGTTCTATAAAATGAAGTTCTAAGTGTCTACTGCAGACTTCACTATATTGACAAAAACTCTCATAAAAATCCATGCACTACATTTACATTCCTTCAACTACTTAAAGCCTTATAACAACAAACATTTTATTTAAGTGCAAAATCCCTTATTAAAACAAGCATAGGCCCAGTTCAAAGAGTCTATAACAACTTGTACATGTCAATCAAATTGTGAAATGGCAGGCACCCTACTGTAATAATGGATGGTTGTGAAATCAGTCATGCAGCAGTAATCCAGTAATGGAAACCCTCAGGTTTATGTCAACAGACAGAGTGAAATAGCAAGTCTAGACCTTTTATTCAATGATTTAAAGGGCAGTAGTTTCAAATGTCTTGTCAACTTGCAGCTCTCTTTGACATGTGCTTTTGACAGTTCCTCTTGGCTTTTTTGACAGTTCGTTTTGACAGGTCTGCTAATAGTTCCAATGGGCTTGACAATTAATGAGTTTACACACTTTTTATGCACATTCATGCTTAATTTTAACAATTCCAAAGGGCACCTGACCTCCCCCAAAGAAATGCACAAAGTTCAGGCCTGCTCTTAAAAAGGTTTACTCTGCACAGTTTCAGACTCCAGGGATACAAAAATCTGACTTCGGTGGAGGCAGCTGGTGATTTAAATGGCCATTTAATAAACTTGGCATGTGCAAAATGTGCCCCGCCCCTATGAAAATGGGAAGTGCCAGGTTTGGGAGAGGGATTTCCGATTTTCAGACACTTCTGCCTTTTTCACCATGATGGAGAGGCTCTCCGTCATGATCCAGGTCAATGTATTTGCAATGGGCTGTATATTTAAGCAATTTATGCTTATTAAAGTTGTTTAATTACAGTTCCAGAGATGGACAACCCTCAGTTACTCACCCTCTCTCACAAAGGCTGGAATTTTCAGGCCCCGACGTGACAGGGGGCAGGGCCAGAAAATGTGGCGAGTCAGCCAAAAGTCTATTGACTTCAGCAGGACTGGAAAATCCCACTGGCATACTCTAATTGTCTCTTACTCCCAGTGGGTTAGCTCAGGTTGAAATGTCTGGGCTGCCTTGGATTCTTGCTAATCCTGATCAATAATTGCCACTTTGTCCCCATACCTTACTCCACATCATTGGACAAAGCAATTATGTAGCCACATGGTCCTGAGCTGACTGTCTCCGCCATGTTCATTCACAGATTTACTTATTTTTGTAGCCATCCTATATGAGTACAAATTACTTATTTATTTATTTGCTTACAGCGAATGAGAAGAACACAATTCAGTCATTTATTTCCTAATCACTTGATTGACTTGGAACACATCTAATAATAAAACTCTTTCCAGATCATTTCAGTGGAAATGAGCTGCCTCCAAATCTCAATCCCCAGGTCCCAAACTTCCCTCACCCCTTGCTCAACAGCAGCACCAATGAAAATCCACTAATGTATGCAAAGAATAAGGGGCTATGTCTGCAAAGGAATTAGCAGAAAGGTTGGCTTTGATACACATGAAGCTGCATTCCCAATATGGTTCTCTTTTCATCCACTCTAATTTCAGTGGATGAGCCATGGAAATTCTGAACAAAATGCACTGCATTTTTGAGGGTTTTTATCATTCTTCCAATGAAGTTATGACAGTTCAGCAGGAGTACCTCTGCAGAAATCCACCCAGTAATTCCCTTGGAAAGAAATTAAATCCGAGTTTGCTGAACCTAAAGGGATTTTTATATTCCAACTGAAGACATTGTTATGATGGTTAATGAACCCATTATGGGTGCCCTCATTGCTCAGACATCATTTCTCTTCCTTTTAAAAGCTGCCCTCATCAAAACATCTACCCGCCCACCCCATCCCTTACGTTCATTCTTCCCAATAACCATCCAATCTCCACCCAAGTTCTTGAACGTGTCGTCACCTCCCAGTCCCATGTCAAATTCTCATTAAACTTTCTATTGAAGCCCTTCAGCCTGGCTTCCATCCTTTGTCAGTACCAATAGCTTGTTTAAGCTTAGCAGATCATATCCTATACCATACCAAAGTCCCACTTTCATAATATTCCCATCTACAGTGACCTACATTGAATTCAATGCTTTAGGGAGTCAGTAAGTCAAAGTTCTCATTATTGTCTTCAAATCTTTGTGACCTCACTCCACCCTAGTTCTGAAACCTCCTCTGGCCTAACACCTCCTCCTGAAATTTTCCATTTCTGTGCATCCTTCCTCCTTTCATCCCATCATTAATGGTCAGGCTTTCAATTACCTTGGCCCTAATTTCTGGAATTCCTTTCCAAAATCCCTTTGGCACTTCACCTATCTCTTAACCTTTAAAAATCTCAAACCACTTTTTAAGGGCTGGCATCTCCTAGCTCTCACACCATGACTTGTTGTACATTCCTTTGTTTTAATCTTCCTCCCACATATAAAAGTGCAATTTTTCCAATTTTTTATTATGAAGCACAGAAGAGATTTTTGCTTTCATTTATATGATGATGGTACCATGAGATTAAGTTCAGTTCGCACACAGGGTTAGTTCCAAGGAATTCCAAACTGCCAGATTAGTTTGAAGCATGCGTCCTTTTCTAGAGCTATTTGTACAGTAGGAGTCCTAGCGGAATGGGAATGTAGGGTGGAATCTTGCCTGTGCTGCCTCCTCTCAGGAAGACCTGCTGAACCACAAGCCAATCAGGCAGTGGTGGGGCTAGCGGTGGGCCTTCCCCTGGAATCAAGATCCTTGGGGGGGGGCAGACGTCTTGCTTACCAAAAGCTAAGGGCCAGTCAGAGGCCGGGAGCTCTTGTGCCCAACAACGCCACAGGGGAGGTGGTGGCTGATGTGGGAAAAATACCTGTTGAAGTCCCAGGATCGTGGAGTGGCCCAGGCCACAGGTAAGTCATGTGGTGAGGTGGGGGGGCAGGGGGATAGGGACTCACGGGGTGGGGATCATGGGGAGTGGGTATAGGGGGATTGCAGCAAATGCAGGGGGTGGCTTTCAATGGCCCACTCTTTCCTGGTGTCAAGTCCCTATCGGATACTGAGTGCCTTTGATCAAGGGACCTCCCACCCGTCCCCCACTCTCTGAGGTTACAAGCTAGCCATATAGTTTTACCTGTCGTGCATGCTACATATTGATGTCACTGGTTTAATACCAGCAGCTGCAGGATGAGGTCTTTAACTGGTTATTAATTGGCCACTTAAGGGCCTGAATAGGCAGCGCGGCAGGAAGGTCAACCAAGGGCCTTCCCGCCCCAAACTTAATTCTGGTAGAGGCAGGAATGCAGTGGGGTTCCAGTACGCCACCATTCTGCCTAATTACATGCCCTTCCCAACTCCAAGCTCGCCATCAGTGATAGCATAAGATTCTGCCCCTAGTTACCGCAGGTGAAACAGCAAGAGAGAGGTGACAGTTTAGATTGATGGATCAATCCTCAACAAAGACAGCTGGAGAACCAGATGCTAAGCTTTGGCTTCACCTTAGTGGAAAAACGATTGTCTATAACTGTTTTGAGTTGGGGACAGTCAAAGATAAGAATAGCTTAAGGGACTTCAAAGATAGTATTAAGGTAAGCATATACAAAGACAGGGAGACAGAGATTAGGAGCAGTAATCGAAATAAGGTTTTTAAAAGAAGAGAGGGAGACAGTGAGATTGAGGAAGGGATATCCAGAGAGATGGATCCAAAAGACTAAGGCTCTGCCATCAATGATAGGATGAAGGGGTGGGGCTGGCAGTAAGAGGTAGTAGGGTGGGATATGCAAAAGGCTAGAGTCCAAGATACTGAATTTGTGGAGAGAAAAATAAATAACAGGCTGGAGGAGATGGCAAAAATCAGATGGTGCAAGACCATAGAGAGAGATAAAGAAGATCAAGAACTTTAAATTGTGCTGTGGGGTGGGTGCCAGTAAGTCAGTGAGAAAGAACTGCTGACTGAACGCAATTAGGATGAGTGTTGCAACATTTTTAAAAGTTGGAATTTATAGCAAGTGGAGAAAGCACAATAAGGAGGGTTCTGGAGTAGTCTCGTCTGGAGGGGAAGAAGGTGGATATGAGGGTGTCAGTAACATTCATGAGCAAATCAATTTCCACCTGTTTCTAATTCCCCTCTGACCTCAGAGGCTGTCCAAAATCAGATTTAATGAGAGACTGGTCGATTGTCAGTCATTTTCTTTGAAGCAAATGGGAGGGATAATGTACCTGGCAATAGTTTGAACACCCACCTAAACTAGATAATATTTAGGCAGGCGTAAAAGTATTGTTTAACAGTGGCAAATCAAATTCACATTTCAACCATCATTTTAACAGGGTGGTTACAATTTTAAGGATGGTAGATGGAAAGCAGCAATTAAGCTAATTATTGGAGAATGGAATCAATTACCGTCAGCCAGGCAATTACTATGTGGCTGATTTACCTGGACGGTTTAGTCACGCTCAAGTAAGCCTTCATTTAGCACCAGTCACTGAGATGACATGGATTTCTAATTATACAAAATATAGCAGTATTGAAAACAGGCAACTCTGCTATAATGATGTGTGAGCAGCCATCATTCATCCAAACAGTTGATTGACAGGCATCTTTTCCTTGCTCTACATGGTGAAAAACTACTGTGATTATTGCAACATTGTGTTATTCTGAAGCACATCTACATCATATATGTAAATTGTGTTACTACGCTTTTGCTACTGGCACCAGGGAGGACATCTTTCACGTGTATCATAATGTTGTCAGAACCCTGAGAGAAACGGTGCCAAATTGAAAAAAACAATTGAGAAGTTGTTAACATCCAACATCTGCTGAAAGATTCAAGCCGTTTGTGTTAATAAGACTAGCTTAGAGAAGGAATAAAAAGACAACAGAGACTTTAAAAATAAAACACAGGACACATAATTGAGTAGAATAGGCCTACTTTACTGTAGAACTAGAAAAATATTACAAATGAATAAGTTATTACTCATTATAAAAGTAGTTTACATTTAATTGTAGTTATTCTCATTACTATCTTTAGATAGATTGTACAACTGTATAGATGATATGGACATGGCACAAATATGTTATAAGTGCAATTTCTACCAGTACTTCATATCTCTGTGCAAAAATATTTTAACAACAAAAACAACAGTTTTGTTCCCATACCAAAAACAACCAGCACATGGCTTCTTAATCATATTTTTACAGTAAATAAAATTAACTGGCGGGGTTTTGGATGTCATGTCCATCGAAGGATGTTCTGACGATTAAGCAGATGCTGGTCCCATGGAAAGGTTTTCAATTTTCTCTGAAATCCGATAGTGGCTACACCTCAGAACAACATGGAGGAGGGTTGCTAATTTTACAGCAATAGATTAACTGGAGAAACCATCTACTCTGTTAACTCTGTCCAACCAAACTACGCAATATTTTCTAGATGAACCATAACAACGTGCAACTTGAGTGTTCTTAGGTCACACAATAGCACGAATGTTGGGAATGGCCTGATTCAAGTCAGGACATGCAGTCCCCACCATTTCATCCAGCCATCATACATCAGGCAATCATCTAAGTCATCCAAAAACACTAACCAATTTACCATTTTCATTATAGTTAATTACAAAGTTGCTGCTGGCAACATGTCAAGCACTCCATGTATTTTGGGCAGAAACAGGTGTTTACTGAGTAGCTCACACCTCGTTAAGTTGCAATTCCCTTGTATACTTAATCACCTCTAACTGGTGCTGGGTTACTGCTCATACTGATCAGCACTGACTACAATAATAAACATGCTCAAAAAGTAAATAGCACCTCATTAAGATCCAATTACTTTGCGTGCTTAATCCCCTCTAAATAGTGTGGGGTTACAGCTTCAATACTGATTTGCTACAGTCTTTATTCAATAATAATGTCATCTCTTTAAACTGTCCAATGCATATTTGGACAAAGCGCCTGAATACCAATGTGCCCATTATACGTGCTAAGGAAATGTGTTCCCCCTCCACACTGCTCTGGGATATCATATCATAAATTAATTTTGGTACCTGCCTCTTGTATTTTACTTGCCCCTTTTGTTTGACTGTGGAACAGCTGAATTTCGAGCTACCTCGGGCCCAGTCTGTGTTGGATCAGGCAATAGGGATGTATTTTCCGACCATTCAATGGCAGGTCATGGATGCGCACACCCTGGATCTACAGTTTTCAACCTTTGCCATTGCATTAGGGAGTTCATATTGGAGATTCAGTCACATACTGCACATGATTTTCAACTATTCTTTTAAATGATGAGCAAATCATGTCCAGCATGTGCCTGAATATCTGATGTGCATTCCTGACAGGCGGGGCTCACAGCTGGCTTTCCAAAATTGACTGGGGAATTATTCCTATGACGTTTGCTGGCACTTAATAGGCTGCATTTACAGCTTGCTGCTGGGGTACAGAAGTGTCACTGCCAATAAGCTCCCTCATAATAGCCACTGCCCAACTTTCATTTTCATTGAAATATACCCGGGTGGAAAGCTGAAATTCCACCCCAGTGACTCCTTCCCACTAATGGATTCCTCGCTGTCTGGTGTCTCATCTATGCTCTCAGGAATGACAAATCCTTTTGCATTGAATGCTGTCTAAAGTGAAGAAGAACAGCAAATCATCTGTGGAGACAAAAGGGACAATATACAAGCTATTAATTATATGCAAATATACTGTAGAACAGAAAACAGGTAGTTCAATTGCAGGCAAGGTGCAACTTCTTTTTGCAAATTTAGAAACAACATTAAAGATTGTTTTTCATATTCTGCTTAAATCCAGTTGCACACAACAGTTGATTGCATAGGGAAAACGGTAATATAAAACTCACCAGGTTATCTGGAGGCTCCAAGGTAGGTGCTTTTCCCTCTAGAATGATTTTGAAGATTGTTGTGTCTCTTCCATTTCTTCAGGAGCATAGCACCTCAACAATGTCCTTTCAACCTTTGAACAATTTTTTCTCACAAGCCTTTTCAGGTCACTGATTCTTTTCTGACAAGGTTGCGGTGTTGCCAGTTTTTCATTGGATGTTGGTACCGAAGTGACTGCTCCAAAGAAAGCATCTTGGTGTTTGTAAACTATTGATGAGAATAATAACTCTCTTGGTGAAACATGGCCATTGCTGTCTCCTGCTGAACTCCACTTTGCATAATCATCACCAGCTTATGATTACTTTTATTTGCATTCATTATTTAATATATTAATGAGGTTATCAAGTGGTTTCTAATTGAGTATCTCAAGTTACTGCTAGCAGTAAATTAGATACTGATTTACAAGAATTGCTTGCCTATAATCGTATGAAGTAAATTTGGCTGTTATAACCACAACCACAGCATATCCACTCTGTAAGAGGCTCTTTTGGCAGCAGTTTTGAGGTGAGCTGGTACTTCCACTTATCCCCATGGATGTAGCCCTGACCCAGGGTCAGGGATATTTACATATTGGAGGCTGGCTCCTACTCCATTTACAATGCTGATTGGTGCCTTGCTGCCACATAAATGGGTCCACAGTCTTGACTCAATACAAGAAAAAATATTCTATTGCTGCCACTCAGTCATCAATCCTTCGGCAGCTGATTTCCTTTCCAAAATTGTCCTTTTAAATTTGCCCCGATGCCTGTAGCAACACTGAGTGCCAGAGATGCATAGGCGCCCTTCACACCTATCATCACCATGGTACAAATAATAGGAAATCCATCACATGATGTATTTTCCTGTTTTGTATTATGTCATAATATGCCCACTCAAATAGGTGCAGCCACATTATGCACCAATCCTCAGTTCAATCACAATTCCCAATGGATATTAAAATACACAGTATTGCCCGGCAACAAAATGAATTCTGACCCCGAGTACCCAAAACATATGACCTTTTTGCTTTCAGAGCCCAAAGATTTAGCACCTGTAAATTTGATCACCTCCAAAATTGAAGATTTGAACTCATCCCAATTTGAGAAGATGGCAACTGGTTGTCAAGGTTTACATATGAATACTGACACTTGGTGAAATACTGGAGGGCGATGATCTGAGTTTACCAATAAAGTAAATTACTAACACAGACACCTGGAGCTATACTTTGCAAAAGTTGACACTTAAAAAAATAGGTTTTTTTAAAAATACATTGAAAATACATCTTCACACAATGTAGCTTCATCTTTCATTGTTTTTATAAAAGGGCAGTTATAGATGGGCAATAAATGCTGGCCTTGCTAGCATCCCACAAATGAATAAAAAGTATTTAAAAGTCAACATTCCTCAAGATTCTTTTTCGAAATTCCCATTCTTAAAAATTTGAGCCAAATACTATAATAAGTTGATGAATAAAGCTTACCAGCTGTCCGCTTTTTGGGGGACTTCGAACTTCTGTTGCGGCCAGATGAAGACATTCCACTTTCACTCATGGAATCATGTGCAGATGACGCACTTCCTGTAGCTTCACTGTCACGAATCATACTTTCATAACCACTACTGCCACCACTATGATAAAAAAGAGCTGTTCTTCCCATGGCTGGAGGCAGCTCTCCACTAAGAACACTGCTGTTGTCACTACCATGCCCACTGCTGTAGCGCTGAGGTCGTCTTGGTGCAGTTATTTTACTGTATGGAGAAGGCAAGACTGGTATCTGTGATATTTCATCACTGAGGTTGACCCCACTGTCATTCCCACTGTCAGAATCTGTGGATCCTCTCAAATGGCCCATTTTACTGGAGGAGGCCCCAGATGCTAGTTCGGAGACACGGCTATTCGCTGCCCTGACTGCTTGCTTTGTTCCCATGATTGTTCCTTTGCCAGGTTTACAATTTGCTACCTGTGTCGAACGAGGTATTGTTTTTCCATTTGATGGCACACTGGAACTTCGACCCATTGACTGGGTTAATGATTTAACTGATGTGCTTAACCCCTTTGCACCGCTTGAAGAGAGGCTTCGACATTTACTTCCTGACACCACAACCTTATTATTGGAAGTACATTTGGTTTGATTGGATTTACCTGGCACAGGGACTACAGGAACGGGTGGAGTAGACATTACAGGAGCTGACGGTGACACACCAAGCCTCGGTACTGATCGACCTGTTCTGCTGTTGTTGTTGACAAGGTGGCCACTTTCCTTAGCCACGCTGTGCTTGGATCCAACTGATGTAAGGCTATCACTTCTCTCAAGGGATAGCTGACTTCCACAGCGATGCACAGCTTCCGGTTTAGGCATTCTGGATTTTGAATTTGAAATGTTTTTAACAGACATCTGATCAGACTTTATGTTTGTCGATCGGTTATTGTTACCTTCAACAATACAAGTAGCAACATTTAGTCTCCCATCTATATCATCCTCTAGTTTTGGTGGTGATACTTTAACTACCTCTGGAGTGGTACACTTTTGGGCATTAGTTTGTGGAGTAACTCTATTTTTTTGTTCTAGACTAGATTTACGGACTGGGGGCGCTGGAGGTATCCCATTGAGCCTCGGTAGCATACTTGTTTTGGGCACTGATGTTTTCTTACATGCAGTTGATTTTAAGCTGCTTGTTACTGAAGCAAAATCTCGTTGCTCTTTGGGTATAGCTCCAGCATTAACACTGGTGTGCATTATTGGCATTGTGGCAACCATCGAATTTCCTTTTTTGACTTGTGATACCTTTGCCAGCATATCATTTTTCCTTGTGTTCACACCAATGGCACTATTTACTCCATCGGATTTATTTACCATTTCACATCCATACACAACTCTCTGTGCACAAGAAACAGTTGTATGAGATTTGTTAAGCCTAGGAATAGTTCCAGTATTTTGGGATGCTTTCATTTGCTGTTTTATTTGACTGCTAGTACCAGATTTGGGAGATGACTTCTCGGAAAGTGCTTGATCCTCGGCTTTTGGTTCCAATTGGCTATTTGTGCGTTGTAACCAAGGATCCTCAAGCTCGTTTTCTTGTTGTTGTGTGTCTCCACAATCTACTGTGCTGCCGCTATGGTTCAGAGATGAGGTAGGTTTTATTTTCCTGGGAAGACTAGGGTAGCAAATAGGATCTTCTTCAGGAATTACTGGGACGTGACAATGTACTGGGATGCTAGTTTTAGTTACTGATGAATTATTAGTGCCAGTCACAACTTTGTCAGAAACGACTTTGGATAAAGTTAAGGCGTTAGAACCTTTGTTGGTGTCAATGAGAGCTCTGCTTGAACTGTTGCTTTCATTACCCAGTTCAGAACAACAGAATCTATCAGTCAAGGTGCTTTTTT
Organism: Cetorhinus maximus; assembly: GCF_964194155.1. Classification (NCBI taxonomy): domain Eukaryota; kingdom Metazoa; phylum Chordata; class Chondrichthyes; order Lamniformes; family Cetorhinidae; genus Cetorhinus; species Cetorhinus maximus. Next base: position 40,560,179 of record NC_135896.1, on the reverse strand, counting down.
GAGCCTGTGTCAGTGGTGCACACATGTCTTGCAGCATGTCAGGTGAATCCAAGTTAGAAGGCCCCAGAGACTTCTCACCAAAACTGTAGCAAGACTGCACAACAAAAGTGTCAGAGGGCTGTGCCCCATCACTTTCTACGGCACAGATACTTAGTTCACTGAGCCAGGAGCTAATTGATGATCGTCTGCTACTGTTGCAGAAAGAATCATCTGCAAGTGGCACAACATTGTCCATGTTTGCTCCAGCAGTGGTTGCTGGTGAGGTATAAGCTTCAAAGTCATCATTTATGCTACTAATAATGCTGACAGGCCGTGAGCCTGAGGCCAAGGCCTGAAGTGAACAGTCGCTATTAAAGCTAATAATGCTAGCAGGTCGACCACTTTCCAAAATCCCTTCGAATGACAGTTCTTCCACAACAGTAAATACCAGTTCATCTTCTCCATTCAGTTCCACAGGCTGCTGCAAAGTCACAGTAGTGGTCAACATGTCTCGGTCAATACAATCGCTCCGTAATGCTGATCGTAAGCGGTTTATATCTGATGCTGTGGATTGTTTATATTTGCTGCTGCAATGTGCAGCAGCACTTCCGGTTACAATGGACTCCGGTTTATTTATCACCTGATGGCTCATTCCTACTGGAGGAGTTCTAATCACACAACCGCTGGTGGATTCTGAACAAAGTATTTTCCTATCTTTTGTTTGGGGAGGTGGTGGTGCAGGGCTTGGCAAAGGCCTTCTGTTGAAAAACATCTTTTCTCTCACGACGGGCGCAGGTGTGGCTTGTGCCTGCTTTTGTGCTTTCGGGCTGTTAGATTTGGATGCGTTTGTGGAAGCTGTGATTGTCTCCTTGATTCCATCTATTCCAATATTACCACTTAATTCCATTTTGCTTCCTTCAGCTTTGGTTTGAAGTTTCAAATGTTCGGTTGTTATCGAGCGAGAGGGGCTCTTCACTGGAGATCCATTATGCTGCTGCACAGGAATTTGAGTGTGTGGGCTCTGCCCTTTTTTAGGAGACACTGCTTCTAATGAAGAATGCTTTCTATATATTTGTGGAGGAGATACCGGTACCTTCTCAGTTGCAGGGGCAGATTGTGTTGTCTCCTGTACAGTTATACATTGCACATTTTCCATCCTTGTAGGGACTGGGCTGTTACTACAGATGAAAAGTCCTTGCTCACAAGAAAATTTGATGGGCTCCTCACTTCCATCAATGCACTCTAATCTCTCCTGCAATTCAGCAAAAGTGTTGCATTTGAAATAGTCCCTTTCTGTCCTCTTACCAACAATTACAGTTTCCTTGCCTTTCTTGGGATCATACCTCTTGTTAAGAGAAGGGACTATGGGGACAAACTCTGGCGGTCCCTCATTATCTGTTAGCTCTCGATCAGACAGTGCTGCGCCATTGGGACCAACATAAATAACAGTATCACATGATTGCTCACTGCTTGACGAATAATCTGGGTCACTGGCTATTCCTAATACAGGAAGATTTGGATCAAGAGCTGTGGTCCTTGAGTGAAAGGGTCTTAAATGAGGCGGCCTTCGAATCCGACCTTCTTCACAAGAACTTTCTCCTCCTGAAGAACTTGAGGCATACTAGTTCAAACAGAAAAGTGTTTATTTTACACAGAAAATAGAACCACAAATTTAGAAGAAATGCAATTGAAGCAAAAATTTGACACATAAACTTTACAGCACTAGATGGAGAGTAGTTAACTGTTATTTATAGTAAATGCTTTCTAGGCCCGCATTTGAAACTAACATCATTTGATATTCTACTTGGAGCAGATACTGACCTTGGACTTTTTCTTTCTCATACGATGAATTCGTGCTGCAAGCTGAATGCTTGTAAGGGTTTCTGCATAGTTGGCAGGCGAGTCAGAAATATGGGTGATCATGGTTGTTCTGCAGTTTATATTCCCCAGCGATTCTCTCAGCAGCATAGTAAGCTTACTATCTCTATATTGTACAACAAAACAAATACATTCAGGTACAAAGAAAGTGATGGGCTAAGCATTTTGAGACAATGGTCTATTTTATACATCCACAGTTTGCAAACTGTGTCTTTTTCCTATTCAAAATATCATCAGGATTAAAATTGTTTTAATGTTGCATTTTAGTTCAGGTGTAAGAGGACAGAATCCAACAACATATAATTCTGTTGTTCAAAATTAGTAAAGCGGCCTGTTTCGTAATGGAACCTCTTCAGGCATGAACATTAGCTTAGTTTTTTGAAAAAATGTGGATAATATGTCCTTGTCTGGAGAATAGTTCATGTGGCTTCAAACAAATGTAAGCACAGAAACTGTTACTGTGGGTAATTACAAAATCCATGTTTAGCATAATTACAAAGCCTTCCTTAAGAAGATAAACAGATGCTTTTATTGTTGCCAGAAATGTAATGAAAATGTTCACTTGTTGGCCTAGATTTGTAGCCACTGGTGTTGAACTCAGAAAAATTATGCAAAATGCCAACTGATTTGCATCCAAGTATGAAAAGCTATCTTTCCTTCAGCAACCCCTCAATAAAGCTTACATTAAGTTAAAATGATAGAGAGACACAGTAATACATAAGAAGATAAGAAATAGGAACAGGAGTAGACCATTCAGCCCCTCGAGTCTGATTCATCATTCAATAAGATCATGGCTGATCTTCTTGTGGCTCGATTTCCACATTCCCATCTAACCCCGATAACCTTTGATTCCCTTGCCGAACAAGAATCTATCTACCTCTGCCTTAAAAATATTCAATGACCCCAACTCCACCACTTTCTGAGGCAGAGAATTCCAAAGTCGCACAACCCCCTGAGAGAAAAAATTTCTCCTCATCTCTGTCCTAAAAGGGCGACCCTTAGTTTTAAAACAGTGCCCCCTCGTTCTGGACTCACCCACAACAGGAAACATCCTTTCGACGTCCACCTTGTCAAGGCCGTTCAGGATCTTGTATACTTCAATCAAATCACCCGTCACTCTTCTAAACTCCAACAGAAACAAGCCCAGTCTGTCCAACTTTTCCTCATATGACATACGACTCATTCCAGGTATCAATCTAGTAAACATCCTTTGAACCGCCTCCAACACATTTACATCCTTCCTTAAATAACGAGACCAAAACTGCGCACAGTATTCGAGGTGCGGTCTCATGGGCATATTCCCATGCCATTTTTATTCAAGAGCATGCTGACTTTTCCATCCAAATTATTGATAGAAAGAATTTCAATGCCTAGATTTCTGCACTGACATTGAAGATAATTGTGTGAAATATTAGGCTAATTATTCTTGGAGAGAGGTATCTTGCAACGTCGGCTTTCAGATAGATTTTTTCCTACGCCCTTGGGCTCAAAATGTTTTGCAACAAAACTTGCTGCAAGTGCGAGCTGATAAAGGCATGGCAAGAGCAACACATGCCTTGGGAGCTCAGTGAATGGCAGGACCAACAAAGAAAGAAACAAAGGAGCAACAGAAAATGAGAGTGAATTATAACCAAATCGGGTACAGAAAGAGAAATAATGAAAAGCAAAGAAAGTTACATTAAGAAACAGAAAAAGAGAGAACAAAAGGAAGAAAAATATTCAAAAAATTACATTTTTACACGTTTAGGTTTTCAGGAAGGCCGAAGAGATCGATTGACAGTGCATTAACAATGATCATGCTGTTAAAAGATTAGTTAGGCACTTAATCTAATCTTAGTCTAATGGTCGAATAATGTGCAAGATCTTTCAATCTCTCAAAAATAACAGGGACATTATGGACAAGATGCCACTATGCAATGCAAACAGCTGAGTGGTGTGAATCAACCAACCAGGTTTGGAGATTCACAACTCATATTAAATCTCTTAATCTGAATTTGCTGGCCAATTTTAGAATCATAGAGGTCTACAGCACAGAAAAAGGCCCTTCAGCCCATCGATTCTGCACTGGTCAAACAAGTACCTAACTACTCTAATCATATTTTCCAGCGCTAGGCCCAAAGCCTTGTATGCCATGGCATCGCAAGTGCACATCCAAATACTTCTTAAATGTTATGAGGGTTTCTGCCTCTACCACCCTTTCAGGCAGTGAGTTCCAGATTCCCACCACCCTCTGGGTGAAAAAATTATTCCTCACATTCCCTCTAAACCTCCAGCCCCTTACCTTAAATCTATGCCCCCTGGTTATTGATCCCTCCACCAAGGGGGAAAATCCTTCCTGTCTACCCTATCTATGCCCCTCATAATTTTATACACCTCAAGCATGTGCCCCCTCAATCTCCTCTGCTCCAAGGAAAATAACTCCAGTCTATCCAATCTCTCCGCATAACTAAAACTCTCCAGCCCAGGCAACATCCTGGTAAATCTCCTCTGCACTCTCTCTAGTGTAATCACATCCTTACTATAAAGCGGATTCCAGAACTGCAAGCAATACCCTAGCTGTGGCCTAACCAGCATTTTATACAGTTCCAGCATAACCTCCCTGTTCTTATATTTTATGCCTTGGCTAATAAAGGCAAGTATCCCATATGCCTTCTTAACCACCTTAGTTACCTGTCCCGCTACCTTAAGGGACTGGTGGACATGCACACCAAGGTCCCTCTGCTCCTCGGTACTTCCCAGGGTCCTACCATTCATCATGTATTCCTGTGCCTTGTTTGTCCTGCCCAAGTGCATCACCTCACACTTATCTGGCTTAAATTCCATTTGCCACTGATCAGCCCATCTGACCAGCCCATCTATATCCTCCTGTAATCTAAGGCTATCGTCCTCACTATTTACCACCCCACCAATTTTCGTGTCATCCGCGAACTTACTGATCAACCCCCCTACATTCAAATCTAAACCGTTTATATATACCACAAACAGCAAGGGACCCAACACCAATCCCTGTGGAACCCCACTGGACACAGGCATCCAGTCACAAAAACACCCCTCGACCATCACCCTCTACTTCCTGCCACTCAGCCAATTCTGGATCCAATTTGCCAAATTGCCTTGGATCCCATGGGCTCTTACCTATGTTATCAGTCTCCCATGCAGGACCTTATCAAGAGCCTTGCTGAAGTCCAAGTAGACTACGTCAAATGCATTTCCCTCATCTACACACCTGGTCACCTCTTCAAAAAATGTTCATTCTAATTACAGTATGCATTATTGAAATGCTATTATTTTCCAGCAAGATTGAGCCAGTGTGTCCTCCTTGTAAGGTCTGCTAATTGAACACAATCCAAGGCTCAACCCTAGAATCTCTGTGGTCCATGGCAAGAGTTGCACTAAACAGCTAATTGTTAAATGTCTAAATTCTTCTCATCTTACAGTTTGCTAATAAATATATGGATCTATTTTAAATGAATGGCATTGAATTTTGACTAGTTTACAACCTTACAGTTAAAGGCAAAGAGAGATAGTGCCATGCCTGCCATCCAGCCCCTGGCCCTACCAAAGTTTGCAGGGTCAGCGAACAACTGCATAATTTGACTGACAGTGGTGGCTGAGGTTCCATCTGGGACACGCAAGGTGCCAGAAAATCCACAGTAAATATGTGGGGGAAGAATGGGTGAGCGGGGGACAATTTTCCTGCTCCTCTAATCCCCTAAAACTCATTCTTAAAGGATATATTTGTCATGCTGTGGCCTCACATCGTGCACCCACCCCACACAGGTTGGCTGGCAGATGTCCAAGATCCCTCTATTCTCCCCATCACATCCCCTAATGTCCCTGTAAGAGATGGACAAAGACTCCACCTATAAGCCCATACAGGAAATCTGGGTACAAGATTGGGACATGGTTTAACTAGCGCTGGCCTAGCTTCTAGATATTCTGGCAGAAGCCTGCCAAGTTACAGTGGAGGTCCATTGTAAAAGGTACAGATTATAAACCCTAACTTTATTTAAATGGGAAAGGGGCATTAGATTAAAAAATGCTCAGCTCTTTTTGACTTCAGAAATCCATGCTATTTTTAAAGTCATGGTCATTTCTTACATCTTCATAGCTGATAATCCCCGCATCAAATGCTTCGTACAGGAGTTCACACTTAATTCACCATACACATTACTTACTTGTATGGAACGTGTTTAGCGCCATTGACTAATGCCAAAATGACATTGCCCAAAGCTGAAAGTGATAGACAGAGGCCTCCACCACCATCCCGGCTCTTGCTTAAAACCTTTTCACAGCTCCCCAGATCAACCAGGTGCAAACGACTACGCCCTCCTGACACTGCAAAAACATGGTCAGATACACAAAACCACTTAGAGATTCTGAATTTATTCAACCAACAGACATAATGAATGCAACAAACCAGTGTCCATATTAAATATTAACAACAGGCAAAACGTGGAGGTTTCTGTAAAATCAGTCAGTAATCACCACTTATACGTATTAAATTTGCTAATCTAACATTATCTGTGACATCCATATTAGCAGAATACATTAATTTTACAAATCAGAATTATTCATTTAGAGTGAACATACTTCCCCCTTTGCCACTCTTTTCCATTCGATATTGGTAAATGTGAAGGGTAAAGAGCATATGGGAGTTCCTTCTCTCCTCCTCATCACAATCTGGCCTACTGGTCCTTCTGGAGGCTATTGCCGCATCAAGGAAGTAGGCGGCTTTCTCTGCCGTGGGGGCTCTCAGCTCACTTTGATTCTGAAGCTGAGTATGAAGAGAAATGTATTACTAATTGGGAGAGGGTTGCATTTCTGCTCAACAGATTAGCTCTCTGGGGCAATTAGTAACAAAATATGTATACCAAGGGAGCAAAGATGAAAAATAAGTAAAGCCAAAAGAGTGGCAGTGACATTTTAAATATAACTGGAATGTTTCAGACATCCGTCAATACACAATGGAAATGCAGTGAGTACAGAAACGATATCAATATATTGGAAAATTGTGTAACTATATAGTGTAATAAAAATACCTGAGTTCCACAGATTGGATCCTCTCTGAGGTAGACACCAGGAGATTGGCCATCCTGGAGGCTGCCAGTGGCCACTTCAGATAGCAAATCCCTAAGGTTTTCATCCTTGCCCCAGATCTCCACAGCAGATACCCTGACCGAGAATCGAGTGCCAGTTTTCTCCTTGCGCTCATTTATTAGTTTAAAAAGCCAGGATATTGCACAGGGAATAACACCGAGGTTTTGCATTGAATTGTCTTTTCCAATCATAGTATACGTTTTTCCTGAAATTGAAATGTAAGTTTGAATGTTAGGCTGTTTTAGCTCCTTTAGTAATTTAGATAAATACAGATTAGGCACATTTAGACTTTCTTTCCCAAATGCAACGTTTTGAGTGCTGACCCTTATCACTGTACTGCTGTTGGGCTATGGTCACCAAACAGACGCCTTTAGCCCACCACCTTCTAAACGGCACAACGTCAGGCATCCTGCAGCCAGCAGCAAGGTAGATCCAGGGGGTCTAATGTAGGTTGATTGTGGGGTCCCCAGGGTAGCAGCAGCTCACACAATTCACGTGGGCGCCAAAGAAGCGCCCTGCTCCTGTTTTCTCCTTTCCCCCTCAGAAATCATTTTAAACGTATAGTTTCTATTCTTCATTGGCTGCACTGCTGTGTAAAACCCAGGTGTGCACAGCGCAGGCTACTTCCTGCAGTCTCCCAAAAATATCTGTATGTCAGCAGACCCCAATATGCATCTTAAAAGGGCCTACCTAGATAGTGACGGCCAGATTGGGAACAGAAATGGGCTAGTACACTATTTTCCATACTTTCCGTGGAGCTACCATCAGTTTTCTAACCAGCATGGTTAGTGAAAATCTTCCTGAGTGCCTTAATTATCAGTGTCCAACCTCTATGGTAGAGGTACAGGGATATTGTGCTGTGTTTCCCTGCTTGTCCATTCATTTAACCATGTCAGAATTATGTGCCGGAATACTAGGCTACAGACTTGACTTAACAAGTGTCATAAGGTCAAACACACCGTTCTTAATTCCTGTATATTAATGTGCGACTGTGATTGTTAGCAAGATCATGTGTCCTACGCCCATCTGTTCTCCAAGTGTACTCTCTAGCTACAAAAGGAAGTTGCTTATTAGTGGAGGCTAGTGGGATGCCTGTCAAAACACTGACTCAGTTACTCTGCAGCAAGGCTTTCAGCAAAAGAAACTCCACTAATACTATATAGGGCAGCACTCGGGAGATCATTGGACAAGTGATAGTTAAGAAAAACCAGAATTTGATACAGATAATTCTATCAATCCTAATGGCCCGAGGTAAGGATTAACGTTTTTGTTATCAGCCAGTCTAAAAGACACCGGCCCCACCATCCCCAACTCTGGGTGAGTGATACCGCACCCTCCTCCCCATGCCCAACCCCGGGCATGCAGAGACAGAGGGGTGTGTCATGTGATTGGGCATGAGGTCATGGATGGAGGTCCCACTGCCTTTCCACCTCCCTCCGATCAAGTCCAGGGCAGGGAGACTTGCTGCCAACCTTCCTGCCTGGAGGCCAATTGAAGCCCTTACATTGCCACTTAAGGGCCTCATCTTGTTGCCTTTGGTATTCAAACAGTGGTGAGCAGGGGATTCACCATCTGTGGAGGCTGCCCAAAAAACCCTATCATGTGTGCCAGTGGCCTACCAGGCGGGGTACCTCATTCACGAGCACTTTATGCCCAATCAAGGAACACTGCACCAGGAAGGGGGTTCTGCAGGAAGCCACACTCCTGCCCTTTCTTCTGATCATCCTTCTGCGCTACCACTTTCTACCCATGCTCACCTCTAAATAAGAATCAATCGGCAATCCCTCTTGCAGGCCCTACTGTAGAACTGGCAATGGTCACCGTTCCCCGTGATGCTGCCAGAACTGGAGAGTCGCTGCTCTCTGATTGGCCAGTGACTCTTGGGTGTAGGACTTCCACCCTACTCGGAGCTTATTCGGACTGGAGATCCGATGCTCCCCAGGTAATTGCCTGATTGGAATTAAGTAGTGTTGGGCCTTCCGGAGAAAAATGACGCCGTGGGTGAGACTCCTGTCACCCACTTTAAATCATGTTTAGTAATTGTTTTTGACTCTTCTGAAAATATGGCAGAGACCTAGTGTTATAATCTGGGACTCTACCAACCATGATATTCTGAGTATGCTTCAATTGGCATTGCTAGAAGGCTTATTTAATGGAACTATTTGTAGGACAATCTCTCAACTCTTCTCAGAGTATGCTTTCATAAGCTGAGTACAGATATAGCATTTTTAGGGAAGTTATGCTTCAGTTATATAGAGCAGTAGTGAGACCACATCTGGAGTACTGTGCACATTATTAGTCACCTTATCTAAGGAAGGGTGTAAATGCACTGGAAGCAGCTCAGAGAAGGTTTACCAGACTAATACCTGGAATGGACAGGTTGTCTATGAGGAAAGATTGGACAGGCTAGGCTTGTAGCCGCTGGAGTTTAGAAGAGTAAGAGGAGACTTGATTGAAATCTTTAAGATCCTGGGGGGTCTTGACAGGGTGGATGTGGAGAGGATGTTTCATCTTGTGGGGGAATCTAGAACTAGGGGTCACTGTTTAAAAATAAGGAGTCACCCATTTAGATGAGGTGACATTTTTCTCTCACAGTTGTGAGTCTTTGGAACTCTCCTCTTGAAAAGGCGGTGGAAGCAGAGTCTTTGAATATTTTTAAGGTGGGTTGGATAGATTCTTGGTAAGCATGGGGGTGATAGGGGTAGGTGGGAATGCAGATTTGAGGTTACTATCAGATCAGCCATGATCTTATTACATGGTAGAGCAAGCTCAAAGGGCTGAATGGCCTACCCCTGCTCCTTGTTCGTTTGCTCGTAAACTAGTAGAAGGGACCTGAGGAATTTCATATGACATTCAGATATATCTTCATGAAAATAAATATGAGCCACAGTAACTTGCATTTACATAACACCTTTAACGTAGGAAGGCACCCCAAGGAATTCACAGGAGCGTAATAATACCAGAATTGACACCAAGCCAAAGGAGATATTAGGACGGATGACTAAAAGCTTTGTCTAAGAAGTAGGTTTTAAGGAAGATCTCAAAGGAGGAGAGAGAGGAGTGGAGCATCAGAGAGATTTAAGGAGTGAATTCCAGAGTTTAAAGCCTGGAAGACTAAGGCTCAGCCACCAATGGTGGGGTGAAGGCACTGAGAGGTGCACTAGAGTCCAGAGTTTGACTCTCTCCCCAAATGAGGCATTGGGAATTTCTGTCACTACCCCACAGATTAGCTTTATCCCCCTGCTGGTGGGTAATTCCTGAAGACTGCAGAAACAGCAGCAGAAGGCAGACAACTAAGGCAGTTTGCAGGCCAAACCTCCCTGCCATAATTTGCATGTGGCTGCTGGGTTTGTGCAGCTGAAGACCATCCCCGAAAGACAATAGTAAGATCATCTGGATTGGGGTAAGTAAAAGGAAGGAAGAAAGACTTTCATTTATATAGCACCTTTCACAGCTAAAAGACATCCCAAACTGGTTTTCAGCCAATGAAGTACTTTTGGAGTGTAGTCAGTGTTCTAATGTAGGAAATGGAGCAACCAGGTCCCATAAACAGTAATGTGATAATGACCAAATAATCTGTTTTGGTGATGTTGGCTGAGGGATAAATATTGGTCTGGACACTGCAGATAACTCCCCCCACTCTTCTTCAAAGGAGTGCCATGGGACTTTTTACCTCTACCTGAAAGGGCAAACAGGGCCTCAGTTTAACGTGACATCCAAAAGAAGCAGCGATAGGTCTTACCAATCCAATTTCCTACTGTCATCATTGCTATTCAGCACAATTTGGGGTGGGAGTGTGGAGGGAGATCGATGGCTCAAAGAGAAAGTATATGTTTGCAGTTATAACAGGAGCACAGCTCATTTTACTGAAGTTCTATTTGCTTGGATGTTCTCTTTTTGAGTTGGAATTGAAATCTTCATGATTTTAACTTGTTGAAAACTGTATCAAAAATTGTATTGCCAAATAATAACTGAGTATCCAGATATATTCCCAGAACCCTTAATACAGCATTCATAAATAACCTCGCTCACCTATTCCACATGCCAGGTTTTTTCACTGTCTGTAACTCCAGTCTGGCTTAGAGCACATTATTCCCAATGGCTGGCCTAGTTGGATTCTTAGTTTAATTTGGCAGCAGATTACTCATTCTGCTGTTGGGGTTAACGAACAGAGACTGAAACTGAAGCCATAGTACTCTGTTCAGCTTGTCCATCCTGGATGAGCCTAGAGAGGGATTGGCAAGTTTCTAACATAGAATGTTATACTGGAGCACAGGGATCCTGCAAGCTCAAATAGGTGTGATCTCTACAGCCAATTAATGATGGAATCTCCTATTAAGAAGAATTTGGAGGCTTTTCCTGTACAATGGACAACTAACAAGTTGATACGTAATAAATGTGGTGATTTGAGAAGGAGTGTGGAGTGCTGGCACCAGTAATGTAGGCTCATTGGATCCATAAAACAATCACTGGCACTGGTCCTAAAACTGCTTTGTGCTCACTGCAGCGGTGGCTGTCAGATTCCTTGGTGCTTCAGGGAATTTGAAGACACTGCAACAACAACTTCATTTATATAGTGCCTTCAACATAGTAAGACATCCCAAGGAACTTTGCAGGAGAGTTATCAGACAAAATTTAACACTGAGCAACATAAGAGAGAGGCAGAGAGGTTTAAGGAGGGAATTTCCGAGCTTAGGCCCTCGACAATTGAAGCTTCAATGCTTCAGTTAAAAAAAAGCCAAGCTTGAGAATTTTAAGTCATACCCTCCAAAGATAAAAAGAGTTTTCCAACTAGTATGTGAAACACCAGCATGAGGGATGAAACATTTATTGAAGTCCTCGGGTCAATTCCACATTCATTTTCTCAACAAAATGTAATCCCTTTTTCCAGGGTTTCTTTGTTTCTTCCACTGTCGTTGCAGCAGACAAAAATACAAGAATTAGGAGCAGGAGTTGTCCATTCAGTCCCTCAAACCTTCTCCGCCATCTGATAAGATCATAGCTGGGCTGACTGTGGCCACAACTCCACTGTTGTCACAATACTTCCTGCAGAAGTATTGTGAAGAATGGAGGCCGAAAGTTGTGAGTTTGAAAGTGTTGTAAGTGTTTTAGGGCAAGTGTTTTTTTCTACAGGGCTGAATGCAAAAGAAGTGAGGTGAAAGGGGAGATTGGTATGTTGGTGGTAAACATTACAAGTCATCTTAGATTAAAGGAAAGCAGTACATGGCAAAAATGGAAAATCTAATCTTGACTGCTGTACTTTAAATCTTCTTACTGTCTTATTAACATTTCAAGAAATGATTATAGAAACAGAATTCGGTAAGTCTACAAAGTAATTGAAAAGGAAATCCTAATCTAGTCACATGCTATCAGCTTTATTGTTGCAAAAGCTGACAGCATGTAATTACCAGCCTGACGTCGTAATTAACAGTAACAAATTTGGGAGCTTACCAAGCTGGACATGACCAAAGCAAAATATGCATCCATCTGCGCCATTCACAACAGACTGAATGACTTCTGCCACTGTTCCTGAGCAGACCTCAGCCTAGGAATGTTAAGACAAGTAAATAAAACACATTAACTGATTGTCATGCGCGCAAAAATGAAAGTAGAAATTAATATAACACTAATCCAAGCCAGTAAATAGGAATTAATTTAACTACTGATTTTTTTTTTCCCCCTCTACTCACTTGTGAGGCATCTTGGGTAAAAACTGCGTCAAATGCAAACATTTTTGGAGCAGCAACAGCTGTTCGTCTGTGGGCAGAACTAAAATGACCACTCACTGAGGGGTCATAAAGGGTTATTTGTTTTTTGCGAGAGTCCACTTTCAGGAAAGACATTGACTCTGATGTATCATTTGCTCCTTGGGAAGGACAAATCCGTACCATTACCTTCACCTGAAAGGAAACAACAAAAATCAGTTTACTTCATAAAATCAGCTTTGGACAATAAATTAGTTTTGCTTTTCTCTTTACAGGCAGATCAAAAAATACAAGTATTGTAACGGTTCCACATCATTCTCCACCAAGGTCAGAATCCGAAAACATGAAATCTGGATAAAGGACTAGCATGTGGTTAGCTTGTCACACATCACTGGGGTATTGGTTTTAAATTCCAAATGTATGGGCAGGCAATTTCAATACTTCATGTGCAACAAGTGCTTTATACTTCATGTAATGAAAACAAAATACACAGTTGGGCAAGCGTGCTTAGTTGCTAATTATGTCCTATTTGCTCTCTTCACAGAGCAAGAAAGGCAGTGATTTTCCAGCACAGCTGAACAGCATTCACCAGAGCACCAAACATTGTAAGTAGTACATGAATCATTCAGCAACCCAGATACACTCACTCCACAGCCATTATCCAGTGATGTAGATGGAACATCACAAAGTGGAGGCACAGGTGATGTAGGGGACACAGCCGCGTTGGTTGCTAAGGGGACAACGCATGAAGAGTGAAGTAGCATATGCTAAATGCCCCCTTTGAGTTGCCTTAGAATAGAGACTCCCAGTGTGCCTGTTTTTCAATAGTGGATGTTAGAACTTCTGTACAATGTTGAGAAGACAATTGTATCCATAGTCTGCCATTAAGAGGGAGCAACATTAGTAGTAACTGCAATTGTGACCACTTGCACAGGTCATTGACACTCCCCATAAATGGTATCACTGCTGCTGTGGATGCTTCAAGTCCAAGCTCCGAAAAGCAACCAAGTCTGCCTTTGGGTGGAATGTTCTGCTCCCATTTACTGTGAGCATCATGACGGGCGGGAGTGGAAGATATTGAGAGATCACAAAAATTGGTTTCAGGTCGTCGTAAAACCAATTTGCGATCGTCCACTCCACCCATCAATGTTTCCCGTGTTTCCCACCACCGCATGTGGGGAACCTAATTTCAATACTTTAGCATCTCATTATAAACCCTGCTCACTGAAATCATCCTCCCACACTGGATCACCCAGGCATGTGTTTCACAACTGTACATAAGGGCGTGCAACTGGTGAGCTACACTTCTCTCGGGACTTCGAGCTTTGTTTGCCTACCTTGCTTCGGGCAGCATTCGCAGTCATCAGCGCCAGGCTTCACAGACAGCACCACATCACTTCTATGGGGGCTCATGGGCAGCTCTCTACCTACCAGCCATAGGCGGGGGTGGCTTTTCAATGGCTGCAGGGATAGGGCTTGCTTGGGGAAGGGGGAGAAGTGGCCTCAGGCAAGGGAAGAGGCTGCAAATCAAGAGCTGTACTGGAGATGGAGGGTATCCCAGGGTGTGTCTGTGGGCCACCAATTGATCTGTGCAAGTGGCCTCAAGATGGTGAGGGCTAAGGACGCAGTCTCCAGAGGAGATGAGGCCAGATGGACATGTGAGGTTGTGTGCGAGAGAGTGAGTGGTGATGTCCCTTGAGCTGGCAGTGAGTGAGATGCCAGAGAATGTGAGTGAGTTTAGAATAATGAGATGGTTGCTTTACCCTGGCAGCATGAATGAGATCATTCCTCCTCCATCTGCATTGGATGGCCAACCTCTTCTGTGCAGCATTGGCAGTGACCACCACTGCCATCGCCTCTCAAGCCGGAGTGGTGAGATTGCTGGACCTCCTGCGGCCAGAGCGGGGGGTGGAGGACATCATGGCAGGCCTCCAAAAGGCATTCCAGTGATGGGCTACTGAATTCTTCCTGGCTTTCAGCTCCATGTCTTCACTGGAGCAGCCCTGGGCTGCAAGCATTGAGAACTATGTGCTCGGCTGCAGTTTAGATATGGCACCCAGAGTGAGGAACCGGTGAGGTAATGATGTGGCAGGTGATTCAGAGGCCGCCCGCGTGCGAGATGGCGTGTTTCTTGTGGCTGCATAATTAATGAGGCGGGAAGCGGATGGTACAGTGCAAAAACCCGCCCTTTCAGCTGGTGGGAAAAACATCTTTTCTCACACCAGCTACCACACATATTGCAATTCTGGGATGATTCCACCCTTCGACTCTCTTAAACAGTGCATAGAATCAACAGGGCAGGATTTGAAGACCTCATCCACATGCATCATACAATACTCAAACTGACCATTGAACCTCATAAAGTGAAGGTCTCTCTGTCTGAGGCATGTGCACAGAAGCAGGGAAAAAGTTAAGTGACAATAATGACAGTAGTAGTTTTGAACCATTATATAACCTTCTTATAGCACAGTGAGCACTTAAGCATCTACAACACAGGAAACCCCTGCCGCTATTGTAGCATTAATATAAAAATCCCTACTGCCCACCATTCAATCACCATGGCAATGGAACATTAGTCCCTCAGCCAAGGGAGCACTGAAGTGCAAGGCACATGGACATGCAGTACATAAAAATTAACAAATCGCCAAGGTACTTTAAAAAAAATTCAGAAAAGCAATTGAAAACTCACATGACAAGCATTGAAACACCACATGTAGTCAGTCACTAAATTAAATTCTGTCACTTCTAATGCACCTTGCAATTTCATAAGAGGATAGAAAAGCATAGATTTTTTTCCAAAATGTAGGCACAATAAAACTGAAAGTAATAGCAGTTGTCTGACTCTACTTTACAAATCTGAAAGTTATACTGGATAAATGCAGGACTCTCTGGAAGCTCTGACCGGTGGGTATGTCCCACATCTGCTCCCTAAATGCAGAGATTCACCTTGATCTTCCACAGTTTACTAATTCTCTTCAATAAAGTCCATAGTGAAGTGTCTGTTTAGGACAACATTGTGCAGCAGACAGCACACTAGTAGAATGGAGCTAAATGAAGGTCGTCAATATTGGAATGACTTCCTCCAACCAAAGTAAATATCTGGAATGTTGGTTTAATGTTTCAATGTCATTCAGTGATGATTCTGATTAGCACATGATCTTTGTTGGTGTACAGCCATTGTGAAGATGTGTCATCAGCCATGGTGACACAATATATTCTATCTGTTCAAGGAGCTAGCTTTCTCTCCTCCTTCAATGATCCTCTGCCATGTTTAATTGACTCAGTCATAATGAAGCAGCAAGGGTACATCCCAGGAAGTGTGCATTATTTTCTGGCAGGGGTCACGCACCATTTGGATATAGACAGCATTATACCCATCCTTATTTAGGTAATCTACAAAACTGTTGCCGGCTTATCATCAATGGCCACGTGTATACAATGATACTCTGTACTTTTGGAGTGTGAGTAATTTGTTAAAAATCCCTCTGCTGCTGCCAATTTTAATTACCTCCTAAATTGAAGAATGGATGGCAAAACCATGGACCCTTCTGGGCGTTTGAAAGGATCCTAAAGCATAAAACTGGAGGATATTGGTGACCTTCCCTGCCAGTAGTGCAGCGCGCATGCTTAACTTCCCCCAAGCTCTTTGTGTGGACTAGTTGCACATCTAAGTTAGAACAATTCCTCTGGCTTAAAGCCTTATAATGACCTCCCCTGTAAGTTGACTGTGTGGAGCAGTGTGTTCCCTGAATCATGTAGTTTTCTATGTTCACTGCACTCCCAGGCTGCTTTCTCCTCCTGCTGCAGTAAAAGATACTTAATAATGGCTGCTGTAGCAATGTTCTGCAGCTGAAAATAGAACTTGCATATTCACTTCTGTGCTGTGGTGATACTTCTAGCCTTTTGTTCACCAGGTCCAATCCAGAGTTAAGGATATATTTTTTCAAGTTTCCCTTGCTCCACCCTAGATGGTTAATCATGACTGATCTTTAAAAAAAAGGGTATTTTATTTTTATTTTGCTAATGGAGATTAAAGCTTATAGATTAAGTTGGTACCTCAAATTTGGAATTCAGAACTGTTGGAAATAAAGCTCCTCAGAAAAGATGTTAAGTTGGTATCTGCTTAACCTAGTGGTGGTAACAATCATTTGTCAGTAAATACTGAGTAAACATAAATCCAAGTAATCCTGTCCAATATTCCTCTATGGAAACCCTGGACCTATAATGTTAAATAGATGTGAAATCTTCTGATCCAACCTACGTTGGAACTAAATGAAGTTTAATTCCCAATAGCTCTTATCTAACATATTCTAGCCCCTTTACCTCTTACAATTCACTCACTTCCAATATTAACTTATTTACCACCTCTGATACATTCACCCACTTCTGATATAATCACCCTCATCATCACTGATACATTCACCCATATCTTTGGAGGCAGCATGGAATTGGTCCTGTCTCTGGGTTCCTGACCTTGATGGGAAAATCTAGCCGATAGCAACAGTGAATTATCAGCTTTCGAGGTTATCAGCTTGGGTGGGGCATAAACATTGGCATGAGCTGTTTGGGCTCATTGGCCTGATTCTACTGTATACTCTATGGCCGGAATTTTACAGCCCCATCGGGGCGGGGACGGGGCCATAAAATGCGACAAGCCATTCTAAACTCCATTGACTTCAGCAGGAACATAAAATTCCACCCTATGTGAACATATGTACAACTGGTGTTTTAAAACCAAAGGAAGAATTTTCCTGTCGGCAAGCGGGGGCGGGGCCCACTCGCCGACATATAAAATGATGCGTGGTGATGTTGGGCGGGTGTCCTGATGTCACTGCCCATCATTTAGATTGTCAGTTCAGCAGGCGTGCAGCGGCGTTGGCTGTGCGCCCGCCAAACTGTCAAAGGCCTAGTAAGGCCATTAACAAAGTAATTAAAACTGTTAAGAATGCTGCCCGTCCAACCTTAAGGTTGGTGGGCAGGCGAAGAGTCCAGGTGGCCTTCGCGTTTTTCATGAAACCTCATTCACGGGCGGGATGAGGTTTCATGAAGGGTTTATTAATTACATTAAATGTTTTGAAAAAATTAATGGACATGTCCCAGCTCATGAGACAGTTTCACATGAGGGGACATGTCCTTAAAAATTTTGTTTTACCTTTATTCCATTTTTCAAAACGTAAACTAAACTAAGTTTTAGACTAAGTTAAGTTTTAAACTAAAACTTAAACTCTGCGCTCTTTCACGCGCAGGCCCCGACTCAGAGAATCCACCCCCCCGCCCGCACAGGCAGCACTCAGCACTTCTGGACGAGCGTCACGCTGGGCGGGCCTTAATTGGCCTGCCCACGTAAAATGGTGGCACCCACCCAATCAGGGTGCCGATTGGGTTCGCACTCGCTCCCACCCGCCCCCGCACAACCCCCCTGATGGGGGGAAATTTCTGCCCCACTAGAAGAAAAGATACTGTAGATCATGGCGTATAAGATTACCCCATTTTTTTCAGCCCAAAAATCATGTTTTTGCATATACTCGGCGTATAAGTTGGCCCACACTCCCTTTTTCCAGTCATTTTATGCTATACTTGTACTATTAGTTGGCCTCAACTTTTCACCCCACAAATGGATATTTTACTTTCTGGGACTTTATAACTAAATGTAAGGGATCTAGCAGGTAATATGGGCTGTGTTGCAAAGATGCACCGGACTTTAGAGCAGAGCAGAGCCCGTGGGGCAAACAATAAAGATGGCGACCACGCCAGCAATTCACTTTTATACTCAGCATATAAGTTGAGCCCCATTTTTGGAGGAATTTTGAGGCTTCAAAGGTTAACTTATACATTAACATTTACGGTATTTGGCAGGTCTCTGAGGCTAGCCTTGAGTGATTTTACTTTCACCCATTTCACAGATGGAAACAATCTTTCTGTAACCCCGCTTCCCACAGAGAAAACAGGCATGGAATAAATTCCTGAGAAGCTACAATTAATACGTAAACAAAGAACAGATGAAGGACATCAATATCACTCAAGTGTCTCATGCACTCCACACTTTCATCACTACCTGCACTCAGCATCTGCGTCTCATTCCAGGGAAAGCTTTCCACTTTGACACCTAACGGCAGGGCCTAGAAACTATACAAACCTTAAAATAAATGAAACAGCTACTGTGAATGAGTAAGAACCTTGGAAATGGCAGGTTCAAGGTTTTCTCTAATCATAAAAACTGAAAGAGGCCAGTCTTATAATTCACAGCATTTTGCACAAGCTTGCAGTTGTTCCAAGCTGAATGGAACCATTAGTCTATAAGCAGAAATGCCATGTTCCTATACAATTCCAATTTATCCAATTAACTCCATGTTAATTATAATTTTCAATTTATTTTGCTGATATATTATGGTCTAGTCTTAGTTAAATGAGTGTGCAAGTGATTCCCCACACTAATGATTTTCTTTCATCTAGCTTCTGGTACATTTCTGATGTAGCTGCTACAAACAACTCAACATTGACTGCTAGAAACTGATAAGGAATTCAATCTTGCACAATAAAGATCAACATATTGAAACCATAATTATTATGCCTCCCACATGTACTTCGATAACAACCACTGACCACTCTGATAATTCATTTTGCTCAGTACCCAAAAGGATTAAGTACACATATATTCTGCAGCCAGACAATAGGCTTATTACACAGATACTGTCAGACCTTCAGACTGGGACTTTTTAGCAAGGAAAGCATTGTATTTAATTAACCTTAAATTAATACTGCTGCGAATCCCACTGATGAGATCCAACATTATTGCACCACAGTGTAAATCACATTATATAGGTCTCAGTTCAGAAGCAATTTTACTGTGCACTTAATTGGAACTGATAGATGTGTATGACTTTACAAATTAATCTGCTCATTCAGCTCATTCTTGCATTTACACGTCCATAGTTTGTGTACACAGCAACTTTCAGGCAAAATTCTGTTTTAATTTTTGCAAAGATAATAAATAATTTCAACATGATCCACGTCACTTGAAGAGTTTAGCAATGACAAAGGAGATTAATCCCTACTTAATCTGCTCTTTTTTGCTGTGATGTTGCGTTCAGTAATCAGCCACTCTGAAAAGAATATAGATTATTAACTTACAGTGAAATAAGTTGTGGGGTAATAATCACTGTCATAAGCTTTTGACTTTTGCAGTGTATTCGGAACTGCAGGACACCACAATGAACCATTTGTAATCCGTGTCACTACTACCACACTTAATTACAAAAGAGTAACAAATTAACAGGAATTCCAAATTATAAGGAATATTTACAAATAGTGTAAATCTATATCAATCCTTTACCAGAAATCCTTCCTATTGGGCAACTTCTAAGTGTCCAACTCCATTGTTTTGCTTCTAAGTGACTGTTCGCGAGCTTCCTCAATGGCTCAGATGAGACTATAAGAAACCCAGCCATAAGAATCTCAAGACATGGGTAGTGGAAAGGCACTGCAACTGTGCATCGGTAGGAGAGAGAAAGTTAGCCAGTCCTTCTGCTCCTGATCACCATCACAGTGATCCCTACTAAAAGTGCACTTGTGTGAGCTGAAGCTAATGGCTGGATCAGGCTCAGCTGTGATGCCCTCTATACTCTACTCACTGTCACGTCTACCACATAGGGCTGGATTTTGTCAGGGTGGCAGTGGCCCCAACGCTGGACCAGAAAACCAGGGGCAGCACCCACACCACCAACCGCAACCTCCCCACATCCCCCCCACCACCTCCTCAGCATTTGCGGAAGCCCCGGTCGGATTTGTTGGCAATCTAGCAGATGATGAGCTGCCCTTGGCGCTCACATCCCTTTAAGGGATGAAAGCCCACCACCAAAAGCTGCCAGCCAAGGGAGGGCCAGCAGCTCTTCGGTCCCAGCAGCACCATCGGGGCTGGTGGCTATTTCTGGGACTGCATGCAACCAGGAGATTCAGCCATGGACACCGCCCTTGGAACAAGGTAATTGAAGTTGAGGGTCACTGGGGTGAATCAGGCAGACCCCAGTGAGTGGGGGAAGGGCACGACACTGTCTCTGGAGGCGCGACCATTGCTGACGGGGGACCCTCTGTGAGCCAGAGAATGCCTGATTAGGAGGCCCCATCCCTCGAACCCTCAGGGAAGCCACAGCGTTCACCAGGCCATCTCCACATGTGGCAGAGGGCCTACTTGCTGCTGGCATGAAGATGCTCTTGATTGGCCACTTAAGTGGCACAATTGGCATCTAGGCAGGAGGGCCATCATCCACATTCCAAGCCACTGGCAGAATGCAATGGCGCCAGGAGGGCAATGGGAACTCCACTCCTAACCTCCCTCCCGATTTTTTGGCCCTCTCCACCTCCCAGCCTACTCCCACAGGCCCCATAATATTCATCCCCATGGACTGCAAGAAGGTGGCTCACCACCATCTTTTCAAGGACAATTAGGGATGGGCAATAACTGCTGGCCCAGCCAGCGACAATCACATCCCATGAAGAAAATAGTGATTTTATCTTAGCCAGAAAGTACTGCTGTAAATGGAACAAATGTTAGTCCTGTAGTAGCTATGAAATATTAGGTACTAGAATCTTCCATTAGAGTACTTAGCAGAGGATAAGGCTTTGTGAACGAAATGTTTAACAATTGTGATGATTCTGTAACTAAAGTCTAATTTCCAATTAAGCAAAAGAATTCTCTTAAAGCAGAAAATTCCCAAATCAAACTCAGTCAGTGCAGAGTTAGCTGATTTTTGCCTGGGCAACAGTTTAACATGTTACAATCAGCATCTGCACTCCATTGCTAATCAGCATACGATGACCCCATCTGGAAACTGCTCAATGTGAACATTTGGTGAAAACACAGTCAGGTACAGCTGTGATGCCTTTGAAGATCAAAGAACCTTCTGAAGTTCATTAGACAGGTTCACACACAAGAATAGCATTTTGGATGAGGTACTGATTGGTGGTCTGTCCCACTGGTTTCAAGGGGGAGAAATGGATACATATGTTAAAAACTCTAATCGAAAGTTTACCTTTTGGTACCTTCCTGAACTTTCTTCTGAACTGTTATTTCATCTTTTGAGTTCCTCCATTTTAGCATTATTTATTGACCTTCTTCAACTTTTTTATATTTCTCCATCTTCTGTTCCTTGTTGCATGATCATTATTTGTGGGGAATAAATAGGAATATTCCTTCCCTTTACCCTCATTCTGCAGGTCTCAAACTAATCTCGAAATTCTCCCGCCCAGCTTTTCTATGAATGATGTGTTCATGTGAGACTTCCCTCTCAAGCCACTCAGAATAGTTGGTTTCATTGCTGATCCAAAATTTATACCTGAAGCATCAAATTACTTTCTAGTCAGCAGATAAGTAAAAGGCTACAACTCCCAGAACTAGTTGGTCCATGTGCAGTAGAAAGGCAGAAACTGGATCAGAAACATACTACCACTCAGATGATAGGATTAAGTCTTTCTCTTTAACTGTAATCAGCTCAGGCAGCATAGAGGGGGGTGTGTGAAAGAAAGATGGACAGAGACAGAGAGATATACAGATGGCCCTCAGTGTGTTACTCTTTAAGTTAAAAAAGGCAAGTAAACCATAAACTTCAGCAGAGAGTTCTGGTCTCTGAATGGAAGGAAATTAATTATTACAAAGAACTATAATTGTGATGGCATAAAAGCAAGGCCCAAGAACCAGTAAAAAGCATAGTATTGATAATACACTTTTAAAATGTTAACCTACTAATGTTTCCCCTTTTATTTGAATTATTCCTTCAGCAATGGTGAAATCTTGTAAGATCACCTTTAACCTTTGAACAGAAACATGGGGCTGAATTTTGCCCTTGACTGGCGGGCGGACCCGACCGACTCGGTGGTGGGTGGGCAGCCGATTGCCGCCGCCGAAACGGGCCCCGCCGCCATTTTAAGTGGGCAGGCCAGTTAAGCGCTATGCACTTCCTGTGCAGGCAGGGGGGAGGATTCCCCAAATGCAAGAGTGCGCTTTTTCACGCATGCGCACGAAAGAGCGCACATCTCCCTGAGGCTAAGTGGTGCCTCAGGGAGATCGCTGAAATGTTGTCAAAGTTTAAAAATAGAAAAATTTAAAAATCATTAGCATGTCCCCCTCATGTGACAATGTCACACGAGATGGGACATGTTAATAAATTGCACAAAAACTTTATTAAACTTTTTTAAAACCGACATGAAACCTCATCCCGCCGGTGGATGAGGTTTCATGTTTTTTCAGAAGCCTGCCGGGGGCTCCTGGCCTGCCCACCAGCCTTAAGGTTGGACGGGCAGGGCCTTTAATTGTTTTCACTACCCTGTCAATGGCCTCAATTGGCCATTGACAGGTCGGTGGGCGCACAGCTGATCTCGCTGTCCCCCCGCCTTCCTGAATATTTAAATGGGGCAGGATGATGTCGGGGGTTCCGCCCGATGTCATCCCATGTCATTTTCACGTCGGCGAGTGGGCCCCGCCCCCAGCTCGCTGACGGAAAAATTCAGCCCATAGTTATAAGGTGAGCAGGGTTGGGAAATACATATTCCAGAGTACACAACATTTCGAAATGACAGACAGATGGAAAAGGAAGAGGAAATCAATGAGGACATAAGAACGGTCATAACAAAAAATCTTGGTTCAAGGAAGTAGAATCAGAATGGGGCTATAGGGAGTAGTTCATAGCACCCCTCCTCCAGCCCCACCACCCACACCCCCCCACCACCACTGCCAACACAGTAGTTAGACCACTGGACAAAAGAATTAGGCAAGAGATACTTTGGCCAGAATTTTACGTCCCGTGGGCAGGTGCGTACCTGGCCCGAACGGACGTAAAATCGCACGAGATGACGTTGGGCGAGTGTCCTGACATCATCACGCACTCGCAAAAGTTGGAAGAGCGCCCGCCAACAATTAAGCAGGCAATTAAGCTCATTAACGGCCCAATTGTAAGCAATTTTTCATGGCCCGTCCAACCTTACGGTTGGCGGATGGGCCAATCGGCCAGGCAGGCTTTACATTTTTGATGAAGCCTCACCCAAGGGCTGGACGAAATCTCTGTTAGGATTTAAAATGAAAATAAATATCTGGGGACTGGTTTTTTTTAATGAGGTATGCTTTCAGGTGCTTGATCGTGCTGCATGTACATTTTTTCCAGCATTTTTGTGCTTTCTTTTATTATTTGGAGGTCTGCCTTCAGGGAGCTCAGTGGAAGTGCTCACCAGCATTAGCGGTGATGTCGGCACCCGCCCTCTTCCTGACCCACTGGCGGTGCTGAGCCTTTCTCCGGGTGCGTTTCACGCTGGCTGGCCGTTAATTGTCCAGCCAGCGTGAAATCCTGGTCGGGGGCGGTTTCCCGTCCGCTCCCAGGCCCGCCGATCGCCCGCGCCTAACGAGTGCAAAATTCAGGCCTTTGAGTTTGCAACGTAACAATTGTGGGGGACCGTAATCTTCATACAGACTGCATCAATCAAATTCACAAAAGTGGCCTGGAAAATGAGTTCGTGGAATACTTTTGCGACTGCTTCCTGGAACAATACATTATGGAATCCACTAGGGTTAACGGTATTTTAGATCTAGTTTTGTGCAATGAGACAGGTTTCATTAGTAATCTCACAGGGAAAGATCTTCTGGGGAAAAATGATCATAATACAATTGAATTTCATATTAAGTTTGAAAGCGACATGTTCCCGTCCCAAACAAGAATCCTAAACCTAAACAAAGCTAATTACATAGGCATGAGGGAGAGCTGGCTAAGGTTTATTGGGTAAATAAACTAAAAGCTATGGCAGTACATAAATGGACTTGTGGCTCAGTGGGTAGCATTCCTGCCTCTAAGCTAGAAGCTCTGGGTTCAAGCCTCATCCCAGAGCTTGTTGGCCAAGGAAGGAATATTTATGATGTGGTTCAACGACCTACCAATCCTTCCAATGCCTTCCCACTTGTCCCCAAAGAGGGAAAAAAAGTGTATGTGAAGATATGAAATAAAGAAAAACATTTAAAGAAACAATTCAAAATGTTCAACAAAAATACACTCCACTAAAAAAAAAGCTCAGCAAGATAGATCCATCCGTGGCTTACAAGGGAAGTTAAGGATAGCATTAGATTTAAAAACAGGACTCGTAATGTTGCAAAGAATAGTCGTAACTCTGAAAACTGGGAATGTTTCATACACCAGAGGGCAACCAAAATACTGATGAAAAGGAGAAAAAAAAAAGAATGAAAATTGTCTTGCCAGGAATATAAGAACAGCTTTTACACATATATAAAAAGGATGGGAGCTAAAGTAATCATTGGTCCCTTAAATGCAGTGACTGGAGAAATTATCAGGGGGAATAAGACAATGGCACAGATGTTGAACATTTTTTTTTGTCTGTCTTCACAATGTAGATGTTTCCACCAGTGGGGGAATCTCGAACTAGGGGACATAGTTACAAAATAAGGGGCCACTCATTTAAAACTGAGATGCGAAGGAATTTCTTCTCTCAGAGGGTGGTGAATGTCTGGAATTCTCTACCCCAAAGAATTGTGGAGACTAGATCACTGAAAGTATTTAAAGAGGCAGTAGATAGATTTTTGAAATATCGGGGAGTTGAGGGCAATGAGGAACTGGCACGAAAGAGGAGTTGAGGCCTGGGGCAGATCAGCCATGATCTTATTGAATGGCAGGGCTGGCTTGAGGGGCCGAAAGGCCTACTCCTGCTCCTATTTTTTATGTTCTTATTGGAAGGCACAAATTACAGATCAGAAATAGAGGGTAACCAAGGGGCTAATAAGGCTGAAGAACTTTAAGGTAATTAATATTTGCAGAGAAAAAGTATTGGAGAAACTTAAGAAACTAAAATCTGACAAAATTCCAAGAACTGGATGGCCTACATACTATGTTTCTAAAAGAGATGGCTGCACAGATAGTGGATGCACTAGTTATGTCTTTCCAAAATTCACTAGAATCTAGAACGAACCCAGCAGATTGATCAAGTGTGACACCGCTATTCAAGAAAGGAGGGAGAGAGAAAGTAGGGAACAACAGATTAGTTATATCTGACAGTTGTTGGAAAAATACTGATATCTATTAATGAGGAAGTCTTAACAATGCACTTAAAAATCATAGCATGGTCAGACAAAGTCAATATGTTTTTACAAAATGGAAAACATGTTTGACGTTTTTATTAGAGTTTTTTGAGGATGGGTGAATAAAAAGAAACCAGTGGATGTAGTATATTTGGATTTCAAAAAAGCCATTTGATAAGGTGCCACACAAAAAGTCAATTCACAAGATAAGGGCTCCTGGAGTTGGGGGTAATATATTATCCTGGAAGAAGGATTGGTTAACAGACAGGAAGCAGAAAGTAGGGAGAAGTAGAGCATTTTCAAGTTGGCAGGTTGTAACAAGTGGAGTACTGCAAGGATCAGCGCTGGGGCCTCAGCTATTTACAACCAATATCAATGATGAAGAGACAAAGAGTAATGTATTCTAAGTTTGCTGATCCAAAGCTAGGTGGGAACATAAACTGTGAAGACACAAAGGGCAGAATCTTCCGGTCCCACCTGCAGTAGGAAGCTTGGCGGGCGGGGGAGCTCAATTTGGCACGAGGCCAAAAATTAGGTTCCCGACGGTGGGATGAACTTTAGCAATTATGTTCTCTGGACTTTAAAGGCGGGTCCAGCTTCCTGACAAACAACGTCGGGAAGTCCTTTTGCATGCTTAAAAAGCCATGCATGCTCATTAAAAGGCTACCTTGCCGGAATTAAGTTCCCCACTAGTGTGAAATTAGAATGTTCACTTTTACGACTGCACATAAGTGGCGTGCACCTGGCGAGGTTGACTTCTTCTATGATTAACAGTGAGTAGCCGCTGCATTGTCCTCTTTGGGGAGGGTCTGTAAATGCCAGCCTATGCTTGAGACCAGGTAGTCGCAGCGCAAGTTGCGTGGAGGACGTCCAAGGAAGGGAGGAAGGGTTAACGGGGAAGGGTGGAGCAGTGGCCGGGCAAAGGTGGAAGGGATAGTGCAGGCCATCCGGGTGCCCTTTAAATATGGTACACAGACCTGCGACCCCCATGAGGTAACTGCGGGGTCAGCAACTTCCTGCCTGCCCCTGCCACGAGAATCGGTGGGCTCCTTGTGGATACATAGTTAATAAGCTGAACAGCACAAGATCACGCGTGGTCAGCTGTCCCACTGCCCCCAGCTAAATCACTCCCACTTCCATGCCCACCACCGAACTTAGACTCCAGAATGGAAGATTCAAGCCGAAGAGTTTGCAGAGACAGGTTTAGTATGTGGGCAACATGGCGACAGATGAAATATAATGTGGGGAAGTGTGAGGTTTTTCACTTTGATAGTAAGAATAGAAAAGCAGAATATTTTTTTTAAAAAGCAGGAAACTTATAAATGTTGATGCTCAGAGAGACTTGGGTGCGCTCTTAAAAGGAACACAAAGTTAGCATGAAGATTTATCAAGCAATTAGGAAGGTAAATTACATGTTGGCCTTTATTGCAAGTGGATTGGAATACAGAAATAAGTAAGTCTTGCCACAATTGTACAGGATTTTGGTGAGACCACATCTGGAGTACTGTGCAAAATTTTGGTCTCCATATTGAAGGAAGGATTTAGTTGCATTGGAGACAGTACTGAAAGGGTTCTCTATTGGTCCCAGGGAGGAAAGGCTTGCCCTATGATGAGAGGTTGAGTAAATTGGGACCATACTCTCTGGAGTTTAGATGAATGAGAGGTGACTCAAACAAGATTCTGACAGGGCTTGACAGGGTAGACATTGGGCAGCCATTTTCCCTGGCTAGGGAATCTAGAACATGGGGGCACAATCTCAGGATAAGAAGCTGATCATTTAAGACTGGGATGAGGAGAAATTTTTTTCATTCAAAGGTTTGTGAATCTTTGGAATTTTCCATCCCAGAGGTAGTGGATGCTCCAATTTGAATAAAGATAGGCAGGTTGCTGATCACTAAAGGGATATCAGGAGTGAGCAGAAAGTGGAGTTGAGGTAGAATATCAGCCATGATCATGTTGAATAACTGGAAAAGCTCAAGGGGCAGTATGGTCTATTCCTGATCGTATTTCTTATGTTCTTATGTTCTGGATGTTACAGTCATAAGTGAAGCAATGGCTCTTGCCACTAACCTTGAAGAAACCTAGCCACAAAGAGCTGGCAACCTCTGTGGCCTGGATTTCTCCTTTCCCAATGTCAGGTTAAACCTGGTGCCATGCCAAGGGGATCTCTAGGCATCCAGCTGCAGTGGTGTCAGCAAGGACAACCAGCCAATCACATTTAAGTATTCTCACTCACAGCAAACCAGGAAATTAAAGGCACTGATTATCCTTCACTTTTCATTTAAATTTTCGGCAACCAAAATAAATGAATTATGATTGGATTAACAGAGAAGTTAAAATATCTAGCAATTTTTAAAATGTACCATATTAAAAATAAAATTGTATCATAATGAAGAAATTTGACATTTCACAAATATAAAATTATCTTTTCAGCATCAGTGAGGGCGTTTGGCAGTAATTTTGATGTTACTATGCCATTATTACGCTAGGTATAACTTTTTCAAGGGCTTTTACAGCAAGATTGCACTGATTGCTTCGGGATTACACTCTGGAGGGGACTTCAACAGTGCATCCTCTGAAGGAGCATAGAACACTGACAGCAACTTCTAAATTTCCATGTTATTCTTTACAGTGCAGATTCCCAAAGTTAGTTAGTTTCAGTGGAGTAGTGATGGAAAATGCTGACAATTTCACTGTCACTACCACCACAAACTCCAGGCCAATAAAACAAAATGTTTGCATCAGCATATATAACATTGTAATTCTGTTGTGTGTGTGTGTGTGTATCTACTGGGAAAACACTTAATTTCAAACGCCCTTGTAAATACATATAATATATATATATATATATAAAGATCCCTCATGTTGTTCTGCACTTCTCCTTTCAGTTTACAGCAATTTATTTTAATGATCGTCTGATGGCTTCTATACAAGAACACAGCCTGATAATCGTTCTAGTGTTGCATGACAGAAACTTCCCACAGGCCATCTTCTCCTAAAATAATCAATACTTGAAAAACCCAAAACATTGCACTGGCAGTTAAAAAAAAAGGCAAATAAGCTGTAAACTTCCAGGAAACATTACAATTTTACCAATCTTCCAATTAAAACGTGGGTGCTTTTGACTAATTGACTTTGATTGTTGTTGATTTTATTTCTAATCTAAGCAACCAAATATCAAAACCACAACATCCAAGACTATTTGTAGCCTGAACTCTGGTGGGATGTAACTATTCTTTCGTAAAATGCAGCACTACAAGAACTCACTCACAAAACCATAGCTTTAGTACAGATTTTACCCCAAAAACTCTTCAGCTTGTGATGCTACACCAATCAGAGTTATATTATCAGTAATCAAAACAGAAAATGCTGGAAAAGCTCATGCGGACTCGAAACATTAACTCTGTTTCTTCTTGAAGAAGTCATACAGACTCGAAACGTTAACTCTGTTTCTCTCTTCCACAGATGCTGTCAAACCTGTTTTTCCAGCATCTTCTGTTTTGATTTCAGATTTCCAGCATCTGCAGTATTTTGCTTTTATATTATATTATCAGCCGTTGACTGGAAACAGTGATATCAAAGGGATGAAGTCACAGCCACTTCTGACATCATCCTAGTGCTATTTGCCTATCATTGTGAAATTACAGGTCGAAAGGGCAGTCTTCTGTGATCTATAAACTGTTATCATTGCTCAAAGTTGACTCTTAGTGTAACTGAGATGCAAACAAAGCACTCCTGTTCCTTACCTCAGTAGGACCCTCAATTGAATTATATCATGGTGAGTTTAGGTGTGAGTACAAATTAAGTTATAACTGAGTAACTGAATAATGCATCCTAAATAGGAAGCCCTATTCTCCAATTCTGTTGTACACTAGTTTTATATGGCAGCATGATGTTGGTCAAGCTACAGCGTTTAAGCAATTTCTTACATGCGAGTTGAAACCATTAAATTGCTTAAGCCTCTTTACTGTTCTCAGATTCACTATTTCTGACACAAACTACGCTATAAAAAAGCTATTCAATAGCTTGTGTGCTTCTACCGAGAGAGTTTATATATGTCACATTTGCAAGTTTAATAGCTGCAACATCCTTGTCCCTTTGTAGTTACCTTATAAAGAGGCAGTAGAAGGCTTCTCACTGCACTCAAAAAGTAAAGGCATCAAACCTCACTGGCATCGACCCTTTTAAGCACATTTTGTGTCAGACTGGAGAGTTTAATTGCCTTTCTTTTTGCCACATGTCTCACGTAAGAGGTCTCTGTCAGAAAAACTGACAGAAGCTTTGTAATTGTAAAGCACTTACTTGCTGTTCATAAGAGTGGAACACCACTTCAAGACATTTGTTGAGCAGAGAGTTCAGAAAAGTGTTTTGAAAAAAAGGTATCATCTACTGCATTAAAGTAGTCCAAGAGAGGCATAATGAGATATACTTCAGCAATGCTACAGTTTCACAAATGCTTGATCTGAAAATATGCACATTAATCTTAGAAATGAATAAAGCAGCCCTACAAAATGATAAATTAGAATTCTTCTTACATGTCTTATAATAACCTGCCCTTGAATTTATTAGCATATTATCAAATGTAGATAAAGAAAAATGCAAAAACATAATAGGTAGAATTAGACAATTCACCCACAATAAGCTGAGTCTTATTGACCTCCTGCTGTACATGCAAGGATGATTGCTTGGTCAATCATATTTTCAATTGGTAAGACATCTTACTTTGCTATAACTATGCACAAGAAATCACAGTATCAATTCACTTTGCTGTGGATCTGTGTAAAAGTGTTGCTACTGGAAATTTGATGTTACAAACTTTCAGGCTGGGTTTCCCAAAAGGTCACTCGGGTGACTGTACAAACAAATGTGATTGTGTCAGAACCGTGATTTACAGCCACTTATTTGCAGGTGGCTAACTTTTTCCATCAAAAACAAACTTTTAATGCTGATGTGTATGTAAAACTTTGCACAGGGGTCTGTCTATCTTTGCAACAGGGTAAATAAATCATGCCAAGCTGAGAACATTCATATTTTCAGTGCAACAACTGCAATTCCTCTGAAAATCTTAGCATGAGACATGAAATACCGTTTAAGAGGAATAGCTTTTAAATCTTTGTTTTCAACAAATATATTAATTAATTTAGTTAATTCCTTATATTGGTCTCTACATTCATTAATCACAAGCAAAATTCTATTTTAAATGCCATAAATCTCCCAAACAAAGCCTGGCTTATCCTTATAATCTACCAGATCGATGTTACAGTTTAGAATATCATCTGGACCCTAAGATTAGTGTATTAATCTTCAAACTCATTGGTCGTCATCTGTTATATTTTGTAATTTTAAACTTTGAAAAATGTAGCTAGTGGCATTCGCATCCCATCAGCAAATTTTTTTAAATGGTATATTTTTTAAGTTTCAACTTTTCTCACCTCAGAGGCAGATCACGCTCCAAATACCTTCAAGTTATGAAACCAAATCAACTAGGTTAGTCTCTGTTCTAGACTTCAGCAACTCCAAGTTTGATTGAATTTTTCAAGGAGGTGACTAGCTGTGTAGATGAGGGTAGTGCAGTTGATGTAGTCTACGTGGACTTCATTAAGGCTTTCACAAGGTCCTGAATAGGGGAATGGTCAAGAAGGGAAGAGCCCATGGGTTCCAGGGCAATTTGGCAAATTGGATTCAACATTGGCTTAGTGGCAGGAGGCAGAGGGTGATGGTCAAAGGTTGTTTTTACAATTGGAAGCCTGTGATGAGTGGTGTACCGCAGGGATCGGTGCCATGACCCTTGCTGTTTATAGTGTACATCAATGATTTAGACGTGAATATAGGAGGTATGATCAGTAAGTTCGCAGATGACACGAAAATTGGTGGTGTCGTAAATAGTGAGGAGGAAAGCCTTAGATTACAGGACTTTAAATGTAGGCTGGTAAGATGGGCAGAGCAATGGCAAATGGAATTTAATCCTGAGAAGTGTGAGGTGGTGCATTTTGGGAGGACTAACACAGCAAGGGAATAGACAATGAATGGTAGGACCCTAGGAAGTACAAAGGATCAGAGGGATCTTGATGTACATGTCCATAGATCCCTGAAGGCAGAAGCACAGGTGGATGAGGTGCTAAAGAAGGCATATGGGATACTTGAATTTACTAGCCAAGGCATAGAATATAAGAGCAAGGAGGTTATGTTGGAACTGAATAAAACGCTTGTTAGGTCACAGCTGGAGTACTGTGTGCAGTTCTGGTCGCCACACTAAAGGAAGGATGTGATTGCACTGGAGAGGGTGCACAGGAGATTCACCAGGATGTTGCCTGTGCTGAAGTTATGTAGGGAGACTGGATAGGCTAGGGTTGTTTTCTTTAGAGTAGAGTAGGCTGAGGGGGGACCTGATAGAGGTACACAAAATTATGAGGGGTATAGATAGGGTAGGAAGAAACTTTTCCCCTTAGCGGAGGGATCAATAACCAGGAGGCATAGATTTAAGGTAAGGGGCAGGACGCCTAGAGGCAATTTGAGGAAACATTTTTTCACCCAGAGGGTGGTTGGAATCTGGAGCACACTGCCTGAGAGGGTGGTAGAGGCAGGAATCCTCACAACATTTAAGAAGTATTTAGGTGAGCACTTGAAATGCCATAGCATACAGGACTATGGGCCAAGTGCTGGAAAATGGGATTAGAATAGATAGATGCTTGATGGCCGGCACAGATACAATGGGCCAAAGGGCCTGTTTCTGTGCTGTATAATGACTCTAAGGGCGGAATTTTCCCAGAATTGCACTAAGTGAGGTCGTGGGCGGGTAAAATAGAGTCCTACCCGCCAACGAAAATGGTGGGTTTTCACACCGTATCTTCCTGTGCCCGCCTCTTTATTTATGCATTCCCGGGAAACACGCCATTTCCATGGCGGGCAGGCCCTCATTCACCCGCTCGCCATCACCCTGCTGATGCATCATGCCGGCTACCATCTTTAAAAGGCAGCCCCCAGCAAAGCGCTCATCGCCACCAGCTCACCACCGCTGCCCGGGAGACATGGCCAGCAAAGGAAAAAAGACTGCAGCCCCCGCTTCAACGGCGGGTCCCTCAAGCAACTGCTGGATGCTGTGGAGGCCCACCGGGATTTGCTGTACACCCACTCTGGCCGTAGGATGGGCAGCAATGTCACCAACCCGGGAGGCGGTGGCAGCAGTGGTCAGCGCCAACGCCCTGCAAAGGAGGACAGCCACCCAGTGCCGCAAAAGGATGAATGATCTCCTTCATTCCGCCAGGGTAAATCACTCTTTTCATCAATCCCAATTCACACACTCAAAAACCAACAGGGCCCTCACTCACTGCCAGTGCAAGGGACATCACCATTCACTCTCTCACACACACCATCATTGTCCTCATCCCGTCCATGGGACCACTCACCACCCACACAGGCCAGGCCTACTTATCATCTGGCCCAGCAGGAGTCCTGATACACTCTCCCCATCTCTATTCATGCAAGACAAACTGGCTCACAACCAGAGGGAAAGGTCGCAGACAGGTGGAGGGATGCCGGAGATCAAAGTTCTGACAGAATTCGAAAACAGAGCCATCCAGCTGGCCGGCGACGATCAGGACCAGTCCTGTGCTGACGGTGAGATCAAGTGAGGATCCAGCGGTGCAACATCCATCGGATAACCATGCCGTGAGTGATGTGTCCTCTTTCACAGGCCACTGCCATGCACTAATTATCTCCCCTTGGTTTCTCAGGCACATCTGCCAAACAACTGACAGAGTCCATGACCCAAGGCCTCAGATCAAGCTCCGAAGAAACCTCTGAAGAGGAATCTGAAGGCACCTTCCCTGAAGTCCCATCACAGTGCTCACCCACACCCTCCATCATTGCAGAGACACACACCTTGGTGGGACCTGGCTTTAGAGTAGTCTCGGGATCACAATCCGCCATGGAGACCTTGGTCCAGGACGTCACTCCTGCACTGCTGTGCAGGCTCAACTCCATCTCTGATGCCATATTTGGCCTCCAACAGTGTGTACACTAGAGGGGTGCCAGGCAGCTCGATCTCACTCCAGCTACTCCTTCCACTCACGGAGTCAGCCTCGGGCACATACAGGGAGGAGGATCAGCAGGTGCACGCTCTGGGGCCATCCACCCAGGTGACTCTGGGAGTGATCGGCCCATCTGAGTCCTATCTTCCTGTGACCTCCACAGATCCAGCTTCACAGGCTGAGGAGGGTGCCACTGCCACACAGCAGGACCACAAAAGCAGTCCGGGGCCCTCCAGGCCTCGGCCCTCCAGAGGACACCCGTCAAAGTCATCGGAGACAAGGTGTAACAGTCAGCAGGCTGCCTCCACCTGCGCTGTGGGTGTCCGGGGAGCACCAAATGTAGTGGCAGGGTTAGGAAAGTTAAGTAAAAGTAGTTGCACAGCCTGGGCATGGGTGTTGATCATTGTATATATTGTTCACTATTGCCAATAAACTCCTAAGAATGTCTCCCTGCCTGTGGCTCCTTGTTCTTGTCACTCAGATATGAAACCTTTCTGCACAAGATAAAAGGCAGGTGTCTCAGACCATGGCGTCTTCCCTGTGCTCTGTGCAGCCTTCAGACCACAGTGATGGTCCAGCCTCACACTCCCTGGAAACATTACTAATGCCTGCCCCTCAACGGTGCTGGTCATTGCTGTCAGAATGTAGTGGGCAGGTGCCACAGAGCTCCCTCATACTCTGTGTTCTCTCAGCACCTTTAAGGTGGGGCTGGCCCCCATCACATCAGCATCTGTGACCAGTGATGCTGTGCACCAGCTCCTGAAAGGCTGAGGTGCTGAAGGCGGACACAGCATCAGATGCATCTAAAGTTTCATGGCTGCGTCCCTGAGATGACCCTGATCATGGAGCGTAAGTGAGCTGCCCTCGGCCAGAAGGAGTCAGACATTCTCAGAGGCCGTGTGAAAATCTGTGGAGTGTCCTCCTTGCGTGTTGTCATCATCCACCTGCGATTGAGTGACTATTAGGGCCTCCACTGCATCTCCATGACAGGAGCATTCTCACAGGGGGTATTGGCGCTGAGATATGCCAGACTGGAGTCAAACATTCACAACTGCGATGTGAGGATCTATGGGCACACCTCACAGCATGTCCTCATCATCCTCCACAAATCTGGCTCCTATGAGGGCTTCCTGAGTGCGCCTGCCTCACCTAGCCAGTGCAAGAGCCTCATCCACATCATCCTCACCACCGAGGACCCTCTCACCCTCATCACCATCGGCGACCTCCTCATCGGAGGAGACATGCAACTCCTCCATCTCCTCCTCAGCCAATTCCTCTCCCCATTGCGGCGCAAGGTTGTAAAGGGCGCACCAGACGATGACGATGCGTGACACCCTCTGTGGACTGTATTACAGGGCTCCACCAGACCGGAACCGCATCTTCAGCATCCCAATGATCCACCAAGCTGTGAGCTGCTGCATGAGCCTCATTATAGCGTCACTCTGCTGCCATCTGAGGCTGCTGCATGGGTGTCATCAGCCACATCCTCTGTGGGTAGCCCTTGTCCCCAAGGAGCCAACCATGCAGCCTCTGTGGACCGTGGAAGACTGCAGGGATCTGCGAGTGACTCAGGATGTGGGCATCGTGCACACTCCCTGAAAACTGTGCACATACCTGCAGGATGCGTTTCTGGTAGTCACTCACCAGCTGCACGTTCAGTGAGTAGAAACCCTTGTGGTTGATGAAGTCCACTGAGTATAGCGATGGAGACCTGAGCACCACATGAGTGCAGTCAATCACACCCTGCACCTGTGGAAATCCTGAGATCAGGGCGAATCCAATGGCCCTTGCATCCTGACTGTCCCGGTCCCATGCAAAATGCACAAAGTTTTGTGCCCTCGAGAAGATGGCATCCGTATCCTCATGGATGCATTTGTGAGTGGCGGCTTGTGAGGTCCCCTGTGGAGCCCTGAAAGGAGCCACTGGCATAGAAATTGAGCACCATGGTCACTTTCACAGCCACTGGCAGTTGATGCCCTCCATGTCCCCTTGGCACCAAGTCCTGCAGTAAGTGGCAGATGTGAGCCACTAGGTCCCTAGACATGTGCAGTCGTTGGCGACACTGGTTCTCAGTCATCTGCAGGAACGGCAGACAGCGTCTATAGACCCTGGGTGTCGCTAGGCGCTGACCAGCCACGGCTCACTGTCGTTCCTGGGCAGCATGTGCAGGAGCCCCTGCTGCCCCTTCTTCATGAGGTTGCTGCTCCTGCCTTTGCACAGCCAGGTGCCTCAGTCGCTCTTTCCTCTGTCTTCTATGGTCTCTGTAGGCCATCAAGCATACAGCAAGGTCACCAGGATCCATGATCCTGATGTGGTCCTCCTGCAGCATGAAAGAGAGAGACATGGTTATCATGGCTGTACTTATCATCTTTCCTGGGCCTGTGTAACTGCCCCTTAATGCTTCCCGGAGAGTGCTGGTCACCCCTCAGATGGCCAGAGATGAGTGCACTGTGTGGCTGCCCTGTCAACCTGCGACATGGGGGGCACTGGTCCAAACCAGGATGCTGAGATTGCAAGGGGCTGTGAGCACCTCCATCAATGACTGCTACATGGCCAGTGATGGCGAGGATTTGTGTGCAGTCCAACTGCTCCATGGTCCAATAAAGTGGTGGCGACTTGAAGTCTGTGCCGGGGGTGGGTGGGTGGAGGGGGGGGTAAGGTATGGAGTGCTTGGTGGCCCTATGGTGCCTCCACATTGCTTGCATGGGTGGGCAGGTTAGGAGTCTGACCCCAATCACATCACTGTGGCTGCCCCTGATCTGTCTCAGTTGCAGGGACATGGTCAGTTTATACAGGTGTCCCGAATGCGTGGCCACTCCTCTTGCTTACCATGCCCCCCGCCTCGATTGCCTGCGTGCAGAATGCAGCACCAGGGCAGCACTTGACCCCCCTTCAGCAGTGGCCTCCGATGCTGGCCAGCACTTGCCCCCAGACACCGCCTCCCCCTCAGCAGTCACCTCCAAGGCTGGCCAGCACTTGCCCCTGGACACCATCCTTCGCCTCAGCAGTCGCCTACGGGGTCAGGTATCAGCTTTCCCCGCCCCCGGCGCCCCTGAGGCCTGTAAACACAGGTGAGCTGTGGAGAACGCTGCTGTTCATTCACCTCAGTCCCCCCCAAAGTGAAGGCCGCCAAGTGCACATCACCTGCGTTGTGAAATACATTGGTGTGCTTTCCTGCTGATGTGGATGGATGATACGGCGGGGTTCCAAGAGCCTGGCGGGATGGCCTTTTAATTATACGCTAATGTATTACAATTAGCTCCCAGCGGACCGAAGGCGGGAAACGCGGGCCGCCGTTGGCAGGCTGAGTGGAAGATCATGACCTGCCTTCACACCATCGTGAAGTGGGTCGCACCACATTTTCCACGCATGCCACCTATCACATCCACCACCAGCGGGCTGGGAAAATTCCACCCTATGACTCTAAGTTAAGGAAGCCTAACAAATTGCTGCAAAGTAGTGAGATATAAATTCGTACCAGCGGCCCAGACATGACACGTTTCTGATTTCAGCTCAGGCTGCCCAAGTATTGGTGTTATACTTACCCCATAACAAGAAAGCAAAAATAAGGGAGAAATTCAACCCACATCATTCTCATCTATCCTCTGGAGCAGCATTATTCACAAGGAGGAGAAGGATAACCAGCAGTTTTGAAACAGGCCTTAGAATTTCTATGGCATCCTCCAAGTAATATCGATCGTGGAAAAGCAGCCAGCAAAAATGGCTTTTTCAATTGCTTCTTTCTAAATATTACCATCCACATCCACTTCCTATCTTGGACATGTCCTGTTCCTGTCTA
This sequence comes from Cetorhinus maximus, assembly GCF_964194155.1. Lineage (NCBI taxonomy): Eukaryota > Metazoa > Chordata > Chondrichthyes > Lamniformes > Cetorhinidae > Cetorhinus > Cetorhinus maximus. The sequence goes on along the minus strand of NC_135896.1, from coordinate 40,522,622 downwards.
GAGCCAGGGCCACACTTTGTATCAGGCAACAGGTAGACAACTTAAGAGGAATCAGGATCAAGTGCAATAAATGTGAAATTAATCAGGGAAAGCTACTGGCCATCATTTCATAGGAGGGACAGAGACAATTAGTTCCTCCTCATGATCAGAAGTCCCAAATCAAAATGGCCAAAACTCATCTCGAAAATTGGTTTGACCATCAGATATTTTCTTTAAATAGTCAGTAATGCATAGTTGCAGTGCTGTTACATGAAGTCTGATGGTTGAGATGTACCCTTTCGAATCTGACAAATCTACTGTATATAAAAAGAGAAACCATTAGTGCGGTCAAGATGAGCTCATTTAAGTCATTCAAAAAGGAATTGACAGATTTCTACAGAAATCAAACATAGGCAAACATGGGTCATTTTCTATTTTGCCAGGGGCTGAAGGTGAGCAGTAGCCAATTAGATTCTTGCTAAACACCTCACCCAATTTTCATTTTCCTTTGGATAGAAAGATTGGGTAGGATGTAGAACGGGCTGCCGACCAGTTTTGAACTCCCGCCCAAGGTGCCAGTTACCCTATGGACAAGCTGCCAAATAGGACATATGAAAGATCCTGATCATGGAGCTGATGATACAACAGTTTGATCAGCATGACAGTCATTTTTGATTCCTATTTTGTGTTTTATTTTCCAATATAATATTGGGAGCTATGGATTGTATTCAGTATGTAAATACAACATTTCCATCGTTTTCATCAGAATTCACCTTAAACTTGGAAAATTCAGTTGGATTTTAATTTGCCATGATCTGAATTAAAGTTATTTTTTGCCAACATTCATGTTATCTGCATTTCCATTTGACTTTAAAAGTTGATTTTGATTTAACGCCAATATATTCACAGTGAACAAAACACTTAGATCCTGCATTATATTTAGACATGTTCTGGTATGAACAAAAATGTAGCAAATGTCAAGTGCCGGTGACTGTGGGTAGGAAAATTGCCTTCTTCATGAATGGCTTATTTATGTAAGAAAAAAAAGAGTAAAATTGTTTCAAATTTGAATTAATGGACTTTGTTCTTTTTAGTAAGCTTCCATAAACTGAAATCAACTGAATGGGATGGATTCTAAACAATACAGGGCTCTAAACAATGAACTTAAGTTGTGTTTTAAGAATGAATTATACAAATTATTTGTATAAACTGTATCTACGATGAATAAAGTGATGGCTCTGTTAAAATCTAATTATTCGCGCAATATGTCACTTCTGAGCAGATGTATAATGATAAATGTATCATAAAAAGCATAAAATGTTACAGTTTTATGTATTTTATATAAATACATTCCAGCCTCGTTGTGGTGGGGCCCGCCACAGGGGATGTGGCAGGCCAGCCAAAAGGTCATTGGCTTTCGGCAGGACTGGAAGATCCCAGCAGCAGTGCGAGGCCAGAAACCCCCTGCCGTTACCTGACAAATTCCCCTGTTGAACATTGGGAATTGCCTGATAATTGAGAGAATCCTAAATTAGATGGCAGATTGTTATTTTTTGAAGTTGCCGCCCTTCCCCAATCACCTGCCTCAGTCATCTCCAGCAGCACTCTGGTCTTCTGATTCAGCCGAGGTTAGCTAATAATGCAACACCTACTCCACCGGTTGTTTTACCGGTTCAAAGCATCCTATCAATTGTACTCATGACTGCAGGTTCCAGATAGTCAGTCAAAAGGTCCCAGCTCCTAACATCAACCAAAAGGCCTCCACAGCTGCAAAGGTGAACACCAAAGGCAGCATCATGCACTCACCTCTAGCAACGCCATCAGCCTCCACTTAGATCAGTATTATAGAGCTTCTGACTATAAAACAATCAACATATTGTCTGTTTAAAACACAATATTATGCTGGCATTGCATATGGGGTGTTTCTAAACCAGCTGTTAACTTTTACTAAAATCACCTCAATAAAAGCTGCTAACAGCTTTGCTGGGGGAAAAAGATTTGCATTTTATAGCACCACATCACATCTCAAAGTATGCTGTGAACAGTAAAATCTCAGAAGCAACGAGATTAAAGTTTTTTTAAATGATACGGGGTGGGGGGGAATCGTGACCCAGGGCATCCAGTAAACTTCCTTCTCACCTTCAAATAATACAACAGCAATTCACTCCGACCACTAGAAGAGTTATATATAGCCTTATTTTAACATCTTGTCAAATGCTGAGACATCCAACAACACAGCACTCCTCTAGACACTTGAAGGATCAGCAGAAATTATGTGCTCACATCCTGGAATGGGGTTTGAGCTGACAATTTTCTGACTCATAGGCAAGAGAGCTAACAAATGAGCATGCAGCCTTAAGCACTCATCTCTGCAGCTGGAGGTCAACAGGAGGGTGCCCTGTTAGGCAGCTCGCTCACATCTCTGATGGGTCTGACAGTTGGGTCACTATGTGGACAGCATGAGCCATTAGATCGACTGATAGATCAACTATCCTGCATCAGCTATTTTTGCAGTTAAGAGCAGATTAGAAGGGGCTCATCTCCTATCAGCTGCAAAGAATTGTACTGACAAATGAGACTTCAGATATTGAGAGGGTCTGTAACCGAGGGTCTATCCTAATTATTTTTCCATATAAATTGGAACTCAGCAATACTGCAGATAGATACCGCATGCTTAAGAAAGTTGTTCCTCAAAAATCCTAAGGGTCATATGAATTATATTATCTACAAATGGATATCTCTTTTTGTACTGAAAGCTTAGTTCCAGAACTGTTTACAAATGCAATTTTAGAATAAAGTTTATAGAATAAACTTCTCGTACAAAACCTCGCTTTCCCGCCATGTATTTCATAATGATGACACTGGGTAGAGTCCTGTGGAGGTGACAGAGGCCTTGGCCACTGGCTAGAGAGCTGGCGGGGGTCCCGCCTCTATCCAGGAAGGCCCACTGCATCTTGTTCTACTTAAGCACTTGACAGGCCAGCAGCGGACCTATCTGGAATTCAAGGACCCTGGGGGGGGCAGAAGTCCTGCCTGCCGAGAGCTGCTGGCCAATTAGAGGCTGGCAGCTCTATTGAATGGCATTGCCGCTAGGGAGGCAGTGGCTGCTGCCTGTACCACACCCACCCAAAGCATAGTATCATTGCTGGATCCCAATCCAGAGGTGAGTGATTGTAGGAAAGGTGTCAGAAGCAAGGGCATGGTGTGATTCTCAGCGCATCCCACACCACCCTTCCCGATGCCAGGTCCCTCGATCAGGCACAGAGTGCCTTCATTTGAGGGAAACTGCCCTCCAGCGGAAGCCCACAAGCAACCCCAACAGGGTTTGCTTGTCGTGCTCCCTGCATGGTACGCTGTCCACAGGCCTTCCTGCCATGGTGTATTCAGGGTTGAGGCAGGAAGGTGGTAGAGTCTGCACTCGCCATGCTCCCCCTGCCACCAAACTCACCACGGGGGAGGGCACAAGATTCCGCCCTCTGTTGGAATAAGGTAAAACTTCACACTTAGCTTCACTGCAGAGAACACCCGTAACCTACACCACCTAATACCAAATAACAGAAGAGGTTGGGTGTCATGATGGAACAGTGTGCAAATTGACTATGAGGGTCTGCACTGTGTTCTGAGATCTGACATTGTGCAACATTATAATACTGCTAAAGTTGGGGCAACATCATCAGTTGTAGCGTTCAGTTGGAGTGTTATATTATCTTCTGGACCTAGTGTGAAGGAAAGTGAGGGACTCCACCAGCCCTATAAATACACTAGAAAAGGGATATATCTGCTGCAGATTTCAGCTTGGGGCAAGGAACACTCCGGAAGCTTATGCAAATTAATTTGTACATTCAGAAAACAGCATCAAATGATCTGTAAATAATAAAACTTCATCAAGAGATGTGTCTCAAAAATTATATGTAGCAAAAATACAGGATTCTTAAGGTTCATATTATTGGATGTCTCTATATTTACACAGATTTCAGCGTGATACATATCAAAGACAACTGACAGCACACTTATCGCATACCTTTCCAATGCCTGGGTTGTCCTTGACTTTACACACAGCCCTCAAAAGGCATGGTGGCGCTGGGGGAGGGGACACTTGCAAAATACCACTGAAATTTGTTCTGCTATTTGAGAGCTCGTGCGAATGCTGGAGAAGTGGGTGGTTTTTCTTTTGCTTCGAGGAGAGATTCAGCTTCTGCGCTGCTCTGTAGAATGGAAGGAGGGGAAAAAACAGCAGTGTTACTAAGAGCCAAATGTAATTTGGCCCAGCAAAACAGATGTTCAATGTCATCATTCCCTGTTTAACAAATCAACTCACTTGATTCTAATCAAATTCCATAGGACTGTTCTGTCAGGAGACTAATATAGGCAGATTCAGGCAGAAATATAGCCAAGACAATATTCACTTAATTTCTCCCTAGCAGAGTTTCAATTAGACTATAACTTGCTGAACAGCTTCAGCAGCTGAGTCCAAGGCTGCAGAAATCTCAGCGACACCATAAAAGCTGAAATCAGCCTCCTGTCACTATAAGGCCAGATGGGCTACTCGGGAGCATACAATACATTGTAATCTAACAAGTTATTAACATTTCAGAGCATTCGCATTCCTATGGTACCTGGCAAAATATATAGTAATGGTCACTTTTGTAGCTTCCCATTAATTACTATATCAGCCGTGTTTCTGGTTTACTCAAGAGGTGCAAACAGCAGGCAAACACAACAGCTCATAAATAATTCGGCACCATAGTGGCTCGTTAAAGCAGCGTAGCTCAATGAAACAAAACATGAAAGCACTAATGCATTTTCAGATCTTGGATGAAAAATTAATTTTGTCAATTCACCACTAATCACACATTCAAGCTTTACAGTACAGTAAAGTGGATTTAAAAGTTCCCCTTTCTTACAGGACACTTATTTGAATAATATATTATGACTACAATTACTTTTAACTTTCAAAAAGAACTACAGTATACAAGTCACTAGCATTCCGCCTTGAATTGTGCAAATATGTTTTGCAAGCGGTTCATCAGCATGCAAGCGGTCAGTCCTGGGTAAAAATGACAACTGTAGCCTCTAGAGGTTCCAGTCCAAATACAGGCAAGAAATACACAAGACCTGATGAAATAATTATTACTTCAATAAAGTCTAGTGTAGGATTTCCCTAGGGAAAGGCTGTGAAAAGAAGCAGGACCTAAAGGCTGCATTTGCACATCTACTGTTCATTCAGGCAGACAAAGCTTCAACCTGCTGCTTACTGCAAGTTTCGATGAAGCAATCTCTTACATATTGTAGAAAAAACTAACAGATTTTTTGGTATGATTACAAGTAGCAGTCAAACATAGGGGATTCTGATATAAAAAGGTACTGATTCTTCCTTTCCCTTCTTAAAGAATTTTTTGAACGACTGTCATTATTTTTGGTACGGAAACAATATTTTAAAATATTAAACTACCTTTCTCAAGGTAAAAGATTCCACAACGTCAATTGGATGCTTAAAAGTAATGCTTGAATATTAAAACATTGGCTACATGCACACACTGGGCTTTCTGAGCTAACATTTAGTCAGTATGATTGCATTTGAACAAGTTCCACCTCTGACATCAGAAGGCAACAACAATTTTAAATTACAACATTACAGTAAAGACCAAAGTTACAGTTGCAAATAAGTGAAAGAGTTTAAACAACATTTTTAAAAAATTGAATGTTCTTTGGGTTCATTAAGAGGGTAGTAAAGGTTATATTTTATGCAAACTCAAGTAATCCTCAAATTCTTTTATTCCTCCAAAACACCTGAAAGAATCATCTACTAAATATGATTGATAACCAATATAATAAAGGCGGCTGGAGTCAACTGTTGTAAATCAATATAGGAAAAGATGCTTGAATTTACTTACAGTTCCCTCCAATCCATCATCTAGTTAGGGTTTATAACCAGCACATGAAGCCAATAAACCACAACTTTCCCATCCATTTTCCTTTGACACTCCATTATCCAGGATGTGTAGGGACAGTCTGGTCCAGCAGCAATCATTGAGGTTTCCACATGATTACACGGTGACTTCTGATAAACCGCTGAGCTCAACAAAGACACTGCAGTGGTGTCGAGCAGAAGTCATCAAGATACATAAATAGCTCATCAGGAGAAGCTTGAATATCATATTGTACGTTCCCTCTCTCTTGTGAGATTTTCTTTAACGTTGTCAGTTTCTCTTCCTCCTTAACTTTATCTTTAGCTGTTGATCTCTGAAATGGTTTCAAATCTCCCTCTCTGCCTGATCCCCATGTATCCAAAAGTTGTATTAACTCTTAAAGGATGAACAATCAGAGTCTCTCCAGCATCTTTGTAAATGCTCACTGGAGAGCTAAATACTAATCCAACTTAATCTCTGCTTACTCAAGAAACAGAAGCTCAGATGTGATTTGTCCCATGCCTCTCTTGTCCAAGGCTCCTCCTTGTCAATATCTTCAATGAGCAATGAGCAGCTTTCAGTTAATCATGATGCAAATTAAAATTTCTCCATTGCTTTGACAGCAAACTGGCAGCTGTCCTTGATTTTTCCGACTCCCTCCCATTCTCCAGTACCAGCTGAGGTATCAATACATTCGCACTATGTGATCGCCACTCCTCTGATTCCTTCCACCCTCCATTCGCGTCACAAAGATTATCATGAATTCTTCATTAGCCAGAAAAGAAAATTCTTGTTCCTTCTGCCCTCAAACTGTGTTGGAACATGGTTCTGCCTCTTTGGTACTGTTTTATGCAAATCATTTGAGATGGTTAATCAACCATTCTAACAGCATTCATTATTTATGTATGGCCTTAAATAAACATTATTAAATACTCTCCCACAAAGCTATTCAACATTTCTGTACAAAGTAGAAAATGATCTGAATAACGAGCCTTTGTTTCAATAAAGAAAAGTTGCATTACTGAAAGTATACACACATTTCTAGTTGTAAAGGTCAAATTTATTTTCAAGTAAGATGGGCCGTTGTGAAAATTTCAAAGGATATGTGTGATCAGCTAAACACAATTGTCACTTAGCAACATGTGCTGAGAGAAAATGGTTATTGTATAATAGATGAGACTGGCACTTTTCAGCAACAACTCATACTTATATACCACCTTCAACGTAATAAAACATCCCAAAGGCACTTCACATCAACATTATAAAGCAAAATGTGACACTAAGTCACATGAGATATTAGGGCAGATGACCAAAAGCTTGGTCAAAGAGTTGACTTCAAGCAGTGCCTTAAAGGAAGAGAGCGACAGAGGCGGAGAGATTTAGAAAGAGAATTCCAAAGCTTAGAGCCTAGACAGCTGAAGGCACAGCCTTCAGTGGGGGAGTGATTAAAACCAGAGATGTTCAAGAGGCCATATGTGGATGAACACAGATATCTTACAGGGCTGTGGGGCTGCAGGCGAAATAGGAAGAGGTGAAGTTATGGAGAGATTTGAAAAGAAGGATGAGAATTTTAAAATGGAGGCATTGCTTAACCAGGAGCCAATGTGGACCTGTGAGCACAGAGGTTATGATGAACAGGTCCTAACGTAAGTAAGGACACAATCAGCAGAGTTTTGCACGACCTTAAATGTACAGAGGGTAGGATGTGGAAATCTGCCAGGAATGTGTAGGAATAATCAAGTTGAGAGGTACATGGAGGAAACCAACTCAAAACAAAAGGGTGAGGGTTTCAGCAGCTGGTCAGCTAAGGCAGGGTCCAAAACTGGCAATGTCATGTAGAAATAGACAGTCTTAGTGATGACTCGAATATGTGATCAGACGTTCATCATCTGCAGTATTCTCCCTCCACTTGGATCCCTCCGTCTGGTCCTATACCTTCTCTAGGTCTGCAACCATTACATCAGCCGTCTCAATTTTTCTGTTCCTCTTACTCACTCTAACCTTTCTCCATCTGAACGTGCAGCATTCCATTCTCAAATTATCAGGAAACCTTATTTAGAAAACCTCATATCGCCCATGAACGAGGTTTCCTAAAAAATGCAAAGGCCGTTTGGCCTTTTCACCTGCCTGCCAACCGTAAGGTTGGACAGGCAGCGAAAAATTTAACTTAATTGATAATTTAATGGCCTTAACAGGCCTTTTAATTGTAGGCGGGCACGCGCCCGCTGACCGAACTATTGCGCAACTGCGTGTTGACGTCAGGACGCTCGCCCGATGTCAACGCGCATCATTTCAAGCTCGCAGGGTTGGGCGCGCACCCACCCACCGAGGTGAAAACTCTGCCTCATGTCTTCCTTGAATGTGGGACCAACCAGTCTCTATCCACCTGCACCCTCCTTCGCCTGACTGAACTTGTTTTCACATTGGACAACTTCTCCTTTAACTCCACTCACTTCCTCAAAGTAAAGATGTCGCTATGGGAACCGGCATAGGTCCTAGCAATGCCTGCCTTTTTTGTGGGATATGTGGAACATTCATTTTTCTAGTCCAACTCAAGTTACTTTGCTCATTTCTTTTTCTGGTCCATTGATGCCTGTACTGGTGCCGCTTCTTGCTCTCACCCCAAACTGGAAAATTTCATTGACTTTGCTTCAACTTCCACCTTTCTCTGACTTTCACCTCATCCATCTCCAACTCTTCCCTTCTCTTCCTCAAATTCGCTGTCTCCATTTCTGGGGATAGGCTAACAAATATTAACTATAAGCCCACTGACTCCCGCAGCTACCCTGACTACACTTCCTCACACCCTGCTTCCGGTAAGGACTCCATTCTATTCTCCTGGTTTTTTTGTCTCCGTTGCATCTGTTCTGATGATATAACTTTCCATACCAATGCTTCTGAGATATCTTCCTTTTCCTTCAACCAAGAATTCCCCACACCATAATTGACAGGACGCTCCGCCATGTCCATTCCATTTCCTGCACATCTCATCCTTTCCCCTGACTCCCAGAGTCATGTTAGGGTTCCCCCTGTCCTCACCTTCCACCCCAACAACCTCTGTATTCAGCAGATCATCCTCCACCATTTCACACCTCCAGTGTGATGTCACAAGTAAACACATCTTCCCCTCCCCTCCCCTTTTAGCATTTCGAAGGGACCACACCCTCTGCAACACTCTGGTCCACTCCTCAATCACCCCTAATGCTCCCTTCCCTTTCCAGGCCACCTTTCCATGCAAACACTGGAGTTGTAACATCTGCCTTTTTACTTGCTCTCTCCTCACCATCCAAGGCTCCAAACACTCCTTCCAGATAAACTCTGATTTATTTGTACTTACAATTTGGCATACTGTATTCACTGCTCATGACGCATTCTGCTCTACGCTGGGAAGTGGTTGACCACTTAGTGGAACACCTCCATTGAGTGTGGAAACATGACCCTGAGCTTTTGGTCGTTTCTCATTTTTATTCTCCACCTTGCTCTCACGCTGACCTCTCTGTCCTTGGGCCTCTGCAGTGTTCCAGTGAAGCTCAATGTAAATTCGAGGAATAGCACTTCATCTTTCAATTAAGTACTTTGCAGCCTTCCAGACTCAACTTTGAGTTCAACAATTTCAGGCCGCAGTCTCTGCCCAATTTTGTATTCTTTTTCTTTGCAGGTTTTGATTTTACTTCATTCTTCTCTGTTTTTTGCTTTCAGGTGGCAGCTTTTCATCATTCTGCCATTCATACCTCTTTTGTTTCTTTGCTTGTCCTATTGCCATTCCCTTTGGCCTTGTACCTCCAGCTCCTTTATTAACTCTCCTCTTTTCTATGCTGTCACAAACCTCCCCTTTGTTCTTTTTTCCACCCTCCCTCCTTTCATTTGCTTCAAACTTTGTGCTGCCTGCTCAATAAAATGATAAGTGGTGCGCAGCCCAGCACTTAGCGCATTGTTGATTGCTGTATGCCTTAGCAGAAGGTCAAGCTCACGTGAGGCTGGTACAGCTTAAAATCAAGCTGCACCTCTTAATAGGGAGAAAAGTGTCTGACCTATAGAGGAGTAAAGACTAAAGGAGTAGCAGAGAGAGGGCTCCCCGATTTTCTGACACAGCATTCAAGGCCCTGATGCAGGAAGTGAACAGGAATACGGAGTTCCTCTGCCCACAAGGGGGTCAGGATCCCTCCAGTCAAGCGCTCAGGAGGGAATGGGAACAGAGGTCAATGTGAACAATGTCACCCCAAGGATCTGGATGCAGTGCTGAAAGAAGTTTAATGACCTCACACAAGTGGTCAATGTCAGTGAATTCATCTCTAAATGCCACATCCTTACAAATGCACCATTAGTCTCACACTCTGTTCATTGCATTACACCCCCATCACTCACCTACTAACATTCTTCAATAAGCGCAGCTCATACTTCAAGTTCATAGCATTACCTCACCCTCACACACTTAGCACTGCTGTAAGCCTTACTCCCAGCTTGTACACACTGGCAGCTATTCAACCATGACAGGCACATCGCCCAAACACTTTGCCCCACACTTACTGACATGCAACATCTGATGGCCCATGTCTCAGTTTCCATTACAGGATAAGCAGTAGCCACCCAATATCTGAGCGGTGCTGTCTGAAATCATGAAATCTCAGCAGGCACTGGGGTAACATTGTGTCGGAGCATTGCAAAGGCACAACAGTATAGGCGCTAAGGGAATGTACAGGGGTAACTAGTTGACATTTGTATGGAATATTGAATGGTTTGTTGGATAGAATTGGTTTGGAATTGTTATTTTGTTTTGGATTTTATTTCAGCATTGTGGTCTGCAGGACACTGTAATTGTAACTGTTGTACAATGGGTATTTGAGGTTTTAGTTCACGGGAACCGGAACTGAATGATGCACACAGGGACAACCCAGCTGGAACATTAATTTGCTGCCTATCTCCTTCCTTCCTCCAAAGCTGCTCACCACATCCCTCATAGGAAGGGCTGTGCCCTCATGAGAGCCAGGTTATCGAGGAGGCAGCAAACCACCATAAATCAGGACACTCGCTCTGGAGGGTACTGGAGGGCTCCTGCCGAGCGGATGAGGCAGCAAAACCATTGCTTCAGCACGCCAATGCTTTGTTTGCTGTTTCTCATGGCTGCATGGCTCTCTTCATATGCATGCTGGCTACATGAGGTTCTGTCGCAGAGTGGAGTCATAAGCCATGTTTAGAGCAGATAGCCCTCGTCACCCAGGAAACACACCTCTTGGCTAGATGTGATGTTTGAAAGATTGATGGAACAGTGGACTGATGCAGAATGGAGTAACCATGACTGCTGCCAGGATAGCAGGCATTCACTAACATGACTGGCAGCTGCACAGAGTTGTAACCTTAGCAGTTTTGGTACATCTCACATTTCGATGCAGCGTGCACAGAGCCATGGATGCGCAGTTGGTGGCACCCTGCTCCATGGGAAGCCCACTGTCCTGCCAAAGCCGCATGTGCACTCCACCTGCTTCTCTCTAGTTAGAGAGAACACAATGGTCTTGCCTCTCCTGGCATAAAGAGCCTCTGTCACCGCTCTGCAGCAATGGACCTGAACTGGGAGATGATAGGGATATGTCACCTTCTCCAGCCTGGAAGGATCCCATGCAAAGGAATTCAGGACCACAGCAGCATCATCCTTGCCCTGTTTGAGGCTACAGATGTGATTGGTTCCAACAGGTAGCAGAATTGTGTGAGCACTTTGTTCCTAAAGCACAGACAACACACACGCTGTTTCTAGCTTAGTTGGAGGCAAGAGAAAGACACTAGGGGGATAAGGCTTCCTGTAGAGACCCCTTCTCCCACTCCTCGTCCTCCTTCTCCCTCTGTGAGTAGCTTGCTCAATCTCCCTCTCAAGCTGGACCCAAGGGTAATTGTAACCATAGTACCCATGACTGGCAATAAGTGGTGTGCTCAGAGCCCTTGCAGTTATAAGGAATGCTTTTCCCACATGCAACAACATGCCCTACAGATTTCACCAATTGTAATCCCTTCCACAAACTCAAACAGAGCCAGTAGAAAGTAATCAGCAATAATCTTTAACTTGTTAATGATCCCTTGAATAGCACTATTATGAATGGGGGTCTTCCCTGCTGCTGAACCCATACTCAGCCGCGGGTGTGATAGCTACAGCAGCGAGGTCCAAGTGAGGCACTACTGGCACCAAAGCAGTGTTGCACAATGACTGATAATGCGATGTCTACACCACACACTTCTGTGCACGCTCCCAACATACTTTCTGCCCTTACGAAGATGGCATTTAGCACATAGTGTGGATACCATTTTGGTCCTAAAATGACATGCATAGTGCCAAAACTACAGGTGCTACCAAATCTAATTTTGTGGCCCTTGTATGCAATGCCATCTGGGTCCAATTAGATAAACATAGAAGTTGATTTGAATTGGATGGTTATATGGTACTCTCTTAAAAATAATTCTTACTTTAATAGCAATTTTAATGGAAATTACCCACTTTCCAATTCACCAGCAACATTTTTTTTAAAAATAAAAATAACCCAGGTATTGTATCCATATATTTTAAAGGGTCTGCTTTTTTCCCTCAGAGAGCGAGGAGAAGAGATTTTTCACGTTTCCTTAATAAGTGGCTAAACTCGAACTCACAAAATGGAGGTACCAAAACAACAGTTAAATATACCTGCAAACCTTCTGATTCCCACAAAAGACGCTGAAGAGGAAGAACATTTAAGAACCAAGAGAAAAGTAGAAAGATAGCAGAGGCTTTGCTTGTATTATTTTTAAAATTAAACCCCTGGTGCTGTAACTAAAGGGGTAAGATCCTGCAGTGAATGTATATTCCAGCTTTGGTCACTTTCCTTTAGCTTAGAACTGCAGTTAGATAGAATGATCGGAAATTGAATTTATTTTTGTATATTGCTTACTAATACCTGTAATGGGTTCCATTAAAATTTGGATTAACAAGGGTGAAACATATAATCATAGATGATAATAAGCCAGTTTCCACATTGCCAATTAGAAAATCTAATTTTCATGTATTAAATCTGGCCACAGTAAGTGGGAGGGTTAACTAGGAAAATATTATAATTAAGTTACAAAATAATTACAATAATATAAACATGAATAATGATTATTGTTGTTATAATTTTCCTAAATAATAAGATTTGTCCTCACATTATGCCCAATGTCAAGAGAGTGCTCCCTTGATAGTGGGGAGGATCGCACAAGTGTACCAGAGCCAGCCTGATTTCCTGTCTGTTTGAATTAATGGACAAAAAAAGACCCTCCCATCTGAACTTTCTTGGTGCACTGAGCTCAGGAAACCCTCCACAGCCAAGTGCATTGAGAAAAATCAGTTCCTAGAATCTCCTTTAATCATTAATCTTCCCTTTATAATGTTCCCTTTCTTCTCTCCTCAAGATAATGGCTCAGATTCATGTAGAGTTCTAATAACTCATCAAAGCATTCATTCTTCATGTTCAAACCCATTATGCAACTGTTAATGAATTATTTGACTATAAAGGGTTGATGATAACTCTCCTTATGCCTGGCAGAAACCTGGCAGAGGGGTAGTTAAAATGGAAAAGGGCACTTATCTATCCCCAATCTAAACACTGAAATCTTAAATTACATGTGATAAGGACATCATATCAAATTTAATCAAATTAAAGCTTTGGAATTGCTGGTTCACCAAAAATGGAAACACCCATCTGGAAATTTATTTTGCAGTTTTCACAATGGTATAAATCACACTAACCATATCTAATTATTATTTATATATCACCAGGCTTGAAGACAGCAGTTAGCACATCGCTACCAAATAACATTTTCTTCAAGTGGTACAAATGGCCTCCAGTGCGAAATACTCACCTGCCTTCTAGCAGCAATGTAAGACTTACAATCATCTTCTCAACAGTAGGTTTCCCTCTACAGTACAGCTTAGTGGATTTTCTGAAACTATTTTGTGTAGGTATAATGATAGCAAGTTCTCATCAGGTCCATGTGATGTAATCGGACTTCCAGTTCAGAATTATGGGAGTGGAAAGAATGATAGTATCGTAATTTCATGAGTCATGTAGAAGTTAGATTTCACCTTTGGCAGAAATTATAAATGTGTGAATACAGGTGCAAACAATAATAGCTGTAGCCAAGAGTCCCCTGCAATGACTTCTCATTCTCTTCCACCCCCACCATCCCCACCACCCCCCTCACCCACCCCCCACCAATACCCCTGTGTCCCCAGGGAATCTACTCTTGGCTCCCTCCTATTTCTCAGCTACATGCTGCCCTTCGGCAAATTCATTTGAAAACACACCATCAGTTTCCACGTGTATTCTAATGACATACTCTACCTCACCCCTATCTCTCTTGATCCCAACTGGCAGACTGCCTGTCCAACACCTAGTAATGGACGAAGTGAGGATGTTCGCTAGGATTGCACAATGCTCAGCACCATTCGCGATTCCTCAGATAGTGAAGCAGTCCAAGTCCACATGCAGCAAGACCTGGACAACATTCAGGCTTGGACTGATAAGTGGCAATTAACATTCATGCCACACAGGTGCCAGGTTTTTCTTGCTGCAATAACACTCAAAAGCCCCCATAAATGCAGTATGAAAATCTCAACACCATTGCATCCAAAGCAATGCTGATTGTGCTAACTTCACTAGACTCAGTCAAGGTGGTGATCCAGGTCAAGGAGTGGATGGGACCTGTCGGGTTTATTTGCGGGGTTCCAGAAGTGTCCCCAATGAAAAGGCACTCAATGGCTGTGTGAGGGACCTGGCATGGGGAAGGCGGAGGGGGCCCATTGACAGCCACCCCCCAGCTCTTTCTTCTGAACTGTACCCCCTCCCCACCACCCCATCCTTCCCTCAATCACATGTGACCTGGGCCCCTCAGTGATTCTAGGCCTCTCCCTGGGTGCATTACTGGCAGCAACCACCAGTCCTGGTTGCGCTGATGGACAAGGGAGAGTTTCCAGCCTGCTCCCTGTGCCCCTCCCCTTCCCCCAAACTCCAATTCTACCAAATTACACCTGCTCCCATTCTGTAAACCAGCTAGGTCAATGCATCAATGCAAGCAGCCAGCTCGACTCCGCCAGATTAAGCAGAAAATCCTCTCATACAGAAACCACAACTCACTTTCTTAACTCCCAATTTTAACATTGGTTTCAACTGCTCTCTCTCACCTGGCTCCTATTTCCAGTTCTGGTTCCAGCTCTTCTTCCATTCTAATATCATTTCCACTCTCCTTTCAAACTTGCCCATGGTTATTATGGTCAATTATAAAAACCCAGGATGTATTACAGAATGCCACTGCATTATCATCAGTGCATTGCATCTCAGGGTGTCACACTGTTAGAGCTATACAGCACAGAAAGAGGCCATTCAGCTCATTGCATCTGTACTGATTCTCTAAAAGAGCTACCCACTTTCCTGTTCTTTCCCCATAGCCCTGCACTTTTTTCCTGTTTAAGTATATATCCAATTACCTTTTCAAACCTAGCACAGCTAGAAGTAATAGCCAAGAAACTAAAACACAGTTTCCATTTTTTGGACCCTAAAAGATGCCATCGTGTAGAGAAAAACTCCAAAGACATGTTTGGCTGAATGGCCTATTTCTACATTGCAACATTGTAGGATTCTCTTCATATAAAATATGTGGCACAGAATGTATCTGTGATTCCACTTAATTCACATATGCTACCAGTATATGCTGGTGCCATTGATATAGTCTCAGATTTCAGTGTCTTTCATTCAGTAAGAGCTAATCCCTGAGTCTCAAAGACCTACACACCTATCTATAGCAAGCTATAGCAGGAACTTGCAATCACACCCTTGAGGAAGAGGAAAAAAATGTTCTTGCGCTTTGCTTGTACGTTCAGTTATTTGGGTCTGATTGTGACTATGCTGAAGTTCCGTTTGGGACCCTCCTAGGGCATTCCAGAAGGCCAAATTTCCCTGATAGCAGAATGATTCACAAGAATCAGAATGGGATGTAATTGAAGCGAGCCTTACAATATTTCCTACTTCAAGGTTAAGGCCCATACTTCCAGTAGGAGGCAACACTGTTGTGATAAAGCTCATAAACAAGCAAAGGTTGATGAATTCATCACAGTGAACCAGTGCATAATACTAGTACTTAGAACTCCAGTCTCTAGCCTTGCTTTCTATGCAGTGACAACAATGGTGTTTTGTTGGGCCTGTTCATATTTGATGAGTATTTGCTCAACCTAACTTTCAATAATATTACTAGCTCTAAAATTCTGATGTGAAAACTTGAACTAGATATTTTTCTGCATTGTCTGTTAGTCAATTTCACATGAGGTCTAAAGCTTCACAGACCCTTTGGCACTACACCCTGGCTGTTTCTGCCATTTCCTCCAGAGGATACAATGCCTGAAGGTAGAGGCTTGTAATCATGTTATTCCTTATCTGACCCATCTGGTACTGTGCAAACTTGGCACAGGGCATCTGCAATGCAAGTCATGAAGAATATCTTTTGGGTAAACTATATATACCTTTCACTTTCTAGATACACAGATACCTCTGAATTCCAAAAGTACTGCATTGATTATATTTTCCATTATTTTATAACATAAACTTTGTTTTAATAGAAAAATTCAACCAAACTTGTAATTTAGTCATACCCTTCCAAACCTGTTAACAGCAGTGGTGTGATATCATTACATACTTTTCATATTTTTATATAGATTGTTTTACAAATTAAGCAGGATAAAACAGCATTAAGCTGTCAATTATAATTTAGAAACACAAAAGTGGAGTAAGACATAAGAGATTACTATATTACCAATGAAATCTCACTAATTGACTAAATGATTACACCACCAAATTAAACTCTAATTGCTGCAAACCTGAGATTTAGACATTTCTATGCAAGTATATCACTTTATAAATGGCTACCTTTAACAGAGATTTGCAAAATCATTTAGAAAATGCAGTTACTGTTGAGTGCTTTCAAAATGTGTCAATCGTTCAGACATTTGCCTCTTGCTGAATTACCCATAACACAACCTCTGGAGGCATTAGTTGTTTGGGAAAGCACATCCTTAATCCAGCAATTACTAATAACCTTGGACCAATTGCTATTATATCAGTGTTTAGCACCCTGGCCAGTTCTTCAATTAAGATAATTGTACTATTCTAAAGCTGATCACAATTGCTTCGTTACAAGAAATTGTTCTTACAATTTCATTGCAAGTACAGTTCCTGTTATTTTATCTAAGAAATAGAGACCACTTTCCCCAGTTAATTAAAAATTATTTCAATGGAGCTTTACACTAGCCTGAATCAACTGTCAGAAGTTTGCTTTTTGTAACTGGTTACTTGATTAGTTCATATTATAAAAGAGAACAGATTCAGAAGTATGAAATCCAAACTTTGATTCGAAGGATTGTAAAAGGCAAAAAAATACATGTCACAAGCTTTTATTGTTCTTTTCAAGTTCCACAGAATTCTTTCATGTATTGAAGACACTGAAAATGTGAAATAGTAAAAAATTAATGGTTTATATTTTGAATAGTCTATTTAACATTATTCTTGAAAGGAAACAGTTATCAAAACCTTCATTCACACTGAGATTTTGAATGCCTTTTATTGACTTTTTTGTATTTTCTTTTTCATACCAAAAAAAACTGTCAAACTGCAGGATATGGCTATAGGCCAGATTGAATACCAATCCCCAAAGGATAATAGTGTTATCCTTTTAAGTCCACAAACAAGGAACATAGCAGTTGTGCTAAGCTTTCTACCTTATTTTTAAGGCTTATGCTTTTTCCCTTCTTATAATTACATCAGCACCATGCAACTTTGCTTTATTTTTTGATTTCTATGTGTATTTCACTTAACCTGTTTTATGCTTAATAGGAGCTGTCTTTTAAGATGCTCTGGAGAGTTCTTTCTTCACAGCAAGCCACATGGCAGAGGATAGTAATATATGGCACATCTAGAAACACTCAAAGATCAAGTGTCAAGGGAGGGTCCCTAACCTGCTCCTCTAGGCACTGAACAATTTCACAATTTAGCGCTGCTGCACAACGCACATTGAGGTCGTAGGATTAAAGAGAATGAGATAGATGAGATGATTTTTAGCAATATGTGACTCCAACTGCCATGAAAGCATGGACCACAGGGGTACTATAATACATTGATTGCTATTTTCTCATTAGCATAGCATTTGTCAAAAGATAAGGAATCTCATGGATTTCACGAACACACAAAGTGTTAGAGCCTGATCACTTTAAAATAGCTGATACATTTTCCTACATCGTATAATTTTCAATTGAATAAGCTGATTTTTGACAGCTATGTTCTTGTTTTTTGATTATTCAGTTTTTAGATTGAAAAGTCACATGTTGATATGATATTGAGGTACAAATTTGAAAATGACATTGGAAGAAGCAGAATTTACAGCCTTTAAACATGATTTCTTATAAGCGATGCCTTATATAGTTTTGTTGATAGAGCCCTATTAATTCATTGAAACCAATTTAGCACTTAATTTAACATTTGCCTCTGTTCAAATAATTCTTATTGCAGAAAACTATGGTTATTTACTTCCATTAAATCCTAGCAAACACTGTAGTCTAGCAACAACTTATTATATAAACAATAAAAATTTGCAACCAATCTCAAACACAACACTAACTGTATCAAGTTATAAAGGAAATGCTAGGAAATGCCACCATGATTGTTATTGTGTCTCCAGTTCCACTTATTGTTTCCTTAATTACCCATCAATACTGACAACAAATAAACAGATGTTCTAACAATGCACCCAGTCGCAATGTCTGACCTGACCCTTCAGACCTGCCACATCTTTTACATGATGGTTTTATCAGTGTAGCAAAATCCTAGTTTTAATTGCCATGGTAATACTGTAGCTATATGTCTTTGAGCTGATATGGTCTTCACTGTGGCAGTTGTTTCTATACACTTTCATAGTAACAAAATGGATCTTCAGTTTGCTTCCTT
This sequence comes from Cetorhinus maximus, assembly GCF_964194155.1. NCBI lineage: Eukaryota > Metazoa > Chordata > Chondrichthyes > Lamniformes > Cetorhinidae > Cetorhinus > Cetorhinus maximus. The sequence continues at coordinate 40,503,754 of NC_135896.1, read as the reverse complement.
TACATTTTCATTTAAACTATTGGGATCTTCAGAATGCTTTCTTGTAGACTTTAACTATATGGATTTCACGTGGCTTTGCCAAGAATTCAAATTTCCTTTGGAGCACATTCATGATGATGTCGGCATCGTTATGGGACTCTGCAGTTTATGAAACACCATCTGGTGGTAGAAATGTGAAGCTGCACAAGTGACTGTATCACATGATGCACAAATAAGGGTGTGCAAATTTAATATATTATAGATATTAATTATGCAGGAGCAGCATTAGGACCCTGCAGCCTGCACAATTGCACAGAGACCAGAGCTAATCAGGAAGCCAAGCAGGTTCAATGGAAGGAAACCTACACAATATTAATAACTGTCCCCTAGTCATTTGGTTGGCTATTTTTATATTACGCATTGCCAAAATGTCTTTCCACGACTGTATGTATGTACATTTGACGCCAGAGTAAGTAGCAAGTTTTTAGTACCATAAAATTTTTCATAAAATGGAGCGACCTCAAACCAAACTTTTGCCTGAGACCCCACATGGGCAAATGTCGCTCTTTTATGTATGCAATAGATGTAACAAGGCCAGGTTGTGACGCTCCATACCACTGACAGTGCCTCACGTTGTACATGTACTGAGCGTAACATTTTGCATTTGTAGATTTTGAGGATGGAAATGAGACTACACCAAAGTTATGGGCAGGCTTTGTTCTAACAGTATATATTATTAAAATGAGATTTTGCAATGTCAAATCTCTCCATTTCTAGAAAGGCTCAAAAACGCCATCCCCAAGAAGAACCCCCAGGGCCCAACTCCTTCAAAAGACCTGGTCCACTCCAGCCAGTTCCCCCACATAGTGACCCCAGGTGCTAATCCTTCTGGCTGCAGATCCTTCTCTCATTTCCTCCCAGCCACGTTCTTGCTCATCCACACATGTCCCCCTGGTTCCTGAACAGCGCTTTTTGCTTGTTCCCTGTACTCACCTCCAACCAGTCACAGACTGGCTACCACCTTACTGCATACCTAGGCTTTCAAAAAATCAAGAGATTGAAACTGCATCCATGCGAGGCATCCAGCGAGGTTGAAAGTCACATGGATGAGAGCGGAGAAACACTGAAGATGAGACTTGGAGGAAAATGTAAATAGACAGCCAGAAAATAAAACATGTGAGACCCATACAGAAAACTTGAAAAGCAGAGAGAGTGTCACAGAAAGAATTAAAGAAGCAGCTGCAGGAAATGAAAATAGTTCTCTATTTATATTTATTTCACACTGTGAGCAACCACACTGGAGAATATGATCATACTTTTAAAAACAAAAAACTAATTCAAGCTTGCTGCTGTATTATTTTTCTTTTGCTTCTGCTATTGCCACAGCAGTTCAGGGTGTTCAGCCTACAAAAACAGTCAATATCATAGAACGGAATTGAGTATAAAGGTATCCTTGTTAATTGTGTTATTTTTCCATAGTGGAATTTTTGAAATGCATACGTTTCCACTGACATTTTAACAGCAAGTTGATTTATTTGATTTACCGATTTTAAATAATAAAATGTAGAAAGGATGGATACACGTTATGTGCCTGATGCTTCCAGGGTGTAAAACAGCTAGTCTCGTGCTCGTAGACATGATTAAAAATTAAGTTTGCTGGTCAAGGTGGGGAGGTACAGCTGCAGGGGGCTATGTGAGGACTGCAGCAGTGATCAGGAATCCAGCACACCTAGCAGAAGCACTCCTATTCTTTCTGACTCCACAGGAATTTTTTTTTTAATTACCTTTTTTGTGATGGCCATTTTCTTAGCAGAATGCATGCATGGAAAACCTGAGCGAACCAGTCCTGACATTCTCCGCTCAGGGCAGCCCAATTTCTGAAGGGCCCTAAATAGCATACGCAAGGCCCTCACGAGTGCACGTCATCGGAGATGGCAGATACCTGGCCATTGGGACCACTCAACCCCATGACTAAGATGAATGTTCCAAACCCATGACCTCTACCACCTAGAAGGGCAAGAACAGCAGATGTATGGGAACATCACCACCTGCAAGTTCCCTTCAAAGCCACACACCATTCCTTCACTGTCAGCGGGTCAAAATCCTGGAACTCCCTCCCTAACAGCACCGTGGGTGTATCTACACCACAGGGATTGCAGCAGTTTAAGAAGGCAGCTCACCACCACCTTCTCAGGGACAATTAGGCATGGGCCATAAAAATGCTGGCCTTGCCAGCAAGGCGCACGTCCTGTGAAGGAATTTTAAAAAACTGAAAGGGTTTTCACTCTATTGTTTACCCACAATGGTATTTATTAGGCAGGGAATTGCAGGATTTCAATTGGTGAGGAACGGAAATATAAAATAGCCAATCAGAAAGGAAGAATACAAATTGCGGGTCTTTGATGCCAGGAATTAAAATAACAGTATTCATCACAGCCGCAAAACATTTCGACAGATGGTTAGAAATATTGATAAGGACAAATGTAAAACATACCAATGAAGATCACTAGAATACCAAAGCAAAATAAATGTGGTAAGTTTTGGTTCTCAGAATATTTCTCCTTAATGTAACTAAGATAACCTGAAATACAACCCACATGGAATTTCAAGCTAAATTTGGCAAAACATAAATAGACACATCAGACCTCAATTTAATAATTTTGGATGTGGATTTGTTATGCAGGAGCACATTAAATTGGCAGAAAATGTGTTCTGCTGAGCTACAAATGACAAAACAAAAGAAGAGACAGTACTACTGACAGGAGAAGAACAGAGATGAGACAATGAAAAGGCAGATTTTACAAATTTGCCAGTCAGACATATCCGAAAAATGTGGCTGCATTGCTCACAGTTTTCTCTGCAATAACATCAGTGAATAGCAGACAAGACTCCCCATTTAGAGCATATATTTGTAAAATTGACCTAGAAAGGTGAAGACAGTAAAATTGTAGACAAACTGGAAGCTGGTGAGTTATCAAAACATGACATTTGAAGTGAATATCTGGACAATATGTAATATTCCACTGCATTAACATGCTTTGCAAAGCTGGATTTTTAGAATGAATGCAAAATGTATAGATTCTTAAGAAACTTCCCAAGTTTTCTATCATTATTGCTTTTAACACTTGCCTTCATTACAATGAAATTAACCTCTACACAATTTAAGCAACATTTGCAAGCGTTGAAAGCCTTGATGACTGAAACTTAGATATTTTTAAGTTACCAGCTATTTTTAAACATGATCACACTTTCCAGCAGAGGCCACCAGACTGCAATCAAGAGCAGGAATCCTAATTGCCCCCCTCCCTAGCCCTGAATCACTGAGACCAATCATAGCACCCCAAATACCTCCCAAGTTGAGATCACCAAACTCAGCGTAATCAAGGACTGAACCCAAGACCTGTTAGTGTTGGTGGTATCAAATGATGCATTTACCCACTGAACCACTCGGACATCTTATCAATATTTTTTTTAAATTTCTGACATTTTTAGTACTGTAAAACAATATTTTCATGGAAGTTTTATGCTTCTGGGAGATAGGTATAAATGAGTCCTTATAGCCAATCCTTTTATAGAAAAATTAGAACAGCCCCTTCAGTGATTCTTTTGCTTCCTTAGAGCCCTCCCAATACAGCCACATGTCATTCCCTCTTGAACATAAAACATCATGCTAAAAAATTTATACACCAGGCCTCCACTTGCAACAAGTGATATCCATACACTTTAATTGGTATAATATGCAAGATTGTCAGGTTGTGCATAAAAATAATGAAAAAGCCAAAAAAAAATTCCTGTGCAAAAATTTGAGTGCATGAACACCAAAGCGAGTTCAAAAAGAGGCGCAAGGGAGAGAGACCCAGAGAGTGCTCAAAAGCAGCAGGAGAAAAGACCTGGTAAGAGTTCACGGGACACTGGCACCAGCACTGGAGAAAGTGAGAGCTGTACCAGGGGGACAATCTTCACCTTCACCATGCTGGGATCGGTGTTCTGGCGAGTCGTATGGCGGTAGAGAGGGCTTTAAATTAAATAGTGGGTGCGAGAGATCAAAAGTGTGGGAAGATGTGATAAAATAAAGAGAAAAGACAAGGCAAGGTAGCAATAATGGAAATGATAATCAGAGCATGGCAGGAAGGGACAGAGTGTACAAACTTAAGAGTGAGCCAGCAGATAAGGCTAGAGGTTGCGAAAATATTAAGAGGACAGAACTAAAGGCTTTGTATCTAAATGCATGCACTATTTGTAACAAAATGGATGAATTGAGAGCTCAGATAGAAATAAATATGTATGATCTGATAGCCATTACAGAGACATGGCTGCAGGGTGACAATGCTTGTCCCCTGAATGTTCAAGGCTACATGACATTTTAGAAGGTCAGGAAGCTAGGAAAAGGTGGAGGTTGGCTCTGCTAATTAAGGTTGGCATTAGCACATTAGAGAAGGATGACCTTAGTTCTAAAGATCAAGATGTAGAATCAGTTTGGTTCGAGATAAGAAATAGTAAAGGTAGAAAGTCACTTGGGGTAGTAGTTTATTGGCCCCACAACAGTAACCAGACTGTAGGACAGCATAGACAGGAATAAATAATGGAGCCTGTGACAAAGGTACAGCGATAATCATGGGTGATTTTGATGTATATTTCAATTGGATGAATCAGATTGCCAAGGGTTGCCTAGAAAATAATTTAATCAAGTGTTTTCAGGATGGTTTCTTAGAGCAGCATGTTCTAGAGCCAACCAGAGAGCTGGCTATTCCAGATCTGGTAATATGCAACGAGACAGGGTTAATTAATGACCACATAGTAAAGGTGCCCCTAGGTAGCAGTGATCATAACATGATTGAATTTCACATTCAGTTTGAGGGAGGGAAGAGTAGTGTTCTAAACTTAAATAAGGGCAATTATGCGGGTACAAAGGCAGAGCTGGCTAAAGTGAACTGGGAAATTAGGTTAAGGGATATGTCAGTAGAGATGTAGTGGCAGATATTTAAGGAGATATTTCATGACGCTCAGCAAAGAAACATTCCAGTGAGAAAGAAAGACTCTAGGGGAAGGACACACAAGCCATGGCTCACTAAGGTAGTTAAGCATAGCATCAAATTGAAAGAAAAAGCGTACAATTCCATGAAGAGTGGTGGCAGGTCAGAAGATTGGACAGAATATAAAAAACAGCAAAGAATGACTAAAAGCAAAATAAGGTGGGAGAAATTAGAGCATGAGAAAAAGCTAGCTAGAAATAGAAAAACAGATGGTAAGAGCTAAAAAGGAAAAGAGAAACTCAAGTGAGCACTAGTCCTCTAGAGAGTCGAGGGATTAGTAATGGGAAATAAGAACATAGCGGACGAATTGAACAGATATTTTGCATCTGTCTTCACTGTAGAGGATGCAAATAACATTCCAGAAAGAACTGTGAATCAGGAGGTGAAAGGGAGGGAGGAATTTAAAACAATTACAATCACCAGGGAAAGGGGACTGAGAAAATTATTAGAACTAAAAGCTGACAAGTCCCCAGGCCCTGATGGACTTCATCCTAGGGTCTTAAACAAGTGGCTGCTGAGATAGTAGATGCATTGGTTTTGATTTTCCAAAATTCCCTAGGCCAGAGTATTACCATCGGCATGCGGGGGCGGGGACAGGGCAGGGGGTGGGGGGGGCACGGGGTGGGGCGGGGGCCGGGGCGGGGACAGGGCAGGGGGCGGGGGGGCGCGGGGGTCGGGCCGGGGCTGACATGCCGATGCATAAAATGACGCAAGATGACGTCGTGTGTGCGTTCCGACGTCATCGCGCGTCATTTCAAAAGGTGTCTGAAAAAGGATATAGATAGATTAAGTGAATGGGCTAAAATTTGAGATGGAGTATAATGTAGGAAAATGTGAACTTGTCCACTTTGGCAATGTTGGGAGGCCATATCTTCAAGAACTGTATTTTCTTTTAAAAGTTGAAAGGACATTACATTATTTAGACACTTGGGAATTTTTAAAAAGGGGTCATAATTTCACCTTGGAATATGAACAAACACGGAGCTGCCTTAGGGAGATTGAATAGACAATAAAAGTTTTTAAAAATTGAAGTAAAAAATTATTTAAACATGTTCCCTCATGTGACAGTGTTGCATGAGCTGGAACATGTTTGTGAAGTTTACCAAACTTATTTATTAATTTTATAAAACCTTCAGGAAACCTCATCCCGCCCATGGATGAGGTTTCCTAGAAATCGCGAAGGCCGCTTGGGCTCTTCGCCTGTCCGCCAACCTTAAGGTTGCACGGGCGGTATTGTAAATGAGGTAAATTACTTTCTTAATGGCCTTAATAAGCCTTTGACAGTTTGGTGGGCATGCAGCCGCCTCTGGTGTGTGCCCGCTGAACGCAGTATCGCCCATCTCTGCAGAGACCCTATTTGTTTGTCCTGTGTTTGTTTGTGTGCGTGTGTGTGTGTGTACTGGGGAATTTTAAAAGGGATGAACAGTTACACTTCCAGGTTACAAATTGTGTGTTAACTAATTCTTGGTTTAAAATAGTTTTGTTTTATTATAAATCAATCATTCTGAGTTTATTGAAAGAAGCCTGGTTAAAGTCTCTTTTATTCTGGGTCTAACAGTTGCAAAGGTAAATAATCAGCCATTTTGGTAAGCGTATTAAACATTTACACTACTGGTACGACCTGTGAAGTAGTGGGGCTTGATAAACTGCATACTCCTCCTATCCAGATGATAACAGCAGGAAGAATTGAAAAGCAGCATCTTATCTAAAGGGTAAGAGATTGCAGAACTCTGAGGTACAGAGGAATCTGGATGTCCTGGTACACAAATCACAAAAAGCAGGTACCGCAAGTGGTCAGAAAGGCAAATGAAATGTTGTCATTTATTGTAAAGGGGAATAGAATATAAAAGCAGGATGTTTTGTTTCAGTAGTACAGGGTATTGGTGAGACCACATCTGGAGTACTGTGTACAGTCTCTTTATTCAAAAAAGGACATAATTGCATTAGAAGCAGTTCAAAGATGGTTCACTCGACTGATTCCTGGGTTGAGGGGGTTGTCTTATGAGGAAAGGCTGGGCAGTTTGGGCCTGTATCCATTGGAGTTTAGAAGAATGAGAGGTGGTCTTATTGAAACATCTAAGGTCCTGAGAGGGCTTGACAGAGTGGATGCTGAAAGGATGTTTCCTCTTGTGGGAGAGACCAGAACTAGGGGACATAGCTTAAGAATAAGGGGTCCCCCATTTAAGACAGAAATGAGGAGAATTTTTTTCTCTCAGAGGGTCGTGAGTTTGTGGAACTCCCTTCCCAGAGAATGGTAGAAGCAGGGTCATTAAATTTTTTTAAGGCAGCAGTAGATAGATTCTTGACCAACAAGAAAATCAAAGGATATCAGGGGTAGGTGGGAAAGTGGCATTGAGGCTACAATCAGATTAACCATGATCCTACTGAATGACAGAACAGGCTCAAAGGGGCGAATGGCCTACTTTTGCTCCTAATTCATATTTTTGTATGTATGTAAGCCTCTCCAGTCTTCTTGTTGGTAATAGATGTATATTTCAATTATATTACTTACCTTGGAGAATTTTGGGCTATTCCCTTCTTAGATTCTTGTTTTACAGCATAATTATCATGTAGGCAATATCACTTTTAGCAAATAGTGATGTGATAGAAGTTTCAATGGCTCAGAGAACAAGCTAAATCAACCAGAACTAAATTAATCTGACCTCTTTCTTTTGCTAACAGATGCCTGGCTTCTCATCTTAATACATCTATTACTACACAATGCACTTGCATGATTGAGAACAGAATTTAAGCCCCATTTAGATTACAGCTAATTATATTAAACAGGCAGGCACTTTCCTTTCAAATTAGCTTAAAAAAATAAAGATGAGGATTGATTACAATATGAAGCTGATAAAATGGATTTACTGTAAATCACACTGTGCCTTATAAACTGATGGCTCATCTAAAAGTAGCAATCTACGTATTTGAACTGTAACCAGAAAAAGAGGCATAACAAGAGCTATCAAAAATGTTGAAAGTGTTCAGTTTGTTGACCTCAGCTGGGTAGCAGTTGTGTAGCACAACTGGCCTCAGCACCCTTAGGCTAACAGGGGGAAAGTCAGCCATAGGCCATGCTCCTGGCTGATAACCAGCAATCTCCTCCTGGACCCTCCCCTCTCCACCCTCGCCACCTCCCCCCCAACCATCCACCATCACCACCACCCCTGACCTGCTGTCTGCTGCCAAGTAGCCTGTCAGCATTCATGGACAATAGTACTTCAACCAGAAAGCCTTCTGACAGGCATGCAGCCACGCTTTTTACCCTCTCTGCTTTTGATAGCACACTGACACTTCCTTTGAAGGCTGTGGAGGAACAGCTATCAGAGATACTTTGGCAGTGCATGCCACCTCAGATAATTACTGATTTGTAATATTCACAAATGAGGTGATTTAAACTACTGGTGGGAAACAGGCAGACAGCAGCCCATTTTTCCCAGTTTAAGGTCCAAGTGTATTTGGGGCAAGTGCCAAATGAGCATCTTACTACAAGTCACCAAAGACCACTAGTTTGGTCGCTCACTGGCCAGTACAAATTAGGTGGACAGAGCTCCGATCCACACATCACAAATAGCCAACCCTCCCCTCTACCCCCACCTCACGTAAAACAGGCATACATGTTGGCTGCCCATTCAAAAACTGGCCATGAGGGCTGAGTGGCAACATAAATGGGACAGTCAGTAACCTGCTGCCACATTCAGATTGCTACTACCCTGGTTATGTCAGTCAGAGGGAGTTTAATCTCAATGTTTTGTCCCTGTTGGAAGCACTGACAGTTAGAAACTCCTAATATTAATGGGCTATAAAATTACACCTAATGGAAACTAAACTGCTAAATGTATTCCCCTTCCTTAAGGATCATAAAACAAAAAGCTAATGATTTAGATATTTGCAACTGAATACAGTGGAAAGCCTTTTGTAGGTTATATTACCCTACAATACTTTGAAACTTGTCACAAAACAATCACTACAGAGATCACCATGCTTAAGCACAGAGCAAAAGATCATGCTGGTCACTTCTATTTGTGATGGTTTTGCTTTTAGCCTGGGATTAATCTCATGCAGAAGTGGCTTTTGGTCTTTCAATGCATTCATAAGATGAATGAACTTCCTTTTATGTCTTTTGGGAAGCATTCTGGCTGTGTTAGAATTGAGTTATTAGTTGCTGACCCTTTCTGCCCACACAGCCCATGGACACTCCCGTTAGTGTGAGTTCAATATGGCCAGCTAGCCCATTATCACCTCATATTTGCCTTATTTAAATACAAATCAATGACCTTTAGCTTTCAAAGTCAACCAGCATATGCATAACAACTTGTCTGTAACATTATTCTGCTGTCACTTTTTCTCATGTGAATGATTTGGTACAAACTGCAATTCGAAATACTCAAAAATTTAACACCGACTTTCCTCAACATCTATCCTCTTTCTCACTTCCCTTATATTCAATGTCCAAATCCTAAAGCATATTTTATTTGTAAACAAGCCACAGCGGTGCTTAATAAAATTCACTATCAAGGCCAAAGTTTAAGTTCAATGCACTACATTTGAAATAGAGGGAAATGGATAATCCTTTTTATGTACATCTGTTACTATGGTTACCTTTCAAGGTCATATGTCAGTAGGTTGAAGCTTAACACAGAGACACAAATTTTCTCCTCAAAAATTCAACAGTGCTGATCATAAAGGAATTAGAGGACACTTTGAGCCAAGCAGAAAGCATTACATTTTTTATGAACTATATTGTGTAAAAAGCATCTTCCTTAAAAAAAGTTCAGGGTAACTGCATGATCTGTCCGCTTTAGGAAATACTTCATCCCTTTCATCCAATTGGCAGAATGGTTATAGAGTTTAACAAAAGTAGTCATCAAGAGAACCGATCTGCTTATTGCTGTCAAATCAGCTGCAACAGCACGTGTTTCCCTGTTTTGCTGGCAACAGCACACCAACCACCAAATTTCCCCATCTGCCAGCAGAAATGCCACCAGGCTGTTAGTAGTGAACTGATCCGAAGACTGACAGGCCTACCTTCATGGGTAACCTGCTTTTGACTTCTGGAGCTTCCATTCGATTGCGCTGTTGATGCATTGACATACTCTTAATAAACATGGCATTACTGCAGTAACAAACTAATCAAGTTGGGGTCAAGGCACACCAAAACAGTTCTAAATCACTGGACCCCAGTCCCAATATAGAAGTGAGGCATGAGAAAAATTAATGAGTAAAAGGAGTAAGATTGTCTTTCCAGCAATGTTTAGCTAGAACCCATCTGATCATTAGAGTTAAAACAAATTGATGCCTCAAGCACAGTTTATAGGCACTAATTGAACAGTGAAATGCACTGAAGAACACCACATTAGTCATTTTTCAGCACTGGTGTTACTGATATGCATTTTGCTGCCATTTCATTAGGAACATACTGCCTCAATACACTAATCATATGCTCAGTCACAGAACAATCAGTACATTGAGCATCTGCAAGCTGTGCCCCCACAGCTAAAGCTGATAAGATATCTGTTCTTTTGAGTAACCTCAATTATATAGGAGGCATTTCATGGTTGATCCTAATGACCAAATGCTTATCACTGACCCATCAAGTGTCAGTGACTGCCATATGGTTTAACATTACGTAGGCTGCTTTCTGCTGTCACTGCTATCGACTTCAGATGGGAAATACTCAGCAACAAATTGTCTCTGAACACTAACTACGTCAAGAAAAAATGGCATTTTGTCAACATCCTGTATTAAAAAAAATCTATAGCAACTTTAACAGGGTTAACAATCATAAGCCAGAACTGTACATTCGTCATAGTAACAAAATTAAACAAGTTGTTAAATGTCCTTTTGAAATTTGCAAATATTTACTGTTGTTTTCGCCTGCCATTATTAAAGTAGCACTGTCCTGGGAGTTTACCTCATTTACCCCAGCAACAGCTCGTCAATGTAATGAAGGAATATTTGTGCAGCATACTATCCTAACTAGGTTTTTTAACATTTTTGACAAGTTTTTTCATTTAAAATCGAAAAACAGCGCAGCTAATTGATGCTTTGATGATTTCAGTTCAATGAACTGTTCAGTGCAATGTATTATTTTTACCTGTTTAAAAATACAATATTTTCCTTTGCATTAAATTCACAAGTACAAATGACATGAAGGTCACCTTTCTCATGGATTTCACAACATTAACTTGCAATTTGCATCAGCATTAATTTAAATCACCTACTGAATATCTAAATGTCACAAGTGTTCTGAAATTTGCATACCTGTAACTTTGTTGCATCTTAAATGAGAATTACATGTGCAATGTAACATTTAGAATATTCTCTGAATCCTTTAATATAGTTGCTTTGATCTTTTGATCTGTGCTAAACTTACAATCTTTTTTAACATTCATTTTTAGGAAGTGAACATCGCTGGCAAGGTCAACATGTATTGCCCATCCCTAATTGCTCGAGAAGGTGCTGGTGAGTTACTGTCTTGAACCACTGCACCCACCTCTAGGTACACCCACAATGCTGTTAGGAAGAGAGTGCCAAGATTTTGACCCAGTGGCAGTGAGGGAACAGCGATATATTTCCAAGTCAGAGTGGTGTGTAACTTGAAGGGGAACTTGCAGGTGGTGGTGCTCCCATGCTGCCCTTGCTCATCCTGGTGGTAGAGTTTGCCGGTTTGGAAGATGCTGCTGAAGGAACTGTCGTCGATTGCTTGGTGAATATGGTCTATCGTACATACTGCTGGTACTGTTTACAGTGGTGGAGGACGTGAATGTTTAAGGTGTTGAGTGGGATGCCAATCATGTCTTGGATAGTGTTGCGCTTCTTGAGTGTTGTTGGAACTGCACTACAGGCAAATGGAGAGTACTCCATCACACTCCTGACTTAAGCCTTCTGGATGCTGGACAGGGTTTTTTTTATTCATTCACGGGGTGTGGACTTCGCTGGCTGGGCCAGCATTTATTGCCCATCCCTAATTGCCCTTGAGAAGGTGGTGGTGAGCTGCCTTCTTGAACGGCTGATTTCCATGTGGTGTAGGTACACCCACAGTGCTGTTAGGAAAGGAGTTCCAGGATTTTGACCCAGCGATAGTGAAGGAACGGCGATATGTTTCAAAGTCAGGATGGTGAGTGACTTAGAGGGGAACTTCCAGGTGGTGATGTTCCCATCTACCTGCTGCCCTTGTGCTTCTAGATGGTAGTGGTTGTTGGTTTGGAAGGTGCTGTCAAAGGAGCCTTGGTGAATTCCTGCAATGCATCTTGTAGATGGTACACACTGCTGCTACTGTGCGTCGGTGGTGGAGGGAGTGAATGTTTGTGGATGTGGTGCCAATCAAGTAGGGTGCTTTGTCCTGGATGGTCAAGCTTCTTGAGTGTTGTGGGAGCTGCACTCATCCAGGCAAGTGGGGAGTATTCCATCACACTCCTGACTTGTGACAGGCTTTGGGTAGTCAGGAGATGGGTTACTCATCACATGAATCCCAGCCTCTGACCTACTCTTGTAACCAAAGTATTTATATGGCTAGTCCAGTTCAGTTTCTGGTCAATGGTAACCCCCAGGATGTTGATAGTGGGGGATTCAGTGATGCTAATGCCATTGAACATCAAGAGGCGATGGCTGGGTTGTCTCTTGTTGGAGATGGTCATTGCCTGACACTTGTGTGGCACGAATGTTACTTGCCACTTGTCAGCCCAAGCCTGGATATTGTCCAGGTCTTGCTGCAGTTGGACATGGACTGCTTCAGCATCTGAGGATCATCAGCAAACATCCCCACTTCTAACCTTATGATGGAAGGAAGGTCATTGGTGAAGCAGCTGAAGATGGTCGGGCTGAGGACACTACCCTGAGGAACTCTTGCGGTGATGTCCTGGAGCTGAGATGACTGACCTCCAACACCCACAACCATCTCCCTTTGTGCCAGGTATTACTCCAACCAGCATAGAGTTTTCCCCCTGAGCCCCATTGACTCTAGGTTTGCTAGGGCTCCTTGATGTCACACTCTGTCAAAAGCGGCCTTGATGTTAAGGGCAGTCACTCTCACCTCACCTTGGCAGTTCAGCTCTTTTGTCCATGTTTGAACCAAGGCTGTAATGAGTTCAGGAGCTGAATGGCCCTGGTGGAACCCAAACTGGGCATCATTGAGCAGGTTATTGCTAAACAAATGCCGCTTGATAGCACTGTAGATGACCCTTTCCATTATTTTACTGATGATGGAGAGTAGACTGATGGGGCGGTAATTGGCTGGGTTGGATTTGTCCTGCTTTTTGTTTACAGGACATACCTGGCAATTTTCCACATAGCTGGGTAGATGCCAGTGTGTTGCTGAACTGGAACAGCTTGGCTAGGGGTGCGGCAAGTTCTGGAGCACAAGTCTTCAGTACTATTGCCGGAATAGTTTGGGGAGCCAGGAGGTGAGATACTCACCACAGAATTCCTATCCTACTCTTGTAACCATAGTATTTATAAGGACAGTCCAGTTAAACTTGTGATCAATGGTAACTGGCCAAGATGTTGATAGCGGGTGATTCAGCGATGCTAATGTCTTGGAATGCCAAGCAGAGGTGGTTAGATTCTCTCTTGTTGGAGATGGCCATTGCTTGGCACTTGCGTGGCACAAATGTTTCTTGCCTCTTATCAAAGCCTGAATGTTGTCCAGGTCTTGCTGCATGCAGTCGTGGAATACTTCAGTTACTTGGGAGTTGCGAATGGTACTGAACAATGTGCAATCATTGGTAAACATCTGCATTTATGAACACTGGGGGCAAAACCATTGATGAAGCAACTGAAGGTTTCTGGGCCAAGGACACTGCCCTGAGGAACTCCGGCAGTGATGTTCTGGGGCTGAGGTAATTGGCATCTAGCAACCATAAATATCTTCCTTTGTGCTAAGTATGACTCCAACCAATGGAAACTTTTCCTCCTGATTCCCATTGCCTTCAATTTTGCTAGGAATTCTAGATGCCACACTTGGTCAAATGCTGCCCTGATGTCAACTGCACATTGCAACACTTTCATTAAAATGACACTCCTTCGCGCTTTTTTCCTCAGGTGTTTTCCTAGAAATAAGTTATCATTTCTGTAAGAAAAATTTCGGTCCACATTCCTAATAACGGGTGAGTTGGTGCTAACGCAATTTGCCCAATATAGGGAGTTCAAGGTAAAACTGCATCTTTGCTACTGATTATTACAATAGTGTCACTGTAGCACCTAGAGGGAAGTACTGAGTGCAGTGTATGTTTTGGGAGACAGGGTAACTGCAAAAACAAATTGGTGTCTTTAAGGGGAGTAAACAGCGCATTGTATAACATCTCTTTCAAGGTGATAATTCTCCTCTGAGGCAAAGGGCCAGATTTTGAGGGAGCAGGGTATAACATGGTGTGTCCCATTAGTTAGATTTGTTTGTGCACACTTAGATTTTAAAGTGGAAGTGTGAGCTGTAATACCATGGCAAGGACTAAAGGGCATCTGGGATCTTCAAAACAACTGAAAAGTTCTTCTTAACCAATGAGATTAAAGGAATGAGAAGGAGGGTGAAGTGCAGCGGGTGAATTAATGTCAAATCAGGCGCAGAAAGGGATATAAGGAGGGGGAAAGGAAGATTGGACCAAAAGAAGAAAAAAAACAGAAAGAAATTTTAAAATCCCTGAAACAATTTACAACCTGAAGGAATGATACTCCATACTTATAATTGTTCATTTTCTGGGCAAGAAACAGTGGTTGGCAGTCACTGGTAATTATCAAGTCGTTATGGGTTACTTAAGCTGTTAATTACTGAATCTAGTTTTCTGTGGTGAGGATAATGGGCAATTAATTTGCATAATACCTTAAATATTAATTTATTCCATCATCTACAAGCCGCACAGCAGCAACTCACCAGGCTTCTTTCACAGAACCTTCCAAATCCATGACCTCTACCTCCTACCAAAACTACCACCTGCAAGTTTCCCTCCAAATAACACATCACCCTGACATGGAACCATATTGACATTCTTTTATTATCACTGGGGCAAAATCCTGGAACTCCCTCCCGAGCAGCACAGCGGGAGGCCCTTCACCACATGGACTGCAGCGGTTCAAGAAGGCAGCTTACCATCGCCTTCTCAAGGACAATTAGGGATGGGTAATAAATGCTGGCCTAGCCAGTGACACCCATATCCCATGAACGAATAAAAAAAGCCTGTCCCAAAGTGTCTGGGGACTGCAAGACTTTAATGCACCAAAGGGTGCAAGTGGTGCCTGATGCAGATATTGAAATAAACTGTTGAACTGCAAAGCCTCATTCAGTGGTGTCGGAGAGCTGGGCACTGGGGTCAGCAAACCTGATTTGTAACACACTTTTAGTGTTTAAAACAAAACCTTCAGAAAATGTATCCTAAAGCATACTAAGTTTGCAGTGCCTCCCTTTAGTCATAGGATCCACTAATACGACTTCTGTGAAATGCTCTTGCATGAGCTTTGTGCCATTGCAGCTGCAGTTAGCCTAATTCTCCATAATATTTTCTCGCTGTCCTAACCACTCAATGCAGTTAATGCAGTAAAGGAAAATGTACGATTCCTATACATTATGCAAACTGCAGAAGTATTGCGTACCTTAGCAAGCAAATACAAAGTATTGCTTAGATCTAATTGTGTTTTTCCCCCCAAAACATGAATCTGCAACCTGGAGCAGGGTGAGCTAGTGGAGATGTCATGAGCCATTCCAGCATAATCCCATCATTTCTTACTTTAAAACTATCTGCTTGCAGATCTTGTTGATACATGTAATAGCGTTATAACTTTAAGTAACCCTCCTCTGCACTGGACATTCAGCCTCTGAAACCAATAGGTTGATCCATTAAGTAAACACATTTGAAAAACCTGTTTGTGATTACTTTTAACTATTTTTGAAGTTTGTGGACAAACCTGCCTATAAAGCAACTCTCACAGGCATCATTCAAATTTAGCTGGCATTATTACCATAGAGCACTGGTAATACATAAAGCATGGATGCGTGTAGTGGCAGTAAGCACAAAGGGCCAGACCTGGAGCCACCCCTTAACACGAGTGCAACTGTTTAGCAATACCGGCCCCGTATGGAATCGGAGGCTGAAGCCAGCTGAAGCTTAATTGTGATTGTAATGGAAACAATAACTCTTCTTCTAAATAAAGGGTACCACAAAAATACAAGAGACCACAGCACAACATTACTGTAATCCATGAGATGCCCAGAATACTGAGAAATACATCCTTTTGAGAGTTTAAAAATATACAAATTGCGAAGTGTAGTCACTGTAGCAAAAGTTTTTACACAAAACATGTTTGAGTCCATTATCTTTGACATTGGACATTAACTGAGATACATACATTGCTTTGACTGACCCACATGGCAAAGATGGTCAATTTATATCATGACAGTAACAACTGCCCAGAGTCAATGTATCATTTCTTTTTATTTCAGCTCATAGCAGTAAACATGACTTGTGCACCATTTTTCCTCACACAGTAATGGATTCTTCTTAATGGACCTAAACTGAATATGTTTTCAATGCCATTCTGAGTGAGGGCAGAAGTCTAGCAGGATGCAGCTAGCAGGATTCAAAGACTGTAGAGGAGAATTAGTTTGATCTGATGAACACTATCATACCCACCATCACTCCCCCAAAATTTATATTTGAAATATCGATGAAAAGATAGCTGTTTTGGGCATGTCAGAAATAGTAATATATTACATATCTCAGTGCATCACAGTAATTTAGATTTTAAATGAATTAAAGCACAGACCCACTTTAGGACACAGTGAGAGGACTTTGGTTCTCCTAGTGAATTCACAGACACAGTAGTCACTCTATGGAACAGGCTCCCCAGGAAGACAATGAGAGTAAATACTGTTGATTATTTCATATGCGAATTACATAGATTTTTTTCAGAAAGTAATATTTTGGGTTTACAATATTTGGGTAACTTGAGACATTACATGTGTGAAGTGCAGCATGTTTTTTTTTACTCATTCATGGGATGCGGGCTTCGCTGGCTGGGCCAGCATTTATTGCCCGTCCCTAGTTGCCTTTGAGAAGGTGCTGGTGAGCGACCTTCTTGAACTGCTGCAGTCCATGCGTTGTGGGTACACCCACAGTGCTGTTAGGAAGTTCCAGGGTTTTGATCCAGCGACAGTGAAGGAACGGCGATATATTACCAAGTCAGGATGTGTGACTTGGAGGGGAACTTCCAGGTGGTGGTTTTCCCATCGACTTGTTGCCCTTGTCCTTCTAGGTTGTAGTGGTCATGGGTTTGGAAGGTGCTGCCGAAGGAGCCTTGGTGAATTCCTGCAGTGCATCTTGTAGATGGTACACACTGCTGCTACTGTGCGTCGGTGGTGGAGGGAGTGAATGTTTGTGGATGTGGTGCCAATCAAGTGGGCAGCTTTGTCCTGGATGGTGTGAAGCTTCTTGAGTATTGTGGGAGCTGCACTCATCCAGGCAAGTGGGAAGTATTCCATCGCACTCCTGACTTGTGCCTTGTAGATGGTGGACAGGCTTTGGGTAGTCAGGAGGTGGGTTACCTGTCGCACAATTCCTAACCTCTGACCTGCCCTTGTAGCCAAAGTATTTATATGGCTAGTCCAGTTCAGTTTCTGGTCAATGGTTACCCCCAGGATGTTGATAGTGGGCGATTCAGTTGATTCAGTGACGGTAATGCCATTGAACATAATTGTTTGGGAGAAACAGGTGTCTTTGGACATGTAGTTCCCAAAGCTCTCCACTGGAAATTCCTTTCTTCCTACAAGCACCAATCTCAGGAGAGAAAAGGAGCTTCTCTTCGCAGAACAAAAATGGAATGAAAATCAGAGTATTCCCAGCTTGCTGTCACACACCCAGCAGTTTCATAAACTTGAACACAGGTCTGGTAACATGTGGATAAAAGCTGCTAGACGCTGCCAGGCCTACTGAGTTTTTCCAGCATTCCCTGTTTTTATTTCTGGTAACATGTGGTTCTGTCACTTGGTCGGGAATAGTGCATGGTGGGAGAGAAGGCAGCAGACTTAAGTGGATAGATCTTGATCAAGTGTAAAACGGGCGATATCAAGTCAAGTTCCCGCTTTACATCTCTGCCAATTTCTAGTGACATTGACCCCAAAGTTGAGATCTACCCAAAGGAAACAGGAGAAAAACAATTTACAAAGTGAGGAGAATGGGAAACCAAATATATTAAATTTTCCAATAGCTTCACTATTGCCTTTATTTCATTTCCTAAAGTTGAGCCAATTCCTGCAAATTTATTGCTTATTAAAATATTTCCCTGAATTTTATTTTTTGTTAAAAAAAATCATGCTGAATCAAGGTTTGACTGAAAATGTTTAACTCAACTTCCAGCAATTTGAATGAAACGATCCAATACCTGATAAAAAAAGAAGCTGCAGCTGAAGTGCCAGAAGAAATCCTGCCGGGTAGTAATGAATTCTGAGAGGCTGGTGGGCCCGTTGCCCAGGCTTGGCTGCTGCTGTTTGGTGGGATGATGGCTTCTTGAGACAAACCTTCTTTTCCACTGTCTGTCATTGTTGTCTGTGCCTAAAAATGAAAAATAAATAGCAAACGATGGATGACAGACTAACTTGTTAAGCATTTTGCTTTATATCATTGTTGGTTAGCTCCCTTATTCGTTGCAGAGGTTACAACAGTGACAACTAAAATTAATTAAGGTGGACAAGCATGTCTTACATTGCCCAGTATTAGAGGTTACAACCATGAATTTACTAGTCAAGCAGCATGCAACTAAGAGGCTTTGGTCAGAGTAATGCACAGTTAAACAGTCTGACAACCATGAAGTAATGGAGAAATATAAACCGATTCCCATTATTGTCACACATTTTATCATTCAATTGCAGAGCTGTTTGCCTTTTGTTATGAATATCTGCCATACATGGTTTCTCAGTAGTCCATCACCTCGGGTTACCACCTATTTAACTGGTCGCTCATACAAGTGAAATGAAATATACAAGGTCATTCAACTTTCTTTTTTGGAAATGCCTTTGTTTCTCTAAACACTGTCAGTGTTTTGTAAAAATATGATCAATTTTAAAATGATAAATATTGCACTCCTATTGAACAGACATCACTGAATGCCTTCCAAGCACAGCTGTTCCTGGTTTTAACAATTGAGATATATGTATGTACACACACAGAGACACACACACGCACACACATGCATACACAGATATACACACACACACACAGATACACTCCCATACACTGGTACACACACATGCACAGATACATACATACACACACACACGGATACACATACACAGAGACACACACATATAAACACAGAGATACACATACACATACATAGATACACACATACACACACAGATACACACGTACACAAGGACACATACAGATATACAGAGACACACACACACACATATAAACAGATATAAACACACACACATTATCCAAAGTAAATGCGTGCATCCATGGAAAGAGATACTTTGGAACAAAGCTGAGGAAAGGACAAAATAAAACATCTTTAAAATGACAGATGTGGCATTAATTAGGAAAGCATTCCCAGTTCTCTTTTTTTGTGAAAAGCACATATGTATGATCATTATGGTTGTTACAATCTCAGGACACAATGGTAGCAACTGAGCATTTATTTCCTTGTAACTTGACTAGTCAGAACTATACTGAGACAGCTAATACAGTAGGTTAATTTCACACGGTCAATGTGTTAATACGGATGAAAGAGTTTCAGATACATATGCTTCTTCTATACTAATTTAATTCTTCCTTTCATCAGTTGAATCAATAAGCACATACTTATTAAGTTTTAGATAAGATTGACACTTTAGATCAACTTTAAAGACCTTGGAGATTAATCCAGGAACATGCAGAAATAGATTAAATATATCTAAGGAGATTAGCTACATAATGCTGACCATATGAAGCAAAGGAGTCAAAAGCTACACACACCGACCACTACTGAGGCTGTAGCTCATTCTGAACAATGTTTCCCAACCTACCAATTAAGGCCATGCTCTCATCTTTACTGGACCACTGTGACTATTCTTGGCACGGCCTCTTACAGATTATATCCCCTTGGCCCATTCAAGTTTCCAGAAATACTACAGCAGTTAATCCTCATTTCCAAGTGCCTTCCATAAGAATGTCAATGGATAGCAGTACTAGGCCAGTAATTTGTAAAGTAAAACTATACATCAAACAGTCTCAGTCACTCTGTCAAAGTCAACGAACGGAAACATGCAGCAGTTGAATGGAAAGGGTGTCTTATGTGGGCTGTTAATCATGAAAAGCAACCTCCTGGGGGAAAAAACTAACTAATAAAAGCTGTCAACAGTTTTTAAATTCTGTTGTTTGAATTCCCAGTCTTCTACGATATGCGTATAACCTTTAGTCCACCATCAGTCTGAAGCCATGTCATTGAACAGGGGCATAATGTGTGGCTGCTGCTAATCATTTGTTCAGTGCACAGGGGCAGTAAAAATCCATGTAGTGCAGGTAAAACTATAGAGACATTCATTGTTTCTTAGATCTTCTTTACCTAATGTCATTAAAATTGCCCAAAGATATATCAATTTCTAGCAATGAATTTCCATTTGCTGTTGAGTGCGATGCCTCAGGCCCTCCAGATAAAACTTCGGAAAAGAACCGTTCATAACAAAAGCACACTCTTTTGCTCAACAACAAAACAAAAGAAAAATCAACTGGGCATCTTTTAAAGTACACTGCAAAACATTTTTTTAACTCACAAAGTCCAGCAGTTTCTTTTGCCTGTGTGCCTCCTATTTTCCTCTCTAATTATACAAACCTGCTTTGTGTCAGTGAGTGTGTATATCAATCCCATCACTGAGCAAGAACAGAGCCAACTGATTTCTGCAAATTGCTTTATTGTTTTACAATCAATGCCTCCTACCACCCTACATTTAAATATTAAATTGTATAAAGTGATTTTTAATTTGCTGGTATTTCATGCAATATATATAAGGTTGCTAGTATTACTCTCTCTCTAAAGATAGGTTTTGGAATGAAACACACAGTATTGTCACAAGAATTAATGCTGTGGACAACAGAATACTGTTTACTTACAGAACCATCATTTTTTTTATTGTCACATTTAACTTGAAGGCCAAAATGGCTAAGGGAAGTGTTTCATTGTTTACTAAGTGACGCACATTTGCAATGTCGTAATTTTTACTCATCCCTGTGCATTGACAGAAGATACACATTACAGAAGTGAGAAATTTAACAAGTCTGTGACAACCTCAGGGATTTGTTCAGATGTAGGTACGTAATTCTAAAGTCCTGAATAAGCTTGGTCCTGCATTTTACAGCCTTCTCCTCAGCCACAAGCCTAGGACAAGAACTAAACCCCCTTTGTTGTGAATTCATCATCGGTGTACAGTGAAACTGTAAGTTTAATAATATTTGAACAGACAAATACTTTCTAAATTACCCATAACTGGCTGACGGAAAATGTGCAATGTCTGCTTTCAAATGAAGTCACTTATTCAGTTAAGTACTCAATGCAAATATAGAACCACAGGAGCGGAACATTCAGCCCTCGATCATGTTCCACCTTTTAATCATCTCATGATCAGTATCTCAACTCCATTTGCCCACCTTTGATCCATATCCCTTGAGAGCATTACCTAACAAAAATCTATCAATCTCATCTTTAAATTTAAATTGGCCTGACTTCTATGGCCCTTTTGGAAGAGAGATTTCCAGATTTCCACTACCCAACTATTGTGTTGCTTTTCTAGTGATTTCACTCTATCACTGGTACTGCATCATTCAAAAACACAACTTCACTTTCCACATATACACTGATGACACCCAGCTCTACCTCATCACCACCTCTTGACCCCTCCACTGTCGCTAAATTGTCAGACTGCTTATCCAACATCTGACAGTGTGGGGAGACAGTGGTATAGTAGTAATGCTAATGGACTAGTAATCCAGAGGCTCAGGTTAATCCTCTGAGGCCACAGGTTCAAATCCACCATTACAGCTGGTGGAATTTAAAATTAATTAATAAATCTGGAAATAAAAGATTGTCTCAGTAATGGCAAAGCTATCAACTGTTGTAAAAACACATCTGATTCCCACTAAAGTCCTGTAAGATGTAGCTTGGTCCTACATCTTACAGTTTTCTCCTAAGCCATAAACCTCCCTTTAGGGAAGGAAATTTGCTATCCTTACCTGGTCCAGTCTATATGTGACTCCAGATCCACAGTAATCTGGTTGACTCTTAACCTCCTTCTGAAATGGCCTAGCAAGCCATGGAGGGATTTAAAAATGCAATTAGGGATGAGCAACAAATGTTGACCTTGCCAGAGATGCCCACATCCCATGAAAGAATGAAAAAATTACTGGATGAGCAGAAATTTGTCCAACTCAATATTGAGAAAACTGAGGCCACTGTCTGTGGTTCCTGCCACAACCTCTACTCCTTCTTCCTGGCAACTGAGGCTGAACCAAACTTTGTATCAGGTTTGACCCTGAGATGAGCTTCCAACCAGATATCTGCACCATCACTAAGGCCGCCTATTTCCACCTCCAAAACATTGCCAGACTTCACCCCTGCCTCAGCTCAACTCTCATCCATGCCTTTGTAACCTCGAGACTTGATTATTCCAACAAAAACCTGGCTGGTCTCCCACTTTCTAGCCTCTGTAAACTTCACATTATCCGAAACTCCGCTGCCCATGTCCTAACCTGCTCTAAGTCCCATTTCACCCATCATCCCTATGTTTGCTGATCTACACTGACTCTGGGTTAAGCAACACCTCGATTTTAAAATTCTCACCATTGTTTCCAAATCCCTCCTTGGCCTCACCCTTCCCTAGCTCTCTAATCTCCTCCAGCCCTGTAACCCTTTGCGATATCTGTGTCGCTCTAATCCTGTCCTCTTGAGCATCCTTGATTTTAATTACTCCATCTAGGCCCAAAGCTCTGTAATTCTCTCCCCAAACTTCTCAGTCTCTCTATCTCACTTTACTCCTTTAAAACCTAACACTTTGACCGGGCTTTTGGTCACCTGTCCTAACATCTCCTGACGCGGCATAGCGTTACAGTCTGTTTTATAATGCATCTGTGATGCACGTGGGAAATTTTGTTGCATTAAATATAAGTTGCTGTTGTTGTGCGGCCATAGGGTTTCACTCTCAGAGTACCTTGTCTCTGCTGCTCCTCTTCAGGCATATGCCAATTGCTAAGGTCATTCCAGCTCCTTAGTCCTTCTCAACTTGTGGGGCAGGGAAACAAAAAAATTGAGTGCAGTGAGGCTGGCAGCACTTTGGTGAAGTATAGTGCAAGTACCCGTAAAATCCTCACAAAGAAAATTGCGATCAAATTTCAGAAATCTCAGTTGCATGTCACTCAGGTAATTGGGTCCGTGCTGCACCTACATTTTTGGGTGTAGATCTACGCCAGTGGAAATGCAAGAATCCAGGTGCTGAATTTTACAGGGAGGGTGGTGGGGATGGGGGATGATGGCAAGTCTACCTTAAAAAAGGCTGCCCCGCAGTAATATTACTGGGTGGCCTTAACCAGCAGAGAGTAGGACTTCTGCCCCTCGATCTGATTGGCCAGCAACTCTTGCAGTCCCAGTGGTGCCAGAACTCAGTCGTGGGTGCTGCTGGGACTGCAAGCAGACTCACGAGCATGACTGATGATGACTGGGCCCAAATAATTCCCAGTTTTTTTGGGCGGGGAGGAATTAGGCTCCTTAGGGAAGGCGCTGAGGTGGTGAGGGTGGCTTTTTGGGGTCAGGTGGGGAGGCATAAAGGGAACTACAATCTTGGGGGGTGCCCTGATGCACAAAGGGCACCCTTCAAAAGAATGTAAGCCCCCCTTTCCTTCCTGCCCTTTCGCCAACTTTGGTTATAAAATTGACTTCCTGCTCTCGCCCGCCTTCCTCTGCCCAGTGTATTATGGCAGTGGAGTTGGATTGAGGTCCTTAAGTGGCCACTAAAGGGTCTCCATAGGCCTAAGGGCTGGTGAGCTAGTGGGCACCTTACCCACCCTCCGTATGATGGGGACTGGGTCGGGGGTTGTGTGGAAAGCACCCGTCATATTTTACATGCTCTCCCACTGAAAACTCGCCCAGCAGGGGGGTGAAGCGTAAAATTCAGCCCCAGGAAAATCAAAAAAAGCTGGTCTTTTACATGGGAGCAGGGCGGCGTAAATGAATAGCAGAAGCAATCACCGCATATATCTTAGAAGCGCCTCAAACAATGGAGGAAATTTGTGCGTATTCGTGTTTCCATGTAAAGCCAACGAAACTCAGTAATGCGCAAATTCCCTCACTTAAATATTGGCGCAATGCTACATTCACAGGATACTTATCACAAAGCTTTCCAGGAAATTCTGGACCAAAGGGCAGAATTTGTAGGTTGACGTACGGACGTAAAATCACGCGGGATGACGTTGGGCGAGTGTCCCACGTCATCCCACACTTGCGCGATATTACAGTCGGCGGGTGCACGCAAAAGTCGGAAGCACGCCCTCTGACAACTAAGAGGCCTATTAAGGTCATTAAAGTTGTAATTGTCTCCGATTTTTTTCTGGTCCGTCCAACCCTTACACTTGGCGGACGGGTGAATCGGCCAGGCGGACTTTGCATTTTCCATGACACCTCATCCAAGGACGGGGTGAGGTTTCTGTTATTAAATATGTTTTTAAAAAGCTATGGACAGCATTTTTATCACGTACATGTTCAGGTCACTGATTTGATGCGTGGACAGTTTTTTCCTGATTTTACAAGCTTTGTTTATTGGTTTTAAAGTCTTCAGCTCCCTGACAGCTCCCTGCCTTCAGGGAGCTTTCATTCACCGCTTGCCCACGTCCGCACTTACCTCAGCACCCGCCTTTGGCCCCGGCAGCACTGAGCAGCTCAACACCCACTGACCCAAAAATTCAATCCATAGTCTCCGATTATGCATGCCCACAATTCATTTGATGTTTAATTGTACATATAACCAGTTTATACCTTTGCTTCGTAAAACTGGTCTGTAAATAGTTTTATTGTTGGACAATGATATGTGAATATTCTAATGGAAGGTGATTAGAAAGCTCTTGTAGATCTGGCAGCCTGTGTCATGATTCCATGGCTCTATGCCAGTCACCCCGCTGACTACTTTTATGAGTTCTCATTGGCTAACACTTACATCATGTCGGGATTCTGCTCATCTTATATTACCTCAGCACTGAATTAAATTCTCTTTATATAACCAATGCTCTCAGATTGACTCACAGAACTAAATCTGAATTAAATATCAATTACTGGTACAGCAGTGGGTTCAAATCAATATCACGGAACAATTTTTTTAAAAATTATACCCGACAAATGCAATACTGAAGCAACCCAGATGAATTTAAAGTTTTAAAAATAATTTTAAGTAATGATTCCTTCAACTGGTAAATACTTTAAAACACAAATCTCATTGCACAAATGCAGGTTTAATTTACATTAAATTGAATTTATGAAAATTTCACAGAAAGAACAAGCCATGGTATCGCAGCAATTTCCTACAGGAGGTGACGTACAATATAGTATTAACAGAAAATAGGCCCCAATGCTGCATAAAATGTTTGAAAGCACGACTTTTTCGAACTCAGATGTCTTGTATTATACTTGTCTAGTGTTTACACTCAAAGGTTACACAACAGGTTTGGCCTCAGGAACAGTATAATAACATGTGGGACACCACTTTCTCCTGAGACTATCTTCGACAATCACAATGTGTACTCATGACCACATTTCTCATTGCTGCTGGCACAAGCAAAGAAAATCAAATTTAAAACAAGGGTACCCACAATGGAAGGCTAAACAAACACACAACATCATAAATAACAAACTAAATCTAACAAATATGAATCAACAATCTCTTGACAAGATACACTCAAATTTATCACCTGTCGTCCCAATGCCACAAATTTGAATGGATTGTATAATGGCATGTAGTTACCATATTCCATCTCAGTGATGTATCCAAATAAAAGGCAGGTTCTTCATATCTTTATGGGCAGAATTTTTAGCTCAGCGGGCGGATGCGCGCCCGACCTGACCAAGCATGAAAAGACACACGTTGACATCGGCTGAGCGTGCCAATGTCAACGTGTAGTTACGCGATAGTTTGGTCGGCAGGCACGCGCTGGAGTCGGCAGCATGCCCGCCAAGAATTAAAAGACCTATTAAGGCCATTAAGTAATCAATTGTCCTGAATTTTTCACTGCTCGTTCAACCTAATGGTCACATGAGGGGACATGTTTTATTAATTTTTCCTGTTGTTTAATGATGTTTTCAATATATTCTTCATCTCCCTGAGGCAGCTCTGTGCCTCGGAGACTTTTCAGCGCTTTTTCACACGCATGCACAAAGTTCGGGCTCGGCCGGCTCACCCTCCTCCCCCTGCTCGCGTATCACGCTGGGCGAGCCTTAATTGGCCCACCAGCATGAAATCACAGTGTACTGTCGATCGCGGGCAGCAGTCGGCTTCCCAACCGCCCCCGCCCACCTCCGCCGATCCCACATGCCAAGGGCAAAATTCTGCCCTATGTTTTCTTTATTCATTGGTCTCTCAGTCTCTTTAAACATTCTTCTTTTTAAAAAATTCCTGAACGCTAAATATACCTATAACCAGTTACACGCTGTATAAATAGAACACATCAGGACGTAGTGCGGTGTTATGGTTAAACATCTGTGATGACCTTTGACCCAGAAGCAGTACAGTAAGGAAAATTTGTAATTTCTTTAAGAGGTCTGTGGAATCTGTAATTGTTTTTAAGAATATTTGAAAAGGAGTTTGCATCAATTGTAAAGGGATCGATTGTAATTTGCTTGGATTAGAAGAAATACTGGTCCCCAGCGACCCTTAACCCTGGGAGCAGTACCAACAGGAAGGAACTTAATATACGAAAGCTATGTGGCTGGCTAACACAAAGGAGAACTAAAAGTAGAAGGTGGTCAACACACAGATGCATAGCTCTTGGAGGTACTATGCAAATGGGATAAAAAGCTAGGATGCAAGAATAGCTAAGTGACACTAAAGAGCTAGATATATTACCAGAAGTTACCAAACCGTGAACCAGGGTATTATTGGTTGGTCGATTGAAAAGGAACTACACCATCAAGACTATCATGATCCAAGGGAGAAAGCATTATAGAAGTGTGCCTTGCTGATGATAATGGTATCAGTCAAACTTAGGGATGAAAGCTGTTGTCAGGCAGGACTCCTGACCTACATTGTGTGAATAAAGAACAGCATATTGTGGAACTGTGTCGCCATGTGATGCCACACATGCTGAAGGGGAATGCGTGTGGTTGTGTAAGACGTATCTTTGTTGTATCGACTATTTAAAGTGAAATTTACCTTTTTATTTGAGTATCATTTGTCTGTTAATTCATGTTTAACTTGCATTAGTTCCGATTTGTTTTCAAGTATAAGTTGCAAAAAGTGAAATCTTGTTGGTAATTTCTTCATTTGAGGGTCGTTTGGTAAATTTGGTTATTTAGATTCATGGTTCCCCCATGGGGATCGTAACACATCTCACAAACTCAGTTTGTCACATGGGTGACAGGTCTCTGTGTGTATCAGCATGCACCGGAGCTGAGCAGAGACCAACTGAATCATTAAAAAGTCAGCCAGCCTCACATATGGGGTGCAACTGTGCAGGGGGCGTCACTGAGGAATGAAGCAGCTCATGTCAACATCATGCTGGAACTGGTGATGGCGGCCAGGCTACTCATTGTCTCCTCATCCTGTAGGAAAACTCACAAGAATTGCAATATGTCTTGAGTGGATGGTGGTGTGACAGACCTGACCAACCTGACTAGATGGAGGATGCAGTGTTAAACTTTGTGAGAGTGCCATTATGGCAGGCCATCAGCACTGGCGAGATTGGAGACCATGAGGAGCAGAGTCAATTAATTGCTCTATCTCAAGATGAAGGGTATGGAGAAAACTCCTTTGCAATGCATGATGTCGCTCTTTGACCGCTGTCATCTATGGGGTTGGTTGTGCTGAGGCACCTATTGAGTTGCCAGAGTTCTCATCACCACCTTTTTTGTATTTCCCCAGGGCCTGTGCTGGGGTGGGGGTGTGGTGGGTTGGGGGAGAACCTAAGTGATCCTGCATAGATATCTCCAGCCTCCTCGGCAGGCAGAGACTCCACAGAGGCTGCACCATCAGATCATACCTCTGCACCAACTACCAGCTCAGGCACATTCACCTTTGGTGAGCAGAAATCCAGCTTAGGATGGGGAGCACAGGGTGAGCTGCACATCACAAGTGAGCAGAAGCAGCAGAATGAGACAGAGTCAGCTGTGGGCACTTCTCCTCAGAGGACCGACACTGCCATACTCCGCTGGGCGGAGATGCTGGACTTCGAGTATTACAAACAAGGAGAGTCTTTCTGGAGCTTCAGAGGCAGATGAGTTCCCAAATGTTGGAAATCCCTGAGGTATTGTGAAACCATGGGCAGACAATGGAGGAGTCCATGCAGAGCATGCGCTCGGTCATGGCTCTGGGATTTGAGTGCTTGAGCTCCTCAGTTGAGAGAGTGGTCAGCCTCTCGAAGAGCCAAATGCAGTGCCATGGAGTGGGTGCAGGAGCAGTGCGCTGTCATGCACAGAAAGAGTGAGATTCTCTGTTGTATTGACCACTCAATGCTGCTGATGGTGCAAAGATTCTTGTCGTGGATGCCAGCTGTGTCCCAGCCACTGGATCCTCATTCAGCATGCCAGAGCATTATGAAAGGGCTTTAGCCAGTCAAAGATGCTGATAAAGAAGCCACCCCTCAGGGGGCACTAGCATTCTCCTCATAGGAGTATGCATGAACACAAGGCACCATGTCATTAGCTGTGCTTAGTGGGTCACTCAGGTGAACCTCTCTATATCTGTTTGGGCATTCATTTCTCCTGTAGAATTCTAATTAATTACGAAATCAGGTGATTGTGTTATTGAAGTTCGATGTTGTAGTGAAACCATGCTTTTTATCAAAAAACTATTTTTGCATTTACTGGCTGGAAGCCCCTAACTGACTTTTCTTTACAAAAGAGACTAAGCCACACTCCAGTGCCTTGGGATCACAATCAAAGATGGCTGCACATTTTCATCACTGTACCTTCTACATTGCAAAATCATTGAAATGGAGTCAGCCTGTCTGCAAAGCCTCACCAGGAAGAATTGCCTTGAAAGAGATGAATGAGGGCCATCTCCTATCCCATAAGCAAAGTGTCCAGACAATCATCTGGGCCCTCAACTGGGTGGAGACAAAGCATTAGACATACTCAATTGGACAATCTGATTGTGGCTGAGAGAGGAATTCCCAGCCATGATCTAATTAAGGTAACTGGAATACACTAGCCACGACCATATTTGAGTCATTAGGCAAGTGGACAGAAAAGGTCATGTAACAGTGCAACACTTTGTATGTTATAAGCACCAGCCTTCTCTGCAGAACAAAACAAGCAATTGAGATGCAGAAGGAGCAAGACCCTGGGTGGGTTCAATGACCCCCTCTCTTTCCATCCAACTGGCAAGTTTTGAACCCTGTCTGTTGATTTTGACTAACAGGTGCCACAGACAGATATTTTAAAAATAACTCAACCCAGCGCTGCTGTCTCCAGAAGAACAGATAAATCGTCCATCCACATCTGTAAACTGCCTCCATGCCAAAGAGCAGCAGGACTAACGAATACAGCCTGAAGCCAACTGAGTCATTAACCTTCAAGAGCTATGTACCCCTTTAATTTTACGGGATTCAAAATTACTTACTCTATCCTTCCCAATCTATAATCTGTGTGTGTGTGTGCGTGTAAACTTCCAGTGTGTAAGCATGAGGATGTCATTTTATTTAGATCAAGTTGAGGGCAATAGAACTATCCTCTTTTCTTTATAAAAACTCATGAAAACCTGTCTGATTGAGTACTTTATGGTCATAGCATGTAAACAGTTAAACACTCATGCAATTGGCAAATATATCCATTTTTATTTTTAAAAAACCTGTCGTGTTCAAACAAGGAGAGGAAAAGAGTGGAGCCATTCAACACCTCCTCACGTGATCGTAACAATGTCAAAAGTGAGATGAGGGTTAGGGGTTGGTGACACTGGAGACCCCGAGACTCAATGTATTTGTGTGGTATTGGGATTATTCAGATGTGTGTGCTTGCTGGATAATTTATTTCTCTGATGGAAGTGGAGTTGCAGAGTCATCTGCCATAGAGCTGAGAGTCACTCAATGAAAGATTGCTGAATCAAGGTGGCTCTTATGGCCATGCCATCCTGCTGATCGCCGGGTGGCCTGGGATGGCCTCAGTGGTCTTCCTTCCATGTCTGGGCTCTAGGCTCCTCGGCAGTGCCCCATCGCTCTTGTCTTCCTCTTCTTCTTCCCCCTCCCAGTCCTCCTGTAAGGAACAGTGGTATTTCAAGTCCTCCTCTTCATCCAACTCCTGTCCTCTTTGTATTGTCATGTTGTGCAGCATGCAGCCGGCGATCACAGTGTAGGGCACCCTAGCTAGTTTGTACTGGAGGGCACCACCCAACCAGTCAAGGCAATGGAACCATATATTCAAGATGCCAATGGTCTGTTCAATGCAGGTTCGTGTTAGTAGATGAGTCTGATTGTAGTGCCTCTGGCCATCCATGCCTGAGTAGCAGACAGTTGTCAGAAGCCACTTATTCAGGAGTTAACCCTTACCTCCCCAGCACCTACACATGGCTGTTGATGTTGGCCTGAAGAGCTGCGATACCTGGGACTCTTGCAGAATGAAGGAATCATGGCAGTTGCCCAAGAATGGAACAAACTGGTCACAGACCATCTGGACATTCAATGAGTGGAAGCCTTTTCTTGTCAGGACTCTGGGTGGCTGATCAGTGCCTTGATGGCTATTTGGGTACAATTGATGACCCCCCCTGGACTTGAGGGAATCCATTGATGGCAGCAAAGCCCAATGCCCTCAGTGACAGCACAGGCCCAACTGTCTCGAAATGAATATATTCACCACCCCCTAGAATAGGGCATCTATGACCTGCCTGACGGTGTGATGAGCTGCCAGCTGCAAGATGCCATCCAGGTCCGCAACAAATCCCTGGAAGCATAAAAATTCAGCACCATGGTAACATTGGCAGCTGCAGGCAGCAGGCTGCCATTGGGGGCTCACAAGGCATCAGGCCACTGTGGACAAGAGCACAAATGTCAAAGACCATCTGCCTGGATAGGCACAATCTGGCAACATCTTGGGGGGGGGGGGCGGGGTTTACTGGACCAGTCACAGAAATACTGTGGCTGCAAGAGCAGGTCAGAGGCTGGGAATTCTACAGTGAGTAACTGACTTCCCGAAGCCTGTCCACTATCTACAAGGCACCAGTCAGGAGTGTGATGGAATACTTCCCACTTGCCTGGATGAGTGCAGCTCCCACAACACTCAAGAGGCCTGACACTATCCAGGCCAAAGTGGCCCAATTGATTGGCACCCCTTCCACAAACATTCACTCCCTCCACCAATGATGCACAGTTGCAGCAACTCACTGAGGCTCCTTCGACAGTACCTTCCAAGCCTGTGACCTCTACCACCTAGAAGGACAAGGGCAGTAGATCCATAGAGACACCACCACCTGCAAGTTCCCCTCCAAGCCACACATCATCCGGAATTGGAACTGTATCATTGTTGCTGGGTCAAAATCCTGGAACTCCCTTTGTAACAGCACTGTGGGTGTACCTTTAACCCACGGACTGCAGCAGTTCAAGAAGGCGGCCCACAACCAACCTTCTCAAGGGCAATTAGGGATGGGCAATAAATGTTGGCCTGGCCAGCGACACCCACATCCTGCGAAAGAATAAATAAGTCGATTCCAGCACGGGCATTTTGTAAATTTAAAGGTAGCTGACTCTTGGGCCATAAGCCCTATATCTTGGGTCACCCCTTCTCCCCCTTACAGCCCCTCACTGTGCTCCTTTGCTCTCCACCTGACCAGGAGGGTGCATCTGCTGAAGATCTTCTTCACTACTTTGTCCAATATCAGAGTCTCAAACTCTTCAGTTGTTGGTCACGAGGTCTTCCTCTGCCAACCTCTGCTGCCCAAGTGACACCAACAGCTTCATATCCCTCTCAGGAGTCCCACCACTCATTGTTCACAAACACCAGCCTCTCAGCACCCCAGCCACTGCAGTTCGTGCCATTGGCTGAACATTATTCTCCACTTCTTTAATATGTTGACCAATACATCCATTAGCCCTGACAGCTGAACTTTGACGTATCCCAGAAACTGCCTGTCCCCCATGCCTCATGAATGCAAATCTAAAACTGCTCCTCTGCAACCTGTTAATGAGCTCATCAGTGAACTCAACAAACAGTTAATCGGGGGAATGCAGGTTGCTGGCTTCCCCCACTTTGAAAATCTCATCGCATTCCAGAGGTGTCAGGATCCACTGACCCCTTTCGGGATTGCAATTTTCAATGCACGCCCATACCCATGCTCGCCCCCACCAACACCTGAAAATCCAGCCATTGATTTATAGAGCTCTTTGGTTACCTCAAAGATTATCCTGATCGAACATGAAGTAAATTATCCACATTATCTGAAAGAGCACTCATAAATAGAAATGTGTTACAACAGCAACTTGCATTTATATAGCACCTTTAATGTAATAAAGTGTTTCAAGGAGCTTCACAAGAATGTAATCAGCCAGAAGTTGATTCCGAGGCTGAGATGGAGACATTAGGACAGGTGATCAAAAGCTTGGCCAAAGAGGTTTAAAGAAGACCTTAAAGGAGGAGAGAGAGGTGGAGAGGCAAGAGAATTTTACAGAGGAAATTCAAGAGCTGAGGGCCCACCCTGCAGAAGGCACAGCCACCAATGGTGGGTGAAGGAAGCGGGGAATGAAAAAGTGGTCAGAGTTTGAGGAACACAGGGTTATTGGAGGGTTGTGGGGCTGGAAGAGTGAACAGAGATAAGGAGGAACAAAATCATGAAGGGATTTGAATAGGGGAATGAGGATTTTAAAATCAAGGCTCATTGTGACATTTCCACTCCTCTTTCTGTTCATAAAATCTTCTTCAAGCAGTTCTAGCACCTGCTGCAGTCAGAATTCATGTTGCCTTTAAAAGACTACATGCTGGCTGGTGCCAGCACTTATATTTTATATGGGGCACACTGCTCTGCAATATTCAAGAAGACCTTCATCAAAATTTACATGCAGGAAAAAAAAATTGAAAGATTAAAAAAATATATACATGCAGCTTCCCCTATGATAACAGATGGTAGGAGCTGTGGGAATCCAAAATGTCTTTATTGCATTAATGATATAACACAGCCTGGTAATGATACTACAATTGCAAAAGAGCCCAACACATGCTTTCTGGCTTATGCATTTGCCAACATCATCTAGTGATCTGGTATACTCCTGTTGCTCACAGACAAATATGTTCCATCATCTAAAATAGATAACTTTTACTGCGTCATGGTTAGACTGCATTTTAGAAATTGAATTGCAGTCTAGATGAATCAAAATCAAACATTTGAAATACAGTGGCGGGGGGGGGGGGGGAGGAAAAATCAAATAAGACTCGATAATGAGCACAGGGATCCCAATTTGCAACTAACCTGCACGTTCGATGCGATGCAGGTAGCACTCAATCATTGTGCTGCCTGCTCATTTAAATGATAGTAGCGTGCAGCCCAGCACTAAACATGCTGCAGAGTGGCTGTACACCTCAGCAAGAGATTCAAATTCATGCAAGGCTGGCACCATGTTTAAACTAGCATGCAACCTCTTTTAAGGGCAAGGTACATTCTGGCTGCAGTAGGTTCTGGAACTGGTTGAAGAAAAGTTTATGAACAGAAAGAGGAGTGCAAATGGCACAGCAGGCTAGAACGTGTATCCCAAAGTTCTCTAATACAGCCATGGAGGCCTTACTCCAGGAGGTGGACAGGAAGAGAGAGATCCTTTTCACTCAGGAGGCCCTCCAAACAGACACTAGGAAGGCAGTTGGAACAGACAGCCTCGTGGTCAATGTCTGCAGTCTAACTCCGAGGACCTGGATGCAGTGCCGCAAAAAGTTTAATGATCTCACACGACAGGTCAAGGTCAGTGTGAGCGCTTTTATATATCATGTCCTTACAAATGAACCACTAATCTCACACATTGGTCCATTCACCACATGCCCCTCACTCACCAACTAACAACCTTTATCAAGCACAACTCATACCTCACATTCATAGGCTCACCTCACCTGTGCACATTTAGCACTGTTAAAAACCTCACACACATCCCACAGCTTCTGCACACTGCTAGCTATTCAACCTTGGCAGGCACATCGCCCAAATAATTTGCACCACGTTCACTTCCCTCTCTGATGAGGATGAGGTGGCCCATAATTAGATGCAACAGCACCTGCCCACAGGGCACAGGCATGGCTGCATGTCCTCATCCCCATCGAGGAGATGGTGCTGACCATCATTAGAGCGACCATGACTGCGGCCGTGGCCAGCGGTGGTGCTGAAACTATAGAGGACGTTGGTATGTTCCTACCTAATCCACCTTCTCACATCCTGCACCCTTTTTCATTCCCCACTTCCTTCACCCACCATTGGTGGCTATGCCTTCTGCAAGGTGGGCCCTAAGCTCTTGAATTTCCTCTGTAAAACTCTCTTGCCTCTCCACCTCTCTCTCCTCCTTTAAGATCTTATTTAAATCTCTTTGGCCAAGCTTTTGACCACCTGTCCTAATGTCTCCCTCTCGGCCACATCCCACAATCTCTTCTGATTTACTAGCTGCAAATGGTGTAAGCATTCACCTCTTACTTTCCCTCAACTTCCCTTACCACAGCACAACCCTTGTGCCTTGCCCCTTTCAGATATGCACCTGGTCCAGCGCTGCTTGGAGAGCCTGAAATCTAAGAGGAACATGGAACAGGTAAAGCAGAAGGGATTTTCCGGACCCGCCGCGAGTGAGGCGGTTCCCCAGCCAGAAGTCCAATGACTTGCGGCAGGACCGGACAACCCCAGCGGCGGGCGGGTGCGGAAAATCACACCTAATGTTACTCAATTTCACCAGCTCAGATGCTGGCATTGCGCTTCCGTTAGAGGGTAGCATAGAGGCGGGATCTGCAGACCCTGAGTCATCGGGCACTAGTGGGCTGCAGCTAAGGTAGGTGAAAGGATAGCACGGGCGCCAGGTCCCCTGAGTTCATCTGCAGAAGGCACAGTTGAGGAGATTGGTGAGGCAGCATACAGAAAAATGGGCATGCACAATGAAATGCCTGGTGCATTGGCAGGCCTGCCTGAGGACCTTCTGTCATTATCAAGGAACATGGAGGTGTCTGCCTCCAACTTGACGAAGGGCTTTGCATAGAGCTTGGAGCACATAGTTTCCAGCATGAAAGTAGTGGCCAATTCCATCAACACACTTGCAGATCCAACCATGAAACAGCGACTTTTGGCCAAGGTCTCCGCTTCCACTACAGAACTGGCAGAAGCCACCAATGTCTAAGTGCTGTGGTGGAGGCACAGACTGAGGCCATGAAATCTTAGCTCAGTATCATGTAGGCTCTGGCTGCTGTCATCATGGATGTGGGTACCAGTGTTCAGAGGGGCAGTCAGGATCTTAAAATAGTCTAGCAATCTGTGCTCCACTAGATTACTAGGTTTGCTCAGGCAACACCCTGAGGAGTGGCAGTGTCTCCAAGGCGCACAAACCTGCTGTCCTCTCTCAGAATGACAGCATTCGTGCTCCCACCACTGTCCCTGCTGTTGCCTGTCAGTCAGCCAGCCCAGATTGCTGCCACTCATGCCAAGGTGGTTCAGTCTAAAGCCAAGCCTCTGGGCCCAGAGCTGCACAGATGCGCTCTCCTACAAGGCCATCAAGAGTCTCCTCCACTGAAAGTCAGCTGCCTTCCACCAGCCATGCATGGGAGCACTGGGACAGCCAAAGGCAAGACAGGCGCTAAGGAAATGCAAAAGGATGATTAGTTGACTTTTGTATGGAATATTGAATGCTTATTGGGTGAAGTTGTTTGGAACTGTTATTATGTGATGGCTTTATTTCAGCATTGCGGCCATGGGAATGCCATGATGGTCGGTAACAGAGGGATGATAAGGCGTGGGACTGTTGTACAATGGAGAATTGGGGTTGCATTCAGTGGAACCACAATCAAGTGAGGTGATCATGGCTGCCCAGCCAGAAAGGGGGTGTGTTGGTTACGTCCTCCCTTCCTCTTCCTGATCCTCCTGTTCCTGAACTGATTGCCTTACCCCTGGTTGCAAGGGCTGTGCCTCATGATGGTCAGGTTATGGAGCTTACAGCAGACCACTATGAATTGGGCACACACTTGAGTACTGAAGGGCTCCTACAGAGCTGTCCAGATAGCAGAACTGTTGCTTCAGCTCTGTGGTATTGTGTGTGGTAGCGTGGCCAGCATGAATACAATGAGATCAATGAGTGGTTGACTTGAGGAGCACAATCATGTACCAGGTGTTAAGCGGATAGCCCTTGTCACCCAGCACCCACTTTCTGGTTTGACGTTTGGTTTAAATGCTGAGGGAATTGCAGAATTGTGCAGCATGAAAGGAAGTCTGCAAACAAGGCATGGGTACCATTTAGCTACCAAAACAGCAACCAAAACTACAAACACTCCGGAGCTCAATTTGCAACCAGTATGTTTGGCCTAATTACTCCAAACTAATGCCACTGTAAACTAGATCCAACTTATGGTTTCATGCTGGCAACAGTAGGCACAAATTGTCATTATCTGGCAGTGGGCCAAATATCAAGTTACCAAACTGTGCCTATGATTTCTCAATTCCATCAACCCCCTAAATTATCTGAAGTTAATATTTAAAACAAGCTTCCCTTTAGGATCTATGGAAAATAGTCTAAGCATACCAATGAGGACGGTCTCATATTCAATTACCACCGTGCAGACTTAACTGATTTCTGTCAGGTTGTCAGGAGCACTTTATAATTGTCAGTACCCCTGGACTAAAGTAATGTAATAACCAGAGTTCATACTCCTAAATGCTATCAAGTAACCCCTAATGGAAAGCTCATGTGTGTGGTTGTAAAGTTCAACAATTATGTCTTTACGGCTAGATAACCTGCTGAGACTCATTGTCCAGATACTGGCATGAATAGCCATTTGGACAAGATGCCAAAAGAGCTGAGAAATCATACCCCAGAATTAGCCTGCCACCTTCAGGGCAGGAGGCATAAATGGAGAGAATTGAGTGGAGGAAATTGAACTGTCTCTAATTGTGGTAAAACAAATTTAAATGTTGTTTTTGTGGCAGGTTCTTTAACATATTTTCCCAGTTGTTGCATAAGGGATGAGCTATCACTTATCTGTCAAAAATAGAAGTAACCAACAACAACATCTTTAAGTAGGAAAACATGCTTCACAGGAGTGTAATCAGATAAAAACTGACACTGAACCAAAGGAGAAGATATTTGAAAGGGTGACCAAGGAGGTAGGCCAAAGAGGTAGGTTTTATGGCAGGACTTAAAAGGAGGAAAGATGTGCAGAGGTGAGAGATTTCAGAAAAGAGTTGCAGAGCCTAGGGTTTAAATGGCTAAGGGCATGGCTGCTAATTGTGGGGCAAAGGAAGGAGCACAAAAGACCATAAGTGGAGTCAGGCAGAGTTCTCAGAGAGCTGCAGGGCCTTACAGAGATAGGGAAGGGTAAGGCCATCAGGAACTTTGAACATACGGATGAATATTTTAATTTTGAGATAGGAATGATGAGTAAATAGGCCAGGAATTGACATTAGAGTTTTGCACAAGGTCAAATTTTTTAAAAGTGCAAGATGGTAGGTTGGCCAGGACAGCATTAAAATAGTCAGGTCTGTGAAGGTAATAAAAGCATGGGTGGAAGCTTCAGCAGCAAGTGGACTGAAGCAGGTGCAGAGACATGAAAACAAGTGATGCCATGGAAGTGGAAATCGGCTTTGTGATGGAAAGGTTATGGGGATGGAAGCTCAGCGCAGTCTAATAGAACATTGAAGTTGTGAACAGTTTGGTTCAACCTGTGACAGTGGCCGGAGAGGAGGAAAGATTTAATGGTAGGGGGCCGAACACAACAGTTTCAGTCATCCAAAAGTTTAATTGGAGGAAACTGTGGCTCTGCTCGATCTGGATGTCGGACAAGTAAACTAGGGTGGATAAGGGATCAAGAGAGGAATGTACTCTGCATTTCTGGTCTTGTAATCTGTTTACTCCAGTAAATTCAAAAATAGCAAGTAAATGTTCTTTGTTTATTTCAATTGTTGAGGAAATATTAAATGCTGACATTAACAAGTTTTAGATTTTCAGTTTTAGATCTTCTTTACAATAAAACAACAAAATACTCACCAAATAGGCATGCGGAAGAAAGTTGTTGACTCTAGATATACTCCACATACCCTCAAGGTACTGCTGTGCTTGAATGGTGACTGAGTTCAGAGCATTGCTAAGACCACTGGAACCAACAGTCACTTGAACACTGGACTTTGAGAGGCTGCCTGCACCCTGAGGCCAGCCAAGACCCTTCCTTCTCTCTGTACCAGAGATTACATTTCCTGATTTTCCAGGCTGTCTGCTTGTTTGTCCTGTGACCAAGGGCCAGTCTCTTTGTGATGAAAGGGTGACCATATTTTGCGAAGCAATTCTTGATGAAATGCCGCTCACTGCAATGGAACTGTGTGGTAGCTCAGATATCTCCTGACTAGATTGGCCGAGTGAGTGGACCATCTGAATGGCTTCCTTTCGTAGCTGATTTAGGTGTGTTGCACAAATCTCACATCGACTCTCAGCTTCATTTCGACCTCGTTTTGAAGAGTCAGGCACTTGAAGCTTGTCAAAAATAAAAGCTGAAAATCCTGGATCCTGAAAAGAGGAGAAAATCATTAGCCAACTTGGACTAATTGCAAAAGCTCTTTATTAGCCCAGCAGTCACCTTTTTGATGGTATTAAATCTCTTCAAAACAATAGGTTAGGTTTGCAGAATAAAATTGATTGATAAATTGTACGCATTTCCAGATGCAAAAAACAGCCTGAAAACAATTATCAAAAACAAACTGGGAGGTTGGTGGCGCACTTGATAACTACACATCTACTTACACTCATAATTAACTGAACATCAAAGAGCTGAATGTGCCTATATTTTTAATGCTCAGGAGATAGTCTGGTTTAGAGAGCTGTATTACTGAAACATTAATATGTTGCAAAGGGGCTCTATTGTTCCAAATCTCATCAGAGGAAAAATAAGCTTTGCAGCATCCTGAACAACTTAATGTGTACTGATAAATTGTTATAGCATAGCCCTTTCCCTTAGCAATGAATAATCAACTAGATCTATTAACAAAGAATTTGCTTGAAGAATGCACTTGGGTTTCCTGGTGTGCCGGGGCAGAGTGACCAAATAAACGGTTCTGACCTAGAATGTGGTGCCAATGCCTGTGAATCTGCAACCCATCAGTCACAGTCCCTTAGTTCACAGCTACCTTCTGAAGTGTGAAAATGTTCCCACTAAGGGTATGATTCACAGGCAAATGCCTCTTCCTTACTGTTAGGTAATTTATTTTTTTTCTTTTAGCAAGACAATCCCTTTAAATTTGTTTCATGGATGTTCAAGCTTTCAGGGTCTCAAAGCCCTGTGCTGTCATTACTTCTCGATAGCGCACAGTTACTGCAGCTATCAGTGCAAAAACACTCAAGAGTTAGCCCCTTGTGTATCCTGGTGCACGGTTTAGAAGGAGATTAAGTCCTGCACAGTACAAAGCTGCAACTGAAACTAATGCTTCCTATGGAAGCCGACCAAACTAAGGCTCGCTTATTATGTCCCAGGACAATTATGGCCTACAGAGGGATCACCAGTGCAGCTGAGAATATTTTATACCATGCACAAGGCATGAGAGGCGACAGTACACAGCGATAATCCACAACAATAGATGTCTAAGTACCATACCCTTGACCAAATCTTTCCTTAGCAAAGGTCATAGTGCGTACAGGGTATTCATTAAGTTCCAAATATACTGTAAGGCCCAATAAAATGACTAATTTTATGTAAGCAGTTGAAGAAGCATTATGTAAGAGTAACATATATTCAGCTTTAATTACCACTACAAGGAATTTCTCAGTTGTTAATAGACCTAGGTTCAATTCTGGATCAGGGCACAGTTAGTTGATCTGAGTCACAGAGGGAGCTGATCGAGGCACAATAGTTGAGCCTCGATGACCCCAGGCCAGGGAGGAGAAGATCAGGAATGATTCTTGCTCCTGATTGGTAGCCAGTAGCTCATGTTAGAGAAGGTATTTGAATGATGAGCTTGACAATGACACTGGCTAACCTTCAAGATCAATAAATAGCATGCTCAGACTCACCGGGCCGGATTTTCAATTGCCGGTGGCATGAGAAATGGGTGTGGGTGTGATTTGAAAATCACATTCTTGGAAGGCGTCACTGGTTCCTGACGCCTCTGGGGCAAACTCCGATTTTCTAAATGAGGGAGGTGGAGAGAGAATCAGGAACCCACTCGGCTCCAATTAATGGCCTGTTAAGCTCCTTGAGGAGAGTGTTAATGGGCCTGGGAGGGAGGCAAGGTAACTTTCAATTTGTAAATTGCAGAACCCAAAGGGTCTGGCGCCCATTAGTAGAGCTGTCGGACTCAATGTGGGCAGACATTCAAGTTTTTTTTAAACAGGGTAAAAAGTCTCAGCACCTGGAGGATCTTACATTGGATCATGCACATTACCTCACATTTGACCAAATGGTCATTTTCGTGACCATTTATGGTGCTGGCCATTTGAGGTGCTCACTTCTGCAAGGTAGTGGCCGGCCCCATTATAGATGCCATCTGCCTTTACAATTCAAGCTCTGCAGGCAGCTCCTACTTCCTGGCTATGCTCAGTGCCACTATTTGGGCACCAAGTTCACCTCCGGCCCAATTAGAGCATTGACATTTAAAGATTGCATTGCATGAGCGAAGCAAATATGGCACGAGGTCAGGACCCAGAATTTACCTGGGCTTCAGGTTCCCAATCTCAAATTGAAAATCAAGTCCACTATCTCAGCTCTAGCATGAGGAATAGCCACTGGAATTTTCATTATCTGTAGAACCACGCCAGCATGAGTCACTGATCCCAGAGCAGTAGATGGGATAATATCGGCAAAACAGAGCTTCACTTCCCAATCAAAATTTAAACACTTCATTTTGTTAAAGGCTCTATATAAATATAAGTTGTTATTCGAAAAAATG
This sequence comes from Cetorhinus maximus, assembly GCF_964194155.1. Lineage (NCBI taxonomy): Eukaryota > Metazoa > Chordata > Chondrichthyes > Lamniformes > Cetorhinidae > Cetorhinus > Cetorhinus maximus. The sequence goes on along the minus strand of NC_135896.1, from coordinate 40,462,516 downwards.
AAAAAGCAGCAATATAAGAGTAAAATTCCCAATGTAAAGTGGGAAGGAATTAGACCAATAGCTCTGTAATCTCATACCTCCAAGTACCAAATCAAAGAGTTTACTGCATTGTTAAAATATATCTTTAGTACATTGCAAATCATTTGGTTTCCATTGTAACAAGCAATTCATATAATAAAGATTACTTATTGTAGTTATTCTGATATCAAGTAATGAAATCTCTATTATGCTGAAAGTTCAGCACAAACAATTCAGAACCAGTTTTTCGCTTCTATTCCATTAGACTAGATTAATACGTCTACCACATTTTCCCACGACAAATATCAAATTGATAGCTGTAAAACATGTTTTTCTACAGTGTCCCTGTACTTAAGACTTTCCATATGTATTTAGATTAACCTAAATACTTTAATTTTCCATATATTTGCATAAAGTGCCTTACCTTTTCAAATCTGTCACATTCACTTTCTAAGTTGACTTATTTTGTATGGTTGGTTGGACAAGATATTTTTGTAAATTCTCTGAACCATTCATCACCATTCTCTGAACCTCGCCATCACTTATGGCCTCTCTACTGCTGTGCTCTTGATTACTGGCTTGGCCAATTTCTTATATCCCTCACCACCAACACACTCCTCCCTTTTTCCACACCTGGAAAATTCTCATCCCAAGTCATGTATAATTTCAATTACAAAGTCACAACTGACCATCCTTTGACCCTCCAGTCACCAAAAAACCTCTGCACTCAGCAGTCCCACCTGTTTTAGTATCCATCCAGATTACATCAGCTTGACGTGGTTCACTTTGTCATAAATGGCCACTGCCCCAGAATCATCTGGAAAAGCAAGATAACTCAGCTCCTTTTCTCCACTACAAATCACCTCCTTAAATCCTTCTCCCCTAACAAGTGTCAGGAGTCATGAATATCTTTGCCATTAAGTTGATGACGAGCCATTTAGCTGCCTCTACTGTTATCGCCCTTCCCCCTTTGGACATCCCTCCTTATACCTCCTCCTGTGGTTTGCCATCCACTTTCTTGATTACACCTCTTTGTGCATTTTTCCATGTTACAAGTACTACGTAAATACTAGTTGCACTGTTGTTACCTTATTGTTTTCTTCTGGATCAAAGTAACAATCCCATGCAAAATACAGACTGGCATATTTTGATGAGAAGTCGAGAAGTGTTTTACTCAATTATTTCTACATTTCACAAGGTTTTTTCCACTGCCAACCTGCTGTGAAGTAAACTCACTTTGCATTTTCTACTTTGAGGGACATTAGCGACTGCCTTAAAGACTGGGTGTGTGAAGGAGGAAATGCAGACAGCTGTTAGTAGATTCCTGCTAACTAAAAATCACAGCAACATTCTTGCTGAAAGACCTATTTACTCTGCTTTACAAGCCTATAAAATTGCATTATCTCACTGCAACTCCAGTCACACAAAAACATCTGCATATATCTTCCATAAAAATTCCACCAACCTATTTAGAAAGGGTAGAAATTTGCAGCTATTACCTGCAGTGTGTCATCTTTCCTTTAGACTTGTGATTCCAGGATTGAAGGCTCTTAAAGAAACAAGAAACTGTGGCATGGCAGGAAAGGTTGGAAGCTAAAGTAAAACCTAACTCCAGGGGAGCACCACTACGTTATTATGTTATTGTAGTAACAGACTTCTATCGACTAAGAATGCATTATTTTCATCCTGCCTGACTAAAAACTAATTTTACCCATTCATAGTCGATAGGCAGGAAATTCCAGTCCACTAATGTAGGCTGCTAACAACAATGGTGGTCTATAATTCCCTAATAGAAGCATAAACGACTTCACAGAAAATAGTGAAGAAATTTGGTGCAGTAGCTATTTGTTAACACACAAATGTCATGATTCAAGGGATCTCACATAACTTTTCTGTGAACTAAACAAAAAGCATTCAATGAGACAAGGTTATTCAATCAATTAATTGCACTGACCATGTGCAATCCATGCTATCATGGCCTTTATCATTCATCTAACCTCCTGAAAGAAAGTTCTGTATAGATTCAAGCAAAAGTGTTGAATATCTATCTATTGCCACATTTCCAGCATTTATCTATGACATGATACCCTACACAGAACATACCTTTCAATCCCAACAGCAGAGCAATATTCCTGATCTATACAAGGTTAGAAAAACTTGTTTTGATTTGTCTTTGACATACATCCTTGTGTTTGAGTACCTTTCTTGATAAAAGCTTCACACTGGCTGTAAACTTTCAGCGAGACTCCACAGAATTGAATAGAAAACCACTCAGAATGCTCAGGAAATGACTTTCTAAGTCATTTAAAATCCACATCCTTATCTAATTCAATCCTTCCGCTGCCTGCTTGGATTTTCCTCCTGCTCACATCAAAAGTAAAAAAAACCACATCACAAGAGTTACATCTGACCCTTTGCTTATTCTATCGTATCAGAACACTGCCTCATTTCAAAATAATAATTATTTCTAGTATAAAGAGATACACAAGCTATTCTCTTTAAAATCTGCACTACTGTGTTCATTATTTATAAGATCACAGGAATTTGAAGTTCAGACAATGTATATTTTCTGTCACCGTGAAGGGGACTGAGCAATACTGTACAATGCCACAAATGCAGGCAAATCAGCATTCCCTCAACAATTTGTATCAGATGTGGAATTTTAAAATTTAGAACCAGGCAAAAGGGGCTGAATCTTCCTCTGGGCTCAGAAAAACCTGACCAAAAAACCTAAGCACTTGCGTGGCTTGCGAACTGCACAACAAACCCACACCATTTTTGTCTTTTCACACCGGGGTCAGGTTTGTAGTGCAGTTTGCAAGCTGTTCTGGAGTGTGAGTGTGGAGGTGGGCTGGTTACAATGCCTGCCTTGTATCTCCAACAGAGTATCCCAGCTCCCAACAGTGCTTAAAGACCCCCAAAACTTCACTCCTCACCTCCCTAACCCCCATCTAACTCCATGCCAGCCCATGCCCCCTCATATCACCTATACCACCCCATGATACCTCAATGTCCCATGTATCCATGCCCCCTCAGTCCACCCCTACAACCCCATTCCAATTCTATGACCCCATGTATCCTCCATGCCCCTTCAGATCACCCATGCCACCACTATGGCCCTCCATGCATCCTCCATAGCCACTCACCCAGTATGCACTATGTACAGTCCTCATATTCCACACAATGTCAACGGCAAATATTTTAGATTCCTTGGGAAAAAAAATTAAACATCTCACCATCTAATAAAAGCTTCCATATCATTGATACTGAGGTAAAATGCATTTTGCCATTGTGCCTGTTTCAGCTAAATAAGTGACAGCCATTCACTGGTTCATTCCTCAGGGCAATGCCTTGACCAATCAGAGTTAAGCTGCTTGGTTTAAATTTTCAAACAATTCTTGGCAGTTAACTGTTAGTCACCATAAATTGGTGGATTCTCCATGGCAATGCCTCTACTAATCAGAGTCCACTTGCCAATCAATCAGCACTCTCTTCTCATACTGTATAAATTGTTGTGCCTTTTACATTTGGTATTCTTGTGAATTGTCCTGATGAGTGTAAGATGAAAAGCTTCAACAAAAATGCATCTTTTTTCAGCAACAATCAAATGTTTATTCATTAAAGTTCTGTTTATATGTCCTTGATACATGCAAATTAGCTAGCTTCAGCTGTTCCATGAATAAACTACATTCTGCCAAGGGTCGGGAGTGGAGCTGTTTTCTGATGATTCTACACTGTTCATTTCTATTCACAATTCCTCCGACAATGAAGCAGTCTGTAACAGGACATGGACAAGATCCAAGCTTCCACTGACAAAACGGCAGGTTTTGCACCAGATAATGACCATATCCAACAAGAGAAGGTGCAACTACCTCCCACTGCCATTCAAATGCACCACAATTACTGAAATCCCCACTTAAGCCATCCTGCAGTTTAACATTGACCAGAAGTTTAACTGGAGTGGCTATATCATCACCATAGCTATGTGTAGAGGCTCAAAACCTGCTCTGCTGGGTGGGATAGGTCACTTGTAGCCTGACACCAGACTCCTGAAGTAACTGTTCTACCCAGCAATTAGTCACGGCAGCAGACTCCCAGGAGGACAGTGGAAACATTTTAGGGATATTCTCGAAGCATCCCTGAAGAGGTCAAACATACTCGCCAACTCATTGGAGACCCTGGTTTGTGACCAACCAAAATGGAGAAGGCTCATTTGGGAACGCACCAAACACATCGTGAGACTTCATTGGGAATACGTAGAGGCAAAGTCAAGATGTCGGAGCATACAAACCTTCAAACAACCCATCTACCCAAACTTTCGAGCACCACCTGCCCCGTATGTAGCAGAGTCTGCGATTTATCAGCCAACTCAGAACCTATCAAATCTGAGTGGAAGCAAGCCATCCTCAATCCCAAGGGACTATCTCAGAAGAAAGGCTCAATACTCTCTGATGCATGCCACACTTCCTGAGTCCTCTTTGCCTCTCCACCATTTACAAGGACCAAGGAGGGATTGTTATGGAATAGGCAGCCATTGCAACACCTAAGAAGCTTAACACCATCTAAGAAAAAACAATCCACTTGATCAATGCCTCAGCCACCAAACTCAATATCTATCTATCTCATATCTACATATATCATATATCTACATATCTTATATCTACATATAAGATTCTCAGGGGGCTTGACAGGGTAGATGCAGGGAGATTGCTTCCCCTTGTGGGAGAGTCTAGGACCAGAGGACATTATCTCAGAGCAAGGGGTCGCTCATTTAAGACAAAGATGAGAAGGAATTTCTTCTCTCTGAGGGTAGTGAATCTGTGGAATTCTTTACCGCAGAGTTAGAGGCTGGGTCATTAAGTATATTCAAGGCTGAGATAGACAGGGTTTTAATGAGTAAGGGAATAATGAGTTAAGGGGAAAAGGCAGAAAAGTGGAGTGAGGATTATCAGATCAGCCATGATCTCAATGAATGGCAGAGCAGACCCACTGGGCCGAATGGCTTGCTTCTGCTCCTACGTCTTATGGTCTTATAGTCTATCCATCCATCCACTGCTGGCATACTGAGGCTGTAGTCTGTAATATCTATAGAATGCACAGAAGAAGCTGCAAAACATATTACAACAGTATCTCCTTCCCCTGTGACCAACACCACTAAGAAGAACAAGAGCAACAAAGTCATGGAAACACCTCCAACATCTCCTCCAAGTCACATACCATCCTTAAACCTAGTAGTACCTTTCTTTCATCATCACAATGTCAAAATTCAGAAATTAACTTCCAGAAATTATTCAGAAATTACAGAGCACCAACATCACAAGAACTACAGTGGTGCAGTGCCACTTCTTCAGGGATGCGTTCTTGCCAACATCGAACATATTTCAACAAGAAATAAAAATACCTGATCGCCAGTATGTTCTCAGTTGAAACAGCAATTAGGGTGCTCGAATTAGCCTCAGTCTAGGCCAGACAGAGAAAATGTCTGCCAAGCTCTCTCTCTCTCTAGCTCACTATTCAGTGTGTCTACTTGGAAATTGACAAGTGTGGGTTAAAGTAGAGACCGGATCAGTTTTAAAAGGCTGGCTGACACTCACATTCTATGATTCTATGGTCTACATTCACACATGAAGAATGGCCATTTGGGCAAGGAGCTGAAATGTAGCTGATGCCAGTGAAACCAGCAAAAGTCAGAATCTTTAGGAAAAGAAGGAAAGAAGGACAGAAAACTGGGGAGATGGAAACCAATCAGCATCAATCCCCATTCCAACCTCCCTTAGGAAAATGATAATAATTACAGATGGTTCTTTAGTGCTTGCTTTGTGAATTTTGGAGATTAATCAAAAAAAACCAATTGATCAAACAGCCTGATAGCAATTCAATAACATGTAGTCTCACATGTCCTTTGGACACCCCAGATGAATAACTGCAGCCTTTATATTTACACAAAAATAAAGAAAAGTTTGGTAATAACAGTATCGAAGTTCTGAAATAAATAAATGCATTGCAAGCTGCTGACTTATAAATCATAGCTTCACTTTCAAGGGGAGGTCTCCTTCTCAGATTACTTTTCCTTCAAGCGATGCACAGAATGAAAGATATAATGATTGCTGCAGTTACACAGTAAACATTTGGACAGGAGTGATTTATTCCCACACCAAACCTGATAGTTTAATCAATGGGAAAAAAACAGTGGCTTCATGCATGCTGATTTAATAAATATAAATCACCAGACAGATTCAGCTGATATATTTTTAATATTTTACATATTAAAATTGAGCTGTTTCATATTAGGAACATAACTTCAATGTCATTCATCAACAGTGCCAATTTTTATAAAATCTCAGATGTGCCCCTGTGTTATTGTGACACATATATTCTGTGGAGGCATATTTAGCAACTTATCTGTGACTAAAATCATCATTGAAAGAGCAAAGGGAGAGACTTGTGTTTTACAACAAAGAATGTTGTTAGGACGTGCAATGCCCCAACAGAAATAGACTTTAAGGGCAATCCATAATGACTTAAAAAGGAATTTGTTAAGTATTTGAAAAAGGAAAATTTAAAAAGGTTACAGGGCACGGGTAGGGGATTGGAGCGACTGGGACAGGTCTTTCAGGGCCAGCACAAGCATGATGGGCCGAAAGATACCTATCTGCTGTAAAATTCCAAGGTCATCCCGCAGTCCCACTGGGAGACCGGGTCCATTATTGAGGGCCAAGATTCATCAGCACTGGAATAACAGGTATTGACATAATCAACCCCAATTAACTTCTGACTTAGGGGGTAGCTTTGGCCACAATTTGTAGGACAAAGCAATGGTGGCAACAGGGCAGTAGTCCATTGCCAACCATTTTTGGGGCATCACTTCCACTGTGCAGAAGAACTGAACCCATTTGGGATTGGGAATCAGGCATCTGCCCCATGATTACTGACCACACCCCACCCCAGTATTGGGAGCCCCCACATCTCCTGAATCTGAAGTCATCTCCTCCTACCCTCCCCTTCCCCCACCATGCTCTCATTAAACCAGATAATCTCCCTACCTGCTTCTTTGGCCATCTCTGTTCCCCGCCTGACGGGGAGAGAAGTCTGTAAGTCAATTCACTGGACCATTAGAGGGCAACATTGGCGTTTCTTATGGAAACCATACAAATGTTGATATATATTCCTCTAATTAGGATTGTCACATTTGATTGATCATGTCAAACTATATTGACTTCTTCTAACTGATAATAACAACATAATCTTAAAATGGAAAATTCAGATTTTTAAGTCTGAACTATAGGGTAAAACAAGTAAAATTTACAGATGAATGAAGGCCTCTGTTCTCAAAGCACATATACAGCACTTGGCACAGATCTAACATCACCCCAGATAGTCATGTGGTAGCACAGAACTTGAGTATTGCTGAAAAAAGAGACATGTCTAAGCATTTTGTCTTGAACTCATCAGAACACTCACAAGAACGCCAATATAAGGGGGAAAACAACAACCTATGCTGTATGTGAAGACAGTGCTGATTGGTTGGCAAGTGGCGTTGCCATGGAGAATGCACCATTAATGGTGACTGTATTGTTTGAAATTTAAACCAGGCAGCTTGACCCCGATAGGTCAAGGCATTGCACTGAGGAATGAGTCAGTGAATGGGTGTCACTTAGTTTGTTTAGCTGAAACAGGTTTTTTTTTTTGTAAAAATATACTTTATTCATAAAATATCTTCAATCACATTCAAAACCATTTCAAAAACAACATTACAAGGGTACAATCCAGGTTAAACTTTTACAAAATGTATCACCAGGTGCATCAGTACAAACAATATTACAATCATTTACAGCCTTTCATTTTGATCTGTACAGCCCGAGGGGCTCTAAACAGTTCCCAGTCTCTCGGTGCGCTGTGGTAGAAAGGTCTTAGACAGCGACCCTTCCCCATTGCGCCTTTGCGGCAGCTGCCCCAAGCTTTAGTGCGTCCCTCAGCACGTAGTCCTGGACTTTGGATTGTGCCAGTCCGCAACAATCGGTCGGGGACAACTCTTTGTGCTGGAAGACCAACAAGTTTCGGGCAGACCAAAGCGCGTCTTTCACCGAGTTGATGATCCTCCAGCTGCAGTTGATGTTTGTCTCGGTGTGTGTCCCTGGGAACAGCCCGTAGAGCACAGAGTCCTGTGTCACAGAACTGCTCGGGATGAACCTCGACAGCAACCACTGCATCTCTCTCCAGACTTTCTTTGCAAAGGCACAATCCACAAGGAGGTGAACAACGGTCTCTTCCCCACCACAGCCACCTCGAGGGCAACGTGCAGAGAGGGTGAGACTCCTGGCGTGTAGGAAGGATCTGACGGGGAGGGCCTTTCTCACCACCAGCCAAGCTACGTCTTGGTGCTTGTTGGAAAGTTCTGGCGATGAGGCATTCTGCCAAATGACTTTGACAGTCTGCTCGGGGAACCATCCCACAGGGTCCACCCTCTCCTTTTCCCTCAGGGCCTCTAGGACGTTACGTGCTGACCACTGCCTGATGGACTTGTGGTCAAAGGTGTTTTTCTGCATAAATTTTTCCACCAGGGACAGGTGGTTCGGCACGGTCCAACTACTTGGAGCGTTCCGCGGCAGCGTGGCCAGACCCATCCTTCGCAACACCGGGGACAGGTAGAACCTCAGCACGTAGTGACACTTGGTGTTTGCGTACTGAGGGTCTACGCACCGCTTGATGCAGCCGCACACAAAGGTGGCCATCAGTATGAGGGCGATGTTGGGCACGTTTTTTCCCCCTTTATCTAGAGGCTTGTACATCGTGTCCCTGCGGACACGATCCATTTGCGACCTCCAGATAAAGCGGAAGATGGCTCGAATGATCGCCGTCGCGCAGGAGTCTGGAATGGGCCAGACCTGCGCCACGTACAGCAACAGCGAGAGTACCTCACACCTGATGACCAGGTTCTTACCCGCAATGGAGAGGGAGCGTCGCTCCCACATGGTGCAATTTGTGTACATGTTCTTTCTGTCTGCGAAGAACAGGGCCTTGCGTATTAATATATGTAGCTTCCAGTACATACAAATGCGCCACATTGTGAGCCTGACTGACAATCTTAAATTGGTTATCAGCATAATTTTTAGCACACGGAGGATTATTTAGCAAATGTTATCCAATTGCGGAATCACATCTAATGTTGGACACTGTATTTTGAGTTTTGCAAACACGGACTGGTTGGGTACAGTCTGAACCTTGCCCATTGCGAACAGTGCTTGGAACATGCTGTTTGAAACGATCCGTCAGTCTTTGGGACATACAGCCTACCTAGCATCACACTGGCACTGAAATTCATATACCACATTACTGATTTGTGTAATAGGCAGAACGTCTTTTTTGCTTGACAGCAGCATCCTGTTAGTAACGAATACCACTCGTGTTGCTACTGCATAGCAACGTGAAACAGCAAATTTCACCTGTTGCTGAAATTTTTGAGATACCTTGCCCTTCCAAGGTAGACTGGGCACTTTTCAGGGCCGAAAGTGACGGTCTTAGGCCCATTCATGAGTTTGCGTGATATACAGCGCGAAATGATCTGATCAGGGTAGCTATTATCCTGTAGGGTGCCTTTGACGTGCCCTATTTCAGCATCAAGCTTGCATGGTGAGCAATTGGCTCGGGCCCTATTTACAAGGTTGCTGATAAGGCCAATCTTATAGCGCGTGGAACTGTAAGAATCCCAACACATATATTGACCAGTGAAGGTAGGCTTGTAGCAGACCATGGTAGAGAACCTCCAGCAGATTGTTCACCTAGTACATCAAGGAAAGGGAGTTCATTTGACTGCTCCATTTCATAGGTGAAGTTGAGCGCAGGATGGAGCCCAATAAGACATGAAAGGAAATTGTTACATGTAGCTGCAGATTTAAATGTAGCAAACATATCATCCACATATCGGAAATGTGCGAGGGGTTCGAGGTTAGGTGTCATTCCATCGAAGACACGTTTCTCATGGACACTGGCCTGTCCCATTAAGACACTAGCCTGCGTCTTTGATACACTGGCCTGTCCCTTTAAGACACTAGCCTGTCACTTTAAGCCACTGGTCTGTCCCTTTGAGACACTAGCCTGTCTCTTACTGATACTGGCCTATCATTTTAAGACACTGGCCTTTCACTTTAAGACACTGGCCTGTCATGAGATCTATTTGGGCATACATGGTGTCATTAAAATTGAACTCAACTGCACTAAGTTCATGGATAAAATTTTTAGCTCGGTGGGCAGATGCACGCCCGACCCGACCAAGCATAAAATGATGCGCGATGACGTTGGACATGTGTCCTGACGTCATCACGTACTCATGCGATATTTCAGTCGGCGGGCACATGCTGGAGTCAGCAGCGCGCCCGCCTACAATTAAAAGTTCTATTAAGGCCATTAAAAAGTTAATTGAAATAAATATTTCGCTGCCCGTCCAACCGTATGGTTGGCGGGCAGGCAGAAAGGCCAAACAGCCTTTGCACTTTTTTGGAAACCTCACCCAAGGGCGGGATGAGGTTTCCAAAACCAAATGAAAATCAAATAAAAAGTTTATTTTTTCATTAATAACATGACCCTGCTCATGTGACAGAGTCACATGAGGGGACATGTTTCGTAACATTTTTAAAAATCTTTAATTTTTTTTTAAATCAGTTTATCTCCCTGAGGCAGCTCTGTGCCTCAGGGAGATTATATAGCACACACTGGCATGCATGCGCAAAGTTTGCACTCGCCCTGCTCGCCCTCCTCCCCTCGCCCGCACAGGCACCACTCAGCACTGCCACTCGCATTTCACACTGGGCTGGCCTTAATTGGCCTGCCAGCGTGAAATTGCCTTCCGAGCCCAATCGCGGGTGGCGGTTGGCTTCCAGCCGCCCGCCAAGCCCGCACGCCAAGGGCAAGATTCTGCCCCATAAGTTCAATGAATACTGATTCATGCAATGGTGGTGGATCTAGATCGCCATGATATAGTGCTGCAGCACAAACATCTATGGGCTCCCTTAAGTGGAACATTGGTGAACAGGCTAGCAATGTCAAATGAGCACATGGACACGACATTGCTATCGATACGCAAGTTCTGTATGGTCTTCGCAAATGTGAAGGAATCCTTCACCGTGTCTGTGGAAAACTTGGTCAAAACTGGTTGTAACAATTCACCGAACCACTTGGCCAATTCATGTTGTGCAGAACCAGTCATAGATAAGATGGAGCATAGAGGGACGCCACTTCTGTGTGCCTTGGATAATTCATACATACGCGGACGTAGCGAGCCAGGAGGATGAAGCCTGTTACATATATCACGCGGTAGCTCATCACTCTTACACAAGTCCAGCAAGTGTTTTTTTAGCCTACTTTCGCGCAAGACTGTCCGGTCATGTTGAGCCACAAGTCCAATGGATACGAATTTGGTCCTGTCATTAAGAATGGCGTGCATTTTGTTGATATAGTCACACTTGTTAAGGATGACCATTCCCATTCCTTTGTCAGGTTTACTGATGTGTATGTCTGGGTTGGTCTTAAGGCCTCATAATGTTGTACGACATTCGCATTGCATGTGAAAGTCGGACAGGTCATTTGGAGCCCCGCAATATGCATGCACATGACCTGTCCAACTTTCACAAGCAAGTGTCCTGATGAGTGCAAGACAAAAAGCTTAGACATATCTCTTTTTTCAGCAATAATCACCACAGATGTTACATTTTTGTGAAATTATGTTGAAAGTGGGGTCTTCACCCATTATGACTACACCTTAAAATAAAAAATTGAGTAGCTAAAAAGAAATACAATTAACACCAATATCTTTTTGCTTTCTTCTACAGTTCCATCAATTTGTTTAAACAGTAAGTGCTGATAACTCGCTGATTTTAACCACACAAAATGTTTAAGTTTTTAAAATCTCCAACCAAACCTCAACCCACTTACTTCAGTTTTAACGGAGGTGGGGCAGGTGTTGGAGGGAGGGGAAACCAACCTTGTCTAAGATATGGGTCGCTCATTTATTATAATAAGGCTGTACATTTCATAGCTGACCTATCTTACAGATTTAACCGTCGCCAGCTGGGTTTCCCCATTCTGAGGAAACCCAGTAGTTAAAGGGAGGCAAGGGATGCTTCAAGGAAAAGGTAAGTGTCTTTACAATGCTGCATGTGGACCAAGAGAAATAGGGATGCTTCCTTCCCTGCCCACCATTGGACTCCACTTACCCTCCACAAACCAACAACCCTGTCCTCTTCACCGAAGGACCTTCCCACCCAGGTAATCAAACATCCCAGGGTGGTAAATCAGACCCCGCCCCCCGCCACCCCCAATTCCCAGGGTCAGTATTGAACACCCACACCCTTTCTGGGAATGGGAATCAGACCCCTGCCCCATGATTACTGGCCAACCCCCACCCCAGTATTGAGAACTTCCCCCACCTCCAGGATCTGAAGCCATCTCCTATCCTCCACCCTCCCCCCACCATGCTCTCATTAAACCAGGTAATCTCCCTTCCTACTTCTTTGGCCATCTCTGGCACATTGCCTGCCTGACAGGGAGACGAGTCTGTAAGTCAAGTAGGCTTTGGGTGTGGAACATGCTTGAGAAAGACAGACCACACACTGTGGAGTCAAAGCTCTATAGCATGCACAATAAAACTCCTCTCCACCCCGTGCAAAATGATATAAATATAATTATGTATATTAATTTTCTGCTTATCTAAAATATTTATTTTACTCTGCTTACTTTTAACTGAGGCCTACAAAAGCTCTTTCTAAAACTGCCATGTTTAAAAGACATAGCATGAAGTGAAGTCATGCATCCGCTGAGATGTCAAAGAAATCTCATGCAAAGCAACTAACATTTTAACTTCTGTTGTGTACACTTGCAGAGTTCTCAGCCTCACAGCGCGAGGGCTGTGAAGTGGGCGTTGAGGACCATGAGACTTCAAAGACAGGCCAAACATAGCAGGAAGAGGAGCTGGAACATTACCAGGATGCCAGGTGAGAGGAGAAGGCAAGCGGAAAAAGCACAGGGCATGAACAAGATTTGAAGAGAATACTGAAAGAACCAATCAAGCATTAAAGGTAAATGGTAAAGCCACCAGTGTCAATTTGCATCATTCCGTGGCTCATTAGACTGGAAGGAAAATTGTCAGTGGCTTGGAATTACAGACAGTGGTGACAGTTGAAATTATATTTGACAATATATTAGGCTGTGGTAGTGTAGTGATTATGTTACTAGATTGGTAATCCAGAGGCCTGGACAAATAACCCAGAGAATGTAAATTCAAAACCTACCAAGACAGTTCAAGAATTTTAATTCAGTTTTTCAAAAAATATGGAAATGTGAAAATCCAACTGCTTCATGAATGTCTTTTAGGGAAGAAAATCTGCCAGCCTTACCTAGTCTGACCTCAGCGATTGCAGTCCCGCAGCAATGCAGTTGATTCTTAACTGACCTCTGAAATAGACTCACGTCACTCAGTTCGATCTTTCTGATAGCAAGTATGGATGGACAATAGTTGCAGGCCTGACCCATGATGCCCACATCCTGACAATGTATTTAAAAAGTCCATAGGGAGGGACTTTCCCCCCATTGCACTAAGTGCGGGACCTGGCTTGAAAAACGTCATTGTACCCTCCAGCCGCAATGGCAGGTTTTCGCGCTGTATCGTCCCCTCCCTGCCTCATTAATTATGCATGCAAAGGAAGCATGCCTGATCACTGGCAGGCAGCCTCTGATTCGCCCGTCACGTTGTCAGTTCACCGCTTTCGCCACATTTAAAGTGCAGCCGCACACATCCTTCTCAATGTTGGCAGCCCAGGACTGCTCCACTGAAGACATGGCCCCGAAACCCAAGAAGGCAGGAACCCCCAAATTCAGTGATGCCTCACTGGAGCACCTGCTGGGCGCAGCTGAGGCATGCCACCATGCCCTCCACCTCGGCCCTGGCCGCAGGAGATCCAGCAAGGTGACCAATCCAGCTTGCGAGGCGGTGGCAGTGGTGGTCAGTGCCAATGAAGCACAGAAGAGGTCAGCCACCCAGTGCAGGAAGAAGATGAATGACCTCATCCATTCCACCAGGGTAAGTCAACCATCTCATCACTCTCAACTCACACATTCACAAGCCCATCACACATTCACTGGCAACTCACACACCCTCACATCTCCATCTGGGCTCATCTCCTCTAGAGATCGCATCCTCATCCCATCCATGTCTCCACTCAGCATACACACACATAACAGCCATACTTAACGCCTGCCCTGGCATGTGTCTTGCTCACACTCTCTCCATCTGTCTTTATGCAGACAAGCTCATGCACAATAAAAGGGAGAAGTTCCAGACCTGGGGTGGAGTGCCTGACATCAAGGTCCACACAGAGTTCAAGAATTGTGCTCCACGATTGGCTGGCTGGAGAGGGCACTGTCGTGCCTGCTCCCACAGTAAGGTTGGCCCCACACACACATGAAGATCCTGCACCAGCTCATCTCTCAGACAGCCATACTGTGAGTTCTTTGTCCTGTTTTAGAGTCGCCTGCCATGCACTAATTATCTCTCCTTTCTCTCATTGGCACCTCTGGAAAGCACCTGACTCCATCCACAAGCCTCATCTCCAGCACCGAGAACACCTCTTATGAGGAACCAGAGGAGAGCACCATAGGAGACCCATCACACTGCTCACCTACACTCTCCACCAACGCAGAGACACACACCTCGGTGGAACCTGGTTCTAGAGCAGGCTCGGGGTCATGATCTGGCAAGGGCAGCGCACGATCTGGTTCGCAGCAGGCAGAGGCAGGAACATCCAACGTCATTGGCACTTGGAGGAGGAGGCAAGGATTCTGCTGAGTCTGAGTCAGATGACGAGCTTTGGGACTAGGTCCTAAATTAGTTGCTGGAGCTGCGGCGACAGGGGAATGTCAGGAATGGACGTCAGCTGCATTTCTGTACGATGAAGGAATCCATTTGCCTTCAGTCTGAGGTGATACCACCGGCATGCCAACACACTGAGGTCAACACTGGCAGGTTGGCAGCCACCATGGAGACCTTGGCCCAGGACATCAGTCCTGCACTGCTGCAGGAGCAGCACTCCATTGCTGTAGCTCTTGGTGGCATCTAACAATGGCTACACCAGAGGACACAGGGCACATGGATCTTACTCCAGCTGCCCTTTTTCCTCAAGGAGTCAGGGGCCCTCGGACATCCATAGGGAGGAGAACCACCAGCTCGACACCCCGAGTCCATCCAGCCAGGTGACTCCGGGACTCACTGGCTGATCCAAAACCCCTCTTCCTGTGACCCCATCACCTTCAGCTCCACAGGCCGAGGAGGGTCCACCGTGCCCCACAGCAGGACACCCAAAGCAGGCCGGGGCCCTCAAGGTCTCGGCCCTCCAGAGGACTCCCGCAAGGTCATCATTGACAACAGGGCACAGCAGTCAGCAAGCTGCCTCCACATCCACTGTGGATGTCGGGGAAGCACCAAGGTGTAAAGGTAGGTTTAGGAAAGTTAAAAAGATTTAGGAACACAGCAATGGCATGGGTGTTCACAGCATATATGGAATGTACACAAATGTAACTAGAATCACACTCATTTCACATCTCCCCTTGTGTATGCCTCCTTTTTAAGATAAGCTGTGTTGCTGTCAATCGGGTCTGATACCATGGTGTCTCCCCCCACTAATCACATATGTCGGTTTACAAACATATGAGCAAAGGGCAGGAGTAGGTCATTCGGCCTCTTGAGCCTGCTCCGCCATCCAATAAGATCATGGCTGATTTTATAGTAACCTCAAATCTGCATCCCACCTACCCCCAATAACCTATCACCCCCCTTGCTTACCAAGAATCTATCCACCTCTGCCGTAAAAATATTCAAAGAATATCACGGCCTCTTGTCTATGTAGTGTGCTTCCATATCACCACAGTGTGTGCCCCTTTTGCATATCATTCCTGACATCAGTGATACTTCAACCTTAATATTAAGTTTACTTGTGGAAGGAACCTCGTTCACATGCTATGCAGGGTCATGTCATCTTTATTCTTGGCTGTGTAAGATTAAGGGAGAGTGTTCTCCTATCTCATCTGCATTCTTGAAAGGTGAAGGCGCAGTGTCATGTGTTCACACATGGAGAAGCGTCATACATCATGCAAATCCAGTCTCTCTGTCTCTCAGCAGGGTTTTCAGGCTGAGTCCATACTTAGAGCTTGTGTTCGCTGCTGTCAGCCAACCGTGTTTTTAACTTTCAGAGTGCACATCTGCTAAGCTCACCAATAAGTGGGGGCAACTTTCCACCTCAAGGTGATGAAGCTTGGCCCTCTCTCAGCCGCATTAGAGTCCTGGTGCTCAAACCTTAAGCATCTCCCACCGTGCGGTTGAGTGTTGTGCAGGGACAAGGCTCTTGTCACAAACTAGGAACGCAGCGCTGTGTGTCCCCTCACCTCAGCACTTACCGAGGTCACTGATGCTAATTGAAAATGGTGCTTTCTGGTGGACAATGGAGGCTTTGAGCATGTTCTGGAAATGCACATACTTGCTTTAGACAATGTGGAGGGAGCAATGGGATAGGAGCGAGGATGTACTGAAGCTGAAGTATGATCTTTATTAGCAATGATGTGTGTCCTTAAGGGCTTCATGGTGTGTGTGCATTGTGGGCTTGGCAAGGGCCAAACTGGCCATGAGGGCACAACGTCAGTGTTAAAGAGGAGCCATTTTAATGTCTGGCAGGCAAGTGTTTGACGTTGTCACGCGCAGATACTCCACATCCTCATTAAGCTGAGGATAAATACAGCCCAGGATTCTGAACTGAGAGTGCTGGGTGTCAGTGTGATTTGGAAGAATGTATCACAGATGACTGAGTCATCTCTAAATGGATTCACAGCAGTGAAAGGTCATCGGCTGCCTTGTCCCAAGTGGGAATTATCTGATTCACTATCGATGTTACACAGAGTGCCTCTTCTGGTCCTTGAGGAGCCCTGTCACATTGAAGGCGTACAGCTACGGGGCCAGTGAGGATCGTGCCACAGCTCCGGGGTCTTGTAGGCTGCCGTTGCGACTGGGATGCTGGACAGATGCTTGAAGAGACAGCACCTTCTGATGTCTGATGCCAGAATGCCCTCCTCCAGTTAGCACCTCACCTCAGCAAGGACACATGCTGCCAAGGGTTCATCATCCTTTAAAGGATCAGGACAATGTGAGCCTGATGTGTAACTATTCACTCTCATATTGAAATGAGAGGAATTTCAACGCTGGTGCTCGTGTTGGCCCATGATGGAGGGCGCTTGTCCAAGAGGGTGCCCGCTACAACTCATCCTCCTGGTGGTTATCAGGGCCTCATGCACATGCCTGCCTCGTCTGGCCCGTGCTATGGCCTCTTCCCCTGTCTTCTCAGTTTCCTCAAGCTCATCGCCCTCATCCTCCTCGAGGTCCTCCTCATCAAAGGAAACATGCAGTTCCTCCATCTTATCATCTGGCAAGTCCTCCCTCTTTTGCAGCACCAGATTATGCAGCACACAGCAAATCATGATGATCCATGTGACCCTCTGGACACTGTACTGGAGTGCTCCACCAGAGATGTCCAGGCATTGGAATCACATCTTGAAGATTCCTATGGCATGCTCCACCAATGCTCGGGTAGTGGCATGAGCTTCATTGTACTTTCTCTGTGCAGGATTCTGAGGCCGCTTCCTTTATGGGTACCCTTTGTCACTAAGGAGACAGTCCTGGATCCTGTATGGTCCATCGAAGATGGCTGAGATCTGCGATCTACTCAAGATGTATGAGTCGTGGATGCTTCCTGGGTTATCTGGCGCAAACCTGTATGATCAGTTTTTTGTGGTCACAGACCAGCTGTACATTGAGCGAGCGGAAGCTTTTCCTGTTTATGTATTGCAGTGCCTGTTGCCAGGGAGCTTTTATAGTCACAAGAGCGCAGTCAATGGCACCCTGCACCTGTGGGAATCTGGAAATCTCAGGAAAGCCCAGTGCTCAGGCGTCCTGGCTTGCTTGATCTCTGTCAAAGTTGACGTAATTGTGGACCTTGGCAAATAGGACATCTGTGACCTCATGAATGCACTTGTGCGTAGATGCTTGAGAGGTCCTGCAGAGGTCCCCAGTGGAGCCCTGGGAGGAGCCACTGGTGGAGAGGTTCAGTGCGGCAGTTACTTTCACAGCCAGTGGCAATGGATGCTCTCCCAGTCCCTGTGGCACCAATTCCTGGAGAACGTGGCAAATGTGAGTCATCAGGTACCTGGACACGTGGAGCCATCGGCGACACTGGTTCTTGTTCATCCGTGATAAAACATGCTGGTTCTGTGGAATCTGGGTCTTGCAAGTGGCCTATGCACGACGTATCTGTGAGCCTCATCCCCTGCATCCGGAGGAGGCCCTGCTGGCCTTTGGTCTTGAGGGTACTGCTTCTTACTTTGATGATCCAGGCACCTCTGTCGCAACCTTCTCCTTCTTCTCTCCAGCCTGCAAGTGGACAATGCAAGCAGTGATAAATCCAGCCTCCATCTTCCTGATGGTCTCCCCTCCGCAGCATCAGTGAGAAAGAGACAAGTATCAACATTAGTCTCCAAAGATCCTCTTTCTGTCAATGACTCATCAGCGAATGTGGGTTCAACGCTTTTTTCTGTGTCAGAGAGTACTCACCCCTGAAATTATGGCCAGTGTGAGGTGTGTATCAAGGTCCTGCCCCCACCCCTGCTCCACCCCCCGCCAACATAACCATCTGCTATGACATTGCTTTGGTCAGGATGTGCTGCATTCAGCCCAGGCGCTGGGAGCCTCATTCACTGCACTACTACATTCATAGGAATAAACATGTTCACTCAGGAAATGAGATTATTTGAGGGGGGCCTGAGGCTTCTTTTCAGTGAACTGTCCAGCGCTAACTTCTGGAGCTTGACCATTTGCCCAATTGCTATGGATTTCGTTATTACTCTGGGGAATTTCCACACTGCAAACAAGGGGTTAAAACAAGATCGATTAGTGCCACTTTGTGGGATTAGTCTTGCATGAATGGGCATCATTGCTTCACTTTCCTGATTCCCTGCATTGTCATTGAAAGGTTCCTAGCATCTCTCAGCTGTGCCTCTCTTCATTTGGGAATGCACAGTTCAGGTGCGTGGCAATGTAATCAGCCCCCCACCACCGCTCACACCACTCCACCCCCCCCCCCCCCCCCCCCCCCCCCCCACCCCCACCACCGGTGCATGCAGCTGCCCTCCAATCTTCCTGCAAAGCCCTCACCAGCAGAGCTTGGCACTGCGCCTTTGCTGCAGGTTGGAAGATGGTGGTGTAGAACTCTCACTGCCAGACCAGCTTGTGTGAGTATGGAAACCCCTCCCATCGTCCCAGAGGAGTTTCATGTTCAGGTTTCTTTCCTTCACGGACCTCCTAATCCACCCTCTGAATTCCTTGATCCCGTCGTGCTTCTGGTGCATATCCGTTTGTTAGCCCCTGAACACTTTGAAGTGAATGTGTCTATGACCCGTGTGGACCTCACCCATCTTTATCTTGAGGCCACTTACACTGTTCCCCCCACCCACACCCTCCCCCCAGTCATGTGTCTGAGTGCAACCTTCCCCAGTCGTAACCCCCAATACAGCCCTAGCCCTGTATCCCCTTCTCCTGTCTGTGGCCACTTGCTCCCCTTCCCTAGTACATCCCTAACCCTGCAGCCCCTTATCCTGTGTGAGGTCTCTTGCACCCCCCTTCCCCTGTGCAGACCTAGCCCTGCAGCCCATGAGAAGCCATCCCCAGCCTTACTGCTGGTCTGGTAAGTAGAGACTTGTCTGTCACAACCCCCTGAAAGTGAAATGGTGCTGCCTGCGAAGCCTGGCGCTGATTCCCATGAGCGCTATACGATGCAAGGTAGGTGAGCTAACCTCAAAATGAGGAGTGAAGTGCAGGTCACCAGGTGCATGTTGCTTATATCCTACTGTGAAAGACATTGTTCTAATTGCACGGGGATGTGCCCGGATCCAGCCCGGGGGAATGATTCCAGTGAGGAGACCTTGTAATGCCATGTAAAAATATTGAAATGATGTTCCTGACGTGCTACAGTGGGAAACATGACCCGCCCTTGACAGCTGCAGCGCCCAAATGCAACCTGGTTTTACGATGCCGTAAAACCAATTTTTGGCCTTCTCATGATATTTTCCGCTCCCACCCACCATGACACCCGCCACAAAAGGGAGAGGAAAATCCCAGCCCATGTTTGTTTTTTTATTCCCTTTTTTAATGACATGGCCTTAACTAGACTGTTCGCAATTGCAGCATCCTAATTGACCCCAAGCTCAGCTCCCAGCCCTACTTCCGCTCAATCGCAAAGAATGTATGCTTCTACTTGCTGACCTTGGCCCTCCATCATAGCTATTTCAGCCCATCTTTCACTAAAACCTTCATTTATGCCTTTGTCACCTCCAGACATCATTATTCCAATGCTCCCTGGTCAGACACCCATCCACCACTCTTCATAAACTTTGCTCAACCAAATCTCTAATGCCGGTAACCTACTCCACACAGCTCACCCATCACCCATGTCCTTGCGACCTACATTGGTTCTTGGTTCTCCAACATCTCCAACTTAAAATTCTCATATTCATGTTTAAATTTCTGCATGGCCTCACCTAAACCCCTCCACCTCCACCTTCTTAAGTCACTCCTTAAAACCCATCCCTTTTGCTTAAGGTCCTATTTTTATTATGCTTTGTGAAGCACTTTACAATGTTTTTCGGCACTAAGACCACTCAATAAATGAAAGTTGTTGTTTTTGCGCCCAATAGTTGATCTGAACATAGCACACCAGTATTATCATCCTCTCCTAAGTCAAGTACTTTTGGTCCTCTGCGGTTTTTGGTACAATTGGCCACACCATTATCTTCCACCAGCTTTCCCTTCTCTCCTCCCCTACCTGAAATCCAGGGCTGGACTTTCCTGTCTTGACACAGGGCAAAGTGCACTGGATAGGATTTAAAAACGGGGGGGTGGAATCCAGATCCGGGTTTCCTGCCCCCATTTCTGTTGCCGGCAATTTTCATCAGCACAGGAAAGGGGGTGGGGCAGTAGCCCATAGGTTGCTGTCTTGGCATTGCTGGCACCATTGTGGAGTGGACATTTTGGAACTTGTAAAATTAGATGGAGGCAGGAGAGATTTTGTAGGTGACATAAATTACACCAGCACAGAGGTGTCACAAACCATGAATGAACCATAGTTTGGAAGTGGGAACTGTATGGAAGGTGTTGCCTTTGAAATGCTGTAGCCTAAGTTGTATCTATTTTTACTAAAGTGAATGATGATAGTGCTGCGATTTGAAAAGGAAAGTGGCCATCAAATAATGTGGCTGCCATGTTGTTACTTCTGACAACTGGCAAACTGCAAAGGGAAAGAACAGAATTGTGAAAGTGGAAAAGTCTTCAGATGCAGTGGAGTAGGTTAGCTACTGGATAAAGTGCTATTCTGCATTGTATAATACGGAAAGTGAGTCCAGCTTGAAAACCAGAGCTGATTGTGTGAAACGTCTCCTTGTTTTCATCTTTTCCTGGGAGTTCAACTCAGCCATCTGTTCAGCTATTTCAAAGTTTCAACAGATGTCTGAGATTTTGCCTATCTTCAAAGACTCTAATTGATTCCATTCACCAGGGCTTGTTTACAGTTCTTTAGGGGAATTTCAATTTGATTGTTTGGCTGCCTTCCAAACAATTAATGGATTTGTTCACATAGCTGTTGAGTGAAATGTGAGGTTTTATATTTTGAATGATGTTTGAGCTTTACAAAGTCTTCCAAATGTTATTACAGAGCTCGTGAGTTCTGTTTGTCATGGATACTGGTTAGTTGGTTGGAAGGTTGATGAGGGTTGAGTGGGGTGAGGGAGTAAGGGGGGTGTGGGAGGTTGAGGTGGTTATTGGTGGCTTGAGGAAGATTGAGGAGGCATTATGGATAAGGGGGTAATGGGGGTAAGGGAGTAACTGGTGGGTTTGGGGGTTCAGTGTGAGGGGTAGGGGGTGAGAATTGTGGGGAGCACAAACTGATCTGCAGAACTGGGCAAATGTTTCTGCGAATGGAGGCAGGCTTTGGCATTTGCCCACTTCAGTCTTTGGCCTGCCAAAATCTGCCATCTGCTTTTCCCAGGTCTGAGGAGGGATCACAACATCAGGAAATTTCCTGACGCCCAATTCCTACCACAAACATGAAAACCTGGCCCTGTCTCGACCCTGAGTCTCTCTCTATCCTCGATCCCATTCATACAAGACCCCCATCCCCATCTCTATCTTGTCTACCTGACTCCCTAACTTTAGTCTTCTTTCCACCCCTCACAACCCCTGAGGCCCCACTGACTTCAGACTGTCCTGATCCACCTGCCAGTTCTGGCCAGGAAGTGGGAGATTTGGTGACGTAATGGAGCCAGAGGCTTCTTTGTGACAGCAGCTGGTGATGTCACAGAGCGGGAAGGACTGCTATTGCAGGGAGGACTTTAAAGCCCAAAATTCCCCTGGTCTGCTAGCAATAGTGCCTGGCAGGTCTAGACCCATCCCAGGCAATTCAGGAGGGTTGGCTACCCTACTCCATAATCCTGCTTTGTGCTACCTCTGTCCCCTGACCTGTTCACATTTTTCCCTCCTCCAACTCCAGTCATATGTCTGTGCTCCCACATATACAATCAATAGCAGAGTTTTCAGACGTCTTGCCCCCACCTTCTACAGAGACCTCCCCCTAAATCTCTCCTCCTTGCTACATCATTCCACATCTTAAAAAATGTCCTTAAAACCTACCTCTTTCAGCAGCTTTTCAGACACTCCTGCTCATATCCTTCTTTTCAAGCCTAGGTCTGACCCTACCTTCCAACTCTGAAGCACTTTGAGATGTTTCACTGTGTTAATGGATCTTTACAAATATATGTTCTTGATTTTGGACGGATGAAAAGTTACAAAACTTCAAATAATGTTCTTGTTATGAGCCTTACTTTAGCAAACATTTCTTTAAAACCTAGCTACTTAATAACAAACAATAGCTCTCGCAACCAGCGGCCCATTAACCTCTTTGCTTTGGAAGTTAAGAAGCTTGAGCAGCTTGTCAATGTTGAGCAGGGCCCAACAATTCCTCAATGTATCAGTGACCTCTACTAATTGACTATAAATGAATATTTGAGATACTTTCACTGGTTAATCACTTCTAAACAAGAGCTGAATAGAATCAGCTCAACGTGAAACAAGTGACTCCTGTGTACACAGCTTTGTCTGAAAAGGTTTTTAATGCCTTTGGATCATATTCGATTAACTCTGAATCCCCAAAAGCACCTTCATCATCACCGATCAGTCATTCTGTCATCACCTCTATCTATACACTGTTGATCTTGGCAGCTTCATACACAACTCTGCTCACTGTAGCTCTGCAAGGATTGTGATATGCAAAGCTTCAAATTGGCTAATGGTTTGCAGGAGAATAGGTACAGGCTGACAGCTCTACACAGTATATTTATTGCCCGTCAGGGTTTGGCTCCTCTGAGGGTTCATTTCTGTATGTCTTAAATAGCAGACACACATCTGGTTCAAACAGTTAACAAAATGCACAACCAGCTGTACAAAACTGTTGCGATTTAATCTAGACATGTGCATTTATTATCTTGATGCATTAGGTAGAAAAACTATTGATCAAAGTATTGTGCATAGCTATAACTAGGAATTTGTGCACTGAAAGCTGATAAATAACTCACCTGCTCATGCCATCATCAAGAAGGGCTGTAAAGAATAATATTTATAATCACACTACCAACACAAACTAAAACTAGTAGTTGACAGCAATAAAAAGATGAAAAGATCTGAAAATTCAAACAGCCTATGAAATATTATCTCACTTGTAGATTTCTTAAATTAAAGACCTGCTTCCTATTTGTTCTGATTTCTATCTTATAGAGATTTTAATATTTTAAGCTGATGTTGCATGGGGTGAAGGCACCAACTAGATTTATGCTGAGTTGAACTACTTATATATTACACGAGATTTGTTATAGCGCTGCCAGATTTCCAATGCGTGAGCCTTGTGCAGCTGGCTACAAGCCAAATGTCAAATTTCCAGGGCTAACATTTACTGGGAAGACACATTCTTAATGCAGCTTCTGGACCATTGCAATCCCCAACAACTCTGCATTAGAGGGTCACAGTAGCATAGTGGTTTTGTTACTAGACATGTAATCCAAAGGCATGGACTAACGATCCTGAAACTCAAGTCCAAGTCTCCCTAAGGCAGGTGAGGAATCTAAGTTCAATGAATTAAATAAAATCTGGTATTAAAAAGTTGACAGTGGTAATGATGACCATGAGACAACTACTGCATTCAAGTTCACTAAGGTCCTTTAGAAATGGGAATCTGCTGCCCTTACCTACTTGTGGCTGCAACATAGAGCAAGGTTATTGTGTCCTTTGTGTGTATGCCAGATCTCTGCAAGAGCAACTGAACTAGTCCCACTGCCCCTTCCTTTCCTTATAGTCCTGATTATTTGCTCTTCAGGTGTTTATCCAATTCCCTTTGAAAGCCACATTCTCCAGCATTGCATTCCAGATCCTAACCACACACTGTTCATGAGGTTGACTCTTAGTTGTCCTCTGAAATAATACAGGAAGTCACTCAGTTGTGTTCAAGGGCAATTAACAATGGGCAGTAAATGTTGGCCTTTCCAATGATGCCCACATCATAATTGTCTCTACAAGATCTGAACTCTGGGAATGTGACAACACTAGCACAATATAGAGACGCCAATGGCTCTTGTTACCAATGTGTCTTTTCACCAATCTCATCTAGGCAGGAGCTGAGGAGTTACATCTGGCCACAGTTCTCTTGGGCTCAAGAGAGGAAAGAAAATCAGCCACGGGTTCCCGATTCCCTGTGACAAAATGAACAATAGGCAAAAGCAGGATTGGGCCAGGCTCTGATACTCCATGGTGAAATAGCATGCTGACATTTGCTAACTAAACTTGGTTACTTATGTGAGGTATTGAAGACCAACAATGTCTGTAAAGGATCAAGCAAAATTAAGCTTCTCCATTCTCCATTGTGAGGTGTAAAATGAAGCAGAATGATCTACTTCAATGCAATAAAAAAAACTTTCAGGGAGACCATACCCTTGTACTCCCTAGAAATACATACTAACCTTGTTCCTTCAACATTCAACATTTGCTTTTTTACCATTCACTTTCCTGTACTTACTTACCCCACCCCATCTCCCAATACATGTGGTGAAGGGATGTCAATTATACTTACAGCTTAAGTTAAAAGCCTATGTACGAAACTTCTTCATGTGTTAGAAACTTATAATCAGGACTGCTCGTGCTGTCAAATTTTGAGAGCCTGTAACAGCTATTTTGAAGCTGTTTGTTCACCGTTGGTAGTTTTCGGAGCTGGTGATATGATTCCTTGATACAATAACTAGCGATAATCTGCATCTTGATTCATTATTCCCTTCATCCTAAAAATCAGATCTTTAAAAAAATAAACTTGTGAACAATGCTTGAAATTACTGCACACCATAGGTAGCTGTCAAAAACCAGTACAACCAACATGGTTCAACACCCTTTTATACAATCATCTGAAACCTGAGGAACTTGCTGTATTTAGTACACATGAGTTCCTGAAGCAGTAAGGCTAAGGTCTTTTCTAATCAGTTCAAACCAGTTCCTACTTGCGACAAAACTGGCTGCACTACAACTGCTTACTGGTTTCAACATGCTGTTGGATTGAACCCTTTAATGCTTTATGAGCACCTTCAGCCATTGAATTCATGTTTATTCACTTCTCCTGCTCAGCAGGAACAGGACATGGCTGTTACTAACTTACCACCCCATGCTGCTGGCTGCCATTTTAATTCCTGGCTTCATTTAGGTGGTTGAGGTGCATGGTGGAACACTTGCATATTATGTAGTAACTTAGCTGGACAGGGAAGAGAAGTCCAACACAACAGTCAATCCATGCAGTAAAACTTTGTGGGTTGGCTTCAAGCACTGGCTGACTGACTGTATATCCTATATGAACACAGTTTCAAGCACTCAGGTCATGGAAATCTGTGTTGCGCTGTGAATACTGGATTTTCACAAGACTGCTATGTTTGCAGTTTGTTTGTTTTTTCCTTTTGTTTTGCTGCAGGCACCCATGATAAGCCTGGGAGCTTAATCTGATTACCCTGATTAAGCTCTCACGGTTTATCATGGGTGCTGTTTTTTGCTTCATTGCTTTGAACGGAGGAACAGTTGGGAGAGGAAGAGCAGCAGCAACAACCTCAACAACCAGGTCGAGCACAGGCAGGCCTGTTAGAGGCCAGTAGGCATAGATAGGGGTTGCTAAAGGCCTTAAATAACTCTCAGGACCTGTGTGTTGAGAGTCAGCTCCATGGTTATGACCAAGGAGCACTACACCAGGAGGCTGTGCTTCAGTGGGAAAGTTTCACTGATCTAGACAGCCTCCTGCAACAGGACCTGGCTGCTTGCTGGTCTAGCTGGCCAAGCTATGTCAGTGGCTATCAATGTCAACAGGAAATACAGTTAGGACTTGTAGCTGAAATAATCAGATTAGGGGTCTCACCTCATTACATGCACTTACTACAAATTGTACCTGGGTCTCAGGGTGAGTGAAAATGCTTTCTAGGACAGAGAGAGCTAAGGTTCAACTAAAACACAGAAGCCAAAAATATCTAGAGTGAAAGAGCTATAAGGAACAAGAATGTAATGAACAAGATGTGATGACAAAAAAAAACCATGGAACTTATCATAGAGTTGGCCAGTGAAGCATTTAAAAGTTTTGAAATTATAATGAACAAGACAAATTTACTGGAGTTTCATAGCAGAGACAGCTTACTTTTATAAAAGTACCAAATATTACAGCTTTACAGAGATAAAAAGGTAACATCATTCACAAGAGACCTAATTTTGAAAAATGTATGGCTTTTCAAAAAAGCAAGTATAGTAATCTATCCAATTTGTTGCATTATCGAGTTTTATTCCCATTTTACCAAAAATCAGATTTTCACAAACGCGATTTCATATAAAGTCATATTTTACACAATCAGCTTTGTGTACATGAGATGGTTTCCACTGTTCTTGACAATCATTCTTTTCCAATGCTGCCTGTATTTGTAGGTTGGAAGACTAGGATATAACAACATAATTGAATCTGATTAGATTGTGGTCTGTGTAAGTGCTTTATAATATTGTAAAATTGTCATCTTTTATATGAGTTGTTCTGAAGGTTCTGATGATGAAGCAAAAGCAGCAAAATTGTATTTTATTTGAATATAATTGCCGTGTGCAATTTCTAAACAAAATCTGTTCCAAAAAAAATAAGTTTCAAAAAGTAGCAGCACGTTAATGTCTCTGTGCATTATTTTTACACTGACGGGAAAACTAACTTACTTTCTGCCCACAGCTACAATATGTGCTGACCCATTCCCACTAAACCTCTATCCTTCTGATGCAGTTTTATACTTCCTTCCTCTTCCTTTGAAGCTGTAAATTGATCAAATAAATGTTGCACTTCAGTGAAAAGCCCAAATGGGCAATGAAGTTTGACTGTAATTAAACAACAACCACTAAGTCTAGTCGCACACATCAAGGTGGCTATTGCCCTTCAGGAATTGAGCTATCCACCTGCTCAAAGGTACTAAACACTCTTCCTGCAACTTTTGTGCTGTGTAAGAACACCCTGGCTTTGCCTATTCACTCGGTGGAGAGCCAACTCCTGGAATCCACTTCATAAAAGTTATTTGGTTTATTCACCAAGAATGTATTCTGTTAGCTCAGTGATAGCATTCTTGTCTCTTGAGTTAGAGGGTCATGGATTCAAAAGCCCCTCCAGGATTTGAACATATCATCTAGGCTGATATTTGGTGTAGCACTGAGGGAGTGCTGAACTGTTGCAGGATGCTATCTTTAGAGTGATGTGTTAAACTGAGGCCCCTTCTGGCTGTTGAGTTGGACTTTAAGAGTTCTATAGCACTACTTGAAAAAGTGCAGCGGAGTGGAGTACTGCCAGCTAGACAACATTTAACCTCCCAAATCCACCAAAACCAGTTACCTGAGCATTTATTTTCTTGCAGTTTGTGGAACTTTGTTGTCTGCAAATTAGCCACTGCACTTTCCTACAAACAGTGACAAATATAATTTACTGGCTGTGAAGAGCTTTGGATGTATGAGGTGCCACATAAATGCAAGATTTTTTTTGCCTTTCCAAATAAAAGTTTAGGATTTTAGGGACAATAATAAGGCAATTATAAAATATTATTTTAAATTGAGTTATATTACAAGCAAAAGTGTCCAACTACATTACAAAGCAAAAAGCAACATCTCAGGAATTCAATGTCATAAAAGTTGACATTGTTACCATAAGAAGAATGAAAAAGCTTACACTTATACAGAACCTTTCACAACCTGTGAGTGTTCCAAATCACTTTGCAGCCAATGAAGTACTTTTGAAAGGTGGTCACCATTGTAATGTAGGGAACTGCAGCAAACAACTTATGCACAGCTAAAGCCACAAACATCAAGAAGACAAATTACCAATTCATCTGTTTTTAGTGATGTTGGTTGAGAGATAAATATTAGCCAAGATAGGAGAACTCCCCTGCTGTTGAATAGTGTCATCAGATTTGAGTCTGAGAGGACAGTTGTATCCTCAGTCCTACAGTGTAGGACTCCATCACAGCACATATTGTCCACATCAAGGTGTCAGTCACGTGTCAGCCTACATTATGTGTTCAAATCTCTGGATTGGGGCTTGAACTCACACTCCTCTGATTCAGAAATGAGAGTGCTACATCTGAGCTATGGTTGACACCTAGAAAGAAAAATCCAAGGACCTCACTTAATTCACATTTAAATTCAGGCCATAGCCAGTAGGATACTTTACGGTGACACTAATTTATTAGGAGCTGTGAGGCTCTAATTAAACAAACAGATAATACTCAGCTGCTTTGTTCTGAAAACAGACATCCTGCTGTGCACAGTATATGTTGCTATGGAATTTACCAGCTGATGGTAACAGTGCACAGCACCAAATAGGCAAAAATTGAAAGACATATTCAAATTCAAAATGTAAAATACTGACTACCTGATGGCATATTGGGTCAGGGCAATGGCTGGTGTGGCACCATATCACACAAACTAGCAGCTATCAGGTTCAGTCTAGCTAGAATTGATCTCAGCCAGAGTTGCAGTTGAACATTAAATTTGAGTTCAGTGGTCCTAAGCCAATGAAGGAAACAAAGATCAGCAATATGGTTCACTTTATTGTTTCAATACTTTCTACTCAGTGCCGTATGACTTTTTTTTAGAAACACAAAAGATTGAGAAATCTAAAGGCTAGGATACTGAAATTTGTAACTGCATCATTTGATGGCTATCCATAATTGCATTATCCAGTAAATTTACGAACCATCTCAATCCCTTTATCTTGTCCTGACATTTTACTGTTTACGAGGGTGTAAAGTCACACAGGATTTTTATATCTCTTGATTATATCAATTACACTGAAGTAATAATGCAGTTGGTAAAAAGAGAGATCTAATGCATCGTTTGCACTCTTGGAAATTTGTACCCTGTGGGCAAAGTTAGTTTATGATGCAGAGCTGCAATTTCCAGACATATTTAATGTTTTCTGGTCGAGGATTAATTGAGGAAAAAACTATTTTCAGTGGATCATCGCCACTATTTATAACTAAAATAAGTCTGAGTTATTAAAGATCTGAGATGAATTTTGGTGAAACAATTTAAGGATCATTTGTACTTCCTTGGTACTACATCAGTTTTGGTTTGAAATGAATTGCTGGAAAAGATCTACTTGCTAATGTGTGATTTAGTCAAATGTTTTAAGGAGGTCTGTTTGTGTTGATATATCCCATTTTGAAGTTTATTTTGGCCTTTGGAGAACAAAACTAAAAGAAAACATTTGTGCAAGTAAGCATTTTAAAATATCTGGAATGCAACCTCTTGACTCCCCAATGCCTGTCCACAATTCACAAGGCACAAATCAGGAGTGTGATAGAATACCCTTCACTTGCCTAAAAAAAGCCTCCAAATGTGTGTTTGCAATAATACTGAAAAATCAGATGATATTCAATTATTAAATGATCAAAATATATAATGCCACACTGTGATTATACAATTTTAACCAAAAAATGTTAATTTTGAACAATAAAGACGAAAAAAAGGCCAACACAAAACAATTGTGCAGAAGACTTGGTCAGTACTTTGTCACATTGTGTACATACAAATATTCTTCATGAAACATATGAACCGGAAAAGTAATGTGAAGGGGTGATGCCAGTGATGATGTGTCAGAGTGGTAATATGTGGGTACATGCTTGTGTTTCCCCACAAAGTGAATACTCGATCTCTTGGTCAAGATATCCTACAGTTCACCATGTGAATAACAGGAAAACCAGGATATTAACTGCAAGAAACCTTTGCTGACTTGCAGATACTTGCAGATTATCCAGGGAAAGAATATGGGAACAAGTTTGCATTGTTTTGTAAAGTGTAGAGAGTCCCTGGCTTTGGGTTGGGAAACTGTACTGCCCAGGGTTCTTAAACCTGCCCTCCATCCACTGACCCCTGCTAGGGTTATAGGTGTGCAGACCTTGAGTGAAGGCAGAGTCAGGCTCTGCTACAATATTTTAGCAGCCTAAAGTCCATTAGCACTCGTGTCCATGGCTTGCATATAAAAACTTGCCAGTTAGGTGTGAGAGCGAATTATAATTACTATGTAGAATTTTATCCAAACATTGCACAAGTCTTTTTTGAGAGAAACAAAGGGAGAAACATTAGAGAGAGGAAAATAATTTACAAAATAAAATACAATTATTTTCTTTTATTCATAGCTGTTGTGTAATCATCAAAGTCTGAAATAGTTAAAAAGACACTACAAAGTAAGTAGGAGAGTATAGATAATTACTTTGGATCTTTGTGTCACAAATCTGACCAAAAACAATGACTAGTGAAGTGCTACAAGCTGTTAAAAACAGGAAGAGAAATTCTAACAGTGTAACGACATCCTGAAGAGGAGTTCCACTTCCTCCCTGCCATTTGGAATTTAAGTGTTATTGCACCACTTTGTTGAAGCCCCCATCCCCCAGTACTGTGGTAACTATCTTTATCTTTGTTTTCTACATAAAATACCTGGAGAGTGGCTAATGACTAAACCTTACTAGTTCCCACACTCAGCTGAAAAGTATCTAAATATACTAAAAAGGTGGCAAATCTTTAGTCAAAATGAAAACACTTGCAAAGCATCACAACACTTAGTTCTGATAATTAGAAAAGAACCTGTGCCCAGTGTGAAAGCTAAATTGTCACAGCCGACTGACAAATCAACCTACTAGAGTCAAATCTCAAACAAACACACTCTGTCACAAGAGCGCTGCTCCTTCCAACAATAGAACAATGGTTGAGACCAAAATATTTTAGTTAGGTAATTAAAGTGCATGGAGAATTATTTTATTAATGTCTGCCTGGCACAGATATTGGATATGCCATTTCACATACACTTTGAAACCATAGGTAATTGTGAATAAATATTGTGAGTATCTAAAGTGGACAAAGGGAAGTCACACAAACACATTCCAAGAGGCTGCATGTTATTTTCACCAAGAGAATTTTCTAGGCTATTATTAGCTTCAAGTTATTTTTAAATTCTCATTTGCAGAAAATTTTCAATGTCAATCCTACACATACTTTATTTCAGGATGAAAGTGCAAAAATTAACCTGAATACTTAAACAGATTGCATAATATTTTTTTAAAAATGATCAAAAACATTAACAAAATCGTAAACAGATGTTCACTTAAAAAAGATTTTTATTTTGGAGAACGAAAACTCAATCCAATCAAGGCTAAACTTGCAACTAATTAAGATTAATTCAATGCAAAGCCACCAACTAATTTTCACTGTGATTTACATCAAGCCTTAAAGGCACAATTTATTTGCTTGCTGGGTCTATGTGACCCTAGGGTGCAATTTCTCTTATCAGCCTGCCCAGTTTCCTAAAGCCTTAGGAAACTCAAAGATCAGAGCAATCTGAAAACATGATACTGTTTACCCATCAGAGCACTGATGACAAAGCCAGACTCATCCCTACCTCTTGAATCAAATCCCTCCAAAATGCAATCTAACTGACAAACTAAGCTTAGCTGTTTCTGCAGTACCTGAACAAAGCCAAGGAGATAGGTTTGTTAAACAAACTCGGTAGAATGCTTTAGTTAACTGAATCTTTTAAAGTATCTATGAAACAGATAAACAATCTCCATGTATCTGCACCAGCCCTGAAAATGTGCTGGTCATTAATTCCAGCACATGCTGGGATCATGCCTGCTGGAATCTTCACTCCTCACCCTAGTAAGTATCCAGGATCAGGAGGTTCCCTTGTTGTCATGCCCCTGTTAGGGGCCCATGTAGTTATGGATCCATCTCAAGCACTTGTCTATCTTATAAAGTTGGGGTTCCTGGGTGAAAATATCTGCTCTGGTCTGGGTGGTGGGGCCACCCTTCCCTCCACCACCCCAACCTCAAAGAAAGAAAGTTGCAGCAGCATAATGGCCCATTCAGAAGAGGGCTAAAGTGAATCATTCATTGCTATCTTCAGGGGCCCAGGCTGTGATCCATATTTGATGTTCCTGGGCCAGTATGCCTTCTTCTTAGTACATTGGCCACCAGTAACCTGCAGGTTAACCGGAGGCCACGACTGAGAAAATCCCTGGCCTAAGATTTGGTGGCAATGCACCTTCCGTCAACTGTATCTTTACTTGGCCAGATGGAGTGTCTTTTTCCCCAGCCTTCTCAACTACCCCTACATTCCCCACAACAGAAACTACAACATTAGGGTGGGATCCAGAATATCTAATTCACTGGCATTCCATGTCACTCTCCCACTTATGACAAGAGTGTGGGAAAAGACCGAAGATATTTACCTTCTCTAAGTTTATTTTGTCACCAAAATGAAGGCACCTGTTGGCTTTTTCAGCTACCAGTTCAGGTTATTATTAATTTCCAATGTAGAATTGGTAATACATCAGCTTAAGTTATAAAATTGCTACTGGATCGAAGTGTTAGCCCATATACACATAGTGATTTCCAACCTTTTCGTTTTGGGAAAGCATGTGAGTCACAACTCAGCAGCTGTATGTCAGTGGACAAAGGATCAGATAGCAATGACAACCTATTGAAGCATAACTTTCCCTGTGTTCTACAACGCTGCCACAATCCAAGGCAGATAATTAAGACTTGCGCTACTACTATAGAGGCATTTGGTAATGTTCAAATGCGACAGCTTCATAGCACTAATGGGCAGGTATAAACTTTCAATATGTTTGCTTAATCTATAGAATTGAATTTATCCTATTCTTAGACAGCTTCAGTTGAAATAAGTCATTTTAGTTATCCTGTGACCACATCTAGTCCACCACCAAGATTGTTTACTATCACCTACAAAATACTGCTCACCTATGACCCTACCTCATCCACTCCATTGCTAAAACTTTTATCCAAACCTTCATAACCTCAAGGCTCATTTCATCAAATATTTCCCTCACTGACCAACTTCCAATTTACACAACAATTCATCCAGAATGCTGCAGCCCATTTCTGTCCTGCACACCATGACCAATGCTCTCATCAATGCATCAAATTTAAATCCTTATCTTTATCTTCCTCCATAGCCTTTCTTCACCCTACCTCTGCAATGTTTTCCTATATTGTAGCTTATGTTCACCTCAGATCAACTGGGGACCGTCCCCCTCTTTTGCCACCAGACCATTCTGGAATTCTGGAAATCTCTTCCTAAATTCCTTTTCACCTTGCTCCCTCTTTCCTCTTCAAAAAGTTCCTTAAAAATTGTTTCTTCAAACGTGCCTCCCTTAAGTCATGCCTCTTCCTTCTTGCTCAGTGTCTACCACTCTCCCGGTGAAGGGCTTGAGACGTTTTCACAAACAAGTCTGGGTGTGTCCAGTTATGGCCTTGTGGTTTTCCTGATTTGCAAAATAGGGTCAGGAAAGAAAATTGTCTGCTGCATAGCTCACAGCAAACTCTGCCAAACTTAGGAAAATCTATCATGTGCTATAGGAAGTTCTTTTCTTTTCAAGCTAGCTACTAGCTCAAAACAATTGCACACTGCAGTCCCAGACCTCAGTGGAAACAGAATTTCCTCTAGTGCTTTGTTTCCCATGACAGTGTTTTTAAATGGGAACTCCAAAATCACAGTCTGTTAATTTAGGCGGCGCAAGAAATACAACACCTCTTTGTGTTAAAAAAAAAGTATTTAAGTACACCACAGTACACAACAATGGTGTAGTGTCTTTCTAGTGTAAGACATTTAAAATGACTATTACACACACTTAATCACACAAAGGAAATGACATCATGAAGGAAGTTTCTTAGACAAACTTGACTTTCTATGAAGCTCAGACTGACCCCTTTGCTACAGCAGGTTACACAAAATAATTAAGCCTGCTCCAAGAATCTGGGATCAGATCTTGCATGCCACTGGGAGGAAGCATTCAACTCTTTAAGTAGCAAGAAAAGGCTCTCAAAACTTAATGACACATGTCAGCTTATTTTTTTCACATTAGCACCAATACATGTTATTCAAAGAATTTACATTTCCACTTATTTTGGCATGTAAAATTGTAAATGTTCAAAACTTCTACCAGGTCAGGGGAGAGAAAAGGCAAAAGTTCAGACTAATTAATAGGAAAAGCTTTCTTAAAAAAAACAGAGATGGTGTCAACATAAATTATTGTTAAGGTGTTGCCTATTTTTATGGGCTGAATGACAAAAAAGATTATGTAACCCTTTAAGCTGATAGTGACAACCCATTATGTATTCCAGTTGTAAACTGATTTTAGCAAGGCACTTTTTCATCCTCCCTTTCAAAAGCTCGGTGCTCATTTCCTGTTACTGATGCAAAGTCCAAATGAAAACCCTAAAAAAAAACAAATCACACACAGGAAATGAAAGCCACCTATCCAGCAGGAGAGCAGGGTGGGAGGGGAAATACTGGGATGATTAGACCTTATCACCTCACAGCCAGAACACAAAAATTGATTTAACCTCTACTTGTACAAATGCCTAAAGACTAATCCTACATTTCAGGGATGGTCACAGAGAAAATATATGGCCAAAACATAAGGACTAATTTTAGATGCACTGTAAGGAGTACTGAAAGGCTGAATAGATTAGATGAAGCCTTTTTTGCCAGAATAGTGACTGATATTAGCCAGTCAATGAGAAGGGCTGTGGGAGGAGTAGTCTGGAAGATTTAGGTGTCCTCAAGTCCAATCGCAGGAAGGTTTATAGTGTTGTAACAGTTATGATTATGCTCCCTTAAGCATCAGTAAATTGTGTTATGGTTCAGCAGTAGTAACATATTATTGCCCACCGTGACTGTTGATTCAGAGGTCAACCATAAATTACAAAACTTTGGGGGGCAATTCTTATCGGCACATTAAATCTTGATATTGTTGTTTTCAGCAACATGTGCAAACCATGTGATATTTATCCTACACCATCCCAGCATGCCAGAAACAGCCCACTGGATGCTAACTATGCATGCTCGTATGGCAAAATATAACACAAATAAACAGTAATTCATAACAGAAATCTTAAAGGGGATTGACAAAGAAAGTCCTTGTCCGACAACCTAGCTTCATAACACATATTCATTTAGTGATAGAGCTGCGAGAGAAAACAGCAATGTATCATTCTGTGCTCCTTGCAATACAACAATTTATATAGTGCCTTTAAAGTAATAAAATGTCCTAAGGCACTTTGCAGAGGTTTTATGAAACCAAATTGGACACCGAGTCACATAAGGGGACATTAGGGCAGATGGCCAAAAGCTTGGTCAAAGAGATAGGTTTTAAGGAGTGTCTTAAAGGAGGAAAGTGAGGTAGAGGTGTGGAGAGAATTCCAGAGCTTAATACTTAGGCAACTGAAGGTACCACTGCCAATGGGGGAAGAATGGGGGTGCTCAACAGACCAGAGTCAGAGAAACACAGATTGCAGGAGGATTGTAGGGTTGGAGATTATACAGAGGCAAGGAGGGGTGAGGCCATGGAGGGATTGAAAACAAAGATGAGATTTTTAAAATCGAGCCATTGCTTAACCGGGAGCTGGTGTAAATCAGTAAGCACAGGAGTTATGAGTGAATGGGTTTGGTGTGAGTTAGGTCAAGGGCAGCAGAATTTTGGATGATCTCAGGTTTACGAACAGTAGAACATGGAAGGCTGGTCAAGAGTGCATTACAACAGTCAAGTCTGGAGGTAATGAAGATCTAGATGGGGTTTACAGAAGCAGATGAACTGAGGCAGGTGTGGAGTTGGGTGATATTACAGAGGGGGAGGTGGGCGACCTTGGCAGCAACACAGATATGTGTTCAAAAACTCATCTAGGGGTCAAATGTGGAACCAAGATTACAAACAGTTTGGTTCAGCCTCACACAGTTACCAGGGAAAGGGATGGAGCTGGTGGCTAGAACATTACATTTGCATAACATCAAGATGATGCATAACAAGAAAGTATAACTCAAGATTGGAGGGAGTCCCAGGAATTTGAAGCCCTTTACTACAGATGATGAGGCCGTCCTAGACATCTGACTGAGCTCTCAACATTAAGGCAGATTTGTACCTTGAAACATTGAAGTCAAGAAAATAACCAACAATGGTATACGTGCAAGGCTGTGAAAAAGGCCATCACTTTTAAAATTGAATCTGTGCTTTTCCACTTTCTGAATTTTTTCTCCACTCTCCTATAGCTCCAACTCTTGCTGCTGTACACGCTGTGATGCTGGCAGCCAGCCAGTATCTCACACAGGTAGCCATTCTTCATGACAGTCTAGACAGTGAATGCTGGAAAACTGCTCGATTATTGAGGGCTCACTTGATGCTCACACACACACCTGCACTTTCCAAACACAGTCACTAGGTGACAAGGAGCAGGAACCCTGAGCACTTTTCCCTGAGATTTCGAGGCCAATTCGTTCTGTCATGCTTTCACTGACCGCTCACCTGAAATCAGCGAAGGCAAAATGGACTGGAATCAAACTTGGGGCTTCACGCCTGTTTTCCGCAACTAACAGAGCGAAAGTTGTGATATTTGAACAATGGTTGCTTCTAAATCTGTGTCACATATGTAAATCTTTGTGAACTGTGATTGTTCAAGCAACTTTAACATGTTGCAGAACCATGGTATTAACACATTAAAAAATGGAGACCGTCTCCTGCAACAGGATTCCTGTTTAGAGGAGAATAAAGAATAAGTATGAGCCAATGGTGTGAAATTGTAAAAACAACTACAAAGTGTAAAAAGCTATGGGTGAAGTACTCTACAGAGAAAGCAAAGAGGCTATAAAATGCAAATAATAACCCATGGGGGGTATGGACAGTAAGGAGCAAGATAGCTGGTATTTGAAACCCAGAGATCAATCAAGTGGGTAGGCCTGTGGAGAAAATGATCTGTGAACTTCAGTGCAATAAAATCAGAAATGTAGAGCAGAAGAATGAAGCTAACAAAAGCCACTGTGTATACCTCTGGTTTTGATGATCTTGGTTAACAATCTCTGCAAATTGCTTCATTCTGTTTGGCAGTTATGACCAGCATTAAGTGGTATCCCCACTGTTAGTGTCAGATTCCCCACTCTCAGGACTCCAATTAGACCTTTGGCCCCAGTGGTATCCCTCCCATCATCATCAGGTGTGTGCCATCAATGTATTCCTCTCCTATGCCATTTCTTCAATCTCTTTTACATCCAATCCACCTTTCCTTCTCCTTGTAGATTTCCTCATGCTCACCCTATCTCAAAGAAAGATGGTCCCCTTTAATTTAGAAAATATCAATGCAAATGATAACATGGTTTACCTAAGGATATGAAAGCTGTTAATCAAATTATCCATAACAAACAAAAACAACTTGCATTTATATAACGTGTTTAACATGGAACAAAATGCCCCAAGGGACTACACAGAAGTGGAGCGAGAAATGGGCACTGTTCTTAACAGAGATTGCAAGCTTGGGGAACGAAGTAAGTTTTAAGAAGGAACATGAAGGAAGAAACCAGGATACTTCTGGAACAGTGGACAATTTGGCAGGGAAGAGCAAGGTTCTTAGTGCTTGATGAGGTCCACTCAAATCTGGCGATGGGTGGCTAAACCAGTTGTTCACCAGATACATTCAAATCTACACCCCTTAGACTTGAGAGACTGATGACTGAAGCTATAGCAGTGGGATGGCTGTGATCAGAGGCAGTTAAAGCTTCTTCTGGAAACAAGGGCATCAAAGGCAGACTTGTTAAAACATAGATCCCCAGGCAATAACTGATGAGGTTGCATCTGAAGCTCTGGCCTATTTCAATATGAACAACGTTTTTGTAGCTAAATAACTGAAAGGCCTCAATCATATCGTAACAACCTTTTCATTAGTACTGGTTTCCATTCCTATTCATTATTGAGGCGAATATTCGGGCCCTTTTGCCTAAGTAGGATCAATAAAACACAAAGCAATATATATTTCTGACAAAAAAGCAGGTGACTTGAAAAATACATTAGTTTCAACATTTTTTTCCTAACCTTCTCTACCAGACTA
The DNA here is from genome assembly GCF_964194155.1 of Cetorhinus maximus. Classification (NCBI taxonomy): domain Eukaryota; kingdom Metazoa; phylum Chordata; class Chondrichthyes; order Lamniformes; family Cetorhinidae; genus Cetorhinus; species Cetorhinus maximus. The sequence continues at coordinate 40,423,896 of NC_135896.1, read as the reverse complement.
AAATTAAAAATATTTAAATTATACCTCTCCAGTTTTACAACACTAATCAAAAACAACATATGCAAATTTATTTTTCTGCTGTTCTGACCACAGTGCTATCACCTAAAGTATGAACAGAGTGAGTTTTACAACACTGAATGGGGACTGCAGAACCACATCCTAAAGAAATACAGATGTGCTGTTAGGTTGTCATCATTTGGTCATAAATATACCCAGCTTTTAATTATACGTCTCTTCAAGTGCCCAGTGATGTATTTTTTGAAAATGTAAAATTGAGCAATTTAATCATTTGCAGCCCTAGCAGAAACAAGGTCTATTAATTACAACGCACATAAAATAAGCAATTAATTTATAAGTGTTCTCTTTAATTGTTTGAGAGCACAGTGTACTGTTTTCATAGCCTTCGGCATGGGTTGTTCCCAACAGTACTCCACTAGATATTGTGCAGCCTGCATTAAATGTTGCTTCCTGTTTAAGAATTATTAAGTCGCACTTTATCCCCATGTTCCCACAGCTAAAGCCTATGTAAGCCTCACTTCAGTTTTCAGGAAACTGCCTAAAGATGAATGAGATGATAGTCTGACAAAACTTCCATGCTCTGAAACTGCAGCAAGCCGCCAAGGCCTTTTAATAGCCAAAACCCAGGTACAATAAGCTGAAAGCTTCATCTAACTCTGTGCATTTGTAGAGTCCTTTCACATGCAGCATGTTCCCAAATAAAACTAAAATTCAAAGGGAAACATGTTTTGTTTTAGCAAAATCTAAAATGTAAGTGTTATGGTCAAGCTATTAGAAATGGAATTTTAAGCATGTGCCTCCCATTATAATTATGTTTAATTATATCATGTTTTACGATTTTAGTTTTAAATTGTAGCCTTTGAATGTAAAGTTTGAGATATAGGAAGTAAAATTCAACTTCGCCACAGGCACAAAATGGGTAGTGGCAAATCAGCCACCCATTAAACAGCTCGACTAATATTCCTATCCATTGAAGTCAACAGAGAGGTGGGTGCATAATGGAGGGCCCATCCATAATGTCGAGTTTACCACCTAGTATATCAAGTGATCTACCCTAGGGTTCAAGTGTGGATTCCTAAACCCGAGAGCAGCATTAGCCAGGGTTGGGACCGACCAAGTCATTCAAGGCAAAGAGAAGGGCCTCATGCTTTTATTCCATAGAATCATATAATAGGGCAACATTCCACCCCCCCCCACCCAGGTCGGGGAGGGGGGATGTGCGGGAGTGGGCGGGTTCTCGTTTAGTGTCCCCAATCTGGGGTGCGCTGCCATTTTACGTGGGTGGGCCAATTAGGGCCCGCCCAGCGTGATGCCCGCTTGGAAGTGCTATGCGCTCCCTGCGCGGGGTGGGGGGGGATTCCCTGAGCCGGGAGTGCACTCCTTCACACACGTGTGCGAAAGAACACACAGATCTCCCTGAGGCAAAGTGCCACCACAGGGAGATCGGTGGAAGTTGTAAAAATTTTTGGAAGGATACAAAAAAAATTCCTGACATGTCCCCTCATGTCCCTCATGTGACACTGTCACATGAGCTGGGACATGTCAATTTCTTTTATTCCAACATTTTATAAACATTTTAAAACCTTCATGAAACCTCATCCCGCCCGTGGATGAGGTTTCATGTTTTTTCTGAAGGCCGCCTGGCCCCCTCACCTGGCCGCCAATCCTAAGGTTGGACGGGCAGGTCCATTAATTAGCTTAATTACTTTTTTAAAGGCCATAAGTGGCCATTGACAGTTTGGCAGACGCACAGCCAAGTCGGCTGCGCGCCCGCTAAATTGAAAATCTAAATGACGCAGGGTGACGTCAGGATACACGCCCGATGTCACCCCGTGTCATTTTATGCATCAGCGAGTGGGCCCCGCCACCCCCTCCACTCGCCAACTGGAAGATGCAGCCAGTAGAATGATTAGAGCACAGGAAGAGTTCATTCAGCCCACCACATCTGTGCCAGTTCTCTGCACGAGCAACTCATCTAGTGCCATTCCCCCTCCTTTTCTCTGTAGCCTGCACATTTTTCTCTTCAGGTAATTATCCAATTCTCCTCTGAGAGCCACAATTGAATCTGCCTTCACTACACTCTCAGGCAGTGTATTCCAAATCCTAACCACTCCCTGCATAAAAAGTTTTCCTTCATGTTGCCATGGCTTTATTTGTATATACGTCTCATTGACAGCTAGTTGGAAGTTGAAAGAGGTAGATTTAAATTCATTGACCCAGTCATATATTTCTGGAAAGTGTTTCTCATTCTGTCTGGTTATCATGTGACCCTGTGTACAGTCTAGTTTACTTTGCAGTTTAGCAGTCTGTATGACTGTTTATTTTCCATCTTGCATGGATAGTTAGTTAAGCAGTGTGTTATTGTGCCTGTTCCCTTATCCATTCACCACTTAATGGGCTGAATATTACGTCACGCGCCCCGGCGTAAAATTGCGCGAGAAGACGTCAGGCGAGTGTCCCGACATTATCACGCACTCGTGCGAAATTTCGCTCGGCAGGCGCACGCAAAAGTCGGAAGCACACCCGCCGACAATTAAGGGGGTAACTAAGCCCATTAGCGGCGCAATTGTCTCCAATTTTTGTGGCCCGTCCAACCTTACGGTTGGCGGACGGGCGAATCAGCCATTTTTCATCAAACCTCATCCAAGGGCGGGATGAAATTTCCATCATGAAATAAAATTAAAATAAATATCTGTGGGCAGCATTTTTATCAGCTATACTTTCAGGTGATTGATTGTGATACATGGACATTTTTGTGCAGCTTTTTAAACCTTTAATTTAGCTTTTTCAGGTCTGCAGCTTCCTGAGGCAAGCTGTCTGCCTTCAGGGAGCTCTCTCGCAGCGCCCACCCACCCCCACAGTGATGTCGTCGCCCACCCTCTTTCCGCCCCCACCCCGCCAGCGCTGAGTTTTTCAGCGCACATTTCACGCTGGCTGGCCGGTAATTAGCCAGCCAGGGTGAAATCACGGATGGGTGCCAATTGCAGCCGGGAGTCCATTTCCTGACCGCACCTGGGCCCACCAACCTCGCACGTCCGCCAAAGGTAAAATTCAGGCCAAATGTCCGTTTGGTAGTTTCCAGCCTAAGCCATGGTCTATAAAGTGTTTCTTCTACTTATTTTCAAAGTCAAGGATACCCATGAGAGACACATGGGGCAGATTCGCCCCAGATTTCTACAACGTGCAGTAGTGGGCGGGAAAATGGATGTTTTACCGACTGGCCGCAATGGTGAGTTACTGTGCCCTATCATCCCATTCCTGGCGCGTCCCACCTCATTAATATTGCATTCACCGGAAACTTGCTGAATCGCTGGTGGTGGGCTCAGATTTGCCCGCCACGCCATCACCTCAGCACTTCCTTGCTCCAGGTGCCATATTTAAAGCGAACCAGAGCGTATGCCAGCTTCATGTCTACAGACCAGGGCTACTCCAGGTGACAGATAGCCCCGAAAGCAAAGAAGACGGCAGCCCACAACTTTAATGATGCCTCCCTGGGTCACCTGCTGGACGTAGTGAAGGCCCCCGCGATGTCCTCTACACCCGCTCTGGCAGCAGGAGGTCCACCAGAGTCACCAATCAGGTCTTGGAGGCAGTGGCAGTAGTGGTCAGCGCCACTGGAGCACAGGGGAGGTCAGCCATCCAGTGCAGGAAGAGGATGAATGCTCTCATCCGTTCCACCAGGGTAAGGGAACCACCTCATCACTCACAACTCACAGACTCACAAACCCCTCACGCATCCACAGGGATCTCACACCTCAAGGGACAACACCACTAGCTCTCACACACACCCTCACATCTCCATCAGGCTCATGTCCTCTGGAACTCGCATCCTCATCATGTCCATGGCTCTGCCCACCACACAAACATTCCACACAGTACTATGTGTCTGGCTCACACTCTCTCCATCTGTTTTCATGCAGGAGAAGCCTGCTCACAACAGCAGGGAGAGGTCCCAGGCTTGGGGTGGAGTGGCCCACATTAGGCCCCTCACTCACTTTGAGGAGTGTGCCAGCACACTGACTGGTGAGGATATGGACCGTGCCTGCAATGACAGTGAGGGCAGTGCCAAACACCCACACAAGGATCCTGCACCACATCATCCCTCTCTCAACGCAACTGTGAGTGCTCTCTCTCCTGCTTTTGACTCTGCTGCCATGCACTAGTTATCTCTACTTTGGTCATTAGGGAGTTCAGCCTGGCGACCAACACCCTCAGCCAGCCAGTCCCTCAGCTCCATCTGGGTCCTCACCTCCTGCCAAGAGGACACCTCCATTGAAGAGCTGGAAATAAGCAGCCTGGAAGACTCATCACAATGCTTACACACACCCTGCACCAGCGCAGAGATGCACACCTCGGTGGGACCTAGATATAGAGCAGGCTCGGGTTCACAATCTGGTGGTCACTGCACGGACACGTGTCCACAGCAGGAGGAGGCAGGTTTGGCCGAGCTCCCCAGCACTCAGCGGACTGCTGGGGATGAGGCATCTGTGGGGCCAAAGTGAGATGATGAGCCTCTGGATTCGGCCTTCCAACTCATTGTGGAGAATGAGCAGAAGGTGGGAAAACATCACACAGAGCTGTTGGAAGCTGTCAGCAGAGCGGCTCACAAGTTGGAGAGTGCATCTGCCTGAAGTCGTGCCCACATGTGCCCATATGGGAAGGATGGCAGACACCATGGAGACCCTGATCCAGCAGAATGCAGAGATGCGCGCAGACCTGCACTCCATCGCGGTAGCCATGAGTGAGTTCCTGCAGTGGCAACGCAAGAGGAAAACAGGGCACCTCGACGTCCTTCCAGGTGTTCTTTCTCCTCAAGGAGTCAGACTGGGGTCCTCGGGTACCCAAAGGGAGGAGGAGCGGCAGCTGGACACCCCTGGGTCATCCACTCAGGAATCTCAGAGGCTGTCCACTCCCTCCAAATTCCCTTTGCCTGTGAGCCCCTCAATCTCTTCCTCTGTCACCACAGAGAGAGCAGCTGGCCCACAGGAGGCAGCCAAAGCAAGCCGGGGCCCTTAAGGCCTCAGCTCTCTAGTGGATGTATACCAAAGTCACCAGAGACAACAGGGCCAACCATTGCACAGGCTGCCTACACCCCTGCTGCGGATGTCAGGGCAGCACCTAGAAGAAGTTAAGAAATCCTGATCAAAAGTGGTTGCACAGGTGAACACATTTTGTCACTTTATAATCTGAAAATATATTCACTTTCGCTGGATAATGTGTAATGATGTCTTTCAGCTTCATTTACAGGTTTTGCAAGTGCTCCCACTGCATCCACCACCCCACTAGCAGTTCAGCTGCATGTAGCCGGGCCATGAGTGATTCTGGAGGGAGAATTGTGTGTGTGTGGCAGGCACTTTCAGAGCCTTGTGCAAGCACTCTCCCATGCACACGGAGCCTTCACCATCACACTCATCTCACTGTCAAAGCATTTCCAATGCTGCCTGCTGGGGTTCTCTTTCAGTTGTCTATCTGAGCTGACCTGTATCTCCACCCACCTGATCACATTCCCATGCAGCATCTGTGCCTGTGCAATATGAGGCTCCGCTCACTTTCGATTTCGACAGGCATGTTGTGTTTCTCATCAGCCCCCCCATCCTTTCCCCTCTCCCAGTCACCCATGTCCTTTCCCCCATCACCTGGCAACCCCTTCCACCGCCCCACCATCACCTACCAAGCCACACCCTTTTTTTTCTTTTCAGGTGAATATGTATGTTCCCTACCTTCCTGAGAACCCCCCCCATCTACATAGGCCTCCCCGACCTCCTGCTTCACACTCCCGGGATCCGCGTCTGCCTCCAAGACCCCACCAACCATCCTTGCCGTCCCTCCTACCACTACCAACACACCATCACCCTCCCACCCTACCAGTTCCCTCTGCCCCCTCTCATACTCACCATTTCCTCCTACCACACCCACTATCAGTTCACTCCCCAGAAGGCTGTCATTGATTCCACAGACCCCTCCCTGGACATTTACCTGGACATCCCACCACCCCCCCTTACTCCCACCTCCACACTTACTCCTTCCTCCCCCTGGACACCTTCCTTCCCCTGGATTCCTTCCCCCCTCCAAACTCCTTCCTCCCCCTTGGACTCCTTCCCCCCTCCAAAGTCCTTCCACCCCCTGGACTCTTTCACCACTATGAACTCCTTCCTGCCCCTAGACACCTTCCTCCCTGGACTACATCCCCCCCTCCGAACTCCTCCCTTCCCCTGGACACTTTCCTCCCCCTGGAATCTTTCCCCCCTCCAAACTTCTTCCTTGCCCCTTACAATTACCTCCCCACTTGCCACATTCGCCCCCATTACACCCTCCTCCCCCCGTACTCCCTCCTCCCCTTCCCAACCTCAGTCCCTGACACCTTAGTTTCCCCCCGCCCCAACCTCACCACCCTCAGTACACCTTCCTCTCCCAGTCAAACCTAGACCTTCCTCTCCCACCTCCCCACCACACGGTAAATCTTCCTCTTCTACTCACAGCTGGACCTTCCTCTCCCTCTGCCTCACCGCTCATCCACAGCAGTCCATGGCCAAGACTGTAATGTTCTGAAGCAAACCCAAAGCATCAACGGAGACATCCCACCTTCCAAGAGCTCTTTCATGGTAGAGCCATGTCCATGAGAATCCACCCAGCATGCGATACACATGTTCCTCCTGGGCCTAGTAGCTATAGGGCTCCAGCATCTGCTGCTCCGCGGATGTCAGCAATCTGAGCAAGGCCCTAACGGTAAGTCCTGACTTCTGCACGTCACACTTATCTAGGACTGGCATGTTTTATCACTGGCGTAGTGGTAAATCAGGCATTGGGGGGACAATTCCGGTCAGGCCTTACTTTGCATCCATTAGTGGGATGCAAAGCGGGTTCATGTTGACCTCCAGTGGGATTGGCGTTCCACCATGGTGGACGCCATCGGATGATCTGGATGCGCTTGTACGCTGGCGTGAAACCAATTTTTGGCCTTCTCGCCAAATTGTCCCCCCATAACCCCAGTCTGCCATGACACCCGATGCCAATGGTGCTGGATAATTCCGGACATGATGCCTGGACTCTCTGCAAATTCTCTGGATATTGGCCAGATAGAGTTAGACTCCAAGTCAGGGGGAGTGAGGGCTTACCTACAGGTGTGATCAGAGATACTGAACACTAGAATCATGTGTTCCAGAGTAAAACCCAGAAGTATAACCATCTCCCACAATCAGTATATTTAATACATGTGATGTAACAAATTTGTTAAAGTACATATGAACAAAGAGCAGGAATAGGCCATTCGGCCCCTCGAGTCTGCTCTGCCATTCAATAAGATCTGATAGTAACCTCAAATCTGCATCTCATCTACCCCCTATAAACTATCACCCTCTTGCTTACCAAGAAACTATCCACCTTTGCCTTAAAAATATTCAAAGACTCTGCTTCGACCGCCTTTTCAGGAACAGAGTTCTAAAGACTCACTACCTACCGAGAGAAAAAATTGCACCTCATCTACGTTTAGAAATAAGGCGACTCCTTATTTTTAAACAGGGACTCATAGTTCTAGATCCTCCCACAAGATGAAACATCCTCAACACATCCATCCTGTCAAGACCCCTCAGGATCTTATGTGTTTCACTCAAATTGCCTCTTACTCTTCTAAACTCCAGTGGATACAAGCCCAACCTGTCCAACCTTTCCTCATAAGACAACCCACCCATTCCAGGTATTAGTCTGGTAAGCCTTCTCTAAACTGCTTCCAACGCAATTACATCCTTTCTTAAATAAACTGACCAATACCGAACACAGTACTCCAGATGTGGTCGCACTAGTGCTCTGTATAACTGAAGCATAACCTCCTTACGTTCGTATTCAATTCCCCTCGCAATAAATGATAGCATTCTATTAATTTTCCTAATTACTTGCTGTACCTGCATACTACCCTTTTGCGATTCACACACTAAGATACGCAGATCCCTCTGCATCTCAGAGCTCTGCAATCTCTCATCGTTTAGAGAATTTGCTTCTCTTTTATTTTTCTTGCCAAAATGGACAATTTCACATTTTCCGACATTATACTCCATTTGCCAGGTCTTTGCCCACTCACTTAACCTATCTATATCTTTTCATAGCCTCCTTATGTCTTGTTCACAACTTACTTTTCTACCTATCTTTTTGTCATCAGAAAATGTGGCACCCATCCCATCCATCCCTTCAACCAAGTCATTTATATAAATTGTAAACAGTTGAGGTCCCAGCACTGATCCCTGTGGCACACCACTCATTACATCTTGCCAATCTGAAAAAGACCCATTTATCCCTACTCTCTGCTTCATGTTAGCCAGCCAATCTTCTCTCCATGCCAATATGTTACCCCCTATACCATGAGCTTTTATTTTACACAATAACCTCCAATGTGGCACTTTATCAAATGCTTTATTAAATCCCTTCTGGAAATAAGTAGGACAAGGTTCCACAAGGATATTGAAAAGATGCAGAGATCCAATTGACAAGGGTTAGATTGGGCACACCTTTTTTCACTTTAATCTGCTTCTCTACTGAAGGAACAAATATAGCCTTTGGTTTTTCGGGATAAACAGTGTTATGATCTGGTTCGGGACCAATAACTTATTTTGTAAAGTAGATGCAATCTGAAATTCCAGTTACTTACTAAGAGAATAAAACCACAAGATTCCATGGTTTTAAACAAATAGAAGAAATTTTACAATACAAGAGTTAACAAAGTAAACAATAAATACTATCTATCTTATACTCTAACCCCAGAATTAACATGAGGTAAACATGAGTTAACAGGCAACGTGTGGTTAAACACACCACAAAATGCACTTCAAATGGTAGAGGCAAGACAGATGCATTGAACTTTCTCAGCAAACCACCCAGATGTCAATGATCACTGTCAGTCACAAAAATCAGCCCACCCCACAACCATAACATGCTGCAGGCAGGCTAAATTCGTGAAGAATGGGACTTCTGCCCCTCACTTAGGAGAAAGTCCTGCCCTCAGGAGCTGCCAGCCAATCAGATTGGCCAGCAGCTCCATCGCTCATGGCAGTGCCAGAGCTGAGTAATGGGCGCTGCTGGCACTGCAGGAAGAAAGCGGAAAAGGAACATGGCTGCCCCAAGAAGGTAAGTCCTGAGGTTTTAGAGTGGGGAAAGATCCCAGAGCCCAGGGAGGGCTGTTTTTTTGAAGAGAAAATTCTCCTTTATATTACATCCAGAGTTGACCAGGAGGTAAGCATTGGACAAAAGGTCTTCATTAGTAAAGGTTACTCCTTCCAGTTCCTACTGGTTTCATAAAACACATACAAGTCCAACTTGAAGGTCGGTTCTACTATGGGGAGCCGTGTTCTGTCAGGCAGGTGTCTGGAAGGAAGGCATGATTGGCCTCATACACTTGTCCAAGTTCACTTAAATCTACTCACTGACATGATCCTGCTGCATGGCTGCTTCTTTCAAATGGACTGGATTTCTCTTTTGATAGGCTTCCAATTTTTCCAGCATGCATCTTGAAGCGTGCAAAGCTAAAGTAATATTATTAGTTATAGGATGGCCCATTTCAACCTTGGATGAAAGCAACCCTACGTCTATTGGAAATCAAAAAACTGCAGGTAAAGGAATCTATAGCATCAATGCTTCTTAGTTGCTTTTACATTTATATTTCTCATAATCCCTTCTAATAATGATGGTTGCATGGTTTATGCATGTGAAAATCTTTATTACAAAAACATACAGGCCATTCTCAGTGACAATACATTGCAACCATTCAATGTAGAAAGCCACAGTCACAGATATAGATGAATTTAACAACGGTTCTACTGATCAGTCTGATCCTTTGTTTAGTTCATCACTCACAAAAACCCTCCCTCATCCCAGGGTTATCTAATCCTGCATGCAGATAGTATTGCCCTTACACTGGTAACTACCGGACCTCCCACTTTAGTCTGATAAGAAGAACAGCAGACTTCCATTCTTCTGGTTAATGGCAGACTGATTGCATCTATTTTGACAAATGGCATATTTGACCAGATTCGAGTTTCTAGGTGGGCCACTTTTTCATAGAATTGCACTTCACTTTAGCACAAAACGATGAATGGTTCCCTGAACTCAGAATGAATAAAGAAATTCAAGCAGTCATTTTTTAAGACAGTCAGTACGTTGACATGCAGGTCAGGTGTACTGCTTACCTGATCTCATTAGCCTTTAGATCTTCCTTCATATGTATCAACGTCTAATAAACAAACAATACATAATTGTTTTGAATATGTTTCAATTCTTGTTCATAATGGATTGATACCTTTACATCAGGGTAGCCAATATCTCTGCTGTTGAAATGCACTACATAATAAAGCAACAAAAAGTCTATATTGAAAAGGCATTACTGTTACAAAATTATAACAATTTTTTTTATTTGTACATGGGCAGGGGGTGTTGCTGGCTAGGCTAGCATTTATTGCCCATCCCTAATTGCTCTTCAGAACTGAGTGGCTTGCTAGGCCATTTCAGAGTCAACCACAGTGCTGTAGGTCTGGAGTCACATGTAGGCTAGGTAAGGGATAGCAGATTTCCTTCCCTAACCCAGATGGATTTTTATGGCAATCAACAATGGCCATTATTAGAATTCCAGATTTTTCATTGGATTCAAATTTCACCATCTATCATGGTGGGATTTGAACCTGGGTCCCCAGAGCATTACCAGGTCTCTGGATTACTATTCTAGTAACAATACCACTACACCATCATTTGCACCCAACAACCACCACCCCAACATCCCCCTCTCCCGCCAGTTTAGAAAGCACAGGTTTACTCCCAAAGTAATGATTACATTAAATAGCTGCTTTAGATTTTATTTCAGGTGTCTTTAGAATGTACTTCCACAGTGTAAACAGTTAAATACATTTAAAAGTAAGAAAATAACTTTCAAGTTGACATTCCAGGGATGAGTGATTTCAGTTATGAAGATAGATTGGAGAGGTTGTGACTGTTGTCCTTGGGGAAGGGAAGGTTGAGAGGAGATTTGATAGAGGTATTCAAAATCATGAGCGGTCCGGACAGAGTAGATAGGTAGAAACTCGTGAAAGGATTGAGAATGAGAAGGCACAGATTTAAAATAATTGGCAAAAGAAACAAAGGTAACATGCGGAAAAAACATTTTCATGCAGTGAGTGTATAAGGCCTGTAATTCACTGCCTGACAGTGCAGTGGGGGCAGGTTCAATTGAGGCATTCGTTAGGGAATTAGACTGTTATCTAAAAACGAAAAAATGTGCAGGGTTGTGGGGAGAAGGTGGGGGAATGGCAGTAATGAATTGCTCATTCAGAAAGCGAGTGTAAACACAATGGGCCGAATGGCCTCCTTCTGTGCTGTAGCAATTCTATGCTTCTGAAGTTAATCTTTTAGCATTAGTATCCCTTTCAGTACAATCCGCTCATAAGATCAATACTGTGGCTTATTTATGTTAAAGCGAACAATGGTCCATCAAAACATTTTGCTTTTTTTTAAGTTTCTTGCCTGTTCCAACCTGAACATGTCAAGTTTGGTGGGAGTGTTGGGGGTGGGGGTGCAGGTGCATGTCAAACAAATGCTAGGTTCCCAGGTAGGCATTATTTTTATGTGAGCTGCAATGGTGAGTGCTGGCAAACTATTGCTGGGAGGTACCCATAGCACATCCAATTCCACTTTCCTGCAGAGATCAGCAGATATCAATTAGGAGCAGGAAACTTGACTGATTTACTTCTCTCTGGCCCAGAACAATGAGACCAATTGTAGCATCCTTACTGCTACCCTGTCTGTCACCAAGTCATCACAGATCAGCAATCAAGCCTGGGACTTTCTAGCCCCTAACGCTCAGTTACATGCTGCTACCACTGAATTATTGGAAGGTTGCAAAAAATATATAAGCTTACCCAGCAAAAAAGCCAGGCATGATTCTGTTCAGTATTATGATTCTAGCTTTAGAAATGAAATGAAATTCAAGCTTTAGAAATCTTCACTTATCAGTCATAAGTAATATGCAGCCATGTGCCATTGTCTGCTTAATACGTGTATGTGTGTGTGTGTGTATATAATATACATAAAAGTATATATACATATGGCAAAGGCAGATGCCTAGTATTCTGTACCAGCTACTTTATCTACAGATCCTCTCTTCTAGGATATCGGAAGCCAAAGCAAATATAAAGTATTCTGATAAATTGTCAGGATAAACTGCTTTACCAGTACAATGAGCTGGAAATTAGAGCTGGACTGTGGTATGAGGCTTTCCATGTAATATAATAAATTGTGAGCTCAGTGCGCAAGTTTTGTAAAGCAGCTCATTGAATTGTCCAATCTTTATAATTTATCTGGCCTAGTTATGTCTTTTCCTTCCAAAGACTTCCACAGACTCTGAGGGCTGCACTCGTAGAGCATTGAACCATTATGACCAAAAGCAAATTTTCGCAGATTTTGATCACAGATCTAGAAAGAGCAGAGATTACAGGGAGCGGAACGTTATTTAGAAAATTAAATGTCTGTCAGCAGTCAATGCTACAAAACAGGAGACACTTTTAAGTAAAAGAGCAAAAGGCCCATAAACCCAAGATCTTCACTCTGCCAATAGGAATGAATCAGGTTAGCACTTCTGATTGTTGACTATGACAGGCTTTCGGGCGATTCCAATTCTCAGTGATTGGGGTCGGGATTTTCTGGCCCCATTATGGTGGGACCCGCCGCAGGAGATTCAGCAGCCCAGCCAAAAGTCCATTAACTTTTGCTGGGACCGGATAATGCCGGCAGTGGAAGGAAAATCCCACCCTGGGTCTTTTTAACATTGGGGGATGATGGCCCGCACCTGCAGATGTGCACAGAGGCGCCGGTCGAAATTGCCCAGCATCACATGCTGCTGTAATAGAGGGAACCTTAACAGCTGAAGTAGGCATAAGAATTTTGCTACTCTGAAAAGAAACTAACTATTCCCATGAATTCCAGACTCTTATGTGCCCTTCCCATTCTGAATTTAATTACCATCCTTGGAGATTTTCTTTTTGAGTCTGATTGAACATAAAACTTGCATTGTTTTTAGTTGTTTAATGTTTAAATACATGGGCAGTGATCTCAATACTTATGCCAGGATCATACCCACCAGTGGCCACTATTAGAGTATGTAAGTTAATGGGAAGATCACCCAGTTTGCTTCCTCTCAGCAGGCACCTATGTCACTAGGGCTACATGTAGGGTACCCAACTTGCATAAGAGACTGCAAATTATGTGTAGATGGCCGGGCCAGAAAGGTGTCAGGGCCCCTGCTTCCCACTAGAAATTTACTGACTACGTCCCTGCGCCACTCTTAAAAATGTTTTAAAGATTTTCATTGCATTCTGTCCATGCTAGTCTAGTCCCACCAAATGTGTCCCACAAATTCCATTGGGTTGACTAGCACACCCGCTTTGAGGACCAAGATCACAGGAACTCCTGACATAGGAGACCCATCCCATCCCTGCCTTTCCTATGGCAATGGCAATGGGTAAACAGAGGCTCTGATCCAACAGACCATCATTTGAACATCAATGCTAAGCAAGAACATTGAGTGCCTGGATCCTGACATAGTATCTGGCCCTTCACTGAACATACAGTGGGAGTATACTGGAAAGACTGTAGATTTTCAGACTCAAAACCTTTTTCATTTATTGAGGGCTCACATAATGAAGCATATGTTTGAACCAACCAGTTGCCACACATTCAGTTGTGCTGATTTAATGTGACAAAGTGCTAAGGGAAATTATCTCAATAGCGATCTCAACTATGATATATTATTAAACAAATTAACTAATTAAACAGGCATATAAATGAAGTGCTATCTGATTACTAAACCCATAACCATTGCCAATGGCCAGTTTCTCAATATTGCTGTGCTAAATATTTGTTTGCTTGTCATTGTCACATGTTTCACTCTCAGCCAGGATAGCTGACAGGCAGCAGCATATTACTGAACATTGACACAAGGCAAAAACTTGGGAGGTTTCATAATCAAGCAATTACTTAAATCAAATGAAAAAACATTCAAAAAGAAAAGTTTTTAAGTGCTCCAGTTCAGGATCCTAAAACACCAAAATACCATTACTTCTTTTCCCTCCACATTCATACAATATCAGAACAATTTGAACCCAGGAAAGCTCATAATATAGCAGAATGTTTACACTATCATTGTACAGTGACAGAGTTTGATTAAAAGAGAACATAATGGTTTTATGCCACTGTGGCATAAAACTCTGTTTATATGAATTGGAATGTCTGTTATAGACACTGAAAGATTTTAATTTCCATTGAAAGCAATGGAAATTAAAGTTGTGTGGTTTCTCTAAGAAGCAGCTGATCTACAGCAGCAGGGTTATGCCCTAGCAGCACGTTGAAAAATTACCCCAATTTGTTAGAAAATGATTATGGGGTTACATTCACTGGTGAGTCCTGTCTCACGGTCTACCTGTGATACAGATGATAGTATAAAAGGATGACTGGCTTATCTCATGTCATGCTTGCCTTCCTCACTGCTGACATACAGCCACAAAATTTTTTTAAAAGATTAAATATATTATTTGATTACAATTCAAACTACTCGGTGTTTAGCATTTCTGCTAGAATTCCAAACAAATCTCAGAGTTCAAAACTGGCATTGAACAGAGCTGAAACAGTTTTAATCTTTAGATTGAGAATAGGTCTGCAGTGAATAAAACATGTACACTTTATTCTTTATGCTGCTTTACTTCCTGTCAAACAGTGCATTTAACTTACAACACTTTAAATCTGTTTCAAATTACTTCACTTTGATGATGTCCAGAGCCCAACATGAGTAATCCATGCTGCCAATATCTTGCTCGACTGACCTAAAATACATTATTCCAGTTTTTTCCACTAGCCTGACAGAAGGTCATTGGGAGCAGGATTTCCTTCTCGGTTTTTCCAAATCTGGCTTTTGTCACTAATAGTGGCAAGTGGCATACTGTACAAAAAAAAGGAAATTGCTGTCTGGAGAAAAATTGGAAGCAAACATGGACAACAGTAAGAGTAGTGTGTGTTATTTTGGCTACTATGCAAAGGACTTCAAAGCCATGGAGCTCATCTCGTGTTGATATGTCAGGCTAATGTAAGGGATGCTGATCAGTGATCATGGGGATTATTTCCATTGTAGTAGAGGAAGCCAAGAGGAGCTATTTGTTGAAATGTTTAAAATGATGAAGGGTTTTGATATAGTCAATAGGCTGAATGGCGAATGACTTGTATCCTCCAGTTGGGGATCAGTTAAAGAGTCATCATTTTAAAATTGTCATTCAGAGAGTGATGGGAGAGATTAGGAAAATGTCCTTATGTAAAAGCTTGGTGCAGCATGTGAGGCTTTATCACAGGACGTAGCTGAGGCAAATACTGTTGCATTTTTAAGGGAATATTGGAAAATTATTCGAAGCAGGGGAAGATACAGGGATATGGGGAGAGAGTGGGGCCAGTGGAAGTAGTTCTGGATTGCTCGAACAAAGATTGGCACAGACTGAACATGTTGATTGCTCCCTTTCTCTGCTTTAAATTCCTATGGCTCTAAGTTCCTAAAAAAATTTAGGCCAGGATTTTCCGGCCCCATCGTAGTGAGACCCGCCTTGGGAGACTCAGTGGTCCAGCCAAAAGTCCATTGACTTTCGGTGTGATCGGACGATCCCGGTGGCTTGTGGGGTCAGAAAATCCCACCTTTAATCTCTGAATGGATGGGACAGATTTTAATGGAAGTGTGGTTCAGATACCCCACATGGACCTGTGGGTATAAATTGGTATTCAATAATCTGTTACTGCACAGCATCATTCAAATTTACAAATATGCATTGTGCAATACCACCCATCACTCAATAGCATCCACTGCACTGTGTAATACCATCTACTGAATCTTGGCTTAAGTTCACACAGCCAAACCACAAGTTGGAAAAGGGCCCCTGTCCCCAATGGTACAAAGTAAAAAAATAATGTCTGTTCTTTAGGCAGTGACTCCTGTACTTGCTGGTATCTGAATTGACACAGTAGCCTCTTATTAACATAGCAATTAAAAAATAACATTAAAAAAAACTAATAAAACAGACTACAACAACTATTCTGCCCAATGTTGTTTCCAACTTCACATATACACAAAAACAAGCAATAATTAACACCTGGACCATGAAGATCCCAGGCCTTGCTCTACCACTGTTAAATTTCTGGATACCAGTCTGGTGTGGCTCTGATCCCATCACAAATTCTGTCGCCATGGGTTTTTGAATAAAAGGAGGGGCATCCATGCCATTTCCAGCATTTGTGGGACATGCAGCTGGGATTGGGGGGAGGGGGAGAAGGGTCAGAATTTCAGAGTCGCATCATAACTTTGGGCCCAATTGTTTACACTTACAATGTAAAAAAAGGAAAATAATCCAAAATGCCCATTTTCCCAAACAACAATAAACAGCTGTCAGGAAACCAGCAATTGTTGAACTTATGGGCTCCAGGAGTAGAGCGTCAAAACTCAGCTACCTAAGTATAGAATACTAGAGTCAAGTCTTTACACTTGCAAGTTTTTATTTACAGAGATACACAGTACATACCATATGCCTGTACACAAAGAGCACCCCCCTTTCAGTTGGCTCCTCTATATATGAGCACAGGTAAGTTCAAAATTAATACCCACCACCTAAATATAACTAACAGGGGCACTGCAGGCAGAACAACTGATAAGGTCATACTGCCAGCCATGCCTCTTCCAATGACATTCACAAGGGAGAGGCAAACACAGGAAGAACACAGCCCTCTTCCAGCAGAATTTGACAGGCTGGAAAAACAAACAAAGGCTCATTAGAAGTAGGCCCTGTTTCAAACTCCTGTTCCCACACCCCATTCGCACTGCTGCTGCATACCAGAACTAGGACTTTATAATGTCCTCAAAGACACCACAGTTCAAAACACTTGTTCACAATTTCCATAATTTTATTTTTTTCCTCTTAGTACTTTCCATATTATTACAGTGCTGACATTTCCTAATCTATAAATTTGTACAAAGTTACCTTCCATTCAGCACGTTAATTTGAATAAATTTAATGAGTAAATAACATAAATCATTGGTACATTTTCCAGTCAGAATGAACACCCATCAATTTAAAACGATGCTGGTGTGACGAGTTACTTGAACATTTGGCTTTTAACAATATAATGAAAATGATGCCTTCTCTATACTACTGTCAATTGTAGCCTACAGAAAACATGTTATAGAAAGGATGTTTTATACAGATTATTTACTAATGACAGAACTATAAATAAGACATGCAATATCCTAAACTATGGTTAATGAGAGGCCTACAGTAAGGGTGTATATGTAACCATTATGCTTTAATCATCAGTGGCTCTCATTCTCCTACAAAGCATTGCCCATGCTTATCAATCCATGCATTACCGTTAAAGGCCCTATCAATCTAATTTGGCAACTATTCAGCAACGTTTTTATCAGAATGGGCTTTGCACGCATTTTTGGCACTCTCATTTTATTTCAGTACGGCATTGGAATCTAACAATGTTGATTGGGAGTGGTGAAAACCCTCAATTTCCATAATTTTTACATTTCTTATGACTCCCTACTAGTTTTACTTTATTGTACATAACAATTTGTCAGTACTGTAGTACTGTAGAAAACAACAAAATAGGATCATAAGAATTAACAGATGAAAGAAAAACACGATCCATCTAGTTCACCTTCTACTATCCTGGTGCTTACATAATACAATGATAATGGGGTTGTTGACTAATCACGGCAATTAATTTCTATCATTTACTCTATAACAGAACAACAAAAGAAGTGAGAAAACCCCCAATGATAGAGAGCTTTAGGTCTGAAGTCACCTATTCCTTCCAAGCATATGAAAGAGGGACAAATGAATGAAACTCTTAATTTAGGCTGATAAATAATTCTCGGACTGACCAGAATTTGCTGTCTAATTGCTTTGCTCAGTGTCAGGCTTTTTTTCAAAACATTCATTCCTTTCACATCTGGTATAGGCAAAATCGTACTGAGAAGAAAGAAACATTGGCCGGTCTGTTTTAGGACCTTAGCTGTAAAAAGCTAAACACAAATCTTAGATAATTATTCAGCGACACCAGTGCACACAAAGCTATCTCTAATTATCAAAAACAAAGAATAAAAAGCTTACATACAGCTTCTCCTTCCTCTAACATGCCTACAGAAAATACCTATCCATCCTCATTAAGTCTTTGTAAACTTAAAGCCAAATGTGTACACGGTTCTGAAGCCTTTTTTTATTCTTTCATGGGATGAGAGCATTGCCAGCAAGGCCAGCATTTGTTGCTCATCCCAAATTGCCCTTGAGAAGGTGTTGGTGAGCCACCTTCTTGAACCGCTGCAGTCCATCCGGTGCATATCCACAGTGCTGTTAGGAAGGGAGTTCCAGGTTTTTGACCCAGCGACAGTGAAAGAACGGCTATATAGTTCCAAGACAGGATAGCTTGAGAGGAATTTGTAGGTGGTGGTGTTCTCCTGCATCTAAGACCCTTTTCCTTCTAGAGGGTGGAGGTTGCAGGTTTGAAAGGCACTGTCAAGGAGGCTTGGCGAGTTGCTGTATACAGTAAATACTAATGCCACTGTGCACTGGTGGTGGAGGGAGTTTATTTTAGGGTGCCAATCAAGCAGGCTGCTTTAGCTTGAATGATGTATAGTTTCTTTGGTATTGTTGGACCTGCACTCAACTGGACAAATGGAGGTTATTCCCTCACACTCATGCTTTGTAGATGATGGACACTGATGAAGCTGCTGAAATTGATTGTGCGAAGGACACTACCCTGAGGAATTACTGCATTGATGCCCTGGAGCTGATATGATTGGCCTTCAACAACAACCATCATCCTTTGTGCTAGGTATGACTCCAATCAGTAGAGAGTTTCCCCCCAATTCCCATTGACTTAATTTTTGCTAGGACTCCTTAATGCCACACTGAGTCAAATGCTGCCTTGATATCAAGGACAGTCACTCTCACCTCACCTTTGGAATTCAGCTCTTTTGTCCATGTTTGGACCAAGGCTGCAATGAGGTCAGGAACTAAGTGGCCTTGACGGGACCCGAACAGAATTGGTGAGGCTATTGCTGAGTAAGTGCTGTTTGACAGCACTGTCTATGACACCATCCATTATGTTGCTGATGATTGAGAGTAGACTGATGAGGTGGTAATTGGTTGGATTGAATTTGTCCTATTTTTTGTAGACAGGACATACCCGAGCAATTTTCCACATTTTGGGTAGATACCAGTGTTGTAGCACTACTGAGACAGCTTGGCTTGGGGTGCGGCTAGTTCTGGAGCACAAGTCTTCACTAATAGTGATGGGATTTTGTCAGGGTCCATAGTCTTTGCAATATCCAGTGCCTTCAGCCATTCTTGGTATCACATGGAATGAATGAACTGGCCAAAGATTCGCATCTGTGATGTTGGGGACCGCAGGGGAAGGCCGAGATGGATCATCCACTCAGCACTCTGACTGAAGACGGCTGCAAATGCTTTAGCCTTGTCTTTTGAACTGACATGCTGGGCTCCTCCATCATTGAAGATAAGGATATAAGTGGAGCCTCCTCCTCCAGTTAATTGTTTAATTGTCCTGCACCTTTTATGACTGCGTGTGGCAAGACTGCAGAGTTTAGATCTAGTCCACTAGTTGAGATTGCTTAGCTCTGTCTATGAACGCTGCCTCCACTGTTTAGCATGCAGTTTGTCCTGTGCTATGGCTTCATTAGATTTGCACCTCATTTTTAGGTATACCTGCTCTACCCTTGACATGCTCTCCTGCACTCCCCATTGAACCAGGGTTTGTCCCCCTGGCTTGATGGCAATGGTAGAATAAGGGATATGCTGGGCCATGAAGCTACATATTGTAGGTTAAATACAATTCTGCCCTGCTGATGGCTCATAGCACCTTATTGGATGCCCAGTTTTGAGCTGCTAGATCTGTTCTGAATCTATCACATTTAACACAGTTGGCGTGCCACACAACACAATGGTTAGTATCCTCAGTGTGAAGGCTGGACTTCATCTCCACAAGGATTGTAGTTTTCCTACCAATACTGTCATGGAAAGATGCATTTCCAGTGCCTAAGTGAACGTTGGATATTCTGTCTAGTTTTATTCCTTTTCAATTTTTCTGTAGTGGTTTGGGACAACTGAGCGGCTTGCTTGGACATTTCAGAGGCCAGTTAAAAGTCAGCCACATTGTGTGGGTCTGGAGTCACATGTAGGCCAGCTCAGGTGAAGACAGCAGATTTCCTAAAGGACATCAGTGAACCAAATGGGGTAGTTTCATAGTCACCATTCCTGATACTAGCTTTTAAATTCCATAATTATCATGGTGGGATTTGAACTTGTGTCCCCAGAGCATTGGCCTGTGCTCCAGTAATGTTACCGCTATGTTAGCATCCCCATATTTGTCAGCTTTGAAGTTCTTAATTTTCCAGATGTTTACCTGTATAATGGTATTAATTATCTGAAAGCAAAATGTTTTAACTGTGCAGAGGTGAAGTAAAACTACCAAAAATCTACTGTATTAAAATCAAATGCTTGTTAGATACCATACAATCTGCTCTATTTAGTGCAGAATTATCCCTGATAAACATTAAAACTCCAGTTCCCTGAGCAATTTAGTGCACAAATGTGCCAAGTGCTGTGGTAGTGAACCACACAAGCAAGGAAGATGATCAGTTGTTTGTGTTGTTAGTTAATCTCAGCTGGAAGGTTGGCACTGGAGAGGCTACATTTGGACTAGATGTATCAGGTAAGACTGAGAGATCAACAGTATGGGTTAGCTGCTCCCTGTAAATTTAACAACTGTTAATGAGGGATTTTGTTTTCCAATTGTTAGGGATTCCAACACAAGAAAATGCATCCAATTCCTAATGTTGAAAGGGCAAAGACCTGTACCTCATTCCGTTTTCTCGTCAATAACTTTTGTTTTTTACTTTCTTTCCCTTTTAAAAAAAAGTCTTTATATCTCTTTTTGTCCTCTCATGTATTCTTGATTCAGAATGTTTTCTCATTTCCATTAGAATTCCTGTCTTTTGCCATCCACCCAGCAGGCCGGATAAACATCGGAGATGCTCCAAGTCTCATCTCTCATTGTTGATGCCTCCACAGTGGAACCAGTACGTTTCACATCTTATACCTGCAAGGTGTGTTTTTAGACACACGCTCATTTTTAATCGTAATGTCAGAAGAACTTGGCGGATTTCTTACAAACACAATATTGGAAATGTGAAAAATACAGCGGTGCACACATGTGCTGTGGAACATGTCAGCTTAGCCTGGAAAATGAGTGTGGCCTTACTGAGATCATCATGAATGGCAGCCTATGAAATGTGCATAAAATTAAAGCAGAGCGCCAGAGTCTCTGGGGGTGGGGAGAGAAAAGCAGCTCACAAGTGTTATGAAGCGGAAAATAAGTGATTTGAAAATGCAGTTAGTGATAGTTGGATAGGTCCACAAGCTCTCAGTGTGACATTTTATGAGTGTCCGACTTGTAAACAAAATAGAGATCATGAAAGAAAGAAAGGGGGATTTGGAATCTGAAAGGATGGTGAAAGCAGGTTCAATAAGAACTTCCAAAAAGGAATTGGATAAATACTTGAAGGGAAATAATTGCAGAACCATGGGGAACGAATGGGCTAGTGGATCTAGTTGGACAGCTCAACCAAAGATGTGCAAATCCATGATGGGCCAAATGGCCTCCCTCTATGCAAAATATTTCAAGGAGCCTGCAAAGGAGGAATGGGATGTAGAGCTGGTGGAGGTGGGAGAGAAAAAGTAATCACCATCAATGTGCCTATGCCATTTTCAAAGGCTTCACTCATTGGATCCAGGCTACTTCCTTCCCCTGTGACAGAGACCCTACTTCAATCAGGCCTTCTATCCACATTGCACTGCTGAGGCTGAGCCACATGGTTGGACATAGCCTCCTCCGCACCTCCCTCACTCACTCTCTATTGCCCTCAATCTCTGCCCCCAATCTCTATCCAACCCCTGCTATCAACCTCTATCCTACCAGCCACGCTCTACACCTCCACCTAGCTGCACCATTGGTGATCTCCAATGCAAGCAACAAGTGACATTCCTGCTCTTGGGTTTCTGCCTCTTCTGGAACATTCCCCGCCTGACACAGAGTCAAGCTTATCAAGTAGAACAGGCTGATTTCCGGGTGAGGTACCAAGGGAAAAAAGCACACCCACGTTTAGTTAAAACTCCACCTCACTGGGGAGCCAAAACTCATCCCTTGGCTTGAACTCACGTTCCATGGAAGATCAGGGTCATTGAACCTGTGCCTGATTGCAGACGCTGGGAGAAAATAACTAATATGGGTGGTTCCCAAGTAAGGTCATTAACCAGGAACAAAAGTATTAATGTTTGGAATACATCACATACTAGTGAAAAAACAATAATCTGCTAAAATGCAGAGGATTCAGTGAGATGTGCTAAACCTAATGAGTTAGAAGGCAATGATTTTTTAAAAATTTGTCCGATGTTGTGGGACAAGCAATAAATCTTATAGATAATACTTTTACAGAGGCTAGACTTTAATGACAAAAGGGCAAATTCTACATTTTGCCTGCCCCTCCTGCAATGCATGCTGGGAATGCATATAATGAGGTTTGCAACCTCAACCCATGGCTTTCTGTTTATTCATTTTAATGCCAGTAAATGAAAAATCGCAGGCTAAGGACACATATTTCCCACTTTGAAGCAGAAATCCTCCCATAATGTTCTCACATCAATCTACATATATGGATGAGACTTTAAAAAAAGATATATTCTGTTCCAGTTCCTGTTTTGCATAGCAAGAGAAATTAATTAGAAGTACTAAACAGAATTAATTACAATTACTTTGGCACTTCTCCAGAAAATGTATCCGTCTAAATTGAAACCTTGTTGACAATGAGTCGTCAAAGGGCCTCAGTTTATCATCACTTCAGCTGTCATTCAAAAACCCTTGCTTAAATCTATACATATACTATGCTTATATATGTGCATATTTTGAGAGAGAAAGCGTAGAATAGTGAAGAAGTGAACTGATTTGAAAAATTCTTGACAAATATAAACCTCTGATGGAATTAACTTGTGTTTATTTGCCTGTTCTGCTTAATTAGCACAGCCTCAAGCATAAGGAGACATTATGAACTGTTCATTAACATGTATTTCCAATGCTGAGCTCAGCTTTGTATTTAACAATTGGCAACTTGATAATTTTGTAATCCATCTCTCTCTCTCTCTCCTAACTTAGCGAACCCCAATAAAAATATAAATTTGTACCCAAAACAATGTACAGGTAGAACATTATTATGGGGAAGCAGCACAATGAGAGGTTAGATTACACAAAAAAACATGAGATGAATGATTTTAAAATATTACCAAAAGTCCTCTAAATGATTCTGATGAACTATTCATTTTTTTTTTTAGCCTGTGATTAGTTTAAGTTTGGCAGGATTTAGTGCTATCTTTGATCCCTATGATTTTTCTTTATCGGTGCTAAGGATTTGGAATACTTTTAACATTTTAGTTTGCCCCCAAAAAATGTGACTCAAAATCATCTGTTTCAGAAGAGTGCACTCTCTTGTAATAGTGAGAATGTCTTATCCCAGCCATCCTTGAATAATGTTTACTTTCCCTCCAATTTCTCTCTAGTTTACTATCCCTCCCAGCACCTCTCTGCCAACTCAATAAAGTGATTTTGTTGATAAAATTTTTATGAGCATATCTTTAAACCATGTCTATCTCCAAAATACATTTTCATTTTGTATGATCAAGACTTCCTTGTCTGGAATGAGCATTTTTGTCTGGGTAAAATGTGCAGTCTTAGTAACAGATGAAAGGTTGGCAGTTGGCATTAGTTTTGGAGATAATTGGCAGTGTGTGATGGTGTGACTGACCACTCAACCAAGGCTAAAATGGGTGTGGTGTTTGCAATGCTTAATTATTCGGTACCAGTTGGCTGCAATGTAGGCAGCATGCCAATTTCATGCCGCCTGCTCAATTGAATGATTTCAGCATCCAGCCAGTGCAAACTATACTGCTGATTGGCTGGATGCATTTGCAGGGAGTCAACATTTTGAATGCCTTAGCACCACCTAAAAACTGCACAATTTAAAGCTAGACTGCAACTCTTAAAGGGGAGGTGCATTGTGGCTGGACCACGTGCTGACTGTCATGCAAGAAGTGGTCTGAGCTGGGGAACATTGAAGAATGGCATAACATGAGAGAAAGGGGTTTTCGGATGCTGCGCAGGAAGTACTGATGAAGGAGGAAAGGAGGAGAGACGTCCTATATCCATAGGGGGCCAGGAGGACCTTCAGAAACATACTCAGTGGGAGCAAATAGCCTTGGAGGTCAATGCCAGGAGTCAAGCCCAAGGGCCTGCCACAAAAAGTACAATGGCCTCACACTAGTGGTCAAGATCAGTGAATATATCATCAAATGCCATGTCTCACCAACTGTGCCACTATCCTCAGAGACTACTCAACTCACCACACCCCTATCACTCACCTACCAACCATCAGGACTCATACTGTCCCACTGCACCCTCACACACATTGCACTTCCGCAAACCTCACACCCACATCTCACAGCTTGCACATGATGTCAGCTCTTCAACAATGACAGTCATATCAGTCAAACAGATTGAACTACACTCATTAACATACTTCTCTCTCTCTTGCAGGGCAAGGTGGTGCACAACTGGAAGCAGCAGGAGGGAGGCTAGGTGAACCTGCATGCCCTAACCCCATGCTCCCATGGAGAAGACAGTGATGATGGTTATTGGGTTGCCAATTGCTGAAGCCTTGCTCAGTGGAGGGGCAGAAAGCATATAAGATGACGATATCTTCATATTTAATCTTCTTTCTGACATCCCATGTCCCCTCTTCTGACTTACAAACAGATGGTGTCAGAACACTCACCCTCACCACCAACACTGACCCCTCACCATAACCTTACATTTATGGCTTTCTCCTTTCAGATACACAAAAAGTACAACCCAGAGAGGCAATGGAGGAACAGCAAGAAGGCTGGGAGGATGAAGAAATGCTGTCATTCAATTTTACTCTTGCAACCACCAGCTCAGATACTGACATTGCACATAATTTAGAGGAAAGCAGGGACTACACCATCTGTATTAGGAAGCCTGTCAGAGAGCTTGCACTCAATGCCAGGGAGCATGGAGGATTCTGGCAACATCTTGGAATTATGCCCTATGCATAGGGCGTTATTTCCAGCATGGAAGTGGTGGCCAACTTGGTTCACCCACCTGTGGGCGTAACTATGATGCAATGAAAGCTCAGACTGCTACTATCATGGCTGAAGATTAATGAATGAAAAGAGGCATGCAGGTCACAACAATCCAGAAATCTCTTCTCTAACAGATTACTAGGATTGCTGAGGCATCATCCCAAGGGAATGGCAGTGGCTCCACAAAGCACAAACCTGCTGTCCTCTCTCAGGGACACAGCATTCATCATTCCACTACTTTACTCTGCTAGTTCCCTTGTTGTTCCCTGTCAGCCAGCCAGCCCAGGCTGCTGCTGCTCACGCAGAGATGGTGCAGTCCACAGCTGAGCCTGTTAGTCTCTTGGCTCCTTGAGGTTGTCCTGCAAGGCCATCTGTGGTCTGCTCGACTGAAAGCCAGCAGCCTTCCACCAGCCATGCAGCAGCCAGTGGGGTAGCACTGTGTAGGAGCACATGGGGAAACAAATGCACATGGGAGACAGACGCTAAATGCATAAGGGTGATTAGGTGACTTTTGAATGTAATATGGCGTGATTTAATTTCTAAATTTGGTTTGGAATGTTTATTTTGTAGTGACATTTGTTTTTGCATTGTGTCCAAGAGGATGCTCTGATGATCAGTGACAGGAAACGGAAGGAGCGGAACTGTTGGTGAATGGGGGAATTGGGATTGCAGTTATTGGTATCCCACTTGGATGAATTGTTCATGGACAGCCAAGCCAGACAGGGGCAGTTTAGGTTGCCTTCTCTCTTCCTCTTCCTCTGCTTCCTCAAGGTTCCCACTCCTCAGCTGTTCACTGTATAGCTGGTGCCCCTTCATGATGCGAGGTTGTGCAGCCAGCAGCAAACAGCCATGAATCTTGATTGTTGCTCTGCCAAGTGCTGCAGGGCAGCTCTAGAGTACTCCAGGCAGTGGAACCATACTTTCAGAATGCCAATGGGTCTGCTCTTCACATTTCGTGTGGCAGCATGGCTTCCATTGTATGCATGCTGCACATGTGTGCATAGGTAACCAGAGTCAAGAGACATATCATCAGCAGATAGCCCTTGTCACCTAATAGCCACCCCATGGATTGCTATGGTGGCTCAAGTGTAGCTAGCAGAGTGGATTGCCACAGAATGAAGGCATTATGACTGCTGCCAAGATACCCAGCACTGACCTGTATGGCTCACTGCCTTTGGTCACATACCAGTTGGATGTTGGGGAAAAGGGATCCCTTTTGGTTCCAGTACAGGGCAGAATGATGTGCATAAAGTCAATTACATCCCACACATGAGGAAGCCAACAATCCTCTTGAGGACACAAGCTTGCTCCATCGGCTGCTGTCTGGGAAGAGAGGATGAAATGTAGAGTTAGCACTCTTTGAATGGAAAATGTCAGTGACCTCCCTTACACAACAGTGGTAAACTGGGAGACGTTGCAATTATCAGAGCCAGATGTATAGATGTTCACGGCTATGGTCACCTTCACGGTCACGGGCAATGCTTGCTTTGCTCTAACTTTGCAGCTGTGGCTGCAGCAGGTGGCAGATTTCAGTGACGGCATCCTTACTGAAGCAGAGACATCTGACTCCTTGCTCCTTGCCGAGGTTCAAGTGAGCGAACTGCTTCCTGAACATCTTGAGCGGATATGGTCTCCAGCTGAGAGGCCTGCTTCCCACCTTCCTCTTCCCTCGTTCAACAATTTGTCCTGTTCTGTATGGCCTCTATGTCCTCTTTCATTCTCCCAGTCATGCTGTACTCCAAGGGGACTGCCTACCAGTACCCCCAAGTCTGGAAGCACTAGTTTATGCAAAGGTCTTGAAGTCAGCACAAAATTCTTCAGCACTTGCCATTCACTTCTAATCTTTGTCAACTTGAAACAATTAAAAGCACCATTCCACAACTGTAGAATTGTAACAACAGCTAGAAGAAATCCACCAGAAACTAACCTGAAAGTAGTTAGAAACCCCATTAAATAGCATTGGTGGAGGGTCCTTCCTGCTGCTGTATATTTTCAGCTGTGCATATTTAAGAGATGGCATTAGCTGGAGCACTGAGCTCCAAAATGCCACCAATGGTGTCAAATTATGTGTTGCACACTGATTGATGTCATGATCTGCCTGCTTTACATACTTCCAGAAACATTCACTGTGCACACTAATGCCCTCATCAATCTGGCACATGCAGCAGGCACCATTTTGGAGCTCTCAAACGCACTCATAGCACCCAAAAAACAAGCGCTAATGAGCCCAATTCTCACCCAACTGCTATTGAGGGCATAAAAGTTCAATATAAATATGGATCATTGCTTCCCAAGCAGACTGCACAGGAATTATTCCATGACGCCAGATAATGAGAAAACCATGTATCCCATCCCCTTTATTGGCAAAAACTCATTTCAAGAGCTGTTGCCATGACAAACCTGCTATCACTCAAAATGCCTATGTCAGTTTTTTTCCTGTGATGCAGTCCAGACTGAGGAGTAATTTCCTTATTCTGTTTGCAGAGATCACCACATGCAGGGTCAAATTGTCTGTCTCACTTTCCGCTTAATATTTTGCATTGTGCTGTTTGGGTAGTGACCAAATATCTGACTTTGTCTTTGAGGGGACTTCTTCAAAGACCGAAAACTAAACTTCACTTACAGCAAACATGAACCGCTTTCTTGTGCTTTAGTACTGGAGATGCAGTAAGCACATAGAATCATATAGAAGGCTACAGCACAGAAAGAGGCCATTCAGCCTGTCATATCCATGCTGAACAACTCAGCTAGCCCCGCTCGCCTGACTTTTCCTCATAACCCTGCAAATGTTTACTACTCATATAAATATCCAGTTCCCTTTTGAAAGCCATGATTGAATCTGCATCCACCGGACTCTCAGAAAGTGTGTTCCAGATCCTAACCACTCACTGCATAAAAGAAGTTTTTCCTCATGTCACCTTTAGTTCTTTTACCATTTACCTTAAATCAATGTTCTCTGGTTCTCAACCCTCTCGCCAGTGGAAATCATTTCTCCCTTTTTACTCTGTCTGGCTACCTCATGATTTTGAACACCTCTATCAAATCTCCTCGCAAACTCTTTTCTGTAAGGGGAACAGCCCCAGCTTCTCCAGTCTATCCATGAAACTGAAGTCCCTCATCCTTGGAACCATTCTTGTAAACCTTTTCAGCTGTTTCTCTAATGCTTCCACATCCTTCCTGAAGAGTGGTGCCCAAAACTGCACACAATACTCCAGTTGAGGCAGGACCATGTTTGATAAAGGTTCACCATAACGTCCTTACTTTTGTACTCTGTCTCTATTTATAAAGCCCAGGATCCCATACACCTTATTAACTGCTTTCCCAACCTGCCCTGCCACTTTCAATGATTTGTCCATACAGACCCTCAGCTCTGTCTGCTCCTGCACCCCTGTTAGAATTGTATCTGTTGTACTGCTTTTTCTCATTCTTCCTACCATTTAGCATTGTGGGTGTACTTACACCACAGGGACTGCAGCGGTTCAAGAAGGCAGCTCACCACCACCTTTTCAAGGGCAATTAGGGATGGGTAATAAATGCTGGCCTAGCCAGCGACACCCACATCCCATAAACGCAATTTAAAAATCCATTACTTCACACTTCTCTGCATTAAATTTCTTCTGCTACATGTTTACCTATTCCACCAGCCTGCCTATGTCCTCTAGAAGTCTATCACTACCTACCTCACAGTTTACAATACTTGCAAGCTTTGTGTCATCTCCAAGTTTTGAAATTATGTCCTCCATACCCAAGTCTAGGTGATTAATGTAAATCAAAAAAAACACTGATCCTAATGCTAACCATGGGAAACCCCACTATATACCTTCTTCCAGTCTGAAACACAACTGTTCATCATTCTCCCTGTTTCCTGTCATTCAGCCAGCTTCATATCCATGCTGCCACTGACCCTTTTATTTCAAGGGCTTCAACTTTGTTGATATGCCTGATATGTGGCACTTTATCAACTGTCTTTTGGAAGTCGATGTACCACATTATCCTCTTCAAGCCTCTCTGCTACCTCATCAAAGAATCCAGTCAAATTAGTTTAACACAATTTGCCCTTAACAAATCCATGCCAGCTTTCCTTAATTAATCCAGATTTGTCCAAGTGACTATTAATTTTTGTCCCCAATTATCATTTCTAAAAGCTTCCCCACCAACGAGGTTAACTGTTGAGCCTATAGCTGCAGGATATATCCTTAACTTTTTTTATTAGCAAGATCTACTGTCAAATACAAATGTAGATTACTTTAAAGCTTGGAGGTTGTTTAAGGAGGGATTCCACATGCAAGACAAAAAGATTGATAGAAATTAAATTGTTCTAGCATTTTGTTCCCCCTTGACATGTTTTATCTTAGCCCTGCCTCCCCTAAATGTGGCAACTCAAGCTGGGAACAGTTTCGCAGGCAACAACAACTCGACAGCACCTCAACCCAATTGCAATTTTACCTGAGACCTGATTGGGAAAGCCACATGGCCAATCAGTAACAGAAGATAAGCATCCCCAGAGGAGACTGAAAGAGGTATGGTCCTGATTTTAGCTCCGGGCGGGTTTTAGGTGATTGAACTGGAAACCAACTTGGTGCTGCACAAATCAGGGCTGCAGGATTTCAACTCCAATGCCAGCTGGTCACATCCAATTGGGAAATTGGTGGGAAGCAGCAGAAAATCGCTCAGTGTGGGGATCACCTGCCTACACAAGGCAGGAGGCAGGTTTGGGTTCCAGGCTGTCTTGGGGTGAAAGCAAAGAAAAACGCTTAACTTTTTAGTTGGTTCTGGATCTGACCCTGCTTCTGTCTTGCATTTATATAGTAGCAATCAGAATCAGCTTCATGCACAATGAATTATTTCAAAATGCAGTGAATGCTGTCATGTGAGCAAACATAGCAGCTCAAATGCACAAACTTCTGATATAAAGATGTATGTGCACCCATCTTTCTATTTCAAATTTTGTCTTAACCACTACATATTTCTAACACTTCTCTATTTTACATCATGTTTTACAGTTTTATCTGCAAGCTGAATTACTTAAAGGTTCTTCACCGGTGAAGAATGCAGGTGCATGGATGTATTTTTAATTTATTTATTTATGCCACTGTCAAATTATTTTTTAAATGACTGTTTACAAATCTGCTTTCATATGTAAATAGAATGCACAGTCAAGTACAAAATATACTCACCCACAGCCAATATACAGAGCCAAGTCCAACTGTGTGTGTTTTTAACTGTAAAAATGTAATGCTGTAAATGATTTTACACTGATTTCAATTCACAATAGAAATTTGTACTGTTCTTCCAACCAAAGTTTCGACATTCTCGCGCACCCTGCCCCAGCATTATGTTGCAACTGCCAACAAACAACTTAACTGTAGCTTTATACCACCTTCAGTTATCTGACACAGGGTTTGGAAGCTTCCTTCTCTCTAGGCAACGTAGGCACGTGAAAGCTGTGTTCCTGGGTGTTCACAAAAAGTAACCATAGTTATTAACTTGATGGTGTCAGCCTTAGCTCAGTGGTAGTGCACTCACCTTGCCAGAGATATGAGCACATAGTCTAGGCTGAACACTTCAGAACAGTCCTGAGGGAGTGCTGCACTGTCAGAAATGTTTTTTATTGGATGAAACTTCGAACCAAAGCCCTAACTGTCCTCGCTTAAAGAGATGTAAAATATTCCATGGCATTATTCAATGAAGAGCAGCAGAGTTTGTCCAATATCCTGACCAATACTCATCCTCAACCAACATCACTAATAAAGATTATCTGGCCATTTATTCACTGCTGTTTTGGGGATCTTGCTGTGTGCAAATTTGCAGGGAGGGGAGTGGGGTGGTGAAGTCACCATGGCTGCTGGAGGGAGTGTTAAGAAGGCTGCTACACAGGTAACCTTGATATTGTTGATGAAGAACTTGATGTTTTAGATGAAAGTGGAGGAAGAAGGGGAAGAGGATTTTGATAAAATGATTGGTCATAGATGAAAAGGAGCCTCAATTTTCATGTGTTGATCAATGGATGGGAACTTTCCTATAGCAAACACTGGATCGTGACTAGGAATGGAAGTGCAAGCTGAATTTTCCCTTCCCATTTATGGACAGTGAGACCAATTACAGAACTCCAGCTGAGGCCAACTAGCTCAGCACAGACTAGGAACTGATATTTGGGCCTAATAGCAGTATTAGACCAAGCATTTACCCACTAGGTAGCCATGGCAACAGAAATGGTTGCAACATAAAGCCAGCAAAAGGAAAAGAAATGACAAAAAGTGAGAATTGGTCATTCCTTGCAGAGGCACAACCCTTGTTTGCAGCTCATGTAACGAAGCAAATAATAAAAATGGATAAGTCCAAAGCACAAGAAAAGGTAAATTACAAATTAATTGCATGGTGGAAATAAATTTGTAAACCAGCTTGTATGAGTCTTCTGTATAAACAGCGAGCTTTGTTATCAATACAGTCTAACAACCAGACACTTTTAAAAGAGTTATATAACTTTTGAAATCCAGTTTTGTAATGTGTTCTGCTAATTCTGCCCACTTAAAAAGTATATATTTTAATGTGAGCACTGCGTGCTGATTACATCATTTGCGAAATTGGCTGGAGGATTTCCTAAGTCTGACAGAGTAAGGAACTAGATTGTCATTAACAGAAAATGCTTCTGTACTTTTGTCATTTTATTTATGATTGCTTAATTCAGCTCATTCACGTGCCCCTTTATAAGGATCCCAACAATGAATCTATCTGCATAAAGGGGAAGCATTCATGGAAAAACTCTCCTTTGCTTTATTTTTAATGATGTTATGCACAGTGTATAAATATTTAAAGTACCCTATGTGGCTTCACTAAACACAGACATGCAAGACTTTCGAAGCCTCAACAAGATGCACATTTCTTAGTGCAAGCATGGTCTATGGACAACTACCATGCAGAATCATTAGGAAACAGTATTGCTTTGACATGGACCTGTTTTACTATTTGGCTCACATTTCACAGTTCTACTGTGTCAGGTTGATGTGATTTAGTTGTCCTGATCTCATGACCACCTTCAGCCAACAAAATTCCCTTCTATATATTTTGCTTCTGATCAGGGTTTTGAAATCCTACACTGCACTTGAATGCAAAAGCAAGTTTAGAAAAGGTCACTGGGGTGCCAATAAGAAAACCAAAGGTTACATAGGTTGCTGCAGTTTATAACTGCAGAACTCTGGCATGAAATTTGATGTATAGTGCCTCAAGCACCCTCTATACTGGTGTAAAGAGATTACGATGCGATTGGACACCATGTTTAGGAACCAGATACAATGGCCTGCATATTAGGAGTTTTATTTTTAGATCATCATAAGTTAGTAATTGTTTGCATTTTTGCATGGATGTAAGTTAAAGTTACAATATTCCATAACGAAGGACATTTTCCTCATTATGCCAGGATTATTCCAACTGTAGCTTAATATGGGTGATGGAGTGGGAAAAAATGTATTTTCAACTCCAACTCGCTGTCATGTATAATCAATTTAAATTAGCAAATAAATGAAGTTAAACACCAACAGATGGAACCTGTTCAATCAGGTGACTGCACTAGGAATGTGTTTTTATGCCTTTACTTCTCTCAGGACAGAAGCTCCTTTTTATATAATCTAATCTTTTTTCTCACCTGCACTTAACCTCCAATAAAGGGCACATTTCTTCAGGGCTTTATTTCCATATCCTCACCACACCCACTCCCCCAGACCCACCACCACCATTTGAAATAGGTAACATTCACAATAAAAGGAAAGGCAGGAAGCCAGAGCAACCAATGTGCTGTTGCCCAACAGCCAGCATAAACAATCATTATCCAGTGATATATCTATTTATCCCACTCCTTTCACTCTCCCTGGCAAATATAGTTATCGAGACTATGTTCAGCTCATCTGTGTGCAGCATGGCTCAGTCACCACCTGAGCTGAGTGGAGTACTGAACTAGCATAGCGTCCACTGATGTCCAACGTGCAGCCTACAGCTCTATCCTTTAATAAGTGTATCATATTTACCTCTGTGTTAAGAGTAGCTGTTGGTTGGACATTTGCATAGCAAATTTCCTAGACAGTACAAGGGGAAAATTCATTAAAATATTCTCATTCCCTGCACAATAACTTTGATGGTAGCTGACTAAT
Organism: Cetorhinus maximus; assembly: GCF_964194155.1. Classification (NCBI taxonomy): domain Eukaryota; kingdom Metazoa; phylum Chordata; class Chondrichthyes; order Lamniformes; family Cetorhinidae; genus Cetorhinus; species Cetorhinus maximus. The sequence continues at coordinate 40,390,448 of NC_135896.1, read as the reverse complement.
ATTAGGTAAGTCAGAATGGCAAAGTTACACTGACCATAGCCATTGGTGAAACTTGTTTTTCAAAATCTTTATATTTTTTGCCTTCAGTTTTCTACCATCCTCTCCCCAAAAGGCTTCATGCAAGTGTGTGTAAAAGGCATGTGCAGAGCGGCTCTGGATGTCCAGTTGGGTTTGTTATGTTTGAAGAAAACTGTCAGAACTGTCGGCTTCTTCTAACACTGGAATCTCCAAGGGAAGCGAAGGGACTGCATCAGCTCTTCCTGGTATGCCTCCAAATGGGCATAAATGAGCTTCATCGGGAGATGTAGGCCATGAAATTAGCCTGGACCCAAAAATGAGCAATTTCTTTTTATTTTGCTTTGCTAATTGGTCCTCTTAGGGGTCATGGCTGAGATCTGGGGTTGGAGAGACATTGGGCAACTCCCCTCCTATAGTGGACAGACACTGGCGTTTCTATTTGCATGGGGCAAGTGGGTGCCAGAGATGTACCCACAGTGGCACCAAACAAATTACGTGCCCTCCTGTTGACTCCACTAAACTGGGTGGGGTCGGCACTGCAGGAAACTGGGAGGGTTTATCTTGACATAACTGCCAGGATCGCAACCACGGAGTAACAGGGTCTGAATGTTTTTCAACCTGAGATAAAGACATCTAATGTACAGTTTGGTGCTGGCTTCAATTCTGTACTGCTAACAAACTTCTTGCTTTAAATTACATTTTATATTGAATGGCATTATTTAACTGTGAACTTTTAAACTATTGCATTCAACATTAATAAATTAGTTTTCTATGTGATTAAAAAATAATTGTACTAATTGCTTTTAAAATAAATAATAAGCATTCAGGAAAAATAATGCATCAAAGCCTTTTTATGGGTTGAAAATGATGCTTCAGCTTTTCATTTACTTTACTGGGCAGCTAATTATACATTATGGATTGTAAATACTTTGAACAAATTGAAATTCACTCCATTGGGTTCTTTGTTTGACCAATCCATATCTGATCAATACACTATTACTACTTTACTAATAGAAACTGAAAACCAATCATATTAATCTACTAAAACCACTCAGACATTTCCATGACACTGTTTAAAAGACTATTTCATGATTTCCTTGTAAGTGATTTGGACTCCCCAGCACAATCCATGTAAGATATGGATTACGCAAGAGAGTTTGAATGACTGCACAGTGCATTGCACTTGAGAGTTCTATCTAGCCTATAAAGTAAAGATTGAAACAAACTGGGTGTCTGTGACAGTATGCAATATTTCTTTTGTACACTGCACTCTGTTACCTGTGTAAGTCCAAATTGAATCATGAATTCTATGAAACAAAACAGTGACTTACAAAAGACTCAAGTGTGTGTTAGAAAGTTAAAGCAAAATAAAATTAATAATTTAGTGCTTAAATATAATGTCCATAGGACTATATCATCAATTTCAGTGATAAAAGAGATCTGTACAATCTCAGCTTTAAATGAGATGCTCTACCTAGATACAAAGTTTGAGTTACATTTTAATGATTGAGAAGAAAACATTCCCTGCTCATTATGTGAACTTCTGAAGGATATCTTATTTGGTTAAGTCCCCATGTGGCCTAAGGCAAATGGTGAAAGGTTAATAAAGACTTTAATTGCACCTGTCTCTAAAATTGTGACACACTATAATAGCAGTTTCCCATCCAACTTTCCTTCAGGATTTACATATGGCATTAGCGTTACTCCTACAGTGTGCTTAGACAAACAGGTTATTGTTTTGGATACTTCTACAAAATACATTTTTACAAGTGCAATTTACAGTAAAGTCTGAAATTATTTTGACTAACACCAATATACCCTGTTTAACTGGGACACATTCGCTGAGGGCAAAATACTTTTGACTTGCAAAAGAAAAAAGTGGAAAAAAATTAAAGTTCAAAGTGTTTTAGACTATACATAAAAGTGATAATGCTGCAATATATAATTCTACCACCTATAAATGTTGCAATGAAAAGACTTATTTAGTAGCAAACTGACTAAAAAGCACTGGAATCCAAATTTGACTCATTTTAAACTTTCACAGTGCTACACATAACTTTAAAAAAATTCCATATTCTGACTGTCAGCAACAAAATTAAATGCTCTGCAACAACTAAAGTGACTGTCAGATTTCTTGTGTTACGCACGTTATAGGGCACTTGATCTTTGTATTTTACTTTAATCCTCAGTCATAATTTTAAGCATTATTGTACAAAAGTGCTGTTCAAAAATGTGAAAATGAACCACTGCTCAATGAAAAATAGATGTGGAAGCTCCAATCCAGCAAATTTAGACACACAGGATGGAATTTTCCATTAATGAGACTAAGTGCGGTGGCGGGTGGTTTTAGCAGTGCCCACTCTGCTGGCCGGAATGGTGGGAACTCATGCCCAATTCCATGCTTGGAGGGTCATTAATTATGCAAAGGCGAGTACCGGTTCGAATCACCTGGCCGGTCGGGAGCTGACTCACCCGCCCGCCGTCAGCTGGCGGGTTCAAAGGTCTGGGTGCCATATTTAAAGGCCAATCCAACACATAATGTCACTCATTCCAGCCCACCAGAGATCTCTTGTAGTCAGAAGAAGAAGGCCAAGAGCCTCTAGATGAAGGCAGATGCTGTTTCACCCACCAAGTCTTCCAGGTCTTGACCAGAGGGGTACAGGCGCACAGGTAAGTGCTCTATCCCAGGGATGGCTGCAGGAAGCACAGCAGCCTCACCTCTCTGGCTGGGAAACAGGTCAGCGCAGCTGGAAGCCACGCCCAAGATGCCATCCAATGCAGGAAGAGGATGAATGATCTCATCCGCTCCGCCCAAGTCATCCTTCAACTCCCTCCAATATCAAACTCTCATCATGAAATCATGCACTCAAATGGCTACTCTCTTCAGAGATCTCAGGCAACCATTAGCAGCGGACACATATCAATACTCATTCTCTCACCGATACTTTCATGTCACCACCATCCAATCTATCATGTTGCTCACACTCCACCCTCTGGCCCTTCTGGGGAGGGCTCACCACACACAGGGTAGATGCATTTCACCCAACCTCTGCTCCAATCCTTCTCCTCACATGCCTTTCTTTCTTCTTCATACAGGCCAAACTGGCACACAACAGGCGCAAGAGATCGCAGACCGGGGGAGGGACGGCCAGCATCATTGCCCTCACTGAGTTTGAGGGAGTAGCAGCCGAGTTGGCTGGGGAGGACAGGGATCGCTCCTGTGGGGAAGGGGAGATCGGCCTCTCCCAGCAACCCAGTACAGATCACAGCTCCATCACCTCATCAATTCCTGACAATCACATTGAGTCACACGCAGTCTTATCTAGCTCATGCTCATTAACTGAAACTCTATTTTCTATTTTCTAGGCACCAGCAGATCAAGGCCTCCAAGCCAGTCCAGCACCAGTGTGAGCCCACAGACTACATCCAAGGAGGAAGCTCCGGAAGAATTGTCATGGCACTCAAACGCACCCTCCACCAGTTCAGAGACACACATGTCAGTGGGGCACGGCTGTAGATTAGGCTCGGGCTCAATTTCTGGGGAACACCTCACTGACACGTCCCTGCAGCAGTTGGAGGCAGGGACAGCCCAGGTCTCCGGCACATGGAGGGCTGCTGGAGACCAGTCACCCGCTCAGTCCGAGTCAGATGATGAGCCTCTGGAAGCAGCCGCCAACTCAATGCTGGAGATGCAACGACAGGCAGCGGAACATCAGGCAGAGATTCAACAGACAAGTCAGCAGACTAGAGTGAATGATGGAGGAGTCCAACCATGTTCTGTCTGATGTCGTGGCTCCGACATGCAAGTGCCTTGAGGCCACCAAGGGGACTTTGGTCCAGCAGGTGTTGCCGTATTTGCGCTCAGCCCTACACTCCATTGCCACACACCCTGGTGGCACCATCAAGATGTAGGAGACATGAGGACGATGCACCTTGACCTCCCTCCGGATTCACCATCCCCTGCAGGAGTCAGGGCGGGGCCCTCGAGCACCCACAGGTGAAGATGAACGTCAGCCGGACACCCCGGGGGCCTCCTCTCAGGACACTCCAAGGGTGTTCAGCCGCTCACAGCCCCCTCTTCCTGTGACCCCATCTGCTCCAGCTTCTCAGGTCGCCAAGGGCGCTTCTGACCCTGAGCAGGTGACTTTTGTCAGGCCGGGGCCCTCCAGGCCTCCAGGCCAAGGTCATCACAGACATCAGGACGTAACAGTCAGGAGGCTGCCTCCACCTCTGCTGCGGATGTCAGGACTACACCCAGGCATAGCGGCGGAATTAGGAAAGTTAAGAAAAATAGATGTCACTTTTGAGTCACTGGTGTGCCAAACATGTAAAGGAATTGCACTTTTGTGAATACATTTGGTGATTATGTGGATATTCTTGGCAACTGAAGGCGTTTTGAATTTGTACATTGGAATCCTCTTATTTCGAGGTTTAGCTATCCTCCCACTCAGTGATAGTGTCCCACTGTGAGATTCATATCCCTGTGATGTCAACCTCAGTTCAGCTAGTCTCCACACCCTTGTGTGATGTCAGGGTGATGTGCTAAATCTTAACTGGAAATGTGTGATGTGAGTGTCTCTAACCCTTCTTTCTCGAGGAACACCAATGAGTGAGGGCAACTCATCAGCATTGACAATCTAGCAGCATTTGTGTCTCCTCAGTGGTAGTGGCAGAAGAAAAGACATTCACAGGAGGAGGAGCTCCCTAGGCATGTCCACATCTCAGTCGCAGCAGTGTTTGTATCATTTGATGGTGGCAAAGGCTTCAAGTCTTCTCTCACATCGCCCTTGTTCCTAAGTGGGCTCTCAGTTCCCAGAGTGAGCTCACTCACAGGGCCCCATGAACCAAAGCAAAGATCATGGCCTGGCAATTCATGAGGCCAGAACGCGCAAATGTGAATTCTCACTGCAAATGGGTGGACACCCCCTGAGATGAAAGTAAATGGCATTGAGGATTAGGAGAGATGTGGCCATATTCCCTCACTTAACTTTACTCTTCCTGGAACCTGTCAGCAATTAATGCATCACAGGCACGTCTCCCACGTCTTCCTTCCTCCATGGCGTGATCATGCTCATACTGACCCTCAGCAGCCTCCTGAGGTTCCTGGGCCTCCGGATCTTCATCCTCCGATGAATTCTCATCCTCCTCCAGTTCATTCTCTGGCAAAGGTTCATCTCTTTGCATAGACGGATTGTAAAGGGCACAACACATTGTAATGATGCGGGAAACCCTGTCAGGAGTGTATTGGTGTGAGCCACCTGAGCAGTCCAAGCACCTGAAGCCCTGTGGTCTGCTCTATAAGGGAGCGTGTGGAGCTGTGAGCAGCATTGTATCTCTGCTCGGCATGACTCTGAGGGTGACGCTCTGGTGTCATTAGCCACCATTTCAGTGGGTACCCCTTATCTCCAAGCAGCCATCCCTGCAGACATAATGGCCCCTCGAAAATCTCAGGTACCTGGGAGTGACTCAGGATGTCGGAGTCATGGCAACTCCCAGGGTACCATGTACAAACATGCAGTATGTGCTTCAGGTGATCACACACCAGTTGTAAATTGATGGAATGTACTTGCGGTTTATAAACCCTTGCAGTATAGCCACATGGGTAAAATCTATTGCACCCTGCACTCTTGGGAAGCCTGAGATGGTGGCAAAGCCAGTGAATCTTGCAGCCTGGCTATCTTCATCCAGAGCAAACCTGACATAATGATGGGCCTTTGTGTAAAGGATATCTGTGACCTCCCTTATGCATCGATGTGCTGCGGACTGAGAGATGCCACACAGGTCACCTGTTTATCTTTGGAAAGAACCAGAGACCAAGAAATTGAGTGTTGCCGTCACCTTCAAAGCCACTGGCAGGGGATACCCTCCAACTCCAAGTGGCATCAGGTCTTTACGAAGAATATGGCATATGTGATGTACCAGAGCTCGGGACAAGCGCAGACGAGCATGGCATTGCCTCTCACTCGTGTGTAAATAGGAGATTCTTCTACAATAAACTATAGGTCTGACAAGTCACCCCCATTGTCTGGGTCTCTCCTCTTGACCCTCCTATTCATGCTCTGGCTCCGCTTGACCATGTCCCTCCTGCTGGAGCTGTGCGCACAAAATCGCCTCTCCCTCCTTTGCCTCCTCCATTGCATTAGGACCCTGACAAAGGCAGCATTGAGCCCTGGATTCATTTGTGCTTTTGCCTTCTCTCTGAAAGGAAACATTGAAGACATTAATGATTCAAGGAGCAAGAAAGCGAAGCTCAGAAGATGACATGTTGGGAAACTGTAAGGGTCCATAGTTTCTCCTGACCTACTCGTATGGTGGCTGATGCCACCTTGTCCCTGAGACACTAGTACACACATCGAGGAGACCAAGGTGGCATTGCAGATATGTAACATCCTGAGCCCTGCGTGGGATACTAAGGTTTAATTGAGATGAGTCACCCAACCTAGCTCTGTGCTCCAATCTCTGTTGTGGCATATTAATGACCAATCAGTTGTTCACGGTCATAGAGTGGATGCCCTTTTGCCCATTAGGAGTCTCACTTCTGGTAAACATGTGATGGGCCTTCATTGATGGAATGCCATATATGATACAGCTGTGCCTCCTTCACTATTGCCTGCATTCGCAAATTCTACATTCCTATGTGTTAACCTTGAGGTGCAGTGATTGTGATGTGAAGCCACTGAGTTCTGAGTAGCCCTTTAACAGTGCCAATGAAGTCATTGGCTTTCAGTGGCTTTCATCGTAAGTAGGTCTTCCTCCTTTCTTTCTAAGCAGACTCTTGTTCACTCCTGCGGCAACAAGCGGGTAGCAGGCGACCCCAGAAAGGCCCCCCTCATGTTCGCCCTTCCACCTGACTGCCATTTCACAGCCTTCCCTTCCCGTTGCCCCCCTCGTGTTCGTCAACCCCACCCTCACCTCACAGCCCACCCCTGGTTGACGTGCACTTGAAAGCGGAGGCCTGCGTGAGTACCGCAGCACAGTGGTGTTCCTTGGGACAATGTTGGCAAAGAGCAGGAGCAGCCTCTACAGCCCTAGAAATGTGGTGTTCATTGCAACAAGACCGGTGCAGCGCTATGGCAGGAAGCCTATGTATGTTGCGCTCACCTCGAAGTTCCCAGTGAACTGAGGTCCGAGTTGTGCACACCACCCATTTACAAACAGGTTTGAGGCCGATGTTTCCTACTGGCATGACACAAGATTGGAAAGTATGACAAGATTCCGGTGAGCAGCTGATTTAATGAGCATGCATGACATGTTAATGAATGCAAATGCCGTTCACGCCACTAGTCAGTGGGTTAACCAACCCCCAATAAACCCATCATCAGGACAACTGCAAGCTGTTTTTACGCTGGCGGCTTTCCAGCTTTTTGCCTACCGCTGCCACCGCAGACAGGATGGGAAAATTCCACCCTGTGCTACGAGTCTAACTTCCCAAGCACGTGCTCATGAATTTATTCCACAGTTGCATGTCACTTGAATCTGCCTCCAACAGTTGGGGTGAATTCGTTCAATGTTCTATGAATAGTAGTTTTACAAAAATCATCTACTTCAGGAAAGAGAGTAACTCCTGCAGGTATCGCCTACGCCAGCTTAACGCACGTCTTTGCAAGCTCTACCTCACCACCACCTCTCTTCACCTCTCACTGTCTCTAAATTGCCAAACAGCTTGTCCAACATACAGAACTGGATGAGCAGAAATTTCCTCCACATATATATTGGAAATATTGAGGCCATTGTCTTCAGTCCATGCCACAATCTTCACTCCCTCACCAATGATTCCATCCCTCTCCCTGGTCACTGTCTGAGTCCAAACCAGACTGTTTGGAACCTCAGTGTCATATGTGACCCCAAGGTGAGTTTCCAACCACATATCCACGCTGTCACTAAGACTGCCTATTTGCACCTCCATAACATCACCCATCTTCGCTACTGCCTCAGCTCCTCTACTGCTCTTTCCTCCAACCCCACAGCTCTGAGATAGCTGCATTCCTCTAATTCTGACCTCTTGAGTATCCCAATTTTAATCACAATTTTAATTTTAACCAATATGAATCATTGGTGGCTGTGCCTTCAGCTGCCAACGCTCTAAGCTCTGGACTTCCCTCCTTTAACCTCTCTGTCTCTCAACCTTGTTGTTCTCTTTTAACATATTCCTTAAATTCTCTCTCTCTCTTTGACCAAGCTTTTTGTCATTTGTGCCCATGACATCCCTGACCTTCTATCTCGTTCCACCTGTGCCACCGCCTCTTAAACAGTATAAAATGCATCATATTTCTACTTCTTTTTAGCTCTAAAGAAGTCATACGGACTCAAAACGGTAACTCTGTTTCTCTCTCCACAGATGCTGCCGGACTTGCTGAGTTTTTCCAGCATTTTCTGTTTTATTTCAGATTTCCAGCATTCGCAGTATTTTACTTAAATCTTTTTGTAACCTGCCATAATATCTTCCTAGGTGGTTTGGTGTCATATTTTGTTTTATAATGCCTTTGTGAAGCACCTTGTGATGTTTTATTACATTAGTGGTGCTGTACAAGTTGTTGTTGTTAAGATGCAAGTTCAAAAAGACATCCAGTACTTAATCTGCATGGGCTTTGCTGACCGATATAAAACTTTGCATCACAATTATGTCCCTGTAATTTTTCCAAGTTTGTGGATGACACAAAGCTAGGCGGAATGTGTGTTGTGAGGAAGATGCAAAGCAGTTTCAAGAGGATTTGAACAGACTTAGTGAGTGGGCAAGAACATGACAGATGGAATGTAATGTGGAAAAATGTGAGGTTATCCACTTTAGTAGAAGGAACGGATGTGCAGAGTATTTCTTAAATGGTAAGAGATTAGATGGTGTAGATGTGAAAAAAGGCCTGGGTGCCCTCGCCAATAAGTAATTGAAAGCTAACATGCAGGTGCAACAAAGCAGTTAGGAAGGCTAAAGGTATGTTAGCCTTTATCACAAGAGGATTTGAGTACAGGAGTAGCGAAGTCTTGCTTCAATTGTATAGAACCTTGGTTAGGCTGCACCAGGAGTGCTGTGTGCAGCTTTGGTCCCCTTACCTTAAGAAGGGTATTATTGGCAAATAGGGAGCAACAAAGGTTCACCAGACTTGTTCCCAGGATGCAGGCCTGTCCTATGAAGAGAGATTAGGGAAACTGGGCCTGTATTCTCTAGAGTCCTCGAAAGATAAGAGGTGATCTCATTGAAACCTACAAAATATTTAAAGGGATAGACAGGGTAGATGCAGGTAAGATGTTTCCCATGGTTGGGGAGTCTAGAACCAGGGGATACAATCTCAAAATAAGGGGGAAGCCTCTTAGAACCAAGGTGAAGAGAATTTGTTTACTCAGAGGGTTATGAATCTTTGGAACTCTCCACCCCAGAGGGCAGTGGAAGCTCAGTCATTGAGTATGTTTAAAGCAGAGATTGACAGATTTCTAAATACCAATGACATTATGGGATATGGGGATAGTGTGGGAAAAAGGCATTGAAATGGATGATCAGCCATGATCATATTGAATTGCAATGGGCTGAATGGCCTACTCCTGCTCCGATATTCCTATGTTCCTATGTGCTATGTTCCTTCAAAATCACACTACCTACATGAGGTCAATAGAGAACAACCTACTTATTGAAAGTATAATTTCAATAAACCATTACAGATGTCGGCATATATTGATGTTACTAGCTCTCTTTGCAAAGAAATAAATTAGTGTGCAAGAATAAGTAATGCACAAGTGACAAATGAAAGGTACAACTTACTTCCCTTCTCCAGCTACATGAAGATTTGGAAGTTGAACTCTTCATTGTAAACTATTTCCCAGTTTACTCATCCTACCCCATCTTATCTGTGATTATCATCAACCCTCTTTGTTACACTGCATAAGCCTTTATAACCCGCCACTAATTCTGTTATAGATTATGACAGTACTTCAGTAACAGATTATAGGCAAAAGTATGACCACACATTTTAAAAATTTGTTTCCTGCTTGAACCTTTGCAGTTTGTGCTTCCTGTCTTCTCATTTGCAACACAGCCTAAGTATGATTGTGCACACTAACAGTAGACAAACACTTGACGTGTTCATATGACTTTCCTCCTGTTTACAGCAGATGGTAGACGGTTTTCTATTTATTTTAAATGGTGCTATTTTATAACATCCAAGAATAGGAAAATTCTCAAAATGTGAAATCCTTAATCTAATTAGGACCATTACTCACTGTGAACTTTAAAACTATGAAGTCTATTCATTTCAAAAATGTTCCTAAACAGTATAAGGAATTGAGTGCAGTTATTCAGAAGTTTCACATGATCATATTATGCCACTGCTTAATATTTAAGATGAGATCTTTACTAAACAACTTTTTGTTGTGACCCACATAAATATGTTTTTATAAGACTTAACTGTCTATTTTATGATGGACCATGAATTGAAAATCTTGTAGCAAGTAATGAAAAATGGAGAATAGGGTCTTTTCAGTGGCTTGTCAGGACAGAATGCAGACTTTCTTCAAACCACCCCACCCATCATACCCACCCACCAGCACCAAAGAGTATTCTGAAGCTGGTATAAGGTATTTTCAAAGCCATTGTTGAAAGATCCCATGATTATTATGGCAAACAAAGAAGATCCATTCAGCCTTTATTTTGTTAGGAGGAACAGCTAGATTATTGGAGTTTACATTATCATACACTCTTAGCTTCTTTCTCAATAGAAGTTGAATGGATAATTTAAAACCACAACATAGTAAAGCTTATTGTGGAGAATATGTGGATTGTTAAACCTCAGAACAAAGCAAAATCAACTGGAACCCTATGTAAACATAACAGGCTAAGCCACTCAGTTAAAAAAGGGCTTATTGCAGTATAGCTGTACTTTTAGCAGGAAATAAGACAATATGCTTATCACTCAAATGTGCTTTACCAAGATCTGTGTTCAGTCATACTCCTAATGTGTACCAGACCACATGCAGAACTCCTTTTTATCTTTATAAAGCATACAATAAGAACCTTGTTTGAATCAAAATATCCTACCATCGAAGGTTGGACACTCGGGTTCTTTCATTGTGAAGATGAAAACAATATTGTGATGTGTTTTGGAAATAAAGCCCAAATGCATCATTCAACCCTGCCCTAGTCCACCAGCAAACAAGAGACCACACAGGGTGACCTCGAGAGAAAGGTCTCCTCACCTGGACACCTGCTTATGAACCATTGCCTTTCCAGAATGTTTTTCTTTCCCATGACTAGACTCCCCTTTTTACGTGACATGGACAGATAAAGCCTCGATTATAATTCAGAAGAATTTGCTCATTGTGCACAGGTAGAGCAGTCAGTGGAGTCTGCATACTGGACAATGGGAAAAGGTACCTTTATTGACAGTTAATGGCAGAACGGTAGACAGGACATGTAGCTTTACAAATGAAACTTTAGATAGGTACAAGACCTTCAGCGCAGGCGAAATCAAAACCTGATGGTGTGTCATGAAGTAGGGCACAATAAACCTCTGAAGACCATAAATTATGGACGCGACAATAAACAAGGTCATTTCAGTGCAGGTAACGTTCGGTAGGGTTTAGTTTCCTGTTAAGGATGTCAATTATTGAAAGAGCTAAAGAAAGGTGGACGATGGCATTATTATCCCCGCAAAATGTGCGTTTTTGAATATATCCCATTAAGGACTAAAGGAGGTTTTTTTTGCTACTAGCGGAAACTAACCATTTCTCGCCCTTTAAACTTCCTGCATTTTCAATTAGCCAACCAGCTAAGGATTGAACAAACACAATTAGTGCAAATCGATGTTGGGAAATTGGCGTTTTTCAATTCAATCAGGTCTCCATCCCAGCAAAGGGATTTCGAGTTGCTTGGCCGACTTTAAGTCAGCTGAACCCCAGCACACCATACACATTTTGGGACACTTGCATCTGACGTGCCTCGGCCACCTTCCTCCCCCACCCCGTTAGTATTTCTTCACGTCCAGAACAAGCCCAGCGCCGCCAACAGGGGGCTCACTGTGGGGGGTTTTTTTAGGGGGGGGGGATCTTTGCCTGTTTCTAACTCCTATTTCTAACAGATGTTTAAAGTGCTCACTGTCAGGGGTGGGCAGTACCCTCACATCTGGAACACGACTGCCTTAAGAGGTGCCAGGGCAGTTCACGCTGAAAGATCTCACCAGCCCGTGGCTCCGCTCCAGCCGCTCTCATTGGAGCAACTTTTGAGTGTTTTGTTCACGGCTCCAGTTTTTCCCCTCGACCCATGTGAGTGATCTGCGAGTTATACTAACACACTGAGCGGTAACCAACGCATCGCCTCCCAGGCTGCTCTCTGTGGGCTATGGAAACGCGGGGTCGTTAATAAATACGACTGCTGCAATTAAAAAAAAAAGGGGTTGTAAAGGAGGACAACGGATCTGGATGCATTAGCCCCAACTCTAATAACAGCCCGTGTGGTTTAAGCCGGTTGTTGGGAGTTCGCCATGGGGAGGGGTACTCAGGGAGACTGGTGGGAGTTTTGCCAGGGCACCGGCTGTTTATTGAGCTCATACCTTGATGGATCCTGGGATAACGAGCTTCACGGCTTGCCTTTTGAGTTCTGTCAGCTTGAGCTGGCAATTTTTACACCAGGCTCCTTTCTCTTCCTTCTCGAAGGTACAAGACTCCGTCACGGAGACGGCTCCTGCTCCCTCGGGAGCGGGTCGACTCCCACAGTGATCTTCCTCGGCCGCCTGAAATCTCTTCCTGAGACCGGACTCCAAGGGGTTCGCCGTCTCCTTGCCTGGGCTCCCATCCAGCACCTGTAAAACATACCCGAGAAGAAAGGGGGAAATGCATTGAGATGTGCTGGCCACTTTATTCAATATCATAGGCGCGAAGTCGATGGTGAAGTGGAGGGATATAACTGTTAAAGATGTTAATCTGCTGCTGTTCACCAAACTGCGGATTAACATACACATACAGGAATCACTCATTAAACGTTGCTTCAAATCGCCTTGCACAAAGTTGTTTGTTTAACGCCAGTGAGTCTGTTGCTGTGGGGAGTGACTGTAAACTCCGCATAATGCTCAGTGTTAACAAGTCCATTCAGGTCTTTGATTCTTTGACATTAGGGAGCATTAGTACATGCATCATGTGTCGTGCTGTCGCTATGCGTCTCCTGGTTGTAAATGTCCTTTTATAATGCGCCATCGGAAACGCAGAAAATATGCCCAAGGTACGGTGTAGATCAGACCCACCCGAGCCAGCTTGAAACTTTACTCAGCCTTGACCCAAGTACAGTCAGTCTCCGCCACAGCCTTGTTACTTACCGCCAGTCTGCGGCACTCCGGCTCCAGCCCGCGAGGTCTATTCCCTGGCATTTTGGTTAAAGTCACTTTCGGTTATTGCAGGAACACATCAAGTCGGGACCAAAGCAAAACAATTATTGCGCCAAGTCCTGACTCTCGGCTGGAAAGTGTGGATTCATATCAACAGCACAAATGCCACTGAACGAACCGTCTGATCAGTACGAGGAACGCAATTGCTATTGAACTGCTTTCCCCCCCCAACCCCCCCCCCAAATGTCCCTGAAAAGTCTAAACTGGTATTTGTTTATTATGCGCTTCCACATCCATGTCCTAAAGGGGACAAGAGTAAGTTTGAGTTTGAAGTTTGTGTGGGTACGGGGAAGCGGTCTTCCAGTGGGTGGAGCGCAAAATGCATTGAAACCACTGATCGGTCAAGGAGTTCCCGTGACTGACAACAATAAACTGCTCATGTACCACAAGCCTGCAACAACTTCCAACTCGCAATGTCTACTTCCAGACGGAAGTCTCGACAAGTTCACTTTTAACCATTGCAAATGACAAAACAAACAGGAAATTGTTTAAACGACCCAATCAAAAAGCCCTCAGATCAAGAGCGGATCTCTTTTGGTAAATTAATTTCAGAGTGTGTGAAGGTGTCAACAATCTCTGGTTTATTGCGCTATACAATTTATTGCTGTAACTGTCATTCAAAACGGAAGATTACAGAGATCACCCCCATACCACAGGCGTGCTCTTCCAGTGCCTGCACTATTTACTACTTTCGCTAATTTAGCTTTAGCGATGAACTATTCGAAACTGAGCTGTAAATGGCCCGAGATCCAAATTCACTCGAAGATTCAATTGACAACTTTACTCCCTTTATCTGCTGAATAGTAAAGGGCTTTTCTTAAGATGCCGTACGCTACATTACGTTTTATTAGGCTGGAGTTAGTTTAACACTAAGGTTTGCCCAAATAATATGTATTGCAACCACTTCCCCAGCCCCCACCACCACCAATACCTGGACCACCAAGTGATCAGAGCTATTTTTCAAAAAGCAAAAAAGAATTAGCCCTCCTTAATCTGAACAATTTATTTCTAATCTCAAAGCCAATTTAAACTCTCAAGGCTCGTCCTCTTCCATTCGCGTGTTTTTTGTGTTTTAACCATGCCCTCTATTAGTCAGGAAAGTTGTTGCAGTTTCTCAGTCTCTCTCCGCTGACTGTTTCTGTAGTTACAGCGCCACTTGTTGGCCAGAGTTCAGAATCCGCATAAAACGAGAAACCTGTTTCACGGGAACTGTGAAAACCCTGCTCAAAATTTACTCAACGTAGGTACAGTTAGGCTTATCTGCGTCAGTCCCTTCTCTCAGTTGAATGCCAGTTGTCTAAGTCGGGGGGGGGGGGGAGAAAGAGGCTATGAGTTAACGTTTCAAGTCCGTATGATCCGCATGAAGAGACTGGCTCGAAAGGTTAACTTCTGTTTCTCTCTCCACAGATGCTACTAGACCTGCTGAGCTTTTCCAGCATTTTCTGTTTTTGTTTCAGATTTCCAGCATCCGCAGTATTTTGCTTTTAAAAAAGAGGCTATACTTGGGATGGAAGGAGGCAGTGTTATTAACAGTACACAGTAACTGTGAGGAAATACTCGCTTTAAAACGCAGAATATTTCTGCATTATTTAGCAAAATGACACCACAATTGCGATTTCCATTTGGGGTGGGTGGGTGTGCCTTAATCAATGTTTACAGCATCCGGGAAAAGTACATATTGAAAACTGGACAGAGACGGAAAGTAACATTTTGATTAAAATAAATCAGGCTGGGATTTTTTTTAGAAGTGCAGGATGTACTCATCCATTCCAAAACTTAAATTTATCATGAATACCTTTTTCTAAGATCACAGATGTCAAACCTATTAGAGCCAAATTTAAGCTGGAGAAACTTGGATAACTACCAGATTTCATTAAAATACTTCAGCGTCAATATAAAAAGCCTATCATATCCTTCCCCCAGCTTAGTAGGTGCAAATTTAACATGATTTTGAGTTTGAAATTCCTTTAATGTTGGCCACTTTTCCCTCCAGTTGATACCCAACTGAAGTATAAGAAAATAAGAAATAGGGGCAGGAGTAGGCCATTTGGCCCCTCAAGCTTGCCCCACCATTCAGTAAGATCATGGCTGATCTGCCCCAATCCTCAACTCCTATTTCGTGCCAGCTCCTCATAGCCCTGAACTCTTTGATATTTCAAAAATCTATCTATCTCCTCTTTAAATACTTTCAGTGACCTAGCCTCCACAACTCTCTGGGGTAGAGAATTCCAGACATTCACTACCCTCCAAGAGAAGAAATTCCTTCGCATCTCAGTTTTAAATGAGTGTTCCCTTATTCTGTAACCATGTCCCCTAGTTTGAGATTCTCCCACTAGTGGAAACATCTTCTCAACATCTACCCTGTCAAGCCCCCTCGGAATCCTGTACGTTTCAATAAGATCACCCCTCATTCTTCTAAACTTTAATGAATAAAGGCCTAACCTGTTTAGCTGTTCTTGATAAGTCAACCCCTTCATCCTAGACAGCCTAGTGAATCTCTTTTGAGCTGCCTCCAATGCCAGTTTGTCCTTTCTTAAATACGGGACCAAAACTGTACACAGTACTCCAGGTGTGGCCTCACCAACAGCCTGTACAGTTGTAACGAGAATTCCTTATTTTTAAACTCCAACCGCCTAGCAAAATTCCATTTGCCTTCTGTGTGTTAGGGGGAGGATTGCAATGGGCAGGCATTGTACACTTCGTGGTTGAAGACCCTCAGCAAATACTGAATGGGTCATAGGCGTGAAAACACAATGTAGAAATGGAGCTGGCAGGGGGCTGATTATAGGAAGCAATGGCGATGGACAGACAACTGTGAAAGCTGGAAGAGGATAAGGTACAATTGTGAGGTGGCTGCTCAAAATAGGTGGATGATGCTTCTCTAGTTACAAACCTTTCTAAAAATAAGCCTCCTTTTAGCTATATGATGTCTCACAGGTCTGATTAACAAAAACTATTCCCTCACAGCGCGCCTGCTAAATAGCAGTGAGTCAGCAAGGATGGGAAAACAAAAGTGCCTCTATACTTGTGGTGAAGTTAAAAGGAGGTACTCTCAACCTCTACAGACTTTACCCATTAAGAAATTACAAGAACTCTATTCATAGCTTTAACGATAAAAAGGGGCCTTTGACTTAAAACATAAAAACAAAAGAATTTTAGGGGGGGGAAAGTCCACTAGACCTATAAAGTCAGCTCTAAACTCCATCGCAAGCAGGGAGCCACTTTGGTCAGTCCAGATCCTCCATCCTCCCTCCCTAGCAACTCACTTTAAACTCCATGGGGTTATGTTCGGAAACAAACTAATAATTGTGCATTTCTGAAACGCGGCACGCCAAATACTGAGTTCGAGCCAAGCCGGCCGCAATGAGAAGCTGCTGTCTGGTGGAGATAGAGGGTTGGTCGGGGGCAGCTCCTGCAGCCGCACTTTGAGCTCAGGAGGTTCCTTCCCCTCCGCCGTCTCCGCCCCACGACGCGCGCTCCCGACTGAAAAATGCGCGCGCCTGTCTCCCCCCCCCCACCCCGCTGCACTTCGGCGCGCCCTGTGCCCGGGAGCAGCTGCGTTCTGCGCGCTTCCGAGCCCCCAGCTACCCGCCCCTACTTTCCAAGGCGCGCCTCCGAGCTGCCCTGGTGTGCGCGCTCCCGGGCTGCTCTTTTCCCCCCCAGTTGCTCAGCCTTTGGGATTGGCGCCGCGCTCCAGTCGGTGGTAGAAACCGTGCACCGAGCCCGGAGAGGAGAAGCAGCTTCCCTCACACCTACCCAGCAGGTGCTGTGAGCTCTTCCACGTCTTAACCTCACACTTCCTGACAATCTCACGCTTCAAGTGTCTCTTTCTTTCCCCTGCTCATGATCCTTTGTAACACATGTTTTGAAAATATCCGCTCTTTGCTACTACTTTGAAATGAATACCCACTGACCTGGAGTTCCTAGTGTTTTATTTTGAGTTCACAGCCCGGACGCTTTGCAACTTGAAGGCGCACTGAACGTGTGATTAAATGGTGAGCACAATACTTTATCTCACTCGCCATCGGTGAAATTCCGGAAAAGTTCAAAGCAAACTCCGAGCAGCAGCAGCAGCAGCGGCGGAGCAAGGATCTTTAAAGAAATGTGATCTGCTCTCAGGCGGCTTTGCTTTGGATACAGTGCGGGATAAACTGGTGTCTGGAGGCTGAGGTGTTTCGATTGCAACGCCTAAAGATGTAATGCGCGCAGTAATAATCAAACAGCATCCCTGGATCATTTAGCAGCACAGCCCAAGCAACAAATTGGAAAGTTAGCCCCGAAACACAAAAATAATTCCAGAACACACACTTAAAGCAATTTTTAATTGTGGTGAAATTTTATTAAATGAAGAGTGTCGTTTTTAAAAGTCAGATCGCTGCCCAACGTTGCAAAAGATTTGATGAAACACTCACCTTATGTTTCCTCCTTAAAAGGTGACTGGTGAATCCAAATATAATGTCAGAGTCCAGGCAAAATGTGCCGATTTCTAGCAAGTTTGTGTTTTTCCTGGGAGGGGACTCTGGTGTTTGTTGTGAAGACATGACGCTCTCCGATATCCGAGCTTGGTTCCTGAGCCGCACCCTGGTACACAAGAAGCCTCATTCACAATCTAGTGACATATTGGCTGCCACGGCTTGTTCCATGCCCGGGCACCGTGCGCAAAATCCCGCTAGTCTGCAGTCAGGCGAGCTGCGGTCTCTCTTTACCACTCCCCTCAATAACGTCCCGCCAAAGTAACCTGTTCCAGCAGGGAACCTTTTTGCATCCACTCGTACCACTGTATGAAGAAACATCAATATCCATCAGCGAATCTTCTTCAGATTCCCTTCGGTTGCTTCTTCCTGCAGCGTTTGGGAAGTGAAGTGTTCAGACCGTGGAGAAAAGATTCTTTGGTCCCTGCCTGTGTATTGTGTGAGGGTGATCCACACAGAATTGAATGTTCCGCTGTGGACGGAGAGAAGTGGAGGGATGAATTGCAGTGAAGCAATATTTTTGTGGATGATGGTAAGCTCTCCTCACATCACATCATCCATTAGTTGTGTCTTGAGGAAAAGCTGCATCCCTTTAAAGTGTGCTAATTGTTGGCTGACAGCCTGGAATTGTGCTGCTGGAACTGGACCCTCAGTGACTCCAGAGAAGCCAATCCCACTGTGGGCAGATAGGTGACATAAACTACTGACAGGATGAAATCACACTGAATAATCGATTTAGCCCGATTTTCTCTGAGAAACATAACATATTCTTATCATTCTTTCAGCAACTCTCAACCTCCGATCATAATTTCCGGGGAAAGGAGTATATGTTTATTAGATTTTTGGGCTAATCTGTGATAATCAAACAGAAAAATCCATTATGTTCTGATTATAGTAAACGCACTCAGCTTATATCCTCATTAATTAGTATTTCCTGACAAACTAATAGAGATGATTGAGCTATTTCATTTAATTTTATTCAATCACTGTATAGCACAGTATATCTATAGGGTTACTTATACATTACAAAGTAAGACTAAAAGGACGATAATCTCACACTGTTACAGTAGTATGTTCTGTCAGTTATTTATCATCATGGAATATCTGCAAATACTTTCTTGAGAAAAATGGATAGGGGTTAGCGTAAAGCTGTGTGTCTGGTGCACGGAAAGCTGGGCAAAATGATAACAGGACAGCGATCGCAAAGTTATTAACGCTGCCCGCGTTTGTTGTTCCAAATAAAGTAAAACATCAACGAATCGATTGTGCACAAAGCCTATTAGAGCAGATAAAGTCCATTATTTATATGTTTTGAAAGCGATCCTCAGACATTAACATTAGTCTGTTAATAAAAATCTTATCACCAGGACACAGAGGAGTAGTCTACAGATAACCAGACAGTCATTACCTTCATAATAAAGAAATTTGTGTCAGTGATTTAAAGAATGCCACTTTTCCCATTCGGCAGATTTGCCAGCTCTGGGTGAAATATGTGATTTTGGTTTGCTGATTGTTTATATAGCAGTCATTTAAGTAACTTGTCTTTAGATAGGAGTTCTATAGTGATTGTTCCAAATAGAGCTTGATTAAAGGTTCGCAAGGTGAACTGAGGGTATGTATTATAAGCCTCGCCTTGTCTCACTGTAGACCTATAATAAAGTACTTGTGGGACGCAAGAAGGACAAAGTCCTGCCCTGAAGTTGAACGTGTATTGATTTAATGTAAAACCTAGGATTTTAAGAAAAACAAATCCATTCGTTCCGCTACCACCCAACACTTCCGCTTCACACGAGAAATAATGCCATGCTTAATGGGTCTGGGGCGAACAGAACTATAACTGGACATTTGCATAACATCGCCTCCACTAAGTTAGGCTCCCACGCATTCTGGCTCAACCCACCAAAGAACTTTTTCAGCTTTCGACTCACTTAACAGAAAATCGCAGATGGTAGTAATTTGGTGTAATTAGTTGAATTTCAAAATTCTGACCATTAAAACTTGCCTACACCCCTCCCAGTTCAATCGTTCAGTTCACTATGCTCTCAGTTTTGATAAAGTTAATGAAACACAAATAGCGACAGCATGTGTAAATCTTGCAGTAATTGACTGCTGTTTCTTGAGGGCGGCGAGGGGGGCGCTCAATCAAAGCAGGAAATATAGCATAAGGCGTGAAACATTTACAGTACATATGTTAAATATTTAATTAAACGTTTGTGTAATCCACAAACGCTGTCATAGCATTGGTGTAAAGGCAAAATGAGGGTTTTACTTCCTTGTGCAAAAGTTAAACGTCACTCCTAAATGAACGCGATTTGCTTACAGTGCATCGTTACTGTATTCCGTGGCTGCTGTACAATTTTACATTTAATTTGCTAAGATTACAATAGATTGCGGCCCAGAGGACCCCAGGGAAATCTGCGCGACAGAACCCAAGAATCCATGAAATTCAGTGTAATGCACTAATCATGGACGCATTATGGTATTAATTGCTATAATGCTTACTTGTAATCCTATCATAGGATACAGAATACACTTTCGCTGAAGATGAATTAGATTTAGCCGGTCACTGAGTAAATTAATAGTATATATTCAGAATTCATGCTATATACACTGATCCAACCTTTGACACCAGGCAAATGTGCTACAACCCTCATGTAAAAGTCAAAATCATTCCTGACGTTCCTAGACAGACACGGTGGAAGTATAAGAGACGTGTTAGAATTTCACTTTTCAAGAGGCGCACAGGCAGCATAAACGATAATTAGAATTCGTTGTAAAGATGATTTATCGTGTCTATCATCGTGGTTGAAAAGCCTGGGTCACCGATGAATGCTGATGAAATTCCAAAGATCTGCTCCCTAAAGACTCCCCGCATCTGCTGTCCTCTAGGTTGGAAGGAAATAGCCCAGGGCGCGCATCTTATTAAAGCTGGTTAAAAATTTAGACATTTTGTCAAGCAAAACATTTCTTTGTGCACCAAAAGTATGCCATCTAAATATAGTTAAACTGGAAAAAAAGAGTTAAGTCAATGTTTCTGGCGGCTATCTCTGCATTTAGTGCATCAAAATGGATTGTTTGATATGATTAATTATTTACAGCATTTAAGCCGACCTAGCAACAGGAAATGTGGAAATATTAAAAGCACATTTGAATATGTTTGATGATCACATTCAAAAGCCCCGCAGGCCCGAAAGTTCCTCCAAATAAACCTCCTTCCTGATAACACCGGAGTTCTACTCGGTGATATATTTGAGTTTGTTCATCCGACAGCCACAGGTCATGTATCCTCGATTATTTTGTTTGCAATATTCAATCAACGTAAAACAAACAATTGGCGAAGGTCACAGAACCGCAGAAGACTGACATCTTACTAATGAAAAAGAGTTACACTCGGTACTTGTTTGAATTGTTTTCGTCCAGTTGGCATGTCGCTGCTTGTACCGGGCTTTTCAATTTCCATTTTTCTATTTGCAAGTCATGAAGAGAATGACGAGGAACAGTTTGTAATCCACCATCCTCCATTTAATTTCCTGTCAGCCTAATCAGGTTGCTTTCACCCACAGCTGCTTTGGCGGTTTGGTTGCGGGGCTTCATGTTGAGTGGGGGAGAAGATTAATCATTAGAAACAAATATCTTAACTTTCATCACTAGTTTTCTTTTTAGAAGGCGGAGGATTATGCATTTTATTGCTTCGTTCATGAGGGGCTGAGCTTTAATAAAAGTTAAACGGTCTCTGACCAAATTGATTTTGTGCAGTTACCCATATCGCAAGGAACACGGTTTAATTTCGTCCCAGTTTAACTGTCTGAATGATTTTGCTGTTCCGGGCCCTAGTAAAATCGTTATTAAATGAATTCAAAAGTATGGCATCGGAGGAACTATAATGTCACAGTGCAAGACTGACCTTGCTTTAAGATTGGTGGTATTGTCATGCGCACAAAGCGTTTTTTCGCTAAACACGAAATCAGTCTTTCCTCTCGTAATTACAGGAATGGAGCATGTTGCTATTTTCATAATTACATTATCCGTCTGAGCCAAGTCCATTTTAAAACCAAAGACTGTTTTGTTCGCCACGTTCTCTCTTAATGCAACAGACGTCTATTTACTTGGCGGGCCTCTGGAGCTCAGAGATATTGTGTGTGTGCGTGACTGTGTGTGTGTGCATACCCCCGTTCCCGAAAGCTTTGGAGGTCTCAGTCGATACTAATGAAAAGTTTGAAAAATAATTAGTCTGTGCATTCATCAAAGCGACACGAATTATCATTGGAGCTCAGATAGTTAATAAACACGGACTGGCGACAGCTTGACGATTGTGATGAGCGCTGTCGGATTCAGCACCATGGCCAGCAACACAAACCCCTTCTCTCATACCCCTCCCCCCAGCTCAATAGAGTGTTGAAGCATTAAATGTTATAGTAATTATACGACCTCCGTCACCCAGAATGCTCCGACCGTATCCAAGCGATTATAAACAATCAATTACGGTGTTTAAATATTGCGTTTACGATCATTTAAATGAATGCTGTTCCAGTGAAGGGGTATCTCTATGATAAATTTGTAATACCTTTCATCTCCCTTCTGCTACAATGTTGGTTCCAGCAGAGGTTTATTTATATTTGGTGCTGAAACCAAAAGTCTTTATACAAATATCTTTCCTTATTCCATCAGGATATTTCTCTCAACTGCAGCTCACATGTCATTCCAATTCACCTTTATCATGTCTACTCATTTGGGCATCTTTATGCTTTCCTCCAGCTCCGATTCAAACATTAGCATGAAACTGAATAAAAGCGAAATAAAGTGGAATTGTGTCGACTAGGTTAAGACATAGACGGGGAATGCCGCGGTGAGACAGCGAGCAGGCCAACAGAAATTCATGCATTAAAGAGGGAGAGCAACCAGACCGGATAGAGAAAGAGAGAACACGAAGAAGGTCATGAGTCAAGAGATGGAGAGTGAAGCTGGCGACAGAGACAACAGTTGGCAGATATGATTTGAAAGGGACTTGAGGAAAGAAAACAGTAAACGAAGAAGAGGCAGAATGAGATAGAAATGGAACAATTCAAAGAAGCTCAGAGAATGAGGATTGGGGGGTGGTGGTGGTGGGGGCGGGGGGCGGTGGAGCTGGAGAAGGTGCAACATGAAAGCAGATTAAAGCAAAGCCTGGAAAAGTGTGTAAGAAGAAATGAGTCTGGCAGTGAATGACAACGAAAAAACAGTAGAGCCAGCAATGGGAGGGTTCTTTTCATTATATTTATTGCTTTATTCATTTGGAGGCATCCTTATTCCTATGTTTTCATAATACTATTAGTATATTTTAAATTATGAACAGTTGTTAATTTTTGTTTCATTTACATCATGGATAAGGCTAATTGTTTTTTTTATTTGCTAGGAGCTAAAGATATAAAGAAACAGTTTGGTGGAATTTCAAAATGAGCCAATGGGAGCTGTGTGATATAAGCATCTGAGCCTGGAGAAACAAAAGAAAAAAATAAAACCAATTGTGAAAATGTTTTGAGATAAAGAGGTTAGAAATTATATCTGAGCATTCTCAGGAAGGGAAAACCTGATTAACCTTCAATAAATAATTGAAAAGGTGTTGCAGGCAGAATGGGGTGGATTTCTTCCTTAACTGGTTTTAGGATAACCGTGAAGCTTTTAGAAAGAATACTTGCCACTATAATTACTTGGCTGGGGAGATGAACCGGAATATGAGATAAAGCAATTTACACTTAGTATAGGGAAAGACTGAAAAGCAGTGAGCATTAAGTACCCAGTGGGAGACACATTTCCATGGCCAGGAGGATGCCAGATGAGCTGGTCTCAAGCTCCTACTGATCTTGCAAAATTGTCCAATTAGATATCAGTTTGCTCTTCATAGCTATGGGAAAGCACATCAAGTCTGCTTAGTGTGTACTTCTGACCTCTCTGTTGTGGTCAGAAATTCATTATATGGAGGGTCATCAGTGCAAACTGCTGCACCATAGCACCTTTGTACAATAGTCTATTTTAATACATCAGTACACATTGGCAAATATAAATTTAAATTGAGTATTTTTTTCTTTTTCAGCATGTGGCCATTGGCAAGGCCAGTATTTATTATGCAACCCTAGAGTTGGTCCTTCTTCTTGAACCACTATTCATCATACTGTAGCAGCTTTTTTCAAACAATATACTTCAGCGTCACATGTAAGTTAGCTTGCTTCTCTAAAGGACATTTTTATGCCACTCCAACAGCTTCATGGTCACTTTTACTCATGCCAGCTTTTTATTTCCATATAATTTAACTGAATTCAAATTCTCAAACTGCCATGGTGGGATTTGAACTCACATTGTTGGATGATTAGTGGAGGCCTTTGGATTACAAGCTTATTAACAAAATAACTGTGGCCCTTTTAATTAATAAATCTTTTCAGAAAATTGAAAATATCAGTAATCCAGAAATCATACAGGTCTTTAAGCATAGGTGATACACATCATAGATAAACCAATACATGATCCCACACATATGACAAAGCAATTAAACAGACATAAAAAAGATAAATGAACAAAAAGTTAAATAGAGTCAAGAAACATAGGGAATTAAAGTTGAATATAAAAACACAGCTAAATGTGTACAATTTGGGATAAAAGAAGGTCTTAAACTGAAAGAGGGGTGTGAATTGTTATTTGTTTGATTGTTTCAGAACAAACAAAAGATTTGAGAACACAGTGAGCCTCTAAGAGACAAAATTAGCAAAGTAGTTATAGAAAATTCAGAATGGTTGAAATTTTTATTGGATTCTTCAGAAAAACAGATAGTAAAGGATCATCATGGCCCCACTAACAAAATGCTTGGACTATCCAGGGCATGTGTAGAGAAGCCAATTAATAATGGAGAAATACTTATTTTTAAAAAGCTGGCAAAGAGAGTAGATAAGGCAGCAAGGATTAGTAATGGGCACATAGAGGGCTGCATTTTACCAACCAGCAGTGGATGGTCTGGAAAGTGGTGGTGGGGGGGGTTGTAAAATGGTGAGGGAAGGCAAGGGTTGGAGTGCCCATCGTTTCCCAGCTGCTATGATATCTTGCCAGTGATGGGAAGGTGATGGACAGCCCTCCAACCCAGGAGGCAATTGATCACTTAAATAGCCAATTAAGAGCCTCTCTCTGCCTCCACTGGGAGTTAATCAGTGATGGGTGTGCCCTCTGCCACATGGAGCAACCAACAGATGCACCCGGGCAGTCTCCAAATGAGCTTGGGAAAGCCATCTTATTAGGGCACTCTTTGGCTCAGAGAGGTGTCCCTCAGTGGCAATGGTGGCCCCCATGACAACGGCACTGCCTGCCCTCACCAAGCACCCCGCCCCCTCACTAGGGCCTGCCTCACTGGCCCTGGCACCCCCAAACCCCATTAATTCCCAGTCGAGCTGCTGAGGTGGCTGAGTGGTTAGCTCTTGAACCAGCAGATCCTGGCAATGGGCAGCTGCCCTTAATGGAGAAGTCACCTTGCTGGCAACCAACACAATACAGTACCGCATCCTCCAGAGCACCAGAGTAGGTCACCCCCTCTCCCCAACCGACCCATTTCCAGGCTCATCAGCAGGACCCTCTCCTCGAGAGCAAACTTCCAGCCAGAGATTCCGAAGGAAGTTTAGAAGGTTTGGAATTTTGCAGGTGTTTGGCAGAAGTATTAAATATTAGTAATTATTAAAGAAAAGCAAGAAGATTTAAAATACTAAATATTGTATCAATGTTTAAAAGAGAACAAATTTAATTTGTTAGGCTATTTTATATCCCCTTATAAAATTCATCAAACTGGCCCAAATAATTGAACAGGCAAACTGTTCCCAGGGCCTTTATAAGTGCCCTTTTCTTACTAACCTTGATTCTGACATAGTCACCTTTAATTCTACCTCATTACTTTGCAGGAAATATCCCAATGGCAGAATTGTCTCAAATTTGCAATAAGTGTGGTAATGGGCATGAAAAAAGACACTGGCTGCAATGACAGGATTTTCCACTGTTCCGTCCCCTTCCCTGCAGTGCCTCATTAATAATGCATTCACGGGAAACACACCAGGTCACTGGCAGTGGGCTCAGATTTGCCTGCCATGCTGGCCTCAGCGCTTCCTTGCTCCAGGTGCCATGTTTAAAGTGCACCTGAGCACAGCCTACTTCACGTCTACAGACCAGGGCTGCACAGGGGACAGATAGCCCCAAAAGGAAAGAAGGTGACAGCCCCCAAATTTAGTGACACCTCTCTGGAGGCCTGTAGGACACAATGCAAGGCCACCATGACGTCCTCTACCCTTGCTTTGGCCGCAGGAGGTCCACCAGTCACCAATCTGGCCTGGGAGGTGGTGGTAGGGGTGGTCAGCGCCACCAGAGCACAGAGGTGGTCAGCCATCCAGTGCAGGAAGAGGATGAATGCTCTCATTCGTTCCGTCGGGGTAAGTCAACCACCTCAGCACTCTCAACTCACACACTCCCAAACCCATCACACATCCATAGGGATCTCACACCTCAAGGGACAACACCACTAACTCTCTCACACACCCTACATCTCCATCAGGCTCATACCCTCTCGAACCCGCGTCCTCACCCCGTCGATGACTCCGTTCACCGCACAAACATTCCGCGCAGTGCCATGCATCCTGCTCACACTCTCTCCATCTGTTTTCATGCAGGAGGAGCTGGCTCATAACAGCAGGGAAAGGTCTCAGACCAGGGATGGAGTGGCCCACATTAGGCCCCTCACTCACTTTGAGGAGTGTGCCATCGCACTTACTGGTGAGGATGTGGACCCTGCCTGCGGTGACGGTGAGGTCGGTGGCGCAAACCAACGCGAGGATCCTGCACCACATCATCACTTTCTCAATGCAACTGTGAGTGCTCTCTCTCCAGCTTTTGACGCAGCTGCCATACACTAATTATCTCTACTGTGGTTCAGGGGGAGCTCTGACAATCGACCGACACCCTCAGCCAGCCAGTCCCTCAGCTCCATCCATGTCCTCACCTCCAGCCAAGAGGACACCTCCTCCATTGAAGAGCTGGAAATACGCAGCTTGAAAGACTTGTCACAGCGCTTACCCACACCCTCCACCGGTGCAGAGACACACACCTCAGTGGGACCTAGGCCAAGAGCAGGCTCTGATTCATAATCTGGTGGTCACCGCACGGACACATGTCCGCGGTGGGAGGAAGCAGGTTTGGCCGAGCTCCCCAGCGCTCGGAGGACTGCTGGGGAAGAGGCATCTGTGAGGTCCGAGTCAGATGACGAGCCTGTGAATGTGGCCTTCCAATTCATCCTGGAGCATCAGCAGAAGGTGGGGGAACATAACGCAGAGCTGTTGGAAGCCCTCAACAGAGTGGCATGTGAGTCGGAGGAGTGCATCCACTTGTTCTCAGGTGAAGCAGTGCCCACATTTGCGCATATATAGGTCTCCATGGGAAGGATAGTGGAAACCATGGAGACCCTGGTCCAGCAGAATGCGGAGATGCACACAGACCTGCACTCCATCACGGGAGCCATGGGTTAGTTCCTGCAGTGGCAACATGAGAGGGAAATGGAGCACCTCAACATCCCTCCTGCTGCTCCTTCCCCTCAAGGAGTCAGGTCAGGGCCCTTGAGTTCCTGCAGGGAGGAGGAGCAGCAGCTGGACACCCCTGAGTCACCCACTCAGGAATCTCAGAGGCTACCCACTCAGGAATCTCAGAGGCTGCCCACTCCCTCTGAGTCCCCTTTGCCTGTGAGCCCCTCAACCTCGTCCCCTGTCACCGCAGAGGGAGCAGCTAGCCCACAGGAGGACAGCCAAAGCAAGCCAGTGCCCTATAAGACCATAATAAGACAATAAGACATAGGAGCAGAAGTATGCCATTTGGCCCATCTCATCTGCTCCGCTATTTAATGAGATCATGGCTGATCTGATAATTCTCAACTCCACTTTCCTGCCTTTTTCCCATAACCCTTTATTCCCTTACTGATTAGAAAACTGTCTATCTCCACCTTGAATATACTTAACGACCCAGCCTCTACAGCCCTCTGCGGTAAAGAATTCCACAGATTGACTACCCTTTGAGAGAATAAATTCCTCCTCATCTCTGTTTAAAATGGGTGACCTCTTACTCTGAGATTATGCCCTTTGGTCCTAGACTCTCCCACAAGGAGAAACAACCTCACAGCATCTACCCTGTCAAGCCCCTTAAGAATCTTATATGTTTCAATGAGGTCACCTCTCATTCTTCTAAATTCCAATGAGTACAGGCCCAACCTACTCAACCTCTCCTCATAAGAAAATCCCTCCATACCCAGGATCAACCCTAGTGAATCTTCTCTGGACTGCCTCCAATGCCAGTATATCTTTCCTTAGATAAGGGGACCAAAGCTGTTCACTGTACTAGTGCCCTGTATAGTTTTAGCAAGACTTCCCTATTTTAATACTCCATTCCCTCTGAAATAAAGACCAACATTCCATTTGCCTTCTCTATTACCTGTTGAACTTGTATGTTAGCTTTTTGGGATTCATGCACACGGACTCCCAAATCCCTCTGCGCTGCAGCTTTCTGCAGTCTTTCTCCATTTAAATAATATTCTGCTCCTCTATTCTTCCTGCCAAAGTGCATAACCTTACATTTTCTTACATTATATTCCATCTGCCATGTTTTTGCCCACTCACTTAACCTGTCTATATCCTTCTGTAGACTCCTTGTGTCACCCTCACCATTTGCCTTCCCACCTATTTTTGTGTCATCTGCAAACTTGGCGATAGTACATTCACTTCCCTCATCTAAATCATTAATATATATTGTAAATAATTGAGACCCCAGCACTGATCCCTGTGGCACTCCACTAGTTACAGGTTGCCATCCTGAAAAATGCCCCCCTTATCCCAGCTCTCTGTCTTCTATTAGTTAGCCAATCCTCTATCCATGCTAATATACCACCCCCAACACCATGGGCTTTTATCTTATTAAGTAGCCTTATGAACGCCTTTTGGAAATCTAAATATAATATACTTACTGGTTCCTCTTTATCTATCCTGCTTGTTACCTCCTCAAAGAATTCTAATAAATTTGTTAGGCATGATTTCCCCTTCATGAAGCCATGCTGACTCTGCTTGATTATATTATGTATTTCTAAATGCTCTGCAATTACATCTTTTAGAATAGACTCCAACATTTTCCCAATGACAGGCGTTAAACTAACTGACCTATAATTACCTGTTTTTTGTCTCCCTCCCTTTTTGAATAAGGATGTTACATTGGCCATTCTCCAATCCTCTGGGACTTTTCCCTCAAGGCCTCGGTTCTCCAGAGGACGCACACGGACGTCATCAGAGGAAACAGGACCAACCAATGCACAGGCTGTCTCCACCCTTGCTGCAGATGTCAGGGGCAGGACCTAGAAGAAGTGTTAGGCCTCGAAAAGTTAAGAGATTCTGATCAAAAGTGGTTGCATGGGTGAACACATTTTGTTACTTAATAATCTGAAAACATTAACTTTCACTGAATAATGTGTGATGTTCAGTCCTTCATTGGGAGGTTTTGGGGATCCTCCCACTGCATCCCCCCGCCCACCCCCCACCCCCAGGACCAGCAGTTCAGCTGCACACAGCCAGACCATGAGTGATTCTGGAGGGAGAAATGTGTGTGTGTGCAAGGTCTTTCAGAGCCTTGTACAAGCGCTCTCCCATGCACAAAGAACCTTCATCCATCACACTCATCTCACTATCCCGAGCATTTTGAATGCTGCCTGCTGGGGTTCCCTTTCAGTTGTCTACCTGAGCTGACCTGCATCCCCACCCACCCACTGATTACACTCCCATGCAGCACCTGTGCCCGTCCAACACAAGGCTCTGCTCACTTCCTATTTCTGCAAAATGGCAGTTGTCAAGTTTATCGTTTGCTCCCCCATCCTTTCCCCTCCCCCAGTCACCTATGTCATTTCCCCCATCACTGTGGCACCCCTGGCATCACCTTCCACCTCCCCATCATTATCTACCAACCCAAACCTTTGTCATTCAAGGATGTCCAGATAAACATGCACATTCCCTACTTTCCTGAGAATCCCACCTTCACCCACATTGACCTCCCCGACCTCCTCCTTTGCACTCTCAGGGTCCGTGTCTGCCTTTTGAGTCCCCACCAACCATCCTTGGCATCCCTTCTACCATTACTGATGTGCCCTCACCCTCCTAACCTACTGGCTCCCTCTGCCCCCTCTCACACTCACCATTCCCTTCTACCACATCCACCCTCAGTTCACTCCCCAGGAAGCAGTCATTGGCTCCACAGACCCCTCCCTCCCTTACATGTTCACCTGGACATCCCCCCTCCCTTACTCCCCTGCCCACCCTTACTTCCTCCTCCACCCTTACTCCTTCCTTATCCCAGACACCTTCCCCTCTCTGAACTCCCTCTTCCGCCCGTACACCTTCCCCCCCACCGAACTCCATCCTCCCCCAACACACCTTCCCCCCTCCAAACTCCCTCCCTTACACGTACCTCCCTGCTTACAGCTTTATCCCCGTTACACCCTCCTCCCCCCGTACTCCCACTTCCGCCCTCCCAACCTCACCCTCCCAACACCTTCGTTCACCCCTCCTGTCAACCTCAACTCCCCAGACACCTTTGTTTCCCACCCCCCAACATCACCCCCCCCCCCAACCCCAGCTCCCGGTACACCTTCCTCTCCCACTCACAGCTAGACCTTCCTCTCCCCCAACTTCGCCGATCATTCATTGCAGTCCATGGCCAAGACCGTGATGTTCAAAGCAGACCTGAAGCATCAACGGAGGCCACCTACCTTCCAAGAGCTGCTTTGCTGTGGAGCCATGTGCATGAGGATCCTCCCAGCATGCAATGCATATGTTCCTCCAGGGTCCAGTAGCTGTAGAACTCCAGCATCTTCTGCTCCTCGGATGTCCGTGATCTGAACAAGGCCCTACCAGTAAGTCCCAACTTCTACATGTCACACTTGTCCAGACATGTTCTGGGCCAACGTGTTTTCCTGCTGGTGTAACGGTAAATTAGGCGTGGAGGCTCAATTTTGGTCGGGCCTTACTTTGCATCCCATTAGCGGGATGCAAATCAGGTTCACGCCGGCCTCCAGTGGGATTCGTGTTCCGCCAGGGCGGACACTATTAAATGATCCCACTGTGATTTCATGCTGGCATGAAAACAATTTTTGCCATGTTGAATTGTTACCCCCACCCGTCATGATGCCCATCTCCAATGGGACTGGACAATTCTGCCCTAAGACTAATTCTTGCCAAATATTAGCAGCACCACTAAAGTTAAGCATTCTTTCCCCTCATTTTTTCTTTCTTTCAATTTTCTAAGAAGAAGTAATAATCATACTATTTATACCAAACTACTAGAAATGGTCTCATATAATGCCACAAAGCATGCTTTAAATTGGCAGATATTAAACATAAGCTAAACTAAAGTAATTTTCTTTAATTATAGCTAAATAGAAATAAGCACAAAAATTCAGCCAATATAAGTGTATTATGTCACCAAGTTTAAACACTCAACAAGAAAACTCAATAATGGGTCAACAATAAAAAAAAACATTAAAAAATTCTGAGCAACTGGGAGATTTAAAAAAAAAACTTTCATTTCAAATCTACTGACTACTGGATTCAGTTACTCTCTGCGCATACCTTTCAATAAGAGCGTGCCATCACACAACAGCCTTCAAGTAGCAAATATAAAGTGAGTGCTCAGTTGAATTACAAAGTGTTGAACCATGTAATGATGGAGTACAGTGGAGATCATTTGGCCCATTTTGCCTGTACAACTCTTTACTAGGACAATCCAACACTAATCCTGCTACCTTACTTTATTCTCATTGCCTTGATATTCCTTTGATTTAAGTATCCATCCATTTTTTCTTTAGAGATGCAATGATATTAGCCTTTGCTGCTCTCCGTGACAAAAAAATCCAAGCAGCATCAACTTCCTGATACAGACATTTCTCCTAATTGCTCTCTTCAGTTCCTTAATGATTGTCCTTAATCTAATGACACCTCTTCATTGACTTCAGGCCACAATAAGTAGCTCATCCCTAATCACCCTATCAAGACCTCTATCACATCTCCTCCTAGCCTTCTTTGCTCCAGTAGAAATAGTCCCAGTACCTGAGAAGTCTCTCTTTATAGTTATGGTTTTAATAACATTTTTTATGATGAAGCACCCAAAACTATACACATACTCTAATTGTGGCCTAACCAATGCCTTGTATAAATTTATCATTAATCTATACCCATTATATTCCATGCCACTGCTTATGAAACTGTAGTAATTGTAAGTAAAACCTTTCATACTGTTATGGGGATTATGTGACTGTACAGACGAATCGCCTCTAAGCGCGGGTAATCTTAGGGGCAGAGTTTTCTAGCCTTAGTCTTGGTACAAGTGTGTAGCTTCATGAGGAGCTCCGTAAATAAAGTTTACTGTTTCTTACAAGAAACCTGTCCATTAAGCCAAGTTTATTACAATTGGTGACGAGGATAAATAGCTACAATGCTGCACCTCTCCTCTTGAATGTGAGTATTTTGATTTTTAAGGGAAGAAAGAAAAATATACTCACCAAAAATGCCACTTTTCGGCAGAATTGACCTGTATGACTCATCCATTGAGGACTGGAGACAGTACATAGACCACCTAGGTTTTTACTTCGTGATTAACAAAATAACGGTGGAGGAGAACCAGAAGGCAACTCTCTTAAGTGCCTGCGGGAGCAAAACATATAATCTGACCCATAGTCTATGGCTCCAAACACACCAAATTCCAGATCTTCCATCGAGCTAGTAGACCTCGTGAAGGCACATTTTCAGCATAAACTCTCGGTGATCATGCAAAGATTCAAGTTCAACTCTAGAGTAAGGGCTCCCGGTGAGTTGATCGCAAGGTACATTAAAACAGTTAACGGAGCACTGTGACTTCAGTGATACTCTAAATGACATGTTGCGAGATTGTTTGGTTTGTGGCGTACACGATGATGCCATTCAGAGTCGTTTACTTGCTGAAGTTAATATAGTCCTGAAGCGCGTCATGGAGATAGCACTAGCAATGGAGAGTGCTGAGAAGGACTCGCAGGCTTTATAGAGTGTGCAACATGGCGCCGTTCTGCAGTTAGGGTGGGAACCTGCTGCCAGGTATGGCACAAAGACCAGGGAGGCACCTGAAAGCGGGACACAGCCCCTACCATTCAAAAATCAAAGAGAAATACTGGAAGCAGCTCACCAATAATTCAGAAATTAAAATGTTACCGATGTGGGGATAATCATGTACCAGAAACCTGCAGAGTTAAAGAGGCAGAATGCCACTACTAACACAAAAAAGGGCATGTTACAAAACAGTGCAGGGCTAGATCGAGACAGCCATTCAGATAGCAAGTCAAGTTAAACAAAGTGCACAATACAGATGAGCCAGAAGCTGCTGAGATTGACATTTATTCCCTATACAATCTCAAGGCCAGGAAAACTGGACCAATCACTGTTACCCTTCAAGTAAATGGAAAGCCTCTAGTCATGGTGGTTGACCCAGGAGCATCGACCACAGTAGTGGGAGGACACATCTTTAAATACCTGAGAGAAGGTACCCAGTCATTGAGTTTGGAGCAAACCACGACTCAGCTAAAAACGTATACTGGAGAGGCAATACAGGCGAAAGGCATTGCTTCTGTACCTACATCCTACAGGCAACAGACAGCCCAGCTGACAGTAATTGTTCTCACAGGCGAAGGACCTAGCCTTCTGGGCCGTGATTGGTTGAAAGAAATTAAACTCAACTGGTCAGGGATTTTCAAGTCCAAAAAGGAAGAAATCCTGAGTTGACAAGGGAATATGATGGTGTATTTTGGAATGAGATGGAAGTACCGAAGGGTCTTCACAGGATGTAAGGGTCCCTCAGGTCAGAGTTGGTTCCATACTTCACCATAGTGCCAGATCACAAGCCACTGCCGGGTTTGTTTAGTGAAGATAAGGCAATCCCACCAATAGCCTCTGCTAGAATTCAAAGATCGGCTTTAATTTTGTCGGCATATAAATACACTTTATGTACTGTCCGGGATCGTATATAGCAAACACAGATGCCTTCAATCCTCTTCCTTTGCCAGATAGCATTACACATGCTCCAGTACCTCAAGAGTGTGTATTTGTGTTGAATTTCCTAGACTCCTCACTGCCTGTGTGAAACAGATAAAAAATTGGACAAACCAGAATCCAATTTTATCAAGAGTCTGAGAACAGGTATTACAAGGATGGTCAAATTCACGAGTCTCTGAATAATTAAAACCATTCTATGCCCATAAAGCTGAACTGAGTTATCCAAATGGTACCTTGTTATGGGGAGCAACAATCTTTGCAAGGAAGAGAACCACTATTGACAGAGCTTCATAGTGCGTATCCTGGTATTTTGAAAATGAAGATGCTCGCATAAAGTTATATCTGGTGGCCAGGTATAGACAGTGATATAGAAAAAATAGTTAAACACTGTCTCCAGTGTCAGCAACAGCAGAAGTTGCCGGTTTCAGCTCCACTGCATCTGTGGGAGTGGCCTGGCTGACCCTGGATTATACTACATATAGACTATGTAGGTCTATCTTTAGGTACCATGTTTTCGTGATCATTGATGCACATTCAAAGTGGATGGATGTGTATGAAGTGAGATTACCAACATCATGTACAACTATTGAAAAGCTGTGCCAATGTTTTAGTGTACATGGCCTACTAGAAGTTATTGTGCGTGATAATGGTACTGCTTTCACTAGTGTGGAATTCCAGAGATTCATGAATTTAAATGGGATTAAACACATCAAAGCAGCACCGTATCATCTCTCATCCAATGGGTTAGCAGAAAGAGCAGTTCAAACCTTTAAAACAGGCATGAAGAAACTATCCGAAGGAATGTTAGAAACATGATTTCTTTTCAATTATCGCATGACTCCTCATGCAACCATGGGTTCAACATCTTCTAAATTGCAAATTAAATGTCGCCTTCTTACAAGATTGAATCCCCTAACTTATAGGGGAAGGTGGAGAAGAACCAGAGTAGTCAGAAAGTGAATCATGGCGTTCACAGTAAAGATTGAAAATTTGCTGTGGGAGAGCTCTGCAGTCCTGCCACATCCAGTCGTGAATGGTGGTGGACAATTAAACAACTCACTGGAGGAGGAGGCTCCACAAATATCCACATCCTCAAATCGGAGGAGCCCAGCACATCAGTGCAAAAGATAAGGCTGAAGCATTTGCTACAATCTTCAGCCAGAAGTACCGAGTGGATGATGCATCTTGGCCTCCTCCGGAGATCCCGAGCATCACAGATGCCAGTCTCCAGCCAATTCAATTCAATCCACGTGATATAAAAAAACGGCTGAAAGCACTGGATATTGCAACGGCTATGGGCCTTGACAATATTCCAGCAATAGTGCTTAAGATTTGTGCCACAGAACTTGCTGCGCCCCTAGCCAAGCTGTTCCAGTGCAGCTACAACACTGGCATCTACCCAGCTATGTGGAAAATTGCCCAGGTATGTCCTGTACACAAAACGCAGGACAAATCCAACCCGGCCAGTTACCACCCCATCAGTCTACTCTCGATCATCAGTAAAGTAATAGAAGAGGTCATCAACAGTGCTATCAAGCGGCACTTGCTTAGCAATAACCTGCTCACTGACACCCAGTTTGGGTTCCGTCTGGGCACTCAGCTTCTGAGCTCATTACAGCCTTGGTTCAAACATGGACACAAGAGTTGAAGTCCAGAGATGAGGTAAGAGTGATTGCCTTTGACATCAAGGTAGCATTTGACTGAGTGTGGCATCAAGGAGCCCTAGCAAAACTGGAGTTAATGGGAATTAGGGGGAAAACTCTCCGCTGGTTGGAGTCATACCTAGCACAAAGGAAGATGGTTGTGGTTGTTGGAGGTCAGTCATCTCAGCTCCAGGACATCACTGCAGGAATTCCTGAGGGTAGTGTCCTCTGCCCAACCATCCTCAGCTGCTTCAACAATGACCTTCCTTCCATCATAAGGTCAGAAGTGGGGATGTTAGCTGATGATTGCGCAATGTTCAGCACCATTCACGACTCCTCAGATACCGAAGCAGTCCATGTCCAAATGGAGCAAGACCTGGACAACATATAGGCTTGGGCTGACAAGTGGCAAGTAACATTCGCGCCACACAAGTGCCAGGCAATGATCATCTCCAACAAAAGAGAATCCAACCATCGCCCCTTGATGTTCAATGGCATTGCCATCATTGAATCCCCCACTATCAACATCCTGGGGGTTACCATTGACCAGAAACTGAACTGGACTAGTCATATAAATACTGTGGCTACAAGAGCAGGTCAGATGCTAGGAATCGTCCGACGAGTAACTCACCTCCTGACTCCCCAAAGCCTGTCCACCATCTACAAGGCACAAATCAGGAGTGTGATGGAACACTCCCCACTTGCCTGGATGAGTACAGCTCCCACAACACTCAAGAAGCTTGACACCGTCCTGGACAAAGCAGTCCGCTTGATTGGTATTACATCCACAAACATTCACTCCCTCCACCACCGACGCACAGTAGCAGCTGTGTGTGCCAACTACAAGATGCACTGCAGGAATTCACCAAGCCTCCTTTGACAGCACCTTCCAAACTCATGACCACTACCACCTAGAAGGACAAGGGCAGCAGATAGATGGGAACACCACCACCTGGAAGTTCCCCTCCAAGTCACTCACCATCCTGACTTGGAAATATATCGACATTCCTTCACTGTCACTGGGTCAAAATCCTGGAACAGCACTGTGGGTGTACCTACACCACATGGCCTGCAGTGGTTCAAGAAGGCAGCTCATCACCGCCTTTTCAAGGACAAATAGGGATGGGCAATAAATGCTGGCCCAGCCAGTGAAGCCCACAACCTGTGATTGAATAAAGAAAAAAGACAGTTTTTGCGTGAAATTTTGCAACTGGACTGAGATAGGTCCCTGGTACAATCGTCTCTGAAACAGGACCTTTGTTACATCAAGTGGAAGTGGAAAACAGGATTGTTAGGAAACACGTGGATCATCTCAGAAGTCGAGACACACTCTAACAACCAGTCAATCCACCTGAAATTGAAGTCGAACCTTTGATCCCTGAGGTGTCAGATCGACAAAGAATAGGCATACCTGATGTCTTTGTTGAAGTAAATAATTCTGAATTGCCATTGTCTAAAGATGTCCCTGATGCTGCAGTTCCTGGCCAAGTCGATCCAATGGAAGAATCTCAAGTTGTAGCGTTACTTTGCTCTATCCGAATCAGAAAACCACACCAAAGACTAAATTTATAATTGCATGAACTGTATATGATATGGGTTAAGTTATTTTTGTAAATGAGTGGTTAAACAAAACTAAAAGGGAGGAATGTAGTAATTGTGAGTAAAACTTTTCATACTGTAATGGGGATCATGTGACTGTACAGACGAATCAGCCCTAAACACAGATAATCTTAGGGGTGGAGTTTTCTAGCCTTGGTCTTGGTACAAGCATGTAGCTTCACCAGGAGCTTTGAAAATAAAGTTTACTGTTTCTTACAAGAAACCTGCCTGAGACACCAAGTTTATTACAGAAACTTAAGATGTAATTGGATTTTTTCAAGGTTTTATCTACCTGAATTTGCACTTTTGGTGAATTGAATTAAGTACTTAATCCCTAGGTCTCTATTCATCAACACTCATCCATCTTTCAATTCTTTATGTTCCTCCCAAAATTTATTACTTTGCACTTTTCCTCATTTGATTGCATCTGCCACCTGTCTGCCCATTCCACCAATCTATCTACATACTACTGAAGCATTTCACAGTGTCCCTTGTTCTTTCCAAACGAGTTTAATATTGTGCTCCCTATGCCAAAGTCCAAACCATTTATGTCTGTTAAGAACAAAGTGAACCCAACACTGACTCTTTGATGATACCATTTCCAATGCTTTACCAATCTCAGAGCAATATTAAGTGGGCAATTAACCCCATTAACGTTGCAATTAACAGTGATTTTACGTGGGGCCTCCACATTTACGGTTGCTGGACAACACATTCTCCCAGGCAGCATTCACATTCTTGCCCAAACCTCAATCCAAGGTGGGATGAAATCTACGTGGGGGAATTAAATAAAAAGAGATATCTGGGTACTGGTTTTTTATGAGGTATGCTTTCAGGTGTTTGATTCTGCTGCATGGACATATTTTGCAGCATTTTTGTCGTGTCCTTCAGTATGTCGAGGTCTGTAGCTCCCTGGGGCAGCTATCTGCCTTCAGGGTGCTCTTTCGAAGTGCTCACCCGCACCCTCAGTTACATCTGCGCCCGTTCTTGTCCCATTCCCACCCCAGCAGCGCTGAGTATTTCAGCGCACATTTCATGCTGGCCGTTAATTGGCCAGCCAGCGTGAACTCACGGTCGGGGGTCGATCGCAGCCAGTTGCCCATTTCCCATCCGCTCCCAGGCCCACTGGTCGCGCGTGCCCGATGACCAAAAGATTCAGGCCAATATCTTGAAGGATTGAACTAAATCTCATCTTTATAAGTATTTTTTACCTTTATCTGCTTTTAATCTTTGTATCTGCATTTTAGTTATTAACTTAATCATTTTTACTTAAGTAACTTTCAGCAGTAGTTTTGTAATAAACTTTATTTTGTTTAAGCATAAAGCTTGACTGCCGAATTATTTTTAAATTGAACCATCACAAATTAATGGTTGCACGCGCACACACACACACACAAACTCTTACTCATGGACCACTTTGAGGAAACATCTTTCATACAAATGGTTGTGACATGGAAGCATACCACTATGCAATAGATTACCAGAAAAGAGCAAAATAAAGTGCCAGAGAAATACTCTTCAATTATATTTTCTAAATGAGAACCAATAAGATGCTATGGTGTGAAAGGAAAACCTAGTTCAATCTAAGAGGTCTGGGAGAGATTGGCAAGGGAAGAAAACTGACATCTTTTTTACAGGGCATGTAATCAGTGACTGGAGTAGATGAAGTGGAAGGTAGCAAATTCTATAAACTAAAATTGAGAATGCAACACATGGTTCCTTGCTTGGGAATGCTAACATGTCATGAGAGACACTGCAAAATCCTCCAGTTTGTGAATATGTTTAGACAGAATTTAACAAAGTTCTGTTGTTGGATGATGTAGAGGAACAATGTTTAAGCTTACATGTTGGTTAGTTGATGTGCTGAAAAATAACAGACTCCAAATGCTTGAAGTTTTCTTTCACCTCTGGATGATTTTATATGACACGGGAGGCAGTACAATTTTTCACCTATAGCCAAATGTACTTTTTTCTCTCACACCCACTATCCAAATTAATATTTGGCCCCTCTCCACCCCTCACAGCTCAGTTGGTAGCATTCCCATCTTTAATTCAGCTACTTGTGGGTTCAACTATTGCTTCAGAGACTTGAACACAAAAATCTACGCTGACATTCCTGTGTGGTGCCATCTTTCAGATGAGATGTTAAACCAAGGCTCTGTCTTCCCTCTCCAAGGGACACGTGAAAGATTCCATACACTATTTTGAAGTAAGATGGGAAGTTATCCCTGGTTTTCTGGCCAATATTTATCCCTCGCTCAACATACAGATGGTCTGTTCATTATCACATTGCTGGTTGGGGGAGCTTGCTGTGTGCAAATTGGCTGTTGCACTTCCTACAGTACAACAGTGACCATGCTTCAAAAGTTAATTGGTTGTAAAGTGCTTTGGGACAACCTGAGGTCATGAAAGGCACTATATAAATGCAAGTCTTGTTTTCATTCTATTCTTCTTCATACAGATAATGGGAATCAGGGAGAAAACTCTCCAATGGTTGGAGTCATTTCTAGCACAAAGGAAGATGGTTGTGGTTGTTGGAGGTCAATCATTTCAGTTCCAGGACATCACCGCAGGAGTTCCTCAGGGTAGTGTCCTAGGCCCACCTTCAACTGCTTCATCAATTACCTTCCTTCCACCATAAGGTCAAAACTAGGGATGTTCGCTGATGATTGCACAATGCTCAGCACCATTCGCAACTCCTCAGACACTGAAGCAGTCCATGTCTGAACACAGAAAGGCCTGGACAATATCCAGGCTTGGGCTGACAAGTGGCAAGTAACATTCACGCCACACAAGTGCCAGGCAATGACCATCTCCAACAAGAGAGAATCTAACCATCCCTGCCCCCCTTGATATTCAATGGCATTACCATCGCTGAATCCCCAACTATCAACATCCTGGGGGTTACCATTAACCAGAAACTGAACTGGACTAGCCATATAAATACTGTGGCTACAAGAGCAGGTCAAAGGCCAGGAATCATGTGGCAAGTAACTCACTTCCTGACTCCCCAAAGCCTGTCCACCATCTACAAGGCACAAGTCAGGAGTGTGATGGAATACTCCCTACTTGGCTGGATGAGTTCAGCTCCAACAACACTCAAGAAGCTTGACACCGTCCAAGCCAAAGCAGCCCATTTGATTGTCACCACCTCCACAAACATTCACTCCCGCCAACACCAACGAACAGTGGCAGCAGTGTGTACCATCTACAAGATGCACTGTAGAAACTCGCCAAGGCTCCTTAAGCAGCATCTTCCAAACCCACGACCGCAACCATCTAGAAGAACAAGGGCAGCAAATACATGGGAACATCACCACCTACAAGTTTCCCTCCAAGCCACTCACCATCCTGACTTGGGAATATATCGTCGTTCCTTCACTGTCGCTGGGTCAAG
The DNA here is from genome assembly GCF_964194155.1 of Cetorhinus maximus. Taxonomy (NCBI): domain Eukaryota; kingdom Metazoa; phylum Chordata; class Chondrichthyes; order Lamniformes; family Cetorhinidae; genus Cetorhinus; species Cetorhinus maximus. The sequence goes on along the minus strand of NC_135896.1, from coordinate 40,349,864 downwards.
CAGTTCAAGAAGGCAGCTCACCACCACCTTCTCAAGGTCAATTAGAGATGGGCAATAAATGTTGGCTTAGCCAGCGATGCCGACATCCTGTAAATGAATTTTTAAAAAGACACCAGACCTTGAACCATGGCTCCATCTGACATTTACATACTTCCTCAGCATAGTTGAATGGTTGGAAGATTACATTGACTGATATTTAACACCCAATATATTGTTTTATCCTATATTTCAAATTTATAATTATTTACATTTGACTTAATAATTTCATGCAATAATATATATAATCATGAAGAAGGTGTTCTGAATAAGTCCTGAATTTAAGCATGTTGTATAAGTAACACTGCTCCCAAAATGTTAATCTTCTCTTAAATTTTAATGTTTTTGATCTTTATTATGAAAACCAACCATTGCTTTAATTGATATTGCTGATGAAGCCTGTTGAATTTAATTTTCTCATTACCAGGCTTTGAAAAAAATATAATTTAAATTACTTTGGTTATAACATTGTATGTTATGCTTCTGACAATTGTAGGGATTGTAAGGCAGAATATTAATGTTTAAAATATTAATGCCTAGCTATGTCTAGAATTAAAAAGAAAACTTAGTTCAACAGGGAGGCATAATCTGGTTCATGCGCTATGATTTGTATGATATGAATGAGATACACATAATTTTTTTTATATTACATACAATAGCGGTACCTATTTGATTTTGTAGCTTCTAATATTAGCTTGGTCTCAATAAAAATAAGATAATATGATCATAAGAATTAGCAGAAGTAGGCCATTCAGCCCATCAAACCTGCTCTGCCATTCAATAAGATCTGACTGTGGCCTTAACTCCACTTTCCTGCCTGTCCCCCATAACCCTTAGCTCTCTTGGCGATCAAAGTTCTGTCTGACTCAGCCTTAAATATATTCAAAGACACAGTCCCCACTGCTGTCAGAGGAAGGGAATTCCAAAGACTAATGACCCTCACAGGAAAAAAAATCCTCATCTCCATCTTATACGGAAGACCCCTTATTTTTAAACTGTGCCCCCTAATTCTATATTCCCCCACAAGGGGAAGCATCCTTTCAGCATCTACCCAGTCAAGCCACCTCAGAATTGTCTTTGTTTCAACAAGATCACCTGCCATTCTTCGAAACTCCTATGAGCATATGCCAAATCTGCTCAATCTTTCCTCATGAGACAACCCCTTGCAGAGTGAATCTTCTGTCAATTGCTTCCAATGCAAGTATATCCCCCTTAAGTAAGGAGACCAAAACTGTACACAGCACACCAGGTGCGATCTCACCAATGCCCTGTACAGTTGTAACAAGAATTATCTACTTTAAACTCCGTCCCCATTGCAATATAGACCAACATTCCAGTTGCCTTCCTGATTACTTGCTGCACCTGCATGCTATCTTTTTGTGATTCATGTGCAAGGACACCCCAGAACACACTGACCTGCAGCATGCTGCAGTCTCTGTCCATTTAAATGATATCCTGCTTTTCTATTCTTTCTGCATGGTGGACAGCCTCATATTTTCCCACATTAGACTCCATCAGCCAATTTTTTGCCCATTCGCTTAACCTATCTATATCCTTTTGCAGACTCTTTGTATCCTCCTCACAACTTGATTTCCCACCTATCTTTGTATCATCAGCAAAGTTGGCTACAATACACTTGGTCCCTTCATCATTGATCTAGATTGTAAATAGTTGTAGCCCCAGCATTGATCCCTATAGTCACAGTTTGCCAACCTGCTTATGATCCAATTATCCCAAGGCCAGAAATTTACAGCCCTGTCGCGGGGGGGACAGGGCCATAAAATGTGGCAAGCCATTCTAAACTCCATTGTCTTCACCGGGAATGTAAAATCCTGCTGCTGGAAAATTCTGCCCCAAATCTCTGTTTCCCGTTGGTTAGCCAATCCTCTATCCATGCTAATACATCACCCCCAATACCATGAGCTCTTATCTTGTAACCTTTTATGTGGCACCTATTTGAATGCCTTTTGGAAATCCAAATACACCAAATCTACTGGTTCCCCTTTATCCAACCTGCTTGTTACATCCTTAAAGAACTCGAATAAATTTGTCAAACACAATTTCTATTTCACAAAACCATGTTGACTCTGTCTGATTGTTATAATGATTTTCTAAATGTCCTGCTACTACCTCTTTAGTGGTGGATTCTAGCATTGTCCCCATGACAGACGTTAGATGGTCTGGCCTATAGTTTCATGCTTTATGTCTACCTACATTCTTGAACAGAAGCGTTACATTTACAGATCATATTCCCAGAATCTACATTGGCTTTCTGTGAAACCTGAGGCACACTACTGATTAGAGGCAAGGGACATCTCATAAGGGAGCTTTAAGGGTTTATGCTGGATTTTTGGTAACACAGCCCATTTCCAGAGGTGGCCTGAAATCTGAGTAGAGCTGAGGAAATTCTCTCAGTAGACCATCAGTCAGCTGTTGGATGGATTTGATTTGACCTTTTTAAAGCAGTTTTTCTATTTTAGTGATGCAATTCTCATGCTGTGCCTTGAAAACAGTTCTGTGACAAGAGCCTGGAGAAGGCCATAGTGACCTCATATTGGTGTTTGTAATAGGCCCTGAGCCACCTTCAGTGCAATACGTTTCTCCTGTTTGCCAGAGTTACTGCAACTTTTGGGTATGTTAGGATTTAAACTTGTCTTTTCTGAATGCAGAGAGAGGCAAGTAGATATTGTGCTCCAGTTCCAGCTGAAAGCTGGCATTGACTCCAGTTAAAAACATGAAAGATTTCTTTCAAGTCTGACTCTCTACTTGTACCGGCCACTTATTTAATGTATAAAATGCCCACAACTAATAGAATGGAAGATAAATTCAAACACCATGCAAACAACGGATAAAAATCATCCCTCATATTTGCAAGACAAAAATATTGGATGGAAGGGACATTTGTTCATCCTTGAAATTCCTTCAGGATTCAAAGTCCAATAAGACCATACATACAATCAATCGATATTTTCAATGTTTTTAAATGGCAGCAAATAGGCCACCTGTCACAACAGTCAGTCAATCTCCACCCTTCTCTCTAGGCCAGGTTCAGGGACCATTACCTGGGAGGAACAAATCCATCTGCAAATAAAATGGCCAAGTAGAAGACCTGGGAAAGGGGTGCAGTGGAATTGGTCAAGCATTGTTTACATCGATTCCTGGCCACAAACATTTTGAGAGATGGTATTGTTGCAATAATGCCATGTAGTTGTGGGGCCCAATAGTAATGTCAAAGTTTGGGTAACTTAGCCTGCCTTTCCCCTTGAGGAGGCGTAAACGTCACAGGTGTGAACCCCTGGTCGATTCCCTCTCTGTGGAAACTGGGAGATGCACTTGCTGAGGTGACAGAATTCTTGTTTGGAAATTCAGATGGGCAGCCTAGAACAGCTCTGTAGGAGTGACTTCATTTTTAAAGTGTCTGTCCTATCTAGCAGTGAAACAGGAGCTTTATTCAATTTGTTTAGTTCTGCGAACATATCATATTAGAAGAATCCTGAAAATGATTTTTCTAAAGTACTAGCAGTTTAGTTGTTGATTATGCCTTGTTATTTGAAGCCCATATATCCAGGCAGATGGTCAGACCTCTTAGATTTGGTTTGGATATACTGGGTGATAACTAAAACTATAGTATATATACCGAGTCTTCTGTTCACTTTCTAAATCACAGAAAGAACAGTAATTGGTGAATAGCAAAATGAACAAACCCTCACTCATATTAAAATACACCTCCACTAATATTTAATGCAAGAATTATAACCTCAAAGTCAGGTGACACTTGTAAACCACCCCATTGTACATTCAGATTTGATCATATCATATCAGAATTGGATTAATGCTCTGTCATTAATTTACACATATTTATTATGCTGTAACAAATGAATGCTTTGCTTTTCTTGTGTGATCTGCAAGCTTAAGGGGCAGGCACACTCTTCGTGAGAAATATACAGCGTCTTTTGGAGAAGATCAAATTCCAGAAGAACTGTAGCTCAATTCAGCACAATGACATGACTTGTGAGTGACAGTGATGCATTTCAATGAGAATAATGTCATTGCATCATGTGCTTATAAAATGAAACAAGAGTTACCAAGTGCTTTTCCATCAAGATGGTGCAACTCTAAAATGATAGCACGATTGAAGCATTGCAAAGCAAATTAAAGAAAGTCCTGAGAGCTGCTGTTTCTCTAATTCAAGAAATAGCATATCAGTGAGTGGATTCAGGGCTGTAATCTAATCTTAAGAGTTCGAATGGGATTTATTAAATTGCTTCAATCTTTGATGTTGTACTTTATGACATTATCTGAGGCTCTTAGCAGATTGCAGCCTTGTCACCAAGTCCTTCTCTGTAATCTTTTGTAGAAACCAATTTGGCCACCAGATGGTGATATAACAACAGTGAGAACAAATTCCCCAGTAAATCACCTTATTTCACTTCATATATAAAACTGAAATTTGAATCAGTGATATCCTGAAGCAAAGTTGATTATTTTCCTCATGTACATACTCATAAAACACACATGACTCATATTCTTTCAATTGTCTATGTTCCTGTTAACTTTGGAGTCCATAAACTTTGGAGTTTTATAAAGTTTGCCAACTGTGATTAAATGCATTCCTGGAGGTTTCATCGCATGACATGCCCTCACGCTCTTGCCATTAGTCGGCCAATACATCCATCCTTGTGACACACTGCCTTCCTAGGCCAATTGGAAAGCAAAAATAGCCCCTCTTCCCCCATTTTCAATATTTTTATTCTGGTAAAGAGAAATGTTCAAAGAAAATGACAAAAAGAACAATTTTTTTTAATGTCCCTGTGATTTTTCTCCAGGTTGCACAGAGCTGTGTCCTGGAGATTGATCTTCAGGAGCCTCCAGGCCAATCCCGGAAACTTGGCAGCCCTATTTGTAAGTGATATGCATTCCTCCAGGTTCTGCAGCCAAACTGCTGGATATGCAGCTGACTCCCTGATTTTTGTTACTGGTAGCTAGCTGTCAATAAGTACATAATGTATGGGACGTCTCAACTTCTGACCTTATTCTCAATCCCTACAGTGATCTGACCTTAACTCAATGGCTCCTATTGTCAACCCAGCAAGATCAAGAAAAGAAGGAACTTCCATTAAATATAGCACCCTTTACAACCTCAGGGTGCCCCAAAGCGGTTCACAATCAATGAAATACCTCCAAAGTGTAGTCACTGTTGTAGGTAGACAATTTGCACACAAATGGCAAGAGGTAAGCAACTGGATAATGGGTAAATTTTAAGGGGGGGACGGATTATCCACACCCCCAGTTGAAAAGTTGGTCAGCATCTTGCCAACTTCAAATCCCTCTGCCCGCATGCAATAATACACTGAGGGCAGCCTTAATTACTTGAGAGTGGGACTTCCGCCCCCAGGGGCAGGAAGTCCCGCCCTCAAGAACTGCCAGCCAATCTGATTGGCCAGCAGCTCTGTAGTCCCAAGAGTAGTGGCCACTGTCCCCAGGAAGGAAGAAGATGTCTCCTCGACTTGAAGGCAAGTCCAGGTATTTTGGTTGGGTAGAGGTTGGAGACCCCAACAACGGGGGCAGGAGGGTGGAGTTTGGGTTTTGGAGGCTGGGGGGAGACACAAAAAGGGTGGGTACCATCCTGCGGGGGATGCCGCCAATGGACACAGAGTATCCCCCAGCTAAAAGAGGTAACCGTCCCCTCCTCTCCAGCAGCAGCCTGCACTGTCAAAGCTGCCAAGCCCACTCACCATTCTCCCCTCCTTCCTCCTTCCCCAGCCAGATGAAACATTTCAGTGGAGGCGGATTGAGGCTTGTAAGTGGCAGTTAATTGCCCACATAAGGGCCTCAAAAGGCCAAAGGGTATGCGGGCTGCCTTACACCTTACCTTATCCACCCCCTGTAATATGGGGAACAGGGCAGGGGTGGGCAGGAAGTGGTGGGCTAGGCTCTGGCTTTATTTTATGTGTCCCCTCCTCGGCCTTCATGTATGTTGGCAGGGGACTGTAAAATTCACCTCAATATGCTTCCGTGGTGTTGGCTAAGGAATAAATGTTGATTAGATGGCTACTGTTCTTTGAAAGATCCGTGGAATCTTTTACAATGATCTGAGTAGAAGTCGGGACCTCATGATTCGCAACTCATGGCATGTCCTCTTCTTGCCACAAATTGCTGGGCTTTTTAATGTGTTAATCATGCCAAGCGCCATGAACCCATCATTACTTTTCCATCAAGTTTTGGTCTATGACATAAATGCTTTCTGTCCACAAAGATTTGTGATCTTCAGTCTCATTCACACCCGGAACTTTTCAATAGGGTCAAAATTAGCTTATTTAGCACAACGTCTTCGTAGTTCGCGAAAATAAAAGTCAGAAGTTATTTTTTTTTTAGTAACTTATTAATCATTTATAATGTAGCGACTCAGAGTGACCTGAATTCATAGATCACATACGCCAGGGAAAATATCAAAACATCAAAAGGGCCACTACAGCTTAGCATGCTTGGAGATTAAAGTTTATTTAAGAAGTTACACTGAAGTTCATGGAGATCCTCCCAATCTGGTTAATGAGCTGTCACTTCAGATCTTAGCTCAGCACTGAGTGTCTGATTTGCCGCTATCACATTGCGGCAAATTCTAATTAGGAAACCAGAAAAATTTGGAGTAAGTTAGGTGTGGCGAGATCAGAGGTAGATAGAGAGACTCACAGGGTGGAATTGTCCCAGATTTGCACTAAGTGCGGTAGCGGGCGGGTAAAACGGCATTTTACCCGCTGGCCACAATGGCAGCTTCTTACGCCACGTCGTCCCAAACCTGCCACATTAATTATGCATTTCCAGGATACACACCATTTCAGTGGTGGGTGGGCTCTCATTTGCGCATCGCACTGTCACCTCGCCGTTCCATCATGCCAGGCACCATATTTAAAGTACTGCCACACTCAGTGCTTCCAGCCCAGGACTGCAGCAAAGAAGACATGGCCCCGAAAGGCAAGAAGGCTGCAGCCCTCGAGGCCTTTTGGATGCCATGGAGGCCCACTGTGATGTCTTCTAACCCCGTTCTGGCCTCAGGAGGGGCGGCTACATTACCACTCCAGCTTGGTGGGTGATGGCAGTGGTGATCAGTGCCAATGCTGCACAGAAGAGGTTGGCCATCCAATGCAGACAGAGGATGAATGATCTCATCTGTGCAGCCAGGGTACGGCAACCATCTCATCACTCTAAACTCTCACACTCAAACCCATCACACATTCAGTGGCATCTCACTCACTGTCAGTTATAGGAACATCACCACCCATTCTCATACACACACCCTCACGCATCCATCTGGTCTCATCTCCTCTAGAGATTGCCTCCTCAGCCCTCACCTTCTTGAGGCCACTTGCACAGATCAACATGTGCTCCCACACACACTCTGGGTTACTCTCCTTCCCCAGTACAGCTCTTGTCTTGCAGCCTCTTCCCTTGCCTGAGGTCTCTTCACCTCCTTCCCCACCAAGACCTTGCCCTGCAGCCATTGAAATGCCACCCACGTAGGGCTGGTCTGGTAGGTAAAAGACCTGCTGTGAGCCCCCCTAAAAGTGATGTGGCGCTGCCTGTGAAGCCTGGCGCTGATGACTGCGAGTGCTGCCTGAAGCAAGGTAGGCAAACAAACCTCGAAGTCCCGAGTGAAGTGCAGCTCGCCAGGTGTATGCCTTATATATGCTGTTGTGAAACACGTCAGCGTGGGTGGGTGATCCAGTGGGGGGGAGGGGAATGAGTCGGCGGGCTGGCCTTAATGATATGCTGATGTATTACACTGGGGTTCCTTACGTCCAATGGCGGGGAACGTGATCTGCCAATGGTGGGCGGAGCAGATAATCACAAAATGGTTTCACGCCGTCGTGAAACCGATTTTTGGCTTTCTCGCCACATTGCCCGCTCACGTCACTGAACATGCCTGACGCCAGCGGGCACGGAAAGTCTCAGCCACAGTGACCAATGTCAATCTTACCATTTTGTGAAAATGGGCCATTACATGAATGTAATTATATATCCAGAGTGGTTAGAATGCTATTACATTGAGTAGTTGAGGCCAATAGCAAAGTTGCACTTAAGAGGAAGCTGGTTAAGTACTATTAGGGAAAGAGGAATAGAAGGTTATTCCTGATGGGGTTAGATGAAAAGGTCTGAGAACAAGTAGGTTCATGTTGAGGATTAAACAATGACATGGACCAGCTGGGCTGAATGGCCTGATTCTGTGTTCTAACTTCCATATAAATCTATGTAATATTGTCATTACATTGTTTATTTGATCGAGCCTCAGGATATTCATCTGACCAGCTACAGGATTGTATTCAGCCTGCAGAAATGGGATCAATTCCTGATATTTCTAATGCAAAATGAGCACAGTGAACCAATGCTTCCTTCATATTCCCTGTAATACTTTAGGCAGGGGCGTAGTTGTCAGTTGTGTGCAGCAATGTGTCATTTAGCCATTTTCGGTTTCAGGAAAGCAGCCACTGTCCACAATTCAGCTGGAAATGTCTCCTTACACTTCCATAGTTAACTGAACCAGGCTCCTTGTCCCTTACTGCTAATTCCTCAAGCTTCCATTAATGGACCAGACCTCTCCCCTCAGTGCCACTCTCTGACTGCTGCTGCTCATGGACTAGATCCCTTTTCCTTCAGTGCCACCCCCCAAGAGATGTCACTAATGGACTGGGTTTTCTCCCCCGTGTGCAGTATTGCTCTCAGAATGCTCTCACTAATGAACAACCTCTCGCCCCCCAATGCCACTCCCCAAGGGTTGCTGCTAATGGAAATGATCTTCACCTCTACAAACTGCAGCTGGAACTGTCATGAGAATAGGAGTTCTTGCCTGGAAAGACAGGAATTCCTTCCAGTAGCTAAAGGGGAGATGTGTTTGATTCATTGGCAGCAGCAATCAAAAAGACAAGACGGAGAATGGATGGCAATGAGATGGGGTGGAAGGAGGCAGAAGCTGAGGTTGGTATTGGTGACAGGAGGTATAGGAGGGTGGAGGGTGGAGGAGGGAGGAGAGAAGCTGGAAAGATGTTTTGGGGAGGAAGGACAGTGCCAGAATTAGTTCCGATGGAGTCGGAAGGGGGAGTGCCAGCATTAACAAAGGAAGGTGAGATGGCAGAACGATAGCGATTTAGGCATTGGGGAATCGGGTATCTCATTGAATTCAGGGAGAAGGAGAGGGAAGTATGCAATGGGAGGTTTGGAGAAGGATAGATTTTTTCTCTGTTGGATGGGATATATTGTTTGTGAGAAGTAATCTGCTCGTTGGTCTGTTGAAAATCCAAATGTCACTTAGTTTTTCCGTTTTGTAAATTGAAGATTTATTAATTGTGAAGTATACAAGATCTTAAAATGAAACAGAATGCATCATTTCCAATTTAAAATTGTATTTTTATAGGGGCTGGTAACATGTTCCAAACTACTCTAGAAACAATCACCAATTCTGGGATTTCAACATTTGGATTTCCTCCTGCAGCATTTTATGGAATTAATGTTGATTTTCCATTATGCCGGAAGGAATGCTGGGTACATCTACAGCTTAAATAACAAAGCTCATGGAACTACTTGTTTCGCAGGTCACTGATTTACAACTAGGTCATTCATAAATTTTCAGGTTTTGCTAGTTTTCTAAATTGGCTTCTTTGCTTCTTGGGAATCACTAAATTTGAAATTGGGAGGGGTGAAGGAAAAAAGGGTCAGCCCCTCCTTGCATATTTGAACTAAGTCATGTCGCTACATTTAGGAGTCAATGCTGCAAGCTTGGGCTGTGTTGAAATCAGTTCAGTTCTCTTGTAAGCAGTCTTCTCTCTGGCCTCTAGGCAGTGCAGCACCTGAAACACTTTACATAGAAGTTCCAGCATGGAAACAGACTCATTGGCCCAACCAGCCCATGCTGGTGTTTATTCAGTGTGCCCCTTCTCCAATCGCCACTGAATAATGTCACACATTCAATTATAAATACAACAACAGCAGCAATTGCTTGCAATTATATCGCTCCTTTAACAGAGTGAAATGTCCCAAGGTGCTTCTCAGGAGCATTAGCAAACACTATGCGACACTGAGCTGCCTGAAATACTAGAAGTGATCAAAAGCTTGGTCAAGGGGGTAAGTTTTATAGAGTGTCTTAAAGGAGAAGTGAGAGGCAGAGAGGCTTCAGGAAGAAATTCCAGTGCTTGGCCTGAAGCAGCTGAAGGCACAGGCAACACACACAAAATGATTTGTCAAAAGTTCAAATTTTCCATGAAACTTGCTATAAAATGGGGGCAAGACAAGAAAGTGGAGTTAAAGCCACAATCATAACAGCCATGATTTTACTGAGTGACAGGGCAGGCTCGAGGGGCCAAATAGCCTATTCCTTTTCCTATTTCTTATGCTCTTGTGTAAGTGACCCCCCACATATAGACCCACTTCTAAAATTTCCACTACATAACTGACTTGATAGAAATTCAGTTCCTGTAGCACTCATCCTTCTATCTCTTAATACTACTAGTTAAGATATTTGCTTTGAGAACGCTCATTTTTGACTTTGAATAATGAAAAGAAAGCACTTGCATAAGGTGCTCAGGACATCCCAAAGTGCTTTAAAGCCATGCATTATTTTAAGTTCAGTCACCGTTTATTATTTCCTACCATTTATGTTCAAACTCTTCAGATCAGCTGTAAAAATGGTGGCAGACTAAAGATTCATTGCACTGATTAGTCAGCAGTTCTTTGCTTTTCTTGATTGAGTGGCCTGGGCTCGTCAGCTGGATGTTTTATTTGTAACCTTGACAACGGACTACATGCTCCACTCTGTCAATCTGCAGTATTTACTACCTTATAATTGACTGAAATCCAATAAATGATTGTATTTTCATGTTTTTTTTCCTCACTAGGAGGGAATGAATCAGCTCGGCAATAGTCATTGGCCATGAAATTGCTCAGGGCCCGAAAACAGGATGGGAATCACAATGCGCAATTAACCTGCACTCATTAATGCCAATGCAGGCAGCATGCAAACTTCATGCTGTTTGCTAATTTAAATGATTTAGCGGTAGCCAGCAAAAAGTGCTCTGTTGTGTGGATGAGTGTCCAAGTGTGGACGCAAAATTGTGAGAAGTTAGCATGTATTAGGGCAAGTGCACATAGTCAAGTTGTACCACTTAAAGGAGGAAATTATGGCTGGAACAGGTGCTGGAAGTCATTCTAAAAGTGAGTTTGATGCGAGGAACACTCAATAATGGCACAACATGCCAGAGAGAAGGCCCCGAGGCTATAGTGCTGGACTAGAAGCCTTGGTGCAGGAGGTAGAGAGGAGAAAAGCCATATATTCACAGGGAGCCAGCAGACCATCCAGACAACTCTATGAAGGCAGTGCAGGGAACATATAGCTGTGGAGGTCAATGCCAGGAGTCTAGCCCTGAGGATATGGGTGCAGTGCCAATAAGTACAGTGACCTCACACAAGTGGGCAAGGTCAGTGGAAGTTCCTTCAAGTACCATATCTTATCATCTGCACCACTAGCCTCAGATATTGCTCAATGTACCACATCCCCATCATTCACCAACCAACAATCTCTATCAATGATGATTCATGCCAAACATTCATAGTTTCACCTCACCCTCACACAATTGGCACTGCTGCAAGCCTGATACCCACATCTCACAGCTTGCACACAACTATTCAGCTATTCAACCAGGACAAGCACTTTACTGAAATACATTGAACCATACTCAGTGACATACCTCACTCTCTCTTGCAGGGTAAAACTAGAAGCAGCAGCATCTAACCAGTGGGGAACAGGCATGGCTGCTTGTCCTTACTCCCATGGGGGAGATGGTGGTCATCATCATTGGAGTAGCCATGAATGCGGCTGAAACAATAGAAGATGATAGTATCCTCACGGAAGTCTCGCATCCCACTTCATTCTCATCCCACACTCTCATCTGATTTCCAAGCTGCAACTCTTGTTTTCCACACTCTCCTAATCTCACCTCAATGGGTCTGACACAGCTCGCATCTGAAGCGTGGCACAAGCCACTGATGCCATTTTGGAGACAAAATGGCACTTGAAGCATTGATTGGGCACTAAGGAGCCGAATTTTGTGTCTGTTGATTTTTTTCTGCTTCACTGAGCAAAATTTATATTTATGTTTGAATTAAAGTAAGACATTTGCAGGTAGTTTTAGTTTCTATATATACAACTATCCTTCTGACTGCCTCCACACAGCAGCAACACCCAAATGTTTAAACAATAGTGTATTTCTACAGGATAGGAACTATTAACATACTATTGTCAATGCAAATAAATATAACAGCTTTATTGTAATGTTTTGTACATGTAAACTGGAAAGAAATGGGTAAAGCCTGTCTGAGATTCTATACAAAGTAACCACCTATCAATATTTTTATATTTTCTATGAAATTGTATGATACAATAGCAAGCTCCACAGGCCCTCTCCTACACCAAAGCAATAAAATAACCTGGAATAATATTGACACTTTGACTTTTTCCACACCTTGATGGCTGCCTATCTTATCTCAGCCCTGTATAAACAAAAGAATTTTTTTAAAGACCATCTAAACCCCTTTCACTGCCTGTATTTCTCATGTGACGTCATCAGCAAAGTATTCAGATGTAGAGACTGAAAATATCGTAATGTCTTCTCCCTGTACAGATACTGACTGACTTTACTGTGTTTTTATCCAGTCATTCTGAGTTCTGATTAGAAAATTTATGAACCAAGAAAGGGTAACATAGAAAGCCTTCCTATCCAGCATGTAGGTTCAGACTAATAGTTACCACCTCAGCCATGTGGAAAAACCTGAAACACAGGGACTGGTATCAACGAAACTAAAAAGAGGAGCATACCTGACAAAGATCTCTGATGAGTTGGTGTTCAGTAATAGGTTCCTTTGAAATATTCCTATGACGATTAACAAACAAAGAGTTGGAACAAGATTAAACATGTCTCTATAAGGTATATACACAAACATTTTGTGTTCTGTTTACTTAAATAAAATATTTCTTTGCAATCAGATTTTATTAAGTTTCATACTACTTCAACATAAGTACAGTACCAGTAAACAAAAACCATTCACCCTGCTTTCCAGAGTGCACTACAAAAACTGGTCAAGTAAGGCTCCTTACATAATTTGTCATGCATTCCTACAACGTTCAAAAGTCAAGTATGTTTTATTGTCTCTTCCTTCTCTTGAATCTGGCAACAAGCACAAGCCAAGGAACTGCATCCAACACGCTTACAAATTATTTTACCTCCATGGGACAAGGTGCTAAGCACACGGAGGCTTCAGAAAGGTAAGTAGCCTTTGTAGCCTCAACTGGAATTTTGAATGCAGCCTTACTTTCCACGTCCCTCAAGTAACTCTCAGAAAAGTTAACCTAATAACATTATAGTGCTCAGCTAAAAACTTGGAGTCAAATACATATAAATATGCATATGCTGGGAGTTTAAGGCATTAAGTAGGATTTTTAGCTCCTAACAGGGGCAAGCACAGAGGTGGGTGGGCACAAAAATCCATGTCGCTCTCCAGTATGCCAGATTGCCAACACACCACCGCACCCGGACCATTTTCCCCCTGCACAATGGTGGCCCAGTTGATGAGGGCATTTTTCATTTAAAATTTTTTTAAAGTTAGAGGGAGGGCACCTCTATCTTGAGGCCTTCCAGCTTTGAGAGCCACTTGCCATCCTTAGTTGGACATCAAGCCTGTACTCTGGCCACTAGTTGGTCAATTCGAGAAAATCATTTTCAGGTGACTGTTCCCCACCTAGCGCAGCGTTGTAAGCCATGATATCGAGATCCTGGCCAAATCCTAAAGCCCTGTCCATTGATATATACAGTCACAGGCAGCTGGAGCACAGAGACGGAGAATGTGAACTTGTTCACAGACAGGATTTGGTCACATACGCAAAAAGCAGTTTGTACATGCGCAGTGTCTGTCACACTGTCGTGTATATAAAATGGGAGTTTGTTCAGCTGGCTTGGTCGCTCGCACTCTTGCCTCTCAGAAGAAGGTTATGGGTTCAAGTCTTAATCCAAAACCTGACTAGATAAACTGGTACTTTACTGACGAAGTGCTGCAGTGTCAGAGGTGCTGTCCTTTGGAGCAGATGCAAAACTGAAGCCTGATCTACCTGCTCTCCTTGCCCGGTTAACAATCCTCTCTCGACCAAAATAACCAAAAACATAACATTAACATTTCTTATATGTCTGTGGGATCTTGATGTGCCCCAAGTAGTTACTATTTAACAGTCACCAAACTTGAAAAATGTCATACAAAATACATGGAAAGCTTTGAAATATGTCTGAAAGATATAAGGTGCTAGATAAATGAAAATCTTCACACTCACATTAACACACACACTTTTTATTTGTGTTGTTAAATGCTGTTACAGCTGAAGCCCACCGATTGAATCTGTTTTTTTAACAAAATTCTTTTTTCCATAATCAAAAAATGTTGAAGGTTTTCTTTTATACACTTACAAGAATGTTGCCAGGGCTGGAAAATTGCAGCTCTGAGGAACGATGAAGTAGGCTAGCATTGTTTTCCTCAGAACGGAGGAGGCTAAAAGGTGACTTGATTGAGGTGTACAAAATTAAGAGGGGCCTAAATAGAGTAGACAGGGAAGACTTGTTTCCCCTAGCGGTGAGGTCAATTACCAGGGGGCACAGACTTAAGGTGATTGGTAGAAGGGTTAGAGGGGACATGAGGAAAAACCTTTTCACCCAGAGGGTGGTAGGTGTCTGGAATTTGCTGCATGGGTTGATGGTTGAGGCAGAATCCCTCAAATCATTTAAAAGGTACCTAGATCTGCACCTGAAGTGCTGTGACCTGCAAGGCTCGGGAGCGGGTGATGGAAGGTGGGATTAGAATGGGCAGCTAGTCTTCTTTTCAGCCAGTGGAGACATGATGGGCCGAATGGTTTCTTTCTGTGCTGTAACTTTTCTACGATTCTATGGTTATCCAAGTACATGCTGCAAAAATTGTTCAAATACAATGCTATGATGTAATCCACACCTGACTCCTCTGTGGACAATACAGGTTTAATAAAAATTCTGTCCCAATAGTTACAATAATTTCCAAACAAAAGTCTCTTGCCTCCACTGTCATTTTTTGTTCTTTCCTTTATTTGATGGCTGCTATCCTCCAGACTAAGTGGTCCTAAACATTTCACAATCTCAATAGAGAACTGTTGAACTGTTTAGAACCACTGCACAAGGAAGACTTGCAGACAGCAGGCAGTCCACTAACACAACAGCACCAGGTCCCACGTGTCCTCCCCTGTGATTAAACACTGCTTAAGCTCAAAACTACAAACTCGATGAGCTCTCCCCGTAATGATTCTGTCATCAGTACGAAGAGAAAACAATTGAACAAACAAAATTACCATTACAGTTCTATCCTGATTTAGATGTGAAACAATACCTTTGAATTATGGCAAGGGAATGGTTTATCTCTAAACAGCCCACACACATACATTTCCTTCTCACTTGCTCAATTGTTTGATTACACAAATTCCTTTTGAAATTAATATCCTGATTCACTTCAATAAGGAAACATTATATGGCAGATTGCTTGGAAATATGCAAGGTTCAAACAGACTGGAACCTAAACATAAAATGTCACGTTTGAGGATTTTCGGATTATTTTTCATGAAAAGAATTTGAAAATAAAAGTTGCTTTTAACTTTTGGATTGTAAAATAAAGTGAGTTTACACAGATTTAAAAATGAAGACAGTGGCTAATGGGCTTTTTGGGTATTAAAGGAAAACATTGATAGTACTGTAAGGGACAAGCAGAAACAATTGGGGAATCATTATTGCACCCCAGGAGCTCTGAACAAACATTCAGATGTTGAACTTTGAAGATTATTTCAGAGAGAGGTGGGGGGCCACATCAGTAGGTTTGAATAGCATCCATTCTGGCCAAGGGGACAGGCTCCAACATTCTGTGGGGACAGAAAGAGATGTAGTAGACTCATGGGATCAATCCAATTTTGTTGAAAGGAAAAGTTGGAGGATGGTGAAATCACATTTTTAAGTCAAATAAGTTGAACAACTGTTAAGGCTTATTCAGTGCCTCCTTTACTTTGTATCATTATATAAACAGAAGTTGTACTAATTGAACTAAGTGAAGTTGATTGTAATTCATCATGAAATGAAGCAGCTTAACAATTCATTTCAAATCTTTCCTCACTAAGGGCCGGATTTTTTTGTGGCCTGATTCAGGTCCGGACAGAGGGGGACAGCTGAAAAAGACATGGCGACATGATCCCCGCTCTGTTCTAGATGGCCAAAATTTTCATGAGAGCGGGGGAGCACAGGCCTGTGAACTATCGTTGAATCCAATTAAAGTGGTTAAGAGGCTTGTTGAATCCCGAGTTCTTACTGGTTTTTAACTTCAGTGGAGGAGGCCAGGATCAGGAATTGTTTGCCTCAGAGTAGCTGAAAGCAGTCGTGGACCAAGTCAGGAAGGTCAGAAATATTTCTGCAGGTAAATCTAAAGGCTGATCAAAGGTGAATGGGCTTACCCTTTTGAAGGGAAGGTTGTAGCAGCTGATCGCAGGTCAGGGGAGGAGCAGCATTGAGAACTTTGCCAGTTCTAGTGGTCATCACTCTCTTAGTTTGGCATAGGAATCGGAGCAGTGGGCAAGGCCATTTGGACTCCATTTGACCAGCAGAAAGGGTGAGCTGAAAATGGGTGCTTCACCCTCAGAAACAGGCCACTGTGGAAGAGGAGCAGCAGCCTGCACAGGAAGGGCAGAACCTAAGGCATCAGGAGGCTAGCGGAGAGGGACAAGGGGCACGAAGGAGAATGAAGAACTACCTTATGCACAGGATCTACAGGCAGAGGCAAAGCTACTTGGACAAGCCTGAAAACCAGTGCTGAAGGAAACTGCAACTCTCTGGGCTGATGGTCACAGGCATCTGTGCCTTTGTTAGTGTGCACCTCACACCACCTCACCACGCCCTGTTAGTAATAGTCAAGGTCACTTTGGTCTTGAATTTCTGCACTGCTCTTTCAAGGGTCAGCTGTGGATCTCTATGGTACCTCACAGGGGGCTGCACGCTAGGGTATCACCCAGGCGACAGATACCCTCTTCACCAAGGCTAGGTAATGCATCAGATTCACAACTGATGGATAATCATAGACCAAGAAGGCACTGGCTGCAATGCCTGGAATGGCCAGGTGTCCAATACCCTCCTGCAAGGATCTCGGTCATTGTGGTGATCTGTTGCACTCTCCATAACATGGCCCTCGAGGGAGGTGTGGACCTTGAGGACAGTGGGGCCCCAGAAGGGGACAGCTCATCGGAGGAGGAACAGGAAGTAAGAGAGGAGGAGGACGAATTAGAGGCTGAGGGAGATGATGTTGAACAGAGGTGTCCCTGCTGCATGGTAAGATGGCCTCTTCCTGCTATGCTAAGGGTAGAGGACCTCCCTCCTCTCCTTCATGTCCTCCAGCATTAGGTCTGAGTCAGCAATAAAGTGAACGTCTTTCCTTTCCCAGGTGCCAGACCTCCGGCACTCCTGTGACTTCTCTGTGATGCAGAGGAAGGCTTTGGAACAAACAGCAGATCTCACCCTCAGAGTAACAACCAGCCTCAGTTATGGCTGCCATGGGTGCCTAAATGAGTCCCATGATTCATGCACATTCCTGCACCTTTCACACGCTTCCCTTCTTGCCCCCACTGGCTCTAATTGGATTGATCTAATCCCAGTTCAGGGCCCCCATGAAAATATTAACTTCAGAACTCTGTTGAAGGGTCATGAGGACTCGAAACGTCAACAGTGCTCTTCTCCGCCGATGCTGCCAGACCTGCTGAGTTTTTCCAGGTATTTCTGTTTCTGTTTTTGTTTTGGATTTCCAGCATCCACAGTTTTTTGTTTTTATCAAATATTAACTTCAGTCAGTTTCCCACCCGAGGCACACAATTTCCATCTTAACATTCCTACTTCTGATCTTGGCATCTGCATAAGAGGAACTAATCTCCATCACTCTTTTATAACCACATACCTGTTTTTGGAATGAAGTCCTTTCCTGTCATTACCTGTATTTCCAGGTTGCATCATGTGCTAAAGTTAAAGAGTTATCTATTGGAACTCAGCACCTAACAAAATGTTCAAGCAAATTTATGCAAAGCTCACTTTATTAAAATTTCATGTAAAGTCACATTCAATATACAGTTGCTCTACAGTCTTAGCAACTTCTAATTAGGCACTTTTCAGCTTTCTGGACTCAACATTGATTTCAACAATTTCAGACCATGAACTCTGTCCCCATTTGGATACAATTTTTTTTGCCATGTGCTGATCTGAATCTTGTTTATCATGTTTTTGCTTTTGGACAGAAATGTTCATTTTTCTGCCATTCACACTACTCTGGACCAATGTTTTATTTCTTTATCATAACCATTACCACTCCCTTTGCAGTTTGTTCCATGACATCTTTGTCATTTAATCTGCACCGCTCTCTATCCTATACCAGATCTTCCCTTTTGTCCTTCTAACCCCTCCCCCCTCTCAATGGCATAAAACCCATCACATTCCACCTTCCTTCAGTTCTGAAGAAGGATCATATTTGACTCAGAACGTTAACTCTGTTTCTCTCTCTACAAACGCTGTCAGACCTGCTGAGTATTTCCAGCACTGTTTTTATTTCAGATTTCCAGTATTCACAGTATTTGTTTTTATCTGTGAAATTCTTTGCTGATTCTTGAAGGTGATCAAACAAGTTTCAGTGGCTACAGTTTTTCTATTCGTTCATAGGATGTGGGCTTTTCTGGCTAGGCCAGCATTTATTGCGCATCCCTAATTGCACTTGAGAAGGTGGTGGTGAGAAGCCTTATTGAACACTTTAGTCCATGTGGTGTAGGTACACCCACAGTGCTTTTAGGGGGGGGAGTTCCAGGATTTTGACCTAGCAACATTGAAGGAACGGCAATATATTTCCATGTCAGGATGGTGTGCAACTTGGAGGGGAACTTGCAGGTGGTGGAGTTTCCATGCATCTGCTACCTTTGTCATTCTGGGTGGTAGAGGTCACATGTTTGGAAGGTGCTGTCAAAGGAGTGAGTTGCTGCAGTGTATCTTGTAGATAGTACACACTGCTGTGCATCGGTGATGGAGGGAGTGAATATTTATTGTGGTGGATGGGATGCCAATCAAGCGGGCTGCTTTGTCCTGGATGGCATTGAGCTTCTTGAGTGTTATTGGAGGTGCACTCAACCAGGTAAGTGGAGGTATTCCACCACACTCCTGACTTGAACCTTGTAGATGATGGACAGGTTTTGGGGAGTCAGGAACTGAGTTACTCTCTGCAGAATTCCCAGCCTCAGACCTGCTCACTTGCTCTTGTAGTTACAGTATTTATATGGTTGGTTGAGTTCAATCTTGCCATGGTAACCCCCAGGATGTTGATAGTGCGAGATTCAGCGATGGTAATGCCATTGAATGTCAAGGGGAGATGTTTAGATTCTTTCTTTTTGGAGATGGTCATTGCCTGGCACTTGTGTGGTGTGAATGTTACTTGCCACTTATCAGCCCAAGCCTGAATATTGTCTGATCTTGCTACAAACGGACACAGCCTGCTTCAGTATCTGAGGAGTCGCGGATGGTGCTGATGATTGCACAATCATCAGCGAACATCCCCACGTCTGACCTTATGACAGTGGGAAGTCATTGATGAAACAGGTGAAAATGGTTAGGCTTAAGACTCTACACTGAGGAACTCCTGCAATGATGTCCTGCAGCTGAGACAATTGGCCTTCAACAACCACAACCATCTTCCTTTGTACTGGGTATGACTCCAATCAGTGGAGATTTTTCGTCCTGATTCCCATCAACTTTAGTTTTTCTAGGGCTCCTTGGTGCCACATTCAGCCACAGTATCACAGTGATGTCAAGGGCAGTCTCGCTCACCTCACCTCTGGAGTTCAGCTCTTTTGTCCATGTTTGGATCAGGTCAGTAATGAGGTCAGGTGCTGAGTGGCCCTGGCCAAACCCAAGCTGAGTGTCAGTGATAAAAACAAAAAGCTAAAAGCTACTGCGGATGCTGGAAATCCAAAAAAAAATAAAAACAGAATTACCTGGAAAAACTCAGCAAGTCTGGCAGCATCGGTGGAGAAGAAATCAGTCAACGTTTCGAGCCCTCATGGACCTTCTGCTGAAGGGCCATGAGGGCTCGAAACGTTGACTGATTTCTTCTCCACCGATGCTGCCAGACTTGCTGAGTTTTTCCTGAGTGTCAGTGAGTTGTTCACAACACATTACAGTCTCAATTAATTAGCAACATGTCCCAAAAGCTGGAAATAAAAATTCTTTCAGGGATTTGTTAAGTTGCCTTTAAAGTACAGCAGTGAATATATCCCTGAATTCCAGCAAATTCTATTTCTCTTTTTACAAGTTTTACTCATTTAGATCAGCAATGGGGAAATGGAGCTCTGTCTACTCTGTTCCAGCACTTGCCTCAATCCCACCTTCAGTGGAACAGCTCCTACTGCAACAGTATGACTATGTTTCATTTCCCACATCAGCCATCTAAAACTTCCGTGAGTGAAATTGGCAATTATTGCTGAATTAGGAACGGTTTTGTGCTATAGACTATGATCATCAGGAAATGGATTGATACTGAGCATGTGGAACCCTTATAGCCAGCAGGCACAAAGGGCTCTCATAGGAATAGGAGTCGGCCATTCATCCCCTTGAGTCAGTTCCATCATGCAATTCGATCCTTGCTGATTTGTATCTTAATTCTGCTTACGCCCCTTTGATTTGTACTGGATTTGAAACTAGGAGAAAGAAAAGTAAGGAGCTTTTGAGATCCTGTGAAAGATTGAGCAAATTATTGGTCTCTATACAGTGTACAACTCACTGGTACTGCCATAGAATTGAGATGGGAGTTACCTAGCACCAGTAGCTCTTATGGTCTACTGTTCATCCTTACCTTGGATGGGAATTTGCAGGTGGTGGGGAACCCTTGAGCTGGCTGCCCTTGTTATTCTAGGTGGTGGAGGTTGTGGGTTTGTAAGGTGCTGTCAAAATGGCTTAATGAGTTTCTCCAGTGTATCTTGTAGATGGTACACACTGCTACCACTCTGCGCCGGTGGTGGAGGGTGTGAATGTTTAAGGTGGTGGTGTTACCATCCCTGTGGGGAAACCATAAACCAAAATAATCAAATTTACCAAACGATCCCCACATGAAGAAATTACCAACAGGATTTCACTTTTTGTGACTTCTACTTTAACACAAATCAGAACTAACGCAAATTAAACATGAATTAACAGGCAAATGATACTTCAGATAAAAAGGTAAATTTCACTTTAAATAGTCGATACAACAAAGATACATCTTACATAACCACCAGCACCCGTATCACTCGCCGCAGACATATGGCATCATGTACTGTTCCAAAGTATGTAGGATCTCTCGTTTTCCCCTCAATCAAATTGGCCCTCTCGTTGCGTTCACTGGCAGCCATATTCCAACCAAGGTGCTCATGGACGGTCATCGCTCGAACGGCACACTCCTACAGAACCTCCTTAGGTTCACGACAGTCTTGATGGCACAGATTCTTCAAAGGATCCTTTATATCCATGCCCTTTAATAAGCCCTGTTAAACGGTCTGGTCAGCTTGGGCAAAAGTGAAGCAGCACCAGTAAAATTGTCCAATTCACAATCTCAGCTTTCACCCTGTCTTATCAGCTTTCTGGATTGTTTCACTGTATTACATGCATAGCTCCTTGTAAATATGCCTTCCCTGTTCTCCCTCTGCCACAGCTCTGTTGTGTCTGGCTACATGGCTTTCATATGTTAACTTTGTTTCTGTTGGTACTGCTTCCAGGTCAAGTGTTGCCAGTCATATGCGCCAATATTTCTTATTATTCAAGAAAATTACAATTGGTCTCTTTACAATTGATGCAAACCATTAAGAGTCCTTTTCAAACATCCTTAAAAATAATTAGATTCTGCAGACATTTTAAAGAAATTACAAATTTTCATTACTGTCCTGCTTCTGGATCCAAAGTCATCACAGGTGCCAACGGGTGACCAGGCTTCAGGGAGTCAG
This sequence comes from Cetorhinus maximus, assembly GCF_964194155.1. Classification (NCBI taxonomy): domain Eukaryota; kingdom Metazoa; phylum Chordata; class Chondrichthyes; order Lamniformes; family Cetorhinidae; genus Cetorhinus; species Cetorhinus maximus. The sequence continues at coordinate 40,327,747 of NC_135896.1, read as the reverse complement.
GAGGCAAGTTAAGCACCATTGAATCCCTGGCCTCTGACCTGCTCTAGCCACAGTATTTGTATGGCTGGTCCACTTAAGTTTCTGGTCAATGGTAATCTCCAGGAAGTTGATGATGGGGAATTCAGCAATGGTAACGCCATTAACTGTCAAGCGGGGATGTTGACAGTTTGACTCTACTCTTTGAAAATAGTCTTGTTCCTCTTTCTTTCTCCCTGTTTACACTTCAAAGCAAAGAGAGAACTACAACACTAATTTGGTTTTGCTTCTCATACTTCCATACTATGGGCAGAGGTTAATGATGGATTCTGTGGATGACCAAAACAACCACAACTCATATTTATGTGGCACCTTTAAACATAATAAAATGTCATAAGGTGTTTACTGAAAAAGGTTTAGTAACAATAATTATGAAAGCATCAGGGCCTGAATTCTACCCTTGGGGTGCGCCTGAAGTAGGCGCGGCAGGAAAACCCGCTCCCAGCTGAGTTTGTGCCGTGAATGCGATCTTATGCTGGGTGACCAATTAAGGCCCACCCAGCGTGTGTTTTCCATGCGCAGGGGCTGGGAACGCATCAGGCGCCAGGTCCAATGGGGACCCGGTGGAGTGTTCAAAAAACAGGAGAGGCAGCTCCCTGCAGGCTGCCGGGAATCGTAGGGGAGGCTGAGGGGGCTGTTCGGAAGCTGTTCAAGAAGTGTCCTGTCGTGCAGTCATGGCCTCAATGCCTGGTGGCCATGGAAGTCAGGAGGGTAAGTCGGTTGGGCACTCTGCGCCCCCGTTTCTCAGATGAGTGCCTGGGAGTGCTGGTCGAGGAGGTCAGTGGCAGGTGGCATATCCCAATGACCAGGGATTGGAAGAGAAGGCCTCCCCACCTGACCAAGGAGGCCTGGACAGAGGTCGCCGGCCAGGTCAGTGGGCACGACGTTGTCCGCCACATGGGGCTTCAGTGCTGCAAAAGGTTCAATGATCTGCTGCGGTCAGCAAGGGTAAGTACAGAAATGGCATGGGCCTGTGCAGAGAACTTTAGTCAGGTGCCTGTTGCTCGGAATGTTCAGGGGTCTAAGAGTGTGTATGTCAACTGGCACTGAAGCCTGCCCTGCCAAGGCTGGGATATCAGCATGACTGGCCTCAGTGCATTTGCAGGGTGAGATGTACCATAGTGACATTGCCCACCTAATGCCCGGGTGGGAGGGCAGGTGGGAACCAGGAAAGGAGCTTCAGGGAGACGGAGCAATAATGTTATTTTTTCCTGTCAGGAGAAGAGCAGTCATAAGCTGCGGAGTGCCGCAGAATGGGTGGAGGAGTGCCAAATCTGTGTGTCCTCATGGAGCACAAGAGCGACGCGCTGGAGCTGGATTGCCACTGGCCAGCTCGCTCCTCCGGTCGCGGTGAGGCGGGGTCTCAGATAAGGTAAGAGTGCAGGTGACAGATGCGTGTGCAGTGGGTACTGGAACCATAATGGGCTCCTCTCATCAGAAACTGAACTGTCGCAGTCAGAGAGCCCATTGAAGCTCCAATGCAGATGGCACCATGCAGCAGCTCTCCACTGTCTCCTCAGCCCGCCTAGCGTGCATAGTGACTTTGATGACTGAATCTACTGATCTTTTGCCTTCCTCTCACAGATGCACCACCTGCAGGAGCCACCGGGAACCCTGAGGACCCCCATTGAGCTCAGAGGAAGACATCACAGCTGCACCAGCGTCACACCGTCTCTCTGAACCAGGCACCAGCGCACATACTCACGTCGGTGGGCATTAGTTATTCGGCTCTGTGGGTAATGCACAGCGGTGAGGGCACATCACACTCACATCAGGAGCTGGCAGAGGCAGAGAGGTCCCAGGGAGCCGACAGTGGGAGCACAGCTGGAGACCAGGACCATGCTGTGTCCAGGCAGATGATGAGCCTCTGGAGTCGTCCATCAGGCGGCAGATGCTGGATGTCCATTGGGATGTGCAGGGAGAACTGGCAGAGATCCATGAGGGTCTGCGTGCCACGGACTCTGTCATGGAGGAGCCCATGCAGAGCATGAGTTCTGCGTTGTCCCTTAACACTGAGCGCACAGCCCCCTCCATTAAGAGAGTGGCGACTCTCATGGAAAGGCAGCTTCAGGAGCAGACTCAGGGGTCCCTGGGGTTGCACTCGTACCTACAAACCCTCACACAGGCAGTGAGTGACCTCAGGAAGTAACTGCCAGTGTGAGAGATGGATGAGGCACCTAGTCTCCCTGCTAGGTCCCTGTCCATCAATGGTGAGCAGGGAGGTGCAAACGCACCTCACGCTGGCAGACGAGCTGCCTGTCGTCTCTAATGGCTTCTCTGAAGGCACGAGCTCCTTTGCCTCTCTGCCAGTGTCCACTGCATCTGATGATGCTGCGACGGCTGAGGAGTGTCCAGCCATGGGGCAGGATGCACCTTCCCAGGCAGAGCCTGCTCAGTCTCTGGCAGCCAGAGGACGACCACCAAGGCCATCAGGGCCACCAGGACAGCAGAGTCAGTAGGCTGCCTCCAACACCACTGTCAGCGAGGAGGTGGGTGGGCACCAAGATGCAGCGCCCACAGATACAAGTTTAAGGCACCCTGAGCCATGTCACGGGTGACATCTTTTGTGTTAATTATTTTGACTCGTGTTAGAGATGGACACTTTGTTTGTTCATGTGAAGTAACATAAACGTTTATTTGACTTAAACGGGCTGTGTTGGCTGGATGGTATGAATAGGTGCCAGATGCAGCACAGCCTTGTAAAAGTGTGGCGTTGTGTGGTGCTGACATACTGGGTTGGGTTCTCATTTATTGATTGTTAACAAAGGAAGATGGTGCCATTGGCTTGACGAGGCATCGATGCCTCGGATGCCTAGCTGAAGGTTCGCTGGATCAAAGCATCCCTGGTGTCCCTGCTTCCATGGGGGTTCCTGTCCTCTGCCTCAAGGTCCTCAGCCAGCGCCTCCCCAGGCTCTTCCTCTGATCCATCACTTGTGTCATTCTCCGTGGCCTGTGGAGCTGCCTTGCTTTCCTCAGCCTCCAGTGGGTCCCCCCTTACCAGAGCTGGGTTGTACAGGCCACAGCATGCGACGACTATGAGGGAGACAGGCTCTGGAGGATACTGCAATGCTTCCCCTGACCAGTCCAGGCATCTGACGCACATCTTCAGCAGCCCGACGGTCCTCTTCACCACCACCCTTGTGGAGGCATAACTCCTGTTGTATCTCTCCTCAGCCTCGGTTCTTGAGTGAGAGTGAGGTCATCAGCCACCTCTTCAAGGGGTAGCCCATGCCACCCAGGAGCCATCCATCCACTCGTGCAGGAGCCACGAGCAGCCTTGGTACCTGTGAGTACCGCAAGATGTAAGCATCTTGTGAGCTCCCAGGGTAATGGGCACAAACTTGGAGAATCTGTGTCCTGTCAGACAATCAGAACATTCGTTGAGTGGAACCTCTTTCTGTTGAAGAAAGCTCCCGGCTCTCCTGCTGGCAACTTGATGGCCACGTGAGTGCATCTATTACACCCTGGACACGGGGGAACCCAGCCATCGCAGCGAAGCCTCGTGCTCTCTCTGCCTGGCTCACCTCGTCTGTCCGGAAGTGGATGAACATGTGGACGTGCCTAAAGATAGCATCAGTCACAAGCTTGACACAACTGTGTGCAGCTGATTGAGAAACACCGCACAGACCCCCCACTGAGCCCTGAAAAGAACTGGAGACATAGAAGTTGAGGGCCACTGTGACCTTCAAAGCCACCGGCATGGGGTGTCCACCCACACAGTTGGAGGCAATTTCCAGACCTATCATGTGACATGTTGATGTCATTGTGTCCCCGGGGAGGCGGAGCCTCCTGCAGCACTGGACCTCGGACATCTGGAGGTAGTTGGAGAGCTGCCTGAACACTCTAGATGCTGGGTAGTGGCGTCTTTGACGTGCCCTCCCGCCTTGGCCTCCCTGCTGGCCCTGCACCAACCGAGCCTGTGCATCTCCTCTTAAAGGTCTGTCCCTGGGATGCTGCCCATGCCCACCTGGCCTCCTCTCCCTCCTGCCCCTCGCTTCCTCTTCAGAGGAGGTTCCACCAGCGGAATACACTATCCCCATTAGATGGGATGCAGAGGAGCAGTGCCTTGAAAATGAGGGAGCAACTGTGCTGCGATACTTAGGGGAGCCTTCCAGGGAAGATGAGGACCCGAGATGCTGAAAGGCAGGCTTGGCAATCAAACGAGATACAAATAAACTCTGGGACAACTCTGTACTCACACAGCAAAGGACTGGCAATGACAGAGAAAGCACTGCTACTCCGGGGGCCTTTTATCCTGCCCATGGATGAGGAAACGATTGAAACGTGAATTCCACCCACTTGTTTTGTCCATGCGACGAGCTAAAAATCACACGGGCAACGTAAAATCACTGTCAATCGGCTTTTTAATGACCTTAATTAGCCCTTTAATTGTCGGCATGCGCTGCTCCAACTCCTGTGCCCACCAACCTCAATATTGCAGGCCTGTGCAATGACAACGGGATGCATGCCCGACGTGTTTCGCGTAATTTTATGTGCATTCGGGTTGGGCATGTGACCTCAGAATGCAAGGTTCAGGCCCAGGATTGTTTATTGTTGTAAAAGTGATTCTTGGTAAACCGTTGTAAACTAATTAAAATCTGCTGGATTTAAGTTTGATTTGTGTCCATTTTAATTCTTCATAAATCTGATCTGTAATTTCAGCTTGAGATATATGGTGATAATTTTTCTGCCTTTGCCACCTGGGCAGTTATCTGGCAGAGGACATCATCTGCCCTTTATAGATCCAGTACAATTGTCGTTCCATTGAAATGAAAGTAATCAAAATCGGGCGGGTTCTACAATTCACTCTGCCAGATTTCTGCCCAGACACTGACAATGAAAATTTACCCAGTAATATTTGCATTCAGGGCATCATGGTGAGATTCCATTCCACTTCATGATTTAACGACACTGTTCATTAACCCTGTTAATACAGATTATTTCATGGAAAATATCACTTTTCAGTTGATTGAAGCCAACAACTTGTCAAAGGAAGCAGACTTGAGTTGGGCAAAGGAAATAGTGCCTGGAATTAGCTTGAATTGTAATACCTGTCACCCCTGTTCTCATTTCAATTTCAATTAATCATTTTACATCCAAATAAGAGTAAGGCATTCAAGAAAAGCTTCCACCACATTCAGCTTCTGTTAAGATAAAATAATATATTTCAACTATATATCATACATGTCTAATTGTTCATTTTAAAGTGTCAGAGCACTGTATTTTACTCATTACAGAGTATAACTTGTTTTTAACTTGCCATTATTTAGAAACCAATTATATCTATAGGTGCAGCCCATTAGTAAAGAACAGATAACATTTCCTTTAACAATTTGAAGCATTTTAACAATAAAATGAAATTAGACATTGGAGTTCATTAAAGAAACAAATCCAGCTATTATAACATTGTCAGTAGTCAGCAAATGGTGTTCCATGAATCCAAAAGCATGAGGGAGATTTGTAAATAAAACAAGAATGTACAATGCTTTTTGAATTTGTTTTCTTACTTTCTGCATCATTATGGTTCTAATAGATGATTTCATGTTCCGCAGAAACCATTAAAATCCCATCATATTCAAAGCAGAAGTTAATGCTATTTCAGTCTTGGTTAAAAATGCACAAGCTGCTCATGGAGCAGTGGAGTTTCTGCTTTGGGTGCAATCAGCAATTCTGGTGTAATCAGCAATTCTAGTGTAAATTGTGGCCAAACCAACGACTGTTTTGAAAAGCGGCATTCCATACTACCCCAACCCCCACCCCACCACCTGAGTTTGCACTCAAACTCATTTGCATATTGCTGAACACAAAATCTGTCATGAACCAGCAGAAATCAGAAAAAATATAATTTTTTTGAAATTGTTTCAAAAAAATATTCCTTGGCACATTTAATAGTGCTAACGTGGCATAGTTTCATTAATATAGCTGAAAATGAGTTCATCACAATAAACACATTTTAAACCATAGTGTATGCTCTTCACCTATGATTTCAAATTACCGAAAGTTACTTGCAAACCTTTTATTTAGATGGTTAGATAGTGGTATTCTGCTCCTTAATAAATTTTTAAAAATCAAAACCTTTTAAAATGTACCTACTAGAGCCCTTACACTCAGAGTTCCAGCCTAACTTTTGGGGGCTCCTCATAGGCCCTACAAATAAGCACAATAGATGGAAACTCCCAGTAACGATTAATTCATCCCGGAGACATGGTCTATTTTAACGGTGAGGCCAACCTCTAACACAATGTCTTTAAAAATAGAAAGACTTACATTTATTTAGCGCTTTTCATGACCACTAGATGTCACAAAGCATTTTACAGCCAATTCAGTACTTTCAAAATGTAGTCACTGTTGTAATGCACGAAATTTGACAACAAACTTACACAAACAGCTATGTAAAAATGATAGATACTCTTTTTTTGATGCTAATTGAGGGATAAATATTGGCCAGGACACTAGATAACTCCCCTGCTCTTCTCTGAAATAGTGCCAAGGGATCTTTTACACCCACCCAATCAGGCTCGCGTTAATGCAGTGCTTCCCAAATTATTTTCCAATATGACCCCATTTTAACACTTGAAAATTGACGTCACCCCAGACGTCAACAAAAAAAGCAATAAAGCAACATATTAACATTCAGTATATAAAGTTCATGCATTATAAATCAGCATAATGCTATATAAATATGAAAATCTGTATTTTGATCTACTTTATGAAAATAATTTCATGGGTTTATGTAGGTTTCAGTCAAGTTTTCCATATACCGCAGAGATAGAAGATTTAGTGAAGGCCCTCTCCCCATGCTTCTTGGCCCAGGACAGCTGTGCATGTGCCCTGCTGCACATTGTCCCCTATAAAGATGGTAGCGAAGCATGTACTCTGTTCCACATTGCCCCCTATAAAGATGGTGGCCATTAACCCAGGCCTGTCACCAGGTGATGCCCCACAGCTGCTGCCCCACTCATTGCAAATGTGGATCAGTAGCTTTTTATTCAGGGTTTGGGGCCTACACAAGATATTTAGGAGGTCTCCCCACCCATCTATCAGGTTCATCGCTCTCTTCTGTCATGCCTCAGAGAGAGGCCAAGAGTGGAGCAGGGCAAAGGCAGGGCCAGAGGCCACCTGGGCCTTGATGTCAGTGCAGGGCACAGTCTCAGAGGAGGAGGAAGCTCCCGACACCATCCACTGCTTCTGTGACATCAGCGGGGGTCTGTTACCCACAGTTTAGGAAGCACTGGTTTAACGTCTCATCCAAAACAAGGCACGTCTGACAGTGCACCACTCTCTTAGTACTACACTGGAGTGTCAGCCTTGATTTTTGTGCTCAAGCCCTGTAGGGCATGAACCTGGTTCCTTGTAGCACAGAAGTGAGAGTGCTACAAACTGTGCCACAATAACTAGTGCAAAAGATGATAGAAACTGCAATTGTGCTGAATAAGACTTGTGCTTAAAATTCTGCGATCTTTCGTGCTGCTTTAGAGAATTGCACCAAAAAAGTACAAATCAAGCAGAAACTCCCGGCCACTGAAAATAATGATCATTTGGTTAATTTTGAAAATGTATACAAATACACTGAACGAATCATGTTGAAAAACGTCATCAGCAAAACTGAAACACAATGAGAATGATTATTGTTCAGGGTAATTTGTTTAATAACTGTCTGAGCACAGATTTATAGTCAAGAACTGCAGACTTATTCACTCTCCCCAAACAGCCAATGGAATATGAATCTCTTTAATGCTTATGGTGATGGTGTTTACCCAAGTAAAGTTCCTTTCTTAAAGCTACGTTGAGTTGTTTTTGTTCCTCATTGATCTGTTGAAGGCTTAACATGAATGGAACAGTATACACAAACCAAATAGCCTCCATCTTAACAGAAGGGAAGAGCTGCTGGCAGGCAAGATAGGAAGAATGATGGGGGATTGTTTAAATTATATGTGCGTAACATTGTGGTAGGTGCGAGAGAACCCCTGATTACAGTAAGCCATAGTATATCAGAGAAAACACAAATCAAACATTAATAAGTTTAATTCCAATAGTGGAAAATAACTATATTAAAAATACCAATAAAGAAAAATGAGTAAGGTAAACAGGATCAGAGCTGTGCAGTAAATTGTCAGGTTTTGGAAATCTGAAATTAAAACAGAATATTCTGGAAATACTCAGCTAGTTAAAACAGCACCTGTGGAGAAAGAAACTGAGCTGGGTGGATGACCCTTATCCATGAGAGGTTTCAAAGGACTTGCAGGGGTTGATAGATTAGACATAAGTATCATGAGAGACTTGGAACAGAATTTGACACCAAGCCACAGGAGATATTTGAAGGAAGAAGCAGGTTTTAATGAGCGCCTTAAAGAAGAGAGAAGCAGAGGGGTTCAAAGAAAGAATTCTAGAGCTTAGGGCCTAAGCAGCTGAAAGTATAGCATCAATGGAGCAATGAAAATCAGGGATGCACAAGAGGACAGAATTCAAGATCTCAAAAGGGTTGTCAAGGTGGAGAGATTACAGAGATAGGGAGCAGTGAGGTCAAGGAGGGGTTTGAAATCAAGGAAGAGAATTTTAAAATTGAGGTGTTGCTGGTCTGGGAGCCAATGTATGTTATAAAGTACAGGGGTGATGGGTGAACAGGATTCGGTGCAGTTAGGATACAAGCAAAATTTTAGATGAAGTTCAAGTTTGTGACTGGAGTTTGCTAACATAATGCACAGTACATCTCTTTTTATTGTTATGTGTTTAATATCATATTTCATAATAAAAACAGATTGTTCAGTTCACAACATTCATGTTAATTCTTTTAAGTAAAACTTCTTAGGAAGAGAGATCATGTTTTGAGGGGAAGGAGAGCCATGTACCATTTTCATCACAATGTAAATCACAGCAGCAGTGAGTGTTTCTTTCTCATTTTTCACCCTGACCCACCACCCCCATCCCACCCTCATCCCACCCCATATAGCTCCTGAAGAAATCAACTCCTCAGTGTGATACTGTTCCAGTCAACATCAGGCACTTTAATCAGGTGCTCATTATTCATGCCTTGAGCCTTGATGATGAAAGCTCTTTGAGCTGGAGGAGAAGCCCAGCTGGCCTTTTTCTTAAAACAACATGCAGACTTTTGGTAGAAGTTGTGGAACAGCAATAAGGAGTGGGAACTATAACTGATTTTTCACCTCCCCAATTCACAGGGAACTGAGGCCAACTGTAGTGTTCCTGCTGCCATCAACCAACTCAGAACACAACAGGAATCAAATCTCAGGTCTACGTGGTCTGTATAGCTCTGGGACATCCTGAGGCCATGAAAGGCACAACATAAATGCAAGTCTTTCTTTCTAAGGCTCAACCACTCACTGCTCTTGAGCCACCACAGAAATGGTTTAACAGAATTAAATTTTTTCTTTTTTTTGCCACAACAAAAGGTTAGAAATGTATAAATCCCTGGCGAGGCCTGAGCTGGAGGACAGTAGACAATCCTGAACATCACACTTCAGACAAGATGTAAAGGGCTTAGAAAGGGTACAGGGGGTGTTACCATGGGAGGAGAGAATTCATATTATGTGCAGAGGTTGGAACAGTTAGTCTTCTCTTCCAATGTGAAAACCCCTAAGAGGTGACCCAACATGATTTCAAGATGAGAAGTTTTGATAAGAGTAGATAAAGAAAAGTTATTCCCTCTGGTGAGTGGGTCAATAACCAGAGGTCATGGATTCAAAATCATTACCATAAATCTGGAGGGGAAATGATGAGAAAAGTTTTCACTCAGTTGGCAGAATCTGATCTGATTTATCCAAAAAGGTGGTGGAAGCTGATGCTATAAATAATTTTAAAAGGGAGTTGAACAAATGTAGAGTTACAGGCAAAAAGCAAGGGTAAGTACGACTCTCTTCCAAAGAGCTAGGACAGGCACGATGAACTGAATGGCCGCCTTCTGTGATTTGTAAAACATTTTTTTTATGAAGACTGTGTTCCTCTTAAGCTGGTTTTGAGAAGCAGTGGAAATAACCAGGCAAAAGTCAGATAATAGTTTGTATACAATGGATCCCACCAGCACGCCTGTTTTTGTAATAATTTAACCCGGTTTACAATATGCAAATCCATGAGTGCGAAGTCACATTTCAGGGCAATAGCCACAACAACTGAAGAAGGTGGTTTACACCCGAGTCCGTTTTCTCTTGTCTGGCGGTCAATGCCCTGCGGATCAAGTGGTCCTAAACATTTCACAATGTCGATAGAGAACTGTTGAACTGTTTAGAACCACTACACCAGGAGGACTTGTAGCCAACAGTCGAGACATCAGCAGGGTCCCTTTAAATATCCTCCCGGCTATCTGACCATCATGTGACCGAGTCGCTGTTTAAAACTCCGAGCGGCACTAAGCGAACAGCTAGCAACAGAGAGACAGAGAGAATTATTTTAGCAACAGTTAAGAGCCACACAGAGTAAGCCTTAAGTAAACATTTCTAGCAACACGGCGCAACGTAAGTTAGTAAAAAACCCCTCCCAGTTTCCCCGGACCCCCAATCCCTCCCTGGATTCCACTTGTTCTTCCACTGCCGCAAAAAATAAAACATTTGGGGCTCCAAAATATAAAATCCTCCGAATAAAATCTGTATAAGTTTGTTTCATCTTGAGCAGCCGCTAACCTGATCGGAGTGCGCCATTCACCTAAATTCTTTGCTGTTCCACTTTGAGGGCTGTGCATACATTTCTTGGTTGGACTGATCTTGATTCCCTTCTGCATTGTCGCTTTACCGAGCGCCCCTTTTTATAGCTGTTTCAGGGAGTCGCATACCTCACTGAGGAATGAAGTCTTTACTAACATGACCAGTCCTTCCAGGTTGCATCACCCGCTGCATCTCCTCTCCTAGAGAGAAAAAAAAAGGTGCCTACCCTTATCTGTCAGGACAGAAACGACTGTGAAATAAACCCCAGCAAAAGCAAATTGCTAAACTGGTTTGGGAAGCTCCAGCAGTAATGAATACTCCACCCATCTGTGGCACTTAAACACAAACACAGCGTTTAGACACTCAAATAGTCAAACACGGACACACTTTATACACGGTAAGGCATGACTACTAAATCTTTTATTTGCAGAAGTGTGGTCGGTGCAGCAGCCGTAGCATGTTCGCTGTGTTAGAAAATTACAGGGTCAAGACCCAGTCCGGGCTTTGAACATGCAATCTCCAGCCACACTGATGGAAATGTTACATGGGTGGAGCTGCTGTTTTTCAGATGGGACCCGAAACTGAAGCCTCGCCTGGCTCTTCAACTGAATCACACAATCACAGAATTGTTACGGCGCAGAAGGAGGCCTTTTGGCCCATCGTGTCTGCACCAGCTCTCCAAATGGGCATCATGACTTAGTGCCATTCTCCAGCTTTTTCCCGTTGCCTTGCACATTGTTTCTATTCAAGTACTTATCTAATGCCCTCTTGAACGCCTTCAGTTGAACCTGCCTCCACCACACTTCCAGGCAGTGCATTCCAGACTCGAGTCACTGGCTGTGTGAAAAGGTTTTTTCTCAGGTCACATTTGCTTCTTTTGTAAAACACTCTAAATCTGTGCCCTCTCGTTCTCGATCCTCTTACGAGCGGGAACAGTTTCTCCCTATCTACTCTGTTCAGCCCCCTCACGGTTTTGAACATCTCTATCAAATCTCCTCTTAGCCATCCCCTCTCCAAGGAGAACAGTCCCAGCTTCTCCAATCTATCTTCGTAATTCAAGTTCCTCATCCCTGGAATCATTCTTGTAAACCTCTTCTGCACTCTCTCCAAAGAAATCACATTGCGATCACCCAGAACCATGCACAATACTCCAGTTGAGGTCTAACTAGTGTCTTATGTAAGCTCAGCATAATCTCCCTGCTCTTGTACTCTGTGCCCCTATTAATAAAGCCCAGGATGCAGTATGCTTTATTAACTTCTCACTCCACCTGTCTTGCCACCTTCAATGATCTTTGCACATATACACCCAGGTCTCTCTCTCTGCTCCTGCACACCCTTAAGAATTGTCCCCTTATTTTATGTTGCCTCTCCATGTTCTTCCTATCAAAATTAATCACCTCAACACTTCTTTGCATTGAACTTCATCTGCCACCTATCTGCCCACTTCACCAACTTGTCTATGCCCTTTTGAAGTTCTACTCTGTCCTCCTCACAGTTTACAATGCTTCCCAGTTTTGTATAATTTGCAAACTTAGAAATTCTCCCCTGCACACCAAGATTTAGGTCCCCCTGGACCATGACGCCACCACTGAACATCAAGCCATTGTTTCCAGGACTGTCACTGACCTCATCTCCTCTGGAGATCTTCCTTCCACAGCTTCCAACTTGATAGTGTCACAACCTCGGACGGCCCGCTTCTACCTCCTACCCAAAATCCACAAACAGGACTGTCCTGGCAGACCGATCGTGTCAGCCTGTTCCTGCCCCATGGAACTCATTTCTTGCTATCTTGACTCCATTCTCTCTCCCCCTGTCCAGTCCCTTCCCACCTACATCCGTGATTCCTCTGACACCCTACATCATATCAACAATTTCCAGTTCCCTGGCCCCAACCGCCTCCTCTTCACCATGGACGTCCAATCCCTCTACACCTCCATCCCCCACCAGGATGGTCTGAGGGCTCTCCGCTTCTTCCTCGAACAGAGGCCCGAACAATCCCCATCCACCACTACTCTCCCCCGTCTGGCTGAACTTGTTCTCACTGAACAATTTCTCCTTAAACTCCTCTCACTTCCTCCAAATAAAAGGTGTGGCTATGGATACCCGCATGGGCCCCAGCTATGCCTGCCTTTTTATGGGGTATGTGGAACATTCCTTGTTCCAGTCCTTCTCCGGCCCCCTCCCACAACTCTTTCTCCGGTACATCGATGATTGTTTTGGTGCTGCTTCATGCTCTCGTCTGGACCTGGAAAAATTTATTAATTTTGCTTCCAATTTCCACCCCTCCATCATTTTCACATGGTCCATCTCTGACACTTCCCTTCCCTTCCTTGAGCTCTCTGTCTCAATTTCTGGTGATAGACTGCCCACCAATATCCATTACAAGCCTACGGACTCCCACAGCTACCTCGACTACAGCTCCTCACACCCCGCTTCCTGTAAGGACTCCATCCCATTCTTTCAGTTCCTTCACCTCCGTCGCAACTGTTCTGATGATGCCACTTTCAAAAACAGTTCCTCTGATATGTCCTCCTTCTTCCTTAACCGAGGTTTTCCACCCACGGTGGTTGACAGGGCCCTCAACCGTGTCCGGCCCATCTCCCGCGCATCCGCCCTCACACCACCTTCTCCCTCCCAGAAACATGATAGGGTTCCCCTTGTTATCACCCCACCAGCCTCCGCATTCAAAGGATCATCCTCCGCCATTTCCGCCAACTCCAGCATGATGCCACCACCAAACACATCTTCCCTTCAGCCCCCTGGTGGCATTCCGCAGGTATTATTCCCTCCGGGACACCCTGGTCCACTCCTCCATCACCCACTACACCACAACCCCCTCCCACAGCACCTTCCCATGCAACTGCAGAAAGTGCAACACCTGTCCCTTTACTTCCCCTCTCCTCACCGTCCAAGGGCCCAAACACTCCTTTCAAGGGAAGCAGCATTTCACTTGCACTTCCCTCAATTTAGTCTACTGCATCGTTGCTCCCAATGCGGTTTCCTCTACATTGGAGAGACCAAACGCAGACTGGGTGACCGCTTTACAGAACACCTTCGGTCTGTCTGCAAGCAATACCCAGACCTCCCTGTCGCTTGCCATTTCAACACTACACCCTGCTGTCATGTCCACATGTCCGTCCTTGGCTTGCTGCATTGTTCCAGTGAAGCTCAGCGCAAACTGGAAGAACAGCACCTCATCTTCCGACTAGGCACTTTACAGCCTTCTGCTCTGAATATTGAGTTCAACAATTTTAGATCATGAATCTCTCCTCCATCCCCACCCCCTTTCCGATTCCCCCTCTTTTTTTTCCAATAATTTATATAGATTTTTCTTTTCCCACCTACTTCCATTATTTTTAAACGTATTTCCATCCATTGTTTTATCTCTACCTTTTAGCCTTTTTTGATTCCTTCACCCCACCCCACCCCCACTAGGGCTATCTGTACCTTGCTTGTCTTGCTTTCTACCCTTAATTAGCACATTCCTTAGATAATATCACCACCTTCAACACCTCTTTGTCCTTTTGTCTGTGACATCTTTTGGTTATCTCCACCTATCACTGGCCCTCTATCCAGCTCTACTTGTTCCCCCCCCCCCCCCACCTTAAACCAGTTTATATTTCACCTCTCTTCTATTTCTACTTAGTTCTGTTGAAGGGTCATTCGGACCTCGAAACGTTAACTGTGCTCCTCTCCGCAGGTGCTGCCAGACCTGCTGAGTTTTTCCAGGTATTTTTGTTTTTGCTTTGGATTTCCAGCATCCGCAGTTTTTTGCTTTTAAGATTTAGGTCATTAGTATATATCAGAAAAAGCAAGGGCCCCAATACCGACCCCTGGGGAACTCTGTTATAAATCTTCCTCCAGCCGAAAAAATATCCATTGACCATTACCCTCTGTTTCCTGTAACTCAGCCAATTTTGTATCCACATTGCTACTGTCCCTTTTATTCCATGAGCTATAATTTTTCACACAAGTCTTTTGTGTGGCACTCTATCGGAAGCCTTTTGAAGGTCTATGTACACTACATCAACAGCATCACCCTCATCAACCCTCTCTGTTATATCTTCAAAAAACTCCAGCAAGCTATTTAAACATGATTTCCCCTTTAGAAATTCATGCTGGCTCTTCCTAATCAACATACATTTTTCCACTTGACTACCAATTATATCCCAAATAATTTTCTCCGGAAACTTCCCCACCACTGAAGTTAAACCATCTGGCCTGTAATTGCTGGCTTATCTTTACGACCTTTTTTGAACAAGGGCTTAATGTTTGCAATTCTCCAGTCCTCTGGCACCTCCCCTGAGTCTAGGAAGATTGAAATATTATGGCCAATGCCCCTGCAATTTCCACTTTTACTTCCTTCAATACCCTTGGATGCATCTCATCTGGTTCCGGTGCCTTGTCAACCTTAAATACCGACAGTTTATCCAACACTTCCTCCTTATCAATTTTGAACCCTTCTAGTGACAGAGTTTCCTCCTCTGTCACCATGGCATCAGTAGCATCTGCTTCCTTGGTAAAGACAAATGCAAAGTATTCATTTAACACCTCAGCCATACCCCCTGCCTCCATGTGTAAATCCCTTTTTTAGTCCCTAATCAATCCTACTACTCCTCCTTTTACCACCCTCTTGCTATTTATGCGCCAATAGAAAACTTTGGGCTTTCCCTTGATGTTCGCTACCAGTCTTTTCTCATGATTCCTCTTTGCTTTTCTTATTTGCTTTTTCACCTCCCCTCTGAACCTTCTGTATTCCGCTTGGTTCTCTGTTGTACTTTTTACCTGACACCTGTCATAAGCATACTTTTTCTTCTTTAACTTATTTTGTATCTCCTTTTTCAGCCAGGGAGCTCTGGATTTGTTTGCCTTACCTTTCCCTTTTGTGCCCAAATCATTTCTTCTTGAAGGTAGCCCATTATTCAACAACAGTTTTTCCTGCCAGCCTTTGGTTCCAATCTATCTGACCCAGCTCCGTTCTTGCCCCATTGAAATCTGCTCTGCCCCAGTTAATTATTCTTACTCTGGATTGCACGTTGTCCTTTTCCATCATCGTCCTAAACCTTAGGATACAATGATCACTGTCCCCTAAATGTTCCCCCACTGACACTTGATCTACTTGGCCCACATCATTTCCAGGAACTAGGTCCAGCAGTGCACCTTTTCTTGTTGGACTGGACACATACTGCTGTAGAAAATTCTCCTGAACACAATCTAGGAACTCTTGCCCCTGTCTGCCCTTCACACTGCCACTGTCCCAGTCTACATTCGGGTAATTAAAGTCCCCATTATAACTATAATGTTTACACCTCTCTGTGATTTCCCTGCAGGTTTGTTCCTCTACATCCTTCCCACTAGTTGGTGGTCCATAGGCTACACCGAGCAATGTAATTGCACCCTTTTTGTTCCTTAGCTCTAGCCAAATTGATTCTGTCCTTGAACCCTCTGGGATATCCTCTTTCTCCAGCACTGCAATGCTCTCCTTAACCAATACCCTCACTCCTCCTCCTTTTCTTCCTTTCCTATCTTTTCGGAACACCATGCACCCAGCAATATTTAACACCCAGTCCTGCCCTCCCTTGAACCGGGTCTCTGTTATCACTACAACACCATATTTCTGCATGGCAATCTGCGCTTGTAACTCCCCAGTCTTATTTACTATACTCCATGCATTCACATACATGCACAGTAACCCTGATTTAGACTTCATGACTTTCTCCCTTTCTCCGGCTCCACCTATTAACTTACTATTCTCTATACTAGTGCTATCTGTCTCTCCCAGTATTTTGTGCACCCTGGTATTCCTCTCTAATACTGTCTCCTGGTTCCCACACTTCTGCCGAGTTAGTTTAAAGCCCCCCCAACAGCAGTAGCAAAACGCCCCACAAGGAACTCCATCCCGCCTCTGCTCAGGTGTAACCCAACCAGCTTGTACAGGCGCCATCTTCCCCAGAGCCAGTCCCAGTGTCCCAGGAATCTAAAGCCCTCCCTCCTGCACCACGTTTCCAGCCTCGCATTCACCTACCTTATCCACCTATTTCTGTACTCACTTGCATGTGGCACTAGGAGTAATCCAGAGATGACTACATTTGAGGTCCTGCTTGCTAAATTTTGACCTAGCTCCTGATATTCTGATCGCAGGACCACATCCCCTTTCCTACCTGAGTCATTGGCACCAATGTGGACCACAACCTCTGGCTGATCACCTGGCTCGGTAACATCCTTGCCCCTGCCTCTAGGGAGGTAACATGCCATCCTGGAGTCAGGTCTACGACGCAGAAATGCCTGTCTGCTCCCCTAACTAATGAATCCCCTATCACCATTGCTCATCCACTCTTCTTCCTCCCCTCCTGTACAGCCCAGCCACTCGTGGTGCCACAAACTTGGCTCTGACTGCATGCCTCTGAGGAACCATCATCCTCACCAGTATCCAAAACAGAAAACCAATTTGTGAGCAGGATCCCAGGGGAGTGATGCAGTACCCACCTGGTTTTCTCAGACTGCCTGGCGGTCACCTATTCTCTTTCTGACTTCATACTCCTAGACAGCAGTATGACCACCTCTCTGAATGTGCTATCCACATAGCTCTCAGCCTCGCAGATGTGCCATAGTGACTCCAGGTGCTGCTTGAGCTCCAAAACCCAGAGCTCAAGTTTCTGCAGCTGGCAGCACTTCCTGCATTTCCTGTTGTCTAGTACACCAGCAGTGTCCACGACTTCTCGCATATTACAAGACACTCATTCCACACGACCGAGCTGTCCTGCCATGCCTTGACTTCACTAATATGT
This sequence comes from Cetorhinus maximus, assembly GCF_964194155.1. NCBI lineage: Eukaryota > Metazoa > Chordata > Chondrichthyes > Lamniformes > Cetorhinidae > Cetorhinus > Cetorhinus maximus. The sequence goes on along the minus strand of NC_135896.1, from coordinate 40,310,268 downwards.
GCACTTTGGTTTACTTATATTACTTTATTTTACTGGCTCTGATTTAATTTTATTCCCCTATTCCAAGTGTTTCTTACTTAAAAACAAGTAGCTGCTTTTTAAAAAATGATACGCTTTTCTAATTTACAGCTATTTAAAGACACTCCCTCATAGCAGTTTCTCACCAACCAAAGAACTTACGATTTTCCTGTGGTGTCACTCTTCATTTTTTTTCTTCAAATCCGGTGTTCTCAAGCTGAAGCAGAAGTAGTTGTCTCCTGTGTGTTCTCCAACCAGGTTCGCTCTCTGCCTCTCTCCCGGGTAAATGTAGGTCCTGAGCCCCACGGTCTCTTTATATCCTCGCTGTTTGCTGTGCGTTCTCCAATCTGGTTCGCTCTCTGGCTCTCTCCCTGGACATTAAAGATCCCACAGCACTGTTCAAAGATAGACAACACAGGGGATGGGGGTGTTGTGGTTGTGAGGGGCGGGGAGGGTCTCCTGATGTCCTGCCCAACATTTATCCCTCAGACAACACTCTCAAAAATAAACGGGCGGATCTTTTATCTCATTGATGTTTGTGGGGCCTTGCACTACACAAATTGTGAAGTTTGCCACATTACAACACTTCAAAGGTACTTCATTGGCTGCAAGCGCTTCTGAACATCATGAAAATTTGAAAGTTGCTTTATAACTCCACGTTGTTCCTAGAAGAAGCGTATCAACCAATTTCTGTATGATACCTGCACACAAATGAAAGATTAACAGATAAACATCTCCCTACAGATGCTGCCTGACCTGCCGAGTATTTCCCCCTTTTCTGTTTTTATTTTAGATTTCTAGCACCCACAGGGCTTTGCTATTTCATGAAGACAAATAGCTTTCTCTTCCAACTGCATGCTTATGCACACACAAGCTTCAATAATCCTCGATGAAGTATGTCTATTTTCTGGGTGCAAGAAAATTGCCAGGAAAATGGGAGCTATCTTAAGGAGCACCACTTCCACATTATTGCACTGCTCCAAAATTTACTCTCGATTTCAACTGGGCCTTTCTGCACCTGCATGAAGCGTTGCAAAGCAACTGATAGGCTGGTAGGGGTTAACTGAAATTAGTGATGCCAGGCACCAGTTCTCTCTGTTTGTGTTGGTCACAGGTCAAGTACAAGTTGCCTCCATATAAAATGGATGCCGAGGCTGCTGCTGTTAAATTGGATACTGTTATGAGAGGAGAGGGACGAAGTCAGAGGTGCTGATTGGGTTCAGATGGGATAGCCTGACTGAAAATTGTTCCACTACATCTGTAGATAACAGGTGTGAACTGTCAATGACAACTGCAGACAGGAACTCAGTGAAGTGTTGTTACGGTCCTGTTGATGTATGACAGTTTGATTGGATATGTCCTTGGCAGCATTAAGGCCGCAGTGTGGAAGGGCACCAGTTGTAATAACAACTCTGAGCTGAACTCAGACCTCCTGCTTCCCCAAACTCCTGTTTCTTTCACAGAATATGAAGGATGAGCTCTTCAAATGGAGTCAGAAATCTCTGGGACAACTAACCCCCCTGGCGAGCCCCAGCTTTATTAGCAGGGCAAAATATTGGGATAGATAAAGTACCAAGTATACATGCCTCTATGTGACAACTCATTGGGTTGAAAAGGACATGGCACATTTATATAATATGTAACATGCAGGTCCTATGTACCCATGAAAATGTGATCAGAAGGGAAAAGAATGCATGCATGTCAGGTTACGTTGCAAAGACCGCAGCATAAAATAGGCCATTATTCCTGCAACAGAGCTAAGGCTTTTTATGAAATATATAAATATATATATAATCATGGTTAAAATAACTGAAGCCATATCTGGCAGTGACGTTCGAACAATACGAGCTAATCTAGCAGTATCAAAGAAATTTGCACCTTGTTATCTCGGAAGAGATGCTAACAATCCTGTGGACTGCAGAGACCACATTCAAAGAGAATTATACAAAGGCCATCTACATCTCTTAAGCCAGGCTTGGCCACTGGAGTCTACTAGTCTGCTAGGACAAAGAGCCCTGAAACTTTCCTTTGTAATTCTTAATGGTTGGAACTTTAACATTCTCAGGAACCCACACAAAGGAATATACACCCTATGTCAAAGCCAAAGTGGAGAGGTGGGAGTCAATTAACATGATCGCCCTAGCTGAAGGAACCTGTAATATTGCATTGTGAAGTTGCAAAGCTCAGTCTGCTATCTTCCATCTAGCAAGCAGCAGCTCAGAAAAAGGGCTCTGTCCAGTTTTGAATGCCTGGCCCCATCTACACTGTTTCAGCTGGGACTTTTGAACTTCTATACCATTGCCTACAAGACTAATTCACCTCTGCGTACCAATCTCACCATGGAAGTCAACTCTATTGGAAAAGTGAATTATCCAGCATCTGTTCAGCCTGCTGACCTCTGTGAAAGGATTCACCATTAGACCTTTCACTCTGGACTCATGTGAAACAATAATTCTTTGCTGTGTGGTCTTTGCCCTGCAAATCTTCCTTTCTCTATCCCTCTTTTATTGTATGAATGCACAGGGGGCTATGTAGCGACACTCCCCATCCCTTTTGAGTGTGTGCAAATAATCTAACCCTTTGAGTTTGCCCTATCTTGAGTTTGCTGTGGGGTTATTAGTAAAAATTGGATCACACTAAAATCGAGGGGTTAGGAAATACACCACCACTTATAAAGGGGGAATCAAAATCAAAAACACCTTTCTGTTTACGGACGGGTGATGACAGGAGAAATCAGGGCTGTTTAAATTAAAACCCCTCCTGTCTGTAACATTCCCATCTGCCATAACCCTCTGGTTGTTGTTGCTTTCTTTTTTTTTCTTCATTCTTTCATGGAATATGGTGTCACTGGCAAGGCCAACATTTGTTGCCCATCCCTAATTGTCCTTGAACTTACTGGCTTGCTACACCATTTCAGAGGGCAGTTAAGAGTCAGCCACATTGGTGTGGATCTGGAGTCAAATGTAGGCCCGGCAAGAATGAAAGATTTCCTAAAGGACACTAATGAATTAGATGGGTTTTTACAACAATCGACAATGATTTCATGATCACGCTAGGACTAACTTTCAATTCCAGATTTATTAATTGAATTTAATTTCCACCAACCATTTTGGTGAGATTTAAACCCATTAACCCAGAACATTAGCCTGGGCCTCTGGTTACTAGTCCAATGATATTACCACTACACCACCATCTCTCCACGGTATTCCCTTGGAGAACAGTGTGAAGTTGCGTAATGACTCATAGGCTGATTTACAGTAAGACAAACATGCTGTCTCCTTCCTTGGTCATAACCATTCTTATCAGCTGTTAGAGTACTAAGCCTTATATGGCAGGAGGGTTATATTGGTTCCCACAACCCATATGATGAGGGATGGGGAGACACCTACAACCACCACAGTTGAACATCCCTTTGGATGTCAATCCCAGCATTCAGAGACAGGGCTGAGATTTCTGCTGGCTGGGATTGCCTGGAGTCGAGTTTGAACTCTGGACCTTCTAACGCAGAGGCAGGAATGCTGCCATTAAGTCTAAGGCTCGCTGAACACATGGTAAAGTTTTAGGATATTTTGTAATGCCTGGTTCACTGAATCTGGCAGTAAGTCTGGCTACCACTTCCTGTCAAACTCATTAGGAGTTCCTTCTGGAATATGCCATCTAAACAAAGCCTCCTTCTACCTTATGTTTATCAAGACAGCTACTGAGCCATATTCCCTTTAATAGGCTGCAGGCCTGGATCAACAACATTTCTTGTCCTAAAAATAAAAACAAAAAACTGCGGATGCTGGAAATCCAAAACAAAAACAGAAATACCTGGAAAAACTCAGCAGGTCTGGCAGCATCAGCGGAGAAGAACAAAGTTGACGTTTCGAGTCCTCATGACCCTTCAACAGAACTAAGTAAAAATAGGAGAGGGGTGAAATATAAGCTGGTTTAAGGAGACATTTCTTGTCCTGATCCGGCTACATGACTGCCAGAAGTACAGTTTGCACCAGTGCCCATTATATTCAAATAAGGCTTCTCACGGGATTTGGGCTGCAGCTGGATGCCTCCAGGACCACTGCACTTTGACACATTGCTCTTCACTTTGTCAGGGGTGCACCTCAAAGTGCCTTCTAAGGTTTACACAACAATATTGATTTCAACAAAGAGAGAGAAGCCATTTTATTCCCAGAATTTGATCACACAAGTTTGGTTTTCTTGTTTTAGGTTTTCCTGTTTAAATTTTTTTTTGTTGCTTTGCTTTTTTTATTGGATTCTCAAGAAACTACAAATCCTTTATGAAGTCCTTGTAATATAGGTGTACGTTCATGAAAATATTATGAAGCCATTGTACAATTAACCGAACAGTCACATATATGTTTTATGGAAATGTAAATTATGAACGTATTATGAAGCCCTTGTAAATATTGATTGCACAGTGCTTCCAAGAGGACTGCATGGCTCCCATGGATGACTGTGGTTCCACTGAGAGCAGGATGTTGAGCAACCTTCTGGTATTGCTTTTAGGGTTTGTTAGGCATGTAAAGGGGAAAGGATGCCCTACGCAATAGTGGGCACATCCTTCATGGCCTGTAGATGGATTGCTACCCTGGTGGAACAAACTGTGTTGAATATGTCTCCCAGAACAGGTTTCGTACTTTTTGGTATTTTCTCAGATGGACCATTACTCACTGTGGTTTAGGCTTTATTGAATCAGAGGATGACTATAGCACAAAAGGAGGTCATTTGGCCCATATTAGCTGCGTTGGCTGTCTGTGAGAGCAACTCTGTGAGTCCTGTTCCCCTATCTTTACCCTGTAGCCCTCCAGATTTTGTCTCTCCAGATAATTATTCAATTTCCTTTTGAAACCCATGATTGAATCCGCCTTCACCACTCTCAGGCAATGCTTTCCAGATACTAACCAGTCTCTGTGTAAAAAAGTTTTTCTTCATGTTGCCTTTGGTTCTTTGCCAGTCATCTTAATCTCAGTGTCCTCTGGCTGTCAACACTTCCTCCAATGGGAATAGTTTCTTCCTTTCTACTTTATCCAGACCCCTCATGATTTTGAATATCTCTATCAAATCTCCTCTTAATTTTTTCTTCTTTAAAGAGAACAGCCCAGCTTCTTAAATCTATCCATGTAACTGAAGTGCCTCCTCCCTGGTACCATTCTCGTAAATTTTTCTGCACCTTTTCTAATGTCTTCATATCATTCCTAAAGTGTGGTGCCCAGAACTAGACATAATGCCGCACTTAAGGCCGAACCAGTGCTTCATACATGGTTATCATGCCTTCCTTGGTGTTGCACTCCATCTATTTATAAAGTTCAGGATCCTGTATACCTTATGAACCACTTTCTCAACCTGCAATGTCACCTTCAATCACTTGTACACATATACCCTCAGATCCCTCTGCTCCTGCACCCTCTTCAAAGTTGTGTCCTTTTTATATATTGCTTTGCCTCATCCTTCCTACCAAAATGTATCACTTCACACTTCTCTGCATTAAATTCTATCTGTCACGTGTCCACTCATTCCATCAGCCTATCTACATACTCTTGAAGTTTTTCACTATCCTCCTCACGGTTCAAAATCCTTCCAAGTTTTGTGCTATATGCAAATTGTGAAATTCTGCCCTGCACACCCATGCCAAGGTCATTAATATAGATCAAGAAAAGCAGTGTTCCTAATCCAACCCCTGGAGAGCCCTACTATATACCACCCTTCAGTCCAAGAAACAACCGTTCACCACTACTCTCTGTTTCCTATAACTCAGCCAACTTTGTGTCCATATTGCCACTGTCCCTTTTATTCCACGGGCTTCAACTTTGCTGACAAGCTTGTTATGTGGCACATTACCTTTTGGAAGTCCATGTCCACCACATCAACTGCATTACCTCATCAACCCTCTCTGTTACCTCAACGAAAAACCGCAATTAAGTTAGTTAAATACAACTCCCCCTTAACAAATCCATGTTGGCTTTCCTTAATTAATCACAATTTGTCAAAGTGGCTGTTAATTTTGCCCTTGATTATCATTTTTAAAAGCTTTCCCACCACCGACTGGCCTGTAGTCTCTGTTGAAGGGTCGTGAGGACTCAAAATGTCGACTCTTTTCTTCTCCACCGATGCTGCCAGACCTGCTGAGTTTTTCCAGGTAATTCTGTTTTTGTTTTGGATTTCCAGCATCCGCAGTAGTTTTCTGTAGTCACTGGGCTTATTTTTACACCCTTTTTTGAACAAAGGTGTAACATTTGCAACTCTGCAATCCTTTGGCACTACCCCTCGTATCTAAGGAGGATTGAAAGATTATGACGGTGCCCCCACAATTTCCACCCTTACTTTTGTTGATCCAGTCCTGGTGAATTGTCAGCTTTAAGCACAGCCAGCCTTTTTAATACCTCCTCTTTATCAATTTTTAGCACATCCAGTGTCTCAATTACCTCCTCTCTCACTATGAATTTGGCAACACCTTTTTCCTAGGTGCAATAGATGCAAACAAAGTAGTAATTTGTGCCCTCTGTGTCCTTATGTAAATCACCTTTAGAGTTCCACCCCTCCTTTTACCACACTTTTACTATTTATATACCTATAGAAGACATTCAGATTCTGTGTTGTGTTAGCTGCCAATCTCTTCTCATACTCTCCTTTCTTTTTTCACTTTCTGTCTCAACATTCTATGTTCAGCATGATTCTCACTGTGCTATCAACCTGACACCTGTCATATGCACATTTTTTCTCTTCCATCTTACTCTCTATCTCTTTTGTCATTCAGGGAGATCTGGCTTTCTATGTCCTTCCTTTTCATTAGTTTCTTCCCTAGCTCCCTAAAATCTGCCTGCAGGACTTCATCACTCTTCTGATGAAGAGTCTTACGGACTCAAAACGTTACCTCTGTCTTTCTCTCCACAGATGCTGTCATACCTGTTGAGTTTTTCCAGCTATTTTTGTTTTTGTTTCATCACTCTTTCTACCTATGTCATTGGTACTGATATGGACAACAACAGCTGGCTGTTTCGCCTCCTGCCCTCCGAATACTCTGTAGCCATTCAGTGACATCCTTGACCCTGGCACCAGGGAGGCAATGAACCACCCTGGATTTATACCTGCAGTCACAGACATACCTGTCTGTTCCTACACCAGTAGAATCCTCTAACATTATTGCTTTCCCAATCTTCCTCCTGCCCCCCCCCCCCCCCCCCCCACCCCCCCACCACATGCACAGCTGAGCCACACGTGGTGACATGGATTTGGCTCTGGCTGCCCACCCCAGAAAAACCATCACTCTCATCAGTATTCAGAACTAAAAACTGGTTGGACAGTGAAATGCACTCTGGGGACTCCTGCACTACCTACCTAGTCTTTCTTGACTGCCTGGCAGTTACCCATTCCCTCTCGGCCTGCAGTCTCTCAAGCTGAGGGGTGACCACATCCATACACGTGCTATCCGTGAAACTCAGTCTTTCAAATGCACCATAGTGACTCCATCCCTGCTCAAATGATAAAACTCTGAACCTGAGCTGCTCTAACCAACAACCCTCACTGTCAATGTGGCTGTTCAGGACTCAGGAAGCATCCTGGAATTCCTATACGGCACAGATGTGCGCTCCACTGGGTTGAGTTGCCCTGCCATTCCTCTATTTATTGGAATATTAAATAACTTAACAGAAGTAACTTTCAAACTTAAATAAATACTCACCAGCCACTCGCGAATCAGTTGCTTCCCTTGTGCTGATGACACTTTAATTTATAGGGAGTTGATTTAAATGTTTAACTTAACTCTTACCATCGACATATCTCAGATTTTAGGTTTTTGCAAAGTTCAGTGCCCTTTAATGTTTCTATCCCTTGATATTTAATTTTATCTTTATTCCTAGATTTGATTAATTAATTGAATGCTCATCGTTGCCAATTGCTCACATTCTGGGAGAACACAAGCTTTTTCAAAGTACTATCACACAACTCATGTGATCCCTTTAATGTTTTCAGGTTTTTAGGACTTCAGATGGTCTAAGACCTTGTGTGATATATTTTTTCTGCACATTCTAGAAAAGATGGGTTTGATTTTAACTCAAAGTGGCCAGCGATCCCAGTGACTGCTTGGAGTTTGAGGCCCAAGTGATTTTAACACCACACTCTTATTTGAATGCCCTGAAGCTTACCCTCACCCAAAGTATGTGGGAAAGACCTCGAAACGTATGGGTGGGAGCGTAAAGTAGAAGTGTCAGGCTATTGGCAGGAACTCATGGTATGTGATGAGGGAGTGAGGGGAATTGGGCAGTCAAGGGAAGGGAAGCATAAAGGTAGGTGTTGCTAGTGGTTCTGAGGAATAGTTGAGTCTCTACACTAAAAAATCAAGTTTATTACCTTTGGTTTTAATTTTGCAAACATTGATCCTTGGTTAACAGGAGCATGACTCTAAAATCATCATCTGGTAACTTGTGTCACTTTGTGAAGAAATGGCCCTTCAGGCTTTTTTTTATTCGTTCACGGTATGTTGGCTTCACTGGCTGGGCCAGCATTTATTGCCCATCCTTAATTGCCCTTGAGAAGGTGATGGTGAGCTGTCTTCTTGAACTGCTGCAGTCCATGTGGTGTAGGTACACCCTCAGTGCTGTTAGGAAGGGAATTCCAGGATTTTGACTCAACAACAGTCAAGGGACGGCAATATATTTCCAAGTCAGAATGGTGTGTGGCTTGGAGGGGAATTTCTAGGTGTTGGTGTTCCCATGTACCTACTGCCTTTGTCCTTCTAGATGGTAGTGGTCATGGGTTTGGAAGGTGCTGTCTAAGGAGCCTTGGTGAGTTCCTGCAGTACATCTTGTAGATGGTACACACTGCTGCTACTGTGCGTCGGTGGTGGAGGGAGTGACTGTTTGTGGAAGTGGTGCCAATCAAGCAGACTGCTTTGTCCTGGATAGTGTCAAGCTTCTTGAGTGTTGTTGGAGCTGCACTCATCCAGGCAAGTGGAAAGTAGTCCATCACACTTCTGACTTGTGCTTTGTAGATGGTGGGAAGTCAGGAGATGAGTTACTCACCATAGGATTCCTAGCCTCTGAACTTTACGCCATTTTGCATTCTGCAAAACATTTTGAATGTGATTTACCCAGAGCTTCCCAGTTAGACAAGACAGAACTGGCTTTTCAACCAAGCAATTCCTTTAATGAAGTGATACTTCTGAAGTACCTCTCAAGTAGATCATTTTTATTCAACAGTGAGGGCATTCTTTGAAAATGTAAATACCTGTTTACAAAAGAAACCCTTTTGAGGATAATACCCTTCTGCAAAATGAAGTTGTTAACCTGGACAGAAATGTTAAAAACAAAGATAAAAGCAAAAAACTGCAGATGCTGGAAATCCAAAACAAAAACAAAATTACCTGGAAAAACTCAGCAGGTCTGACAGCATCTGCGGATGCTGTCATCCGTTCTGATGAAGAGTCATTCGGACTGGAAACGTTAATTGTATTCCTCTCTGCAGATGCTGTCAGACCTGCTTAGTTTTTCCAGGTATTTTTGTTTATGTTAAAAACAAAGCTCACACAAGTGGAATATTCCTGCAAATAAAAAAGCAAAATACTGTAGCTGCTGGGAATTTGAAATAAAAAAAATGCTGCAAACATTCAGCTGCTAGAATGCATCTTTGTTAAACGAATAGGGCTAGCATTTTAGGTCAATAGCCTTTCGTCAGAACAGGCAAGGTTTTTGTTCAAGGTGGATAAATTTTCTTTGATTCTCATCACATAACAATGACTATTTTCACAGTGCGTTCAATGTTTTCAAGTCCCCTGAAATGGCGTCACTGCATCCAGCACAAATAAGTGAACAAGAAAATTTGAATTAATGGGCGCTGCTCTGATCTTGCTCAAATGGCTGACCAAAATGGAAGCAAAGGCTTCTCTAGGTTTTCTCAAGCATCCTGCTTTGCCTTTGTGCTTTCGTATCCTGTGTAATCATCCTGAAGAAGAAGAGGTTTTCTGTTTAATTCTGTTTAATAAAAGAAGACTGACTTCTTGCAAGATTAATCATTTCAGTGATATAAAATGATCATACTTAGATTCAGGAATTGTTGAGGAGAGAAAAGAAGGTTCCAAAGGACACATAAAACATTACATAATGATCGACACAGGAATAGAGTGTATGGATTCCAAAAATGAAAACCATGCATTTTGGAGAAATAATTTCAATCTCGGGACGATATTAACTTTGTTTGTTGTTTTTATTCTAGATATTCTTGGTGATACTAATTCATTGCTTAATTGTTTTTTTTTACACTTGTAGCTAGTTATTATAGGGTTTATGGAAGCAATTTGGGCCACATGAGCTCCTAATGTACAGTACCATTCTATGATTCCAAATTTAAAGTAGCATCCAAAACCATCATGAATTTGGCGGGTCACCTGCTATGTTTGCTTGCTCCAGCTGTCATGCACCGCTTTCTAATTGGTAGCTTGACAATTGGAATTGGAAGGCAGTTTACATCTCTGAAAGCTCTGATACCTTTAGCAAATGGTGAATGACAAAGCTGCTGCTGCCTGAAAAATAGCCTGCTGCTAGAACCCCAGTCTTGGTGGAGGTGGTGACAAGAAAGGAAATTATGTTGTTACCCACAGGCTAAAACAGGGATAGTCTGACGCGGTGGGTGGAGGTGCATGAATGCCAGGAATCTGAAACCATAAAAGCGGTAACAATTTAGAAATAAATTCAATGGCCTGACCAGAGCTACTAAGGTAAGACTCCCATTCACAACTTTCTTACTCTTTGCACAGCACTATACCATTGTACTGTAGCCGAATACCTGTACCATCAAGCCGACATAGCCCAACTTTCCATCTCTCCCTTCCAATCAGAGCAACACATTTCAGTGCACCTCCTACTATTTCCCAGGCACACTATGTACCTGCTACAGTCTTCACAAGTACTGACTTATCTTTCCAAACATGCCACTTCTTTCTCTCGCAAGGCATGCAATGCTAGGCTGCCACAAACATCTTCACATTCATTCAACAACCCACACACCAACACCCTTCCTCTCTTCTTGAAAAATAAATTGGCACACAGTAAGAGAGAGCTCCTCAGACACAGGGGAGGACCACCACTGATCCAGGAGCTCATATGACAATCAGTGTTATGAGTAGAGGGAATGTTCAAAGTACAGCAGATGGTGAGGCTGCAGAAAGCCCTTGCTAAGTGTTTAGCCACCTTCCTCTCCTTTTCCCCTTAGACTGAACTCACCCACTCATTCATTTTAATGATAACCTGATGACACACGGAGTGGTCACTCATTTGCTGCTGCTTCAGTAGGACAGAACTTAGCTTCCATCACAATTTCCTTCTAACCTGAAATGTCAGTTCTTCTTGAAAAGCACTGTAACACTTTTACTATTCAGGAACATTTTTGGCACATCCCATTGCTAAGGAAAGAGGAAATCTAAATTATTTTTCAGCTATTTTTGAACTAAAGAGGTCACTGGTGAGAGTAGTTTTTAGGCTTCCTAACAGTAGCTATGTTATAAGACATAAATATAAGTTATTTATATAAGTATAAATCAAGAAATAATGGGAGTTTGTAAGAAAGGTACTACAATGATCATGGGAGATTTTAATAAAGGCAAAATACTGTGGTTGCTGGAAATCTGAAACAAAAACAAAAATTGCTGGAAAAACTAGGCAGGTCTGACAGCATCTGTGGAGAGGGAGACAGAGTTAATGTTTCGAGTCCATATGACTCTTCTTCAGCTCTGAAGAAGAGTCATACCGACTTGAAATGTTAACTCTGTCTCTCTCTCCACAGATGCTGTCAGACCTGCTGAGTTTTTCCAGCATATTTTGTATTTTGTTATGGGAGATTTTAATCTTCATATAGATTGGACAAATCAAATTGGCAAAGTTAGCATGGAAGATGAATTCATAGAGTGTATTCGAGACAGTTTCTTAGAACAATATGTTCTGGGTCCAACAAGGGAGCAGGATATTTTAGACTGGGCAATGTGCAATGAGGCAGGATTAACTAATGATCTGATAGTAAGGGATCCTCTAGCCAAGAGTGAACAAAACATGATAGGATTTCACAATCAGGCCTGAATTTTCACAGGGACAGAGAGGCTTTCTGGTGTAGCCAAAATGGTGCCGGAGCCCCAATTCTGGAAGTCCTGCCCCCGAACACAGCGCCCACCATTTTCGCCATGGAAATGGGGGCGGGTTGTAGTTTGTACATCTGTGGTTCTCGGAGGTAGTTGCAAATGTAAAAGTTCAGCTGCCTTCAAACAGATCCAGTTTTCGTTCGTGGTTTGTCCAAAGCACGACTTGTGGGCTTTACACTTTTCAGGTGTAGGTCTAAACTTACCGGAGTTCTTTGGAGAGATAGGCTACCCTTTTGGAGAGGTATGGGACCCTTTTGGATAAGTCAAGGAACCCTTTTGAAGAAGTCAAATGACCTTTGAGATTATTAAAGTAGACATGAATCTGCATAAGAAGTGAATACACTCATTGCAACTGTCAAGCGGTCAAGGCCTTTAAATCTCCTGCCACTTAATGTTCTTTAAAACAAGTCTGCAGCTAAAAAACAAATCTGTGCTTGGTATTTCACTCTGTCTGTTGACATATGCCTGGGCACAATCATTGTAGGATTAGTGCTGCATGACTTATTTCACAACCTACCATTATCACACTGGACTGATTGTCAGTTCACAGTTTGATTGACAGTTCCAAGTTTTTGATGTGGGGCTATGTATACAAATGATTGTTTTATATGGGATGATGTACTTGAATGAAATGTTTTATTTTATTAGGGATTAAGTAGTTGAAGGAAGTTAAATGTAGTGAGTGGGATTTATTAATGTGGGAGTTTGTTTTAAACAGTGAAAGCTTCAAAATATACTTGGCACTTTATTTAATCTCAGGATGACTCCAGAGGTCTGCCCATGGTGGATACTGGATGAGTTGGCATGAAGTGTGTAAGGGCAAAGGGCAGTGGGCTTAGGTTAGCATAAATTGGTACTAAGTTAGCATAGGGGCTATAAAGGGCCATGACAAATATATTTGAGTTCTTCAAGGATGTAATAAGAAGGGTGGAACAAGAGGAAACAGCAGAGATCATGCATTTGGATTTCAAAAGGCATTTGACAATTGTGAGCAGCTCAGAGAAGGTTCACTAGTTTAATTCCTGGGATGAAGGGGTTGTCTTATGAGGAAAGGTGAGCAAGTTGGGCCTATACTCATTGGATTTTTTTTGCTGCTCCCATCTACATAACTTACTATTCCTCCTAATTTATTGTTATCTGTAAACTTGAACATACAACTCTCTATTCCCTCATCCAATTCATTGACATATATGGATAAAGAAGTGATCTTATTGAAACATATAAGATTCGAGGAGGCTTGACAGTGAAGATGTGGAGAAGATCAGAGGGGAATCTAGAACTAGGGGGCACAGTTTAAAATAAGGTGCCTTCCACTTAAGAGAAAATTGTGAGGAGTTTTTTTCTCTCAGGGGGTTGTTATCTTTGGAATTATCTTCCCCAGAGAGCTGGGTCAGGTATATATTCAACACTGAGTTAGACAGATTTTTGTATTCCCAGGGAGTCAAGGGTTGTGGCCGGGCAGGCGGGAAAGTAGAGCTAAAGCCACAATCAGATCAGCCATGATTTTATTGAATTGTGGAGCAGGCTTGAGGAGCCAACTGGCCTAATCCTGCTCCTATTTCTTATGATTTTCTTACTTATTACATTTAAAACATAATAAATGTTAAAACCATAACAAAATGAAGAGGGGAGATGACAGAAATAGATAATTTTGCCACAGCCTGTTTATGGCAATTCCTCTATGATGCCTTCCCCAAACCAAATACTAAATGACACGTTCAAGGGTTTAGGAATACATCCAAGTTGAAAAACAACTATTAATTTAAAACTGCTTCAGCAATGCAGCACTCAGCAGATATAATAAGTCATCATCCTCTGTAGTGGGGATTGAGCTTTTACCCATATATGTCAATGAATTGGATGAAGGAATAGAGAATTGCATGTCCAAGTTTACAGAAAACAATACATTAGGAGGCAAAGTGAGTTATGTAGATGCGAAGAGCAAAAACTGTGGCAGATGGAGTTCAATGCAAGGAATTGTGAGGTCATCCTTTCCAGATCCAAGAACGACAATCTGGTATTTGTTCTTAATGGTGAGAGTTTAAAGAGTCGGAAAGGAGCAAAGATTTTTGGGTGTCTGTGTACTCAAATTACTGGAAGCTATTGCACAGATAGAAAAAGTAACAAAAAAGGATAATGGAATGTTGAGCTTTATCTCAAAGGAGCTGGAATACAAGTGTGGAGACATTAAGCTAATTTAAACATTCAACATATATCCAATTAATACTATTAGGTCATGACTGATCATACAAAAATCTAATGATAGGATAGTATTCAGTATTCATTTATATTGGGGCCGATTTTCATCACCTTCTGCTGGTGTTGAGGGGCTGGTAACGGCCTTAAAATGGGGTCAGGAGCCTTTACTGTCCCATTTACACCACATTACACAATGCAGCTAACTCTGTTTTGAAAGGGCGCGACCTCAAGACTCCAAAGTGCCTACTAGTATCAGGTGAGGAAAAAGAAAAACTTGCATTTGTATAGCCCTTTTCTCAACCACTGCACATCTCAAAGTGCTTTACAGCTAATCAAGTACTTTTTGAAATAAAAACAGAAAATGCTGGAAAAACTCAGCAGGTCTGGCAGCATCTGTGGAGAGAGAAACAGAGTTAATGTTTCAAGTCCCTATCAGCTCTGAAGAACAGTCATATGGACTCGAAACATTAACTCGGTTTCTCTCTCCACAGATGCTGCCAGACCTGCTGAGTTTTTCCGGCATTTTCTGTTTTTATTTCAGATTTCCAGCATCCACAGTATTTTGCTTTTATCTAAGTATTTTTTGAAGTAAAGTCGCTGTTATGATGTAGAAAACACGACGGCTAGTTTGCACTCAGCAAACTCCCAGAAACAGGAATGTGATAATGACCAGCTAATCTGTTTTTGTGATATTGATGGAGGGATAAATATTGGCCAGGACACTGGGGATAACTCCCCTGCTCTTCTTCGAAATAGTGCCATGGAATCTTTTACACCTACCCAAGTGAGTGATGGGGCCTTGATTTCATGTCTCATCTGAAAGACAGCACCTCCTACAGTGCAATGCTCTCTCTCAGTCATACACTGGAGCCTTGATTTTTGTGCTCATGTGCTGAGTTGGGACTTGAACCCAGGACCTTGTGATTCAGAGGTGAGTGTGCTACCAATTGAGCCACGGCTGACAATCTGAATCCCTTTTTATAGGCAAATCTGGATCCTCTGATGTAAATAGGTTGCCATCTTAGGCTGGAACTTGTTAACCAGATACACGGGTGATGGCACTGAGGAGGCCCAACAAAAATAAGCATCAAATTATTTTTGTAGCCCCACAAGAGCAGGTGTGCTGCCACCTGGGTACCCCACCCTTCGCGATTGCAACTCCAGTCCTGCGACTCACCATGTTGGTTGCTGCTCTGCTCTATCTTGAAGCCTCAACTGACCTGTTTGGAGTCCCACGGGCCCACCTGCCAAATGTAAATGAGGCCAAGTCTTAAAATCATGGAGCATGAGGGTGGCAGAGGGAGGACTGTCTTTGTCACCGTACCAATCACTCAGAACTCAAAATCAACTCCACATGTTTCATTTTCTAATTAGAGCTGTTTGTATAGGGAAATGAGATCTAATAAGTATGTACCTATAGATGTTTGGTCAGGACAGTGCCTTGACCAAACCAAGCTGCCTGGTTTAAATTTCAAACAATGCTCAGCAGTTAACTGTCAGTCACCATCAACTGGCGCATTATTCTTGGCAGCGCCTCCAGCAATCAGAATACACTTGCCAACCAATTAGCACTCTCTTCTCATACAGTATGAATTGTTGTTTTCCCCTTGTATTGGTGTTCTTGTGAAATATCCTGATGAGTGCAAGATGAAAAGCTTTGACATGTCTCTTTTTTCAGCAATGCTGTACCTGAATAGATTAACCCTAGTAGTCTAATGGCCATACAATCCAATATCCACTGTGTGAAAATGAAATAAGACAAGAAATCAAAGGAATGAATCATGAGGAAGTAAAATAAATGAGAGATATGTCTGTTGAAATGTAGCAAAACAGAAATATTTATACAATTGATCATATTCAGGAGATTCACAAGGTCAAGCAGCAACATCTGGAGGGTTGATAACCATGAGTTAATTTGATGCCTCTTACTGTTGGTTGCCACTGGTTGTTCTGGCCTTGCCTGGGTCGGAGCTGTGTCTGCAAGAAAGGTGATAAACAGTCAAGTTTGATAGGACTTGATGGTGAGATTCAGGAGTCCGGGATTACAAGAAGAAGAGCTTATTGAAAACTTGCAATGCACCATAAATAGTGAAATGGATGATGTGCTTTATGTTACCAGTAACATGAACAAATATCTCACACAGCAATAAATTGTATGTAGGAGATTAAGCAACACATCCTCATCATTGAAAACTAAAGGGCACAGTATTGAAAACCAAATGGCACACGTTACACAACGAAAAGACAAATTACTTCAGCTGGTGCACAAAGATAAACGGCAAAGAAACTAGGTTTGACGCAAAATATCTGTTACTGTAAGATTGACTGAAGCATCAGAGACAAAGACACCTCACAAATTGATATTAGATTTGAACCCCCTCAATTTAAATTCAGGGCATAATCCTGGAATTATTCCTTGTTTTTGAATTTGTGATCATGCAAATTGTTTACTTTTCACTCCCCATCAAACTCTGGATTGTCTCTGAGCTGTGTCATTGACTTTCAGAATCGAGAAAGCAATTATAAGTATCAGAGGCTATCTGAGCAAAAGGCAAAAGATAGATGGGCAGGAAAAAAATTAAATGGATTTTTTATGACATTTCAATAAAATTATATAGGCAAAGCTGCAAAGTTGTGCAATACAAACTCAAGCAAGATTGCAATCATGTATTATATTGCATCCTCAAACAATGAGTTAGAATTGAACAAATATATAAAGAGAGCACAATGCCATTACTCATCAGTTGTAAATCTTTTTCATAGCTCCTGATTGTGCCCTCTGTTTCTACAATGCAGCAGGAGTAAAACATTGAAAATCCATCTTTCTCATTTAAAAACATTTTGCCATGTGAGGGAGCATTAGTCCTTCCCATTGAACATCGGGGCAGCATCTTCTGGTGGGCAAGCAGGGGCGGGACCCGCTCGCCGATGTGTAAAATGACACGGGGATACGTCAGGCGTGTGTCCCGATGTCACCCCGTGTCATTTAGATTCTCAGTTCAGCGAGCGCACAGTCGACTCGGCTGCACGCCCGCCGAACTGTCAACGGCCTATTAAGGCCATTAAAAAACTAATTAAGGTGATTAATGGATCTGCCCGTCCAACCTTAAGGTTGGCGAGCAGGCCGGGAGCCCAGGTGGGCTTCGGAATAAACATGAAACCTCATCCACGGGCGGGATGAGGTTTCATGAGGGTATTTAACTTTTTATGAAAAGTTTCAATAAAAGTTATGGACATGTCCCAACTCATGTGACAGTGTCACATGAGGGGACATGGCAGGGAAATTTTTTTATCACCTTTATTTAAAGTTTTCAATCGGAGTTGATTTCCCTGAGGCTGCACTTTGCCTTGAGGGAATACCCCACCCCCCCCCCCCAACCCACACAGGGAGCGCTTAGCGCTTCCTGGCAGATGTCACACTGGGCAGGCCTTAATTGGCCTGCCCACATAAAATGGCGTCGCCCCCCTAACCGGGGCCACCGATCGGAAGGCTGCCCGCCCGCGCCCGCTCCTACACTTCCCTCCCCCGACGGGGGGAAAATGTTGCCCCAGGTGTTACAATCATTGAAATCAGCCTGTGCTATCTTGTTCAGCTGCATGAAAGTGGAATGCAGTATCTGTCAGTGCAGCTTTTTGCCCATATCGATGTTTTTTATCTGGGTTGAACAACTTACAGATGAATAAATTTGTGAGTCGCTTCAAGCTGTGTTGGCTATAATTTCTAACGGATTTATTGCATGTGCAATTGGAAAACTATAGGACCATAACATGAAGGCTTGGAAGAAACCCACTAACATGCGACAGAGAAAATGGCCTGGAAAGGGAAGTGGGGTTTTTAGAGTAGCCCTTGAAAGAGAAGTGGGAATTCGAAATTGGATCCAACTGCTCTACACTAACATCAGTAGCGCAGTCTCAATCAACGGGTGGGAAACAGATAGCTTTCCGATTAAATCTGGAGTCAGGCAGGGCTGCCCTCTCTCGCCTGTCCTTTTTGTGTGCTGCATAGAACCCTTTGCCGAGTCCATCAGGAAGGATCCGGGCATAAGAGGAGTGACGATCCCAGGCAGTGGAGGCACTCAGGTAAAAACCTCCCTGTACATGGACGACGTCGCCGTCTTCTGCTCGGATCCGCTGTCGGTGCGCAGACTGATGCACGTCTGCGACCAGTTCGAACTGGCCTCGGGAGCCAAGGTAAATCGTGGGAAGAGCGAGGCCATGTTCTTTGGGAACTGGGCTGACCGATCCTTTGTCCCCTTCACTGTCAGGGCTGACGGCCTGAAGGTGCTGGGGATATGGTTCGGAGGGACCGGGGCATGCGTTAGAAACTGGAAGGAGCGAGTGGCTATGGTGAAAAGGAAACTGGGCATGTGGGAGCGACGCTCCCTCTCCATTGCGGGTAAGAACCTGGTCATCAGGTGTGAGGTACTCTCGCTGTTGCTGTACGTGGCGCAGGTCTGGCCCATTCCACACTCCTGCGCGATGGCGATCACTCGAGCCATCTTCCGCTTTATCTGGAGGTCGAAAATGGATCGTGTCTGCAGGGACGCGATGTACAAGCCTCTAGATAAAGGGGGAAAAAACGTGCCCAACATCGCCCTCATACTGATGGCCACCTTTGTGTGCGGCTGCATCAAGCGGTGCGTAGACCCTCAGTACGCAAACACCAAGTGTCACTACGTGCTGAGGTTCTACCTGTCCCCGGTGTTGCGAAGGATGGGTCTGGCCACGCTGCCGCGGAACGCTCCAAGTAGTTGGACCGTGCCGTACCACCTGTCCCTGGTGGAAAAATTTATGCAGAAAAACACCTTTGACCACAAGTCCATCAGGCAGTGGTCAGCACGTAACGTCCTAGAGGCCCTGAGGGATAAGGAGAGGGTGGACCCTGTGGGATGGTTCCCCGAGCAGACTGTCAAAGTCATTTGGCAGAATGCCTCATCGCCAGAACTTTCCAACAAGCACCAAGACGTAGCTTGGCTGGTGGTGAGAAAGGCCCTCCCCGTCAGATCCTTCCTACACGCCAGGAGTCTCACCCCCTCTGCACGATGCCCTCGAGGTGGCTGTGGTGGGGAAGAGACCGTTGTTCACCTCCTTGTGGATTGTGCCTTTGCAAAGAAAGTCTGGAGAGAGATGCAGTGGTTGCTGTCGAGGTTCATCCCGAGCAGTTCTGTGACACAGGACTCTGTGCTCTACGGGCTGTTCCCAGGGACACACACCGAGACAAACATCGACTGCAGCTGGAGGATCATCAACTCGGTGAAAGAGGCGCTTTGGTCTGCCCGAAACTTGTTGGTCTTCCAGCACAAAGAGTTGTCCCCGACCGATTGTTGCGGACTGGCACAATCCAAAGTCCAGGACTACGTGCTGAGGGACGCACTAAAGCTTGGGGCAGCTGCCGCAAAGGCGCAATGGGGAAGGGTCGCTGTCTAAGACCTTTCTACCACAGCGCACCGAGAGACTGGGAACTGTTTAGAGCCCCTCGGGCTGTACAGATCAAAATGAAAGGCTGTAAATGATTGTAATATTGTTTGTACTGATGCACCTGGTGATACATTTTGTAAAAGTTTAACCTGGATTGTACCCTTGTAATGTTGTTTTTGAAATGGTTTTGAATGTGATTGAAGATTTTTATGAATAAAGTATATTTTTACAAAAAAAAAAAAAGAGAAGTGGTCTCAGTGGGAGCATTTCAGTTGGGTCTCCAGTGAGAAGTGGTTCCATGAAAAGGGAAGTGCCAACACAAAAAGTAAACCATCGGCTTGGCCAGAGGAGAGGCAGGGTCAGGGACAATGCAGAATTAGAGATCTTCTAATTATTTATTTTGTTAAGATAATCAGTTAATAAAGCCAGGGGCAAACCCTTTTAAGTTTATAGTCAATTCCTTTTGAAAGTTACTATTGGGTGAATTTTGCAGGGAGACAGATTCCACCTCCAATTCTCCAACCCCCAACCACCAAGCTGAAAAGTCCATCAGCACAACGCTGATTAGAAATCCAGCTGTCCAGCAGCGGTAATACACTGGCAACGGCCTTCATTAGTTAAGAGTGGGGCTTCTGTCCATCAGGAACAGGAAGTACCACCCTAGACAGCCACTGGCCCATCTGTTTGGCCAGGAGCTCTGTAATCCCAGCAGGCCAGGATCAAGACATGGGCACTACCTGAAGACCAAGTGCCATGGATCCTGGAGCTTGGGTAAGTCCGGGGATTTTAGACAAGCCTGCTTGGCAGACCCCAGTAAGGGAGGGGGGAGAGGGTATGGTTGGGGGGCAGGGTTCCGGGTTTTAGAGGCTGGCGGAGAGGGATAAAGGTGGGAGGGGGGCTATGATCTTGGGGGAGGAGACCCCCCCCCCTCCAAAGGAGGTACCGCCCTTTCCTGCCTGCCAGCAGCCCATGCAGTAAAAGATGCCAGGCTGCTCACCATTCCCTCACCTTCCTGAACCAGATGAAAAATTGCAGCAGTGACAGATTGAGGCCCCTAAGTGGCAGTTAATTGTCCACTTAAGGGCCTCAATAGGCCCAAGAGTGAGTGGGCTGCCTACAGCCTTTCCCAGCCCCGTAATACGGGGGAGATGGCGGGGGTGGGTGGGAAGGCAGTGAGCTGGCCACTTGCTTTATTTTACATGCGCCCCATCCTCAAATACAGCAGTGGGGATTGGTGGGGGGTGGGGGGGGGAGGGGTTGTAAAATTTACCCCCATGAAGCTGCTTCAACCACCCTTTCAGGCAGTGCATTCCAGATCATTACAACTTGCTACATTAACAAATTCTCCTCGCCTCCCCACTCTTATTTTTTGTCCCAGATTATGGTCTGTAGAAGTTTCCCCACCACTGACATCATGCTGACTGGCCTGGAGTTACCAGGTTTACCCTGCTTCTCTTTTTCAAACAGGCATGAAACATTTGCAACTCTCCAGTCCTCTGGTACCACTCCCATATCCAAGGGGGAACTGAAAGATTGTGGCCTCAGACACTATTATTTCTACCCTACTTCCCTCAGCAGCCAAGGAGACATCCTTCTGGATCAAGTGACTTTTCCGCATTGAGCACTGCCAACCATTAACTACCCCTTCTTTATCTGTTTTTTTTTTCCATCCAACTTCTCTAAATTACTCTTCCTTTACTGCCATATGGGGAGAATTCTCTTTCTTTGTAAAGACAGAAATACTCATTTAGAGCCTCAGTCCTGCCCTTCATTGGAAAGTTTCTTTTTTGACCTTAATTGGCCTAACCCTTCCTTTGGCTATATTTTGACTCTATGGGCAGAGTTTTTACCTCATCGGGCAGGGTGCGGTGTGTGGGCCCAGGAGTGGTCATGCAATGGGCCACCGCCCGCGATTGGGCCTCAACCACGATTTCACGCTGATTGGCCAATTAATGATAAGCTCAGCGCTGCCAGGGTGTGGGGGGAGGAGGGCGAGCGCGGAAGTCAGCGCATGCGCACGGGGGTGCGCTCAGTGAAAGCCCCCTGAAGGCACAGAGCCGCCTCAGGGAGCTGAAGATTTTTCACATCAAAAATAAAGTTTTCAAAAAACAGGAAAACATGTCCCCTCATGTAACCCTGAGACACCAGCAGGGGCATGTTGAAAATGAGCTCTAAAAATTTTAATTTTATTTTCAATTAACATTGGAAATCTCATCCCGCCCATGGATGAGGTTTCCAATTAATGGGCATAACAGCCCTCTTAAATGTCAGCGGGCATGCTGCTGATTCCCGCGCATGCCCGCCGACCAGAATATCGCACAAGTACGTGATGACATCGAGACACTCACCCGATGCCATCGCGTGCTATTTCATGGGTCATGCACACCGAGCTGAAAATCCTGGCCTACATGCTGATAAAAGACTTTAGCGATCCTTTTTGTGTAACCAATTAATCACTTCCTCATACACTTTCTTTGCTCCTCTTAATTCTTTTTCCAGTTTCCCTCAGCACGTTCTGCACACTGCCTGATCCTCTGCTGTATTATCAACCTAACATTTAACATAAGCCAAAAATGAAATACTGTGGATGCTGAAAACCTGAAATAAAAACAAAAATTGATGGAAGTACTCAGCAAACAGACAGCAAGTGTAGAGACAACAAAAAAATAGAGTTAACAAGGGGAGTTTTAACCTACCTGACTCACTGGGAATGGGAAAGGTGAGGATGGGAACCCAGAAGCCGGGGTTCAATAGCACAATGTGAAGTTTTAACTCCACAGAGACTTGTGATATCGCTGACGATTGACAGGCTTGTCGCCAGTTGGGCAGGAAGCAATTTGGTGGAGAATGTAGGACCAAGTGGGTCCATGTCCTGACGGATGGGCACCAAACTGGGGCGGGGGGGTTGGTGGGTGGTGATGGTGGGAGATGTCCAGCTCTTGATTTGTTCTGATCTCGAGGGGCCAGGGGTGGAGGTGGGGAGGTTGAATGCCTGGAGATGGAAAGAGATCAGAGGTTGGGGGTGGGAGAGCTCAGAGACCTGTTGTGCGGGGATGGGGGTGGAGATGGAGTGTGGGTGTTGAATCGGAAGGATTGAGGAATATGGAGGGGTTATCTGGGCAGTCACACTGGATCCTGCAGGTGAATGGAAAAGGCAGTTACCTCATGATCCTTCCTGGGTTTAGCTGGCGGCTTTCCCATAGCCCAGGAAAACCAACTGTTCGGAGTTAAATTTCAAATGGGGAATACAAATGAGACACACAACCTCATAATAACACGTAAAGTTCTAACCCACTCCCTTGGAGCAGGTTAGTCTTCTGCCCCCTGTCCTGGCTCCACTTAAACCTGAACTGGAAGTGGGTTGGGGTCATGATTCAATCTTTTAAGACTTTACGCCCCACCCATCCAGCCCAACCCCCTGACACAAACCTGTTTGTTTTTGGACTTAAAATTCCCCCATTTTTTCAGGTCAATGACCTTTAATCAGAACTGGGAGAAGTCCTCTGAGATTCATCATAAGCTTCTACTTCAGTTTCACTCTAATCTCGCTTTCTTAGTCATTCGCGGAGTTCTAGCTTTGTTTGCCCTTCCTGGCATACTCCACAAGGCCGCAAAAGATGCAGGTATCTTGGGAGTCTGTGAACCAACACATCCTGTGCTTGCATGGGACTGCTGCGTGCACCCTCGATCCCTGGTCCCCGATGGAAAGGGGGAGAACTCCCATGTAGAGAGTCCCTCACTGGGGACCTCCGCTGCCAGACGGCAACAAGGCACGTCAGGGCGTGTCCGGGCGGCGGGCGAGGGCAAGAACGTGAAGGATGTGCAGCAGCAACCCATACAGGAAACTTCTCCGTGCTGTGCTAAAGGGCACGGAGGGCATTTCCGCGAGGGGTACGTTCAGACAGGAGACCACTGCACACGTGCGCCACCTCGAGACCCAGTATGCCTTCGGGGCCGAGCACGACCATCCTAAGGTCATGGATGGCATTGGCCACGAGCCGAACGTCCACCAACGTGCAATGCGCCAACTCCTGTGGAATCATCCAGCACGTCCCTGATCCTGGTCACCCCACCAGCCACAGCCCTCCTCTCCACCAGCCACCGAAAGTGGAGGAAGCGTGGATTCCTGAGCAGTGGCTCTCTGATGATAGCCGCTGTTGCTGACGGCGGAGAGCTGTGTTGCAAGGCGACCATATTCCAGACTTTGATCAGGTGCTGGTAAAAGACAAGGAGCCACGAAGGCTCCTCAGAGCTACAAACAGGAGCTGCACGTCATAATACAGGCCGTGTACCTGGCGGAAAAAATATGTCGCCAGGGCACACCATCTTGGAGAGGGCTCGATGTAAAGGTATCGCTGCAGGGCCTGAAGGCGGAAAGTCAACACCAGCGCCTAACCGCCCTATCTGAACTATCTCCCCTTTGAAGGCCTCTCATTTTACCTATCAATGTTATTTTACAATCCTCCTCCAGAACCTTGTGAATCTTGCTGGAACTATCCCTCTTCCAATTGAATATTTTCTCCTTTGATTAGTTCTTGTCCTTTTCCAGAACTAAACTCAGTGATGTTGTATGATTACTGTTTCCCAAATATTTTTCTATTAAAACATGCTCGATATCTGCCCCACTTTACCTGCCAGGACTAATTTCAGCACTATTTAACCCTTCACTGGGTTAGAACACAAGGAAATTCTCCTATACACATTTTGAGAATTCCCCCATCTCTTTGCTCTTTATTCTGTGTTTTCTCTTTTGAATATATAAGAATAATTGTAGCACCCCGCAATTGTTTTTAAATCTTTCTGACATTTATTTGGAGATTTGCTCCTCCATCTTCTTCCCACTATTTGGTGGTCAAAGGTATACACCCATCAAGGTAACAGCTCCTCTTTTGCTCCTTAAGCAAATTATTTGTCAGCAATGGATTGCTAAATAATTACTAGGGAATTCTATACCACCTACACATAGGACATTAGGACTGTTTAGCTGATAATTGAAATAGGCGGGTTGGGTGTTCTTTATTGGAACACGTCGAGATTTTGTTTTAAAGTCAAGAATAGACAGCTGTATCTTAAATACTTCAGGACCATGCATGGATAGTGCTTATTACAAAGTCAATATATTTTATACGCTACGTGTGAAAGACAAAATGTATTCCGTAGTTTATCCTCATCCGTGCTGATAAATACTTTATAGCTTAGAGCATGGCTCTGTCCTTCTTAAGCAAAGACTTGGCTATACCCAGTCCCTGTCTTTTCCCAAGTAGTACATTTTTCATCATCTTTTGCCCTTTCCTGCATTGGTAGGGTAGAGTAGAGTTTCCTCATTTCCACCATTTCCTGAGCAGGACTCTGCTCCTCCATTTCTACCCGCGCCTTTGAAAAATGTTGAAAACATAGTTACACAGCTTTCTCAAATAGTGCACCAGTTGTTGTTTACAATTAACAGATGAATTGAAATGTTACTAATGTAACAGCTATTTATTATATACTAACTGGATACTGCTTCTATGGCAATGTTTTTCTCAAACTTATGAACAAAACAGAGATCATTGCAGAACCAAAGTATCAGCCGCACCTGTGCATGCCTGTACATGGGCGTATTGTGTATAGATGTTTGTTAGAGCTTGTCCTGTTTAAGAATAAACAACACCCACTGCCCTCTGGTCAGGATTGTTAACTTTACATTTTAAAAGGGAAACAGTAGATTTATTTTTTCATTCTGCAGGTTTCAGCTACACATGAACTTCAATCCAGCTTTTCTCAAACTACAGAGTAACTATCTCCTTACTCTGCAATTCAAACATTAAAGCCCCAATTTCGAGATGCTTTGCCAGCGATGTGGAACCTTGTTAAGGATCAATGCAAGATACAAAGCTGGATGCAAAGTGCCTCACACAGCACAAAGAAAATAGCCAGGGAAACAGAGGCCGTATTAGTAGTTGGCTCAAACCTTGTTTATCTGAATTATGTCAAACTGTCCCAGGTTGAATGCTATGCTCTTCTGGTGAGCTCTGCTCACCATGTAAAATGGACCTTTGGTTTGGCTTGCAGAGGTTGGATTCTCAAACTGAGATTGACTTTGAAAAGTTACTACATTTTTTTTCAATAAACATTGATACTCAACTGCATTTTGCTCCCTACGTTAAAGTCTGTTGCTCCATAGTTTTGCAAAGATGCCCGCCCAAAATAAATCTGTTATTAACATTTCACAATGGAAGAAGGCTGCAGGATGATGAAGAGGCTGCTGATGCTGCAACAGCAGAAGGCAGTGAGGAAATAGTACAGGAAACAGAGCTTCACCCAAGATGATTGGTGTGGCAGGCAGGAATGTTTAATCGCTGCCCATAATTCCTAGGATCTGGTCCCTCCACAAATATTCCTGATACACCACACAGTGTTTCAGTAAACAGTATGTTATACATTCCATCTGCTGTAATTTATTTTACATCATTCCCTACATGTACTTTACAGCAGAAGCTCTCTGATAAAAGGAAATAAAGTTTTAAAAAATCTACTGGGCAATATTTACTTACAGGGTGCTTCTAGTGTATGCCACTGTGCTTCCCCTCAGTGATGCATAAGGGGTGTTTCTTCTAATGAAAGGAGCAAGTTCAATAAGAGGCTATTGTTGTTCATTGTATGTTGCAAGGTATGGAGGTGGCCTGGAACCTCTGGGTGCAGGTGCTACTGCTACAGCTGAACCCATGACCAATAAATTAGAGACTGCCAGTGATCATTCCTTCAATCATTTGAAGATGCAGACTGGTTTCCATGACAGAAAGCTGTCTTATCCTTGCCACCGGTGTTGGGCATTCCAGCAGGTGGATCAATGATCTGTATTACAGTGGACTGCATGGTGCCACTGAGCAGTAGGTCGCCTGATAGTCTCAAGCTGATTGTTCTGTCATCAAACCAAAGCCTGTGTTAAATATATATCAACTGGGTATATTCGGGTGGTGGGTATTAATTGGAGACCCAACTGTGCTGCAAGCACGCTGAAAGAGGATTTTTTTTGTTGGAGGTATCTCTGTAGCTATAAGTTGTAAGTGAATAAAGGTTAGGGTCCAGTATTCTCTCCTTCACTGGTTCTCTGTGTTTTGACACCCTGGAGCTAGAACCCTAGATGTCAATCATCTCAGCCTCAGTCCCAGCATTTTTAAGGTGAATGGCATCTTGCCAAGATCCTGCTGTCTTTAGATCCCCTGCAGCTCTCTGGGGAAGTCATCACATGTTCCATGATGTGGTCCTCGTGTGAAAACAGCCTTTCTGCTGAGCTAATCCATTGGTCAGTTTTGGAGCTCAGCCAAGCATTCATAATTAGCCCATCTGTGAACATCAGAAAAAGGTGTCTGATCACCTACTTCCCCAGATGGAGCTGAACAAGGCGTCTGTTTTCACAGGCTGAAGTGGAGTGTTAGCTTTGATTGAATAACTACTACTTCCATTTGGTCCTCCTCAAAATCACTATTTAGCAGCCCCGGGATACATGGATTTTCAGTGCTGCAATAATTTATGGTGTGCTATGCTGCTGTTGCATGTCTCCATGTTACTGATTGAGAAAGTGAACACAGATAACAATGTGACTAATAAAAGGTAGATACTTGTAGATACTTGCTTGATGTTCTTTCCGCTGCCAAATCCAAAAATACCTTTGGAAGCAACTCCTTTTAATGGGACATTTGTACTTTGTGTGGCTGTGAGTTGTTTTCTGCTCCAAGATATCCAGATGTTAGAATTTCCAAAATATCCAGGGAGGCGACTATGTGCCCCTAACCACATCTTTCCTTGGGACAGTGCATTCCAATGTAACTTACATGTAAATTCTGTTGGTGATATTGATTCTCAGTATATCTTTCAATATTTATGTCTTGTGGTGCAAAGAACTTGAGTGCCCACAATAAAATAGCATAGAAAAAGACAAGGATTGCTTCTCAGCAGGAGTAGCAGCTCATTACATAACTTTTATTTCCATGTACTCAGTAATAATAACTATATTTGCAAAAGTGTGTACACTTACCTTGGCATCCCTCTTGCTATTCTCATCAAGAGATATTAATGTCTATAACGTTATTGGGAACTTATTTTTTAAATAGAATTGTGTGTTAACTGGATTAAAGCCAGCTAGTCTGGCTGCTTTGATGTATAGAAAGAAGTAGGTTTGAAATGGTAATTAGATAAACATGGAGGAGTTTATAAACATAGGTGTCAAGGGGAAATTTGTATTTTTAAATAAGCCATTCAAAAGAATGGGTGAAATCTTGCACCTAGCTGGGAGATGCCAAACAATGTGTTGATATTACTAATAAAATTAGTGGGATGAAAAGGTTATTGTTAGAAGATGTGACGTTAAAAGCCTAGGATACCAGGGAAAATTTACATTCAAAGGAAAAGCTAGGTATGAACAGAAAGGAGTTTGTGTGTGTAGGGCAGAGGCATTTAAGATCTAACCAGCCTGTAAGCCTACAACTGTGTCTGCAAAGGAACCAAATTGCAAGGAACCTCATTTTGAATTCATAAGGTCAAATATACTTTGCCTGGTGTCCGTTTAAAGTCTATGGCCGGCATTTTATGCTTGGTGTGTGGGGGCAGCCCCTACACGCCGACACGTAAATTGGCACGTGGCGACATCGGGCGTGCGTCCCGACATCACCACGCGTCATTCCGATCTTTCATTTGGTGGGCGCACACCAGAATCAGCTGCGCGCACGCCGAACTGTCAAAGGCCTGTTAAGGCCATTTACAAACCAATTAACCTAATTGAGAAAGCTACCCGTCCAACCTTAAGGTTGGTGGGCAGGCGAAGAGTCCAGGTGGACTTTGCATTTTTCATGAAACTTCATCCACGGGCTGGATGAGGTTTCATGAAGGGTTTATTAAATGAATAAATATTTTTCAACAATTTGACAAACATGTCCCAGCTCATGTGACACTGTCACATGAGGGGACATGTGTAAATGATTTTTAACTTTTTTCATTTTGAAGTTTCAATTAGAACTTAATCTCCCTGAGGCAGTTCCGTGCCTTAGGGAAATTTCTGCGCTCTTTCACGCACAAGCCCCGAGTCTCCCTCCTCGCCCCGCCTGCATAGGTAGTGCTGAGCGCTACCAGGTGCTTGTCATACTGGGCAGGCCTTAATTGGCCCGCCCATGTAAAATGGCAGCTTGCAGCCGATCACAGGCGGCGATCAACTCTGCGCCTGCCCACGCCGGCTCCCGACCGGCCCACCCGACGGGGAGAAAACTCTCCCCCCTGGGTTGTTGTTGCCTTGGCGAAGATTTACCTGGGAGTGATTAATTTGAGGATTTGTTTAAAAGTTATTATAGTCGTAATTTGTAGACATATGTATGTGTTTAATTTGTTGTTAAATTAATAAATGTTTAATTTAGTTTTATATGAGCAACCTCTTGAGGCTCAGTGGTCTTATTTCTGAATTCAGAGCTGCGCCTCAAACATACCAATTGAAAATATAAGTCATGACGGTTTTTCAAGTTTCCCATTGGGACTGAAACAACTTAGCCTTTACCAACTGCTGGACCATAGCCCTATCAGAGAAACTACTTCCACATTTGGTTCCATGGCTCTCTGGACTATCTTGTTCCAACCAGCTTGGACATGTACTTTAAGAGATGTTTTTCTGCTGCAAAGAGGGCTGCCATTTTTTTGTGGCAAGGCCTGCAGTAAAAATTGCAGTAAATGGCGGTGGGATGGTGGGGTGGGATGAGGTGACTTTTCCAACATTCCTGTTTGCACATAGACGTCAATGCAGATTTGTACAAACATTTGAACAAGCAATCACCAATTCGCACATTTTTTGTTGCCAGATCAAAAAACTCTTTAAACAACAGATTTAAAAGGGTTTCCTGCCTGACTCGATTTTCAAGTGCGGGAAGCCTATTAAACTGGTTAAAACCAGCACTCTGCTGTCAGCACCAGCATGGAGACCTAGATCCAATTTTATCAACCACAAAATCAGGGTTTAGAGACAACAGGGATGAAATCTGATTTCAATGAGAATGCTGATAAATGATTTTCAGATGACTCCTGCAAGCAGATTGATTGTTAATATGCAGGATTAATTCAATCTCTTTTACTTATCAGTAGAAACTGAAACCATCTGCAAGAGAAAGAAAAATTTAACCAGCTTTACTGAAGAATGATTAAATGGAATCTGCAAATGAAATACAACCCTGATAACCCAAGTAAATGCTTCAATAGTTTAATTTTCATGAAATACTGCAATCGTGCTACATCTCTTGATGAAAACAACAGTTTTCATAAAGTTTTCATAAAGCAAAGAAAAGATAACCCATTCAACCAGGCTCTGCAGGAAGGTTGCCATTCAGTGGACCAAGGCTATAATGTGTAGTCCCTGCCAGGTTGCTAAAATAGGGTGATTATGTTTGGCTACTGTATATTTTTTTCTGGCCCTTGAATTTTTGGATACAATTATATTGTGTCTATCACTTCATAGTGACACTAAAGCTAAAGCAATAGTTGGCAATAAAGAGAATTCAGATCAATTCAATCTGCTGAAGATGATGGAAATCTGAAATGAACAGAAAAAATGCTGAAAACACTCAGCAGGTCAGGCAACAACCATGGAGAGAAATTAATATAGAGGGTGAGTGTGTAGTTCATAAAGTGTACAGCGTCCTAGGCTTTATTAATAAGGGCATAGTGTGTAAAAGCAAGGACGTTATGTTAAACTAGTAGAGAACACTGCACATTAAATGGCAGACATGACCAAGACAGACCCCATGACTCACCAGATGTCAGTGACCACTGTGAGTCACAAAATCTTGTTGAAACTCAATCTCCCTCATGAGGGATTTCAACTCTTTACTTTCAAAGACCTCTCCTCCCAAATCCCTGAAAAGCTGCTCCAACTCAGACTGCCTCAAGAAGTTCAGTCTCTTCTCCTGAGATTGTGTTTCACAGGATTCACAGAATGGCACTCCCACTGCTAATTAAAGGCACAACTTTTTCACAGGCCACGAGCTTCACTAAGCTGGCACTGCCCTTGGATTTCTCCAAACTCCAGTCTCCCGGCTATACCGAGCTACAATTGGCTCCCGGGTCTTCTCCTGAGCCATAACTTTCTCCATCATGGAACCAGTGACCTTTTTCCACCTTTCAACTCCCCAGGACTTCTCCTGAGCCCTAACTGTACCAAACAACTCCCGGGAATTCCCTATGAGCTGTAAACCAGACAAGGTCCAAATTGTAGCTCTCAGCTGCACTGAATGGCTCCCAACAGCTTCTCTGAGCCCTAATGGCCTGGAACCTGCTAGAAGCAGTCCTTTTTCAGTACGGGACCTCTTCATTTGCTGCAGAACATACAGGTAAATTGAAACCAGAGAATCAGCTTGAGCTCCACCGATCTCCATGATAATGTAGCCTGCTCTGGTCTATCCTCAAGCTGACCTCCAAGCCAATTATCCCTCATTTACAATTACTCCTGATAAGAAAGCCCACCTGCTGTTTTATGTCTCTATCTCTTTTATTCTGACTCTATTAAACAAACATTCAAAGATTTAAAGGGCAGGAGTTTTAAATGCCTTCGCAGCTTGACAATTCATTTGGACACTTTTGACAGTTGCCTTTGACTGTTCATTTTGACAATTTTGACTCAAGGTGATATAAAATGCATCCCCGTAGAATATAATGAAATCGATTTATTCTCTTCACAAAATCTGCAGAGATTAATATGTTTCACCAGCATAATATTTAAACTTGAACTACATTCCTTGGATAGATGACACTGGTAACATTTTTGAATCACAAATTACTCCTTCTTAAAGATGCTGGTTCATTTCCATATTCATCAATTGCTTACAGCATAAACAACAACTTGTATTTAAGTAGTGCCTTTAACATTATAAATGTCCCAAAGTGCTTCACAGAGGCATTATAAAACAAAATTTGACACCAAGCTACATAGGAGAAATTAGGCAGATGAGACCAAAAGTTTGGTCAAAGAGGTAGGTTTTTCAGAAGTGCTTTCAAGGAGGAAAGTGAAGTAAAGAGGCAGAGAGGTTTAGGAAAGGAATTCCAGAGTTTAGAGTCTAGGCAGCTGAAGGCACAGCCACCAATGGTGGAACAATTAAAATCAGGGAGACTCAAGAGGCCAGTCTTGGAGGAGCACTTATATCTTGGAGGCTTGCAGGGCTGGAGGAGATTATAGGGATGGGGAGGGTCCAGGCCACAAATGGATTGAAAACAAGGATAAGAATTTTAAATTCGAGGCTTTGTTTAACTGGGAGCCGATGTCGGTCAGTGAGCACAGGGATGATTTGGTATAAGGTAGAATTTGAGCATGGAAATATTGGATAATCTCATGTTTACAGAGGGCAGAATGCGGGAGGCTGGCAAATAGTGCTTTAGAACAGGAAAGGCTGGAGTAGTAAGGAAGTAGATGAGAGTTTCAGCAGCAGAAGAGCTGACGTGGAGATGGAGGTATTATGCAGTATCTTGCAGAGGTGGCCACGATCAAAATGCCAGTCTGGATAGTAAGTGTTGGTGAGGCATTTGACTATGGAGGACATGACAAAGAAGCCTAATTTTGCCTTCACCTATTCATACTTTTGAGCAGTAGAACCATGGGCAGAATTTTCAGTTTGACATGCAGGGGGTGGGCCCCGCATATCCGCGTGTAAAATGATGCGAGGTGACGTTGGGCAAGCGTCCCGACGTTACCGTGTGCCATCGCAATATTTCACTGGGCGGGCCCGTGATGAAGTTCGACATACGCCCGCCATTAATTAACGGGCTAGTTAAGGCCCTTAATTCGTCAACAGACGACAATTTTTAGGTGCCTGTGCGATCTTCGGGTCAGTGCATGGGCCCAACGGGCAAGCGGTTAAGGGACTTTTCTATGAATCTCATCCACGGGCGGGATAAGAGGGCTCAGTGGGGTCGTCAATCTGCTTTGTGGAGTATTTATTGGAGAAAGTATTTTAAACTTGCCTGTGTGACCTGCAGTTGTTCAGAACACATTCTGGCAGCTTTCTGTGTACTTTGAGCTTTCAGGTCAGCACTCTGCAGTCAGGAACCTTTATCGGGCCTGCAGCTTTCCAGAGGCCTTCCCTTAGCCTGGGAATGGGATCTAACATGTCCACTGGATGCAGCTTCTCTGAGGAGGACGGGAGGGCTAGAAGGAGGAGGAGGCTAGGAGTGCACATTCAGCCTCCAGGGGAGCCACCTTTGGGAGGCCAGGTGCAGGCACAAGGGGCGCAGGGCCAAGAGGTAGTCCATGGTGGAAGGGGCCACAGAAAATGCCACTATCCTGCTGCCAGGGTATACAGGCGGCGAAGCAGCTACCTCAATATGTCTGAGGGGCAGTGCCGAAGGAGGCTCTGACTCTCAAGGGAGACAGTCAACTATATCTGTCAGATGATTGGCCCTGAGATCTCCCCTAACTATGTGGGCGGACACCCCATGCCAGTGGCTCTGAAGGTCACAGCTGCCCTCAACTTCTATGCCTCTGGCTCCTTCCAGGGCTCAGTGGGTGATCTTTGCGGTGTCTCCCAATCAGCTGTCCACACTTGTGTCAAGCAGGTTACAGACACTCTGTTCAGGCATGCATTGACTTTCATCCACTTCCACTGCAACCAGGCAAGTCAGGCACAGCGAGCCAGAGGCTTCATGGCCATTGCTGGCTTCCCCCGCGTCCAGGGTGCTATAGACTGTACACATGTGGCCATCAAGGCGCCAGCAGGTGAGCCCGGTGCCTTCGTCAACAGGAAGGGCTTCCACTCCATGAACGTGCAGATAGTGTGTGATCATAGGATACTGATTCTACAAGTCTGTGCAAGGTACCCAGGCAGCTCCCATGACACCAACATCCTCAGACACTCCCAGGTTCCGGGGCTCTTCAGTGCTCCAGCCCGGCTTGATGGATGGCTGCTGGGTGACAAGGGCTATCCCCTCAGAAGGTGGCACATGATGCCTCTCCGCCATCCAAGAACAGAGGCTGAACAGCGGTACAATAGGAGCCAGGCCTCCACAAGGGCTGTGGTGGAGAGAGCCATCGGTCTTCTCAAGATGCACTTCCGATGCCTGGATCGTTAAGGGGGCGCACTCCAGTACCCCCCAGATCGTGTCTCAGTCATAGTGGTTGCATACTGCACTCTCCACAATCTTACGCTGGAAAGGGGGGACGCAGTGTTCAATGAAAACATTGACGCAGTGTCTGGGGCTGCACACGATGAATCCAGCACTGATCCTGAGGATGAGCAAGAACAGGGGAATGCTGAGGGGATAGATGCTGACCCAGGGCTACACCAAGGAGGCAGGGACACCCGGGAGGCTTTAATCCAATAAACCTTCAGCTAGCACAGCACAAATGGATCAGCAGGACCAGTCTTGCCTGGCGCATCCATACTCAGCACCTAAGTGCAACATCTGCCAGGCCATCAGCAGGAACTAAGGGCTTTGGACATAAATTTGAATGTCCAAACAAACACTCATGACATTTCTTTTAAACATACACATGCAGAACAAAGGAGCCACCCTCAACCATGGTCACACATCTGATTTTTATTTTAAACATCAGATGTTCTCACAATTCCAAAACAATACTGTAAGCAAGCAAAAATAAATTATAACGACCTAATCCCGGGCCAACACAAAAGCACCAGTGAGAAACCCACGGTGTGCCTAAGGTGCCTTATGCTTTCGTTTATGGGTGCTACATCTTGGTGCTGCCCTATCGCTCAGAGTGGCATCTGAGACAGCCTGCTGACTCTGCTGTCCTGTTGGCCTTGATGACCTTGGCGGTCGTCCTCTGGCCCGTGGAGCCTGTGCTGGCGCCGGCTGGGAGGGAGCTGCCAGTTCCACAGGTGGCATCTCCCCAGTCGTAGCAGCTTCACCAGATGAATCAGTCACTGGGGGAGGGGTGGAGCAGCTGGTGCCCTCATCCGGAGCGCCGTGAGAGGAGCCCGCAGACACAACAGGCAGCTGCTGCGCCGACGTGAGGTCGCCTTGGACCTCCCTGCTCACCATGGATGGATGGGCAACAAACTTGAAGCCCACACCATCTTCCACATTGGCACTGACCAGCTGTGGCCAATGGTGCTGTGTGGGCTTGCTGGTCAGAGCGCATCCCCAGGAAGCACTGATTGTTCTCCTGGAGGCGCCTCTCCACGAGAGTCGCCACTCTCTCCATGGAGGAAGCATGGCACTCTGCCATGAGGCTCATTGCATCAGTGATGCTCCTCATGGACTCCTGCACCATGGACACCAAACGAAACATAGCCTCATGTATCACTCCCAGATGCTCCCGCACACCTGGCTGCATTTCCTACAGCTGCTGCGTTGTAGACAACTCCAGAGGCACATCATCAGGCACCGACTGAGCATGTGCCTGGTCCCCTGCAGTCCTCCGACTGCTGGCGCCATGGGCACTCTCTGTCTCTGCCAGCTCCTCCAGCGAATGTGAAGTGCCCTCTCCACTGTGCCCCAGGACACTAGCTGATGTTCTAATTCCCACCGAGGTGCTAGTTTCTGCGCTGGTGCCTGCCTGGCAGAGATGGTGTGACGCTGGTGACACTTGAGGGACCTCAGGTGTGAGAGGGGGCATCTGGAATTGCTCCTGGCAGCCATGCTCTGATGATGCTGAACTGAACAACAAGGACAGTGGATCAGTTAGTGTGCACACAGTGACAAACTTCGTCCCTTTCCCCCTGGCTCATTATGCGCTCAACCTTCCAGAACAAAAGGACACGAACATTGGTGGGGTGGCAAATAGTGAGGAGGATAACCTTACATTACAGGTGGATATAGATGGGCTGGTCAGATGGGCTGATGAATGCCAAATGGAATGTAATGTGGATAAGTGTGAGGTGATGCACTTGGGCAGGACAAACAAGGCACGGGAATGCACGATGAATGGTAGGACCGTTGGAAGTAAGGAGAATCAGAGGGACCTTGGTGTGCATGTTGACTGGTTCCTTAAGGTAGCGGGACAGGTACATAAGGTGTTTAAGAAGGCATATGCCATACTTGCCTTTATTAGCCAAGGCATAGAATATAGGAGCAGGGAGGTAATGTTCCAAGTGCAGAAAATGCTGCCTAGGCCACAGCTATAGTTCTGCGTGCAGTTCTGAAATGCGCTTCATGGGAGGGATGTGATTGGAGTGGAGGGAGTGCAGACGACATTTACCAGGATGTTGGCTGGCCTGGAGAGTTTGACTTATGAGGAGAGATAGCATAGACTGGGGTTATTTCTCCTGGAGCAGAGGAGATTGAGGGGGGACATGATTGAGGTGTATAAAATTATGAGGAGCATAGATAGGGTCGACAGAAAGGAACTTTTCCCCTTGGAGGAGGGATCAGTAACCAGGTGGCATAGATTTAAGGTAAGGGGCATGAGGTTTACAGGGGATGTGATGAGCAACTTTTGCACACAGAGGGTGTTGGGAATCTGGAACACACTGCCTGAAAGGGTGGTAGACGCAGAAACCCTCCTATCACACAATAAGTATTTGGATGTGCACTTGCAATGCCATGACATACAAGGCTATGGGCCTAGTGCTGGAAAATTGGATTTGTAGACTTAGGAACGTGTTTGACCCGCGCATCCTCGAAGGGCCGAAGGGCCTTTTTCTGTGATCCACACCTCTGACTCTATCACTCTGTGACCAAACAATGTTGCAACAATAACAAATTAAACGATGTTGGACATTGCGGATCTCACTGTTGGCCTCAAATACCTGGCCGTGCCACCCCAGCCTTACCAACACCAGTTGACCTGGATGCATGGCACCTCTCAGGCTCAAGGGCCTCCTGCTCGAAGGGGCTTAACATGAGGAGGTGTGCCTGGCCACCTCCAGTCCTCCCACGCTCCGATGCATTATGAGCATTCTTCTCCTGAGAAAGAGAGAACACCATTCATTGCGGCAAATTTGCACATGGACTCTGCACGCGCACACCGCATCCCAACCACAGTGGGCCATATCAGGCCTCCAGTGCCTCTTCTCCCCGCTACCGCTGATCACCCACACAAAGATAGTACGCCTGCTCCCAACCCCCCACAACGGCCACCTGCTGCATACATCACTTTAGGAACCACACGGTCTTTGCTCCCATAGCAAGGAAGCGCAACTACGTGCAGCTTTGAAGGCAGCAGATGGTTCTTGGCCACGACACCTTGACGCTCCCCTTCCACCATCTCATCACCCTGAATAGGACATGTGTTGGAGTTCTGAGTATGCGCCTAGCTGCATCTCCTGCAGCTTGCCCCCAGACTAGTCACATGCAACTAACAGCAACACATGGTGAGGGGGAGAACTCATCTCCTCATGACCCACTCAGGCTGATCTAAGCATGGGCACTATCTGCTTGCCCACCCAGTGTAGGAAAAATGCCCTACATGATTCAATGCAGTCACGACAGTAAGACTTGGGGGAGGGGCCTCAAAGGCTAAGTCTACCTGCTGGGTTAAAATCCCAATGCCAACATGGTACTCAACCTTCCAGAGCGCCACAAAGCGTTGAAGCACTTACGGCACTGGATCCAGGTGCGCCACACCACGTGGCAGAAGCTCACCACCTCCGCCACCTCCTCCCAGGCATGCTTGGTCATGTGGGGGGGCCTCCTCCTCCCATCCTGGGGGACCAACGCCTCCCGCCGTGTTGCCACCTACTCGAGGAGGGCAGCAAAGCATTCATCTAAAAAGCAAAGGGCGCATCGGTCCCCCGTTGGCCTGCCCTGCAGCCTGCCCTGCTCCTGTGACAGACCCTGCAGCCTGCCCTGCACCTCTGTCCTTCCCTCCAACCTGGCCTGCTCAGCCGACCCCCTGTGGTGCGCCCTTGAATTGGCCATTGTCACCAGCCTACAGTAGGCTTCCAGGCCTTCCTTTGAACAGACTGCCGGGTCGCCATTGGACCCGGCGGTCTGTGTACGCCCACTGCCGCCCGCACACTCCCGCTATCCACAGGAGTCGGCAAATACTCTGGTCGGGCCTTCATTGGCCCGCCCGGGTAAAATCACGGCGTGGACCCGATCACGGGCGCCGATCGGGTCTGCGCCCACCCAAGTCTGCTCTCCCCCCACCAAAACGGAAAATTCTGCCCCATGGGTGTGAAGTCTGGCTGTTTTTCCATTCTTTAATCTGGAGCACAGCTGCCCTGGATAAAATCAGGAAATTGAGCAAAGCCCTGGGATTAAAAGTTAAAAGTTAGTAACACCACTAGTTAGGGAATGAGCATGGTCAGGGCAACTGTTTGAGCTTGGCCTGTAGCAATTCAAGCAAAGAGATTTGTTTTTCAAGATATACTTTTTACAGATGGTTTACCCACAATATTTTGGTTTATTTCTGAGAGTAATCTTTTTTAAACAACTTCTTCAATGCATTGCACCTTTAAAAGGTTGAACAAGACCAGCTTGGCTGTTCGTTCTGAATCAGATGCACTGATAATACCAGGCTGATTGTATCTATGCTATGTCACAAGCTGTCAGGCAACTGAATGGGGAGGAGATGGGAATGTGCTGACACAGTTCCATTACACAGATCTGGAGCAGGGAGACGTTGTTCATGTTTCCCTGACATTGACCCCCACTACGACCCCAAATATATGATTCTGCAAAGGGAAGAGAGGTAACTGTGAGCTCAGGGTTTTGAAAAATACAAGGCATTAATGGTAACGTCTACTTTAAAAGGAAGGCAAGATCACTCCCCACTCAGCAAAATTACAGTATGATGGTGATAACCTCAGGAATTACTTGTTCAACTAAGTACAGGTAATGGTCTGCAGGTAACATCCTAGAGGCCCTGCGGGAAAAGGGGCTGGTGGATCCTGTCGGATGGTTCCCTCAGCAGACTGTCAAAGTCATTTGGCAGAATGCCTTATTGCCAGAATTTTCAAACAAGCACCAGGACGTAGCTTGGCTGGTACTGAGAAAGGCCCTCCCCGTCAGATCCTTCCTACACGTCTGGAGTCTTACCCCTTTGGCACGTTACCCTCAAGGTGGCATGGTGGGGAAGAGACCGTTGCCCATCTCCCTGTGGAAAAAGCCTTTGCAAAGAAGGTCTGGAGAGAGATGCAGTGGTTTTTGTGGAAGTTCATCCCGAGCAGTTCTGTGACGCAGGACTCTGCTGTCCAGGCTGTTCCTAGGGATGCACACTGAGGCAAACATCAACTGCAGCTGGAGGATCATCAACTCAGTGAAACGCTTTAGTCTGCCTGAAACTTGTTGGTCTTGCAGTGCAAACAGTTCTCCAAACCGAGTGTTGTAGACTGGCACATTGCCAAGCCCAGGACTACATGCTGTGGGATGCACTAAAGCTTGGGGCAGCCACTGCAGAGGCGCAATTGGGAAAGTTCGATGTCTAAGGCCTTTCAGCCATAGTGCACCGAGGCGCTGGAATTTGTGTAGAACTCCTCCAGCTGTATGGCTCACGTTGAATATATACAGTGAATATTACACGTACCATAATTGTATTGAAGCACCTCAAAGTGCAACATTATCTGTGTAGATAATTTGAATATCATTGCAGTTTCTGTGATGCCACTTTGAAATGTTTTGTAATGTTCTTTTAGATATTTTATGAATAAAGTATATTTTGCAAAAAAACAAGGTCAGTTAGTTAACTCATTCACCTTCTTGTTTGATGCAGGTTTGTCACTCTGTGCATTCCATAATCATAAATTCCCTTGATCGAGTGGTTCATACAAAGAGTAATATCAAACCTGATATACCTAGTGCACCTACCAGTGTTTCTGACAGCAAATCACCTCTTGATTCAAAAATCCAAAGTTTTAAGAAATAAATAAATGGCATTTACACATTGCCTTATCACATCCACCAGGATGTTACAAAGTGCTTTTACAAACAGTGAGTTACTTTCGCAGTGCATCCAAGTGTTATGGAGGCAAATGCAGTCTCGCAAACAGTAAACAAGATGAATAATTAGGTAACTAGATAATGTTCCTTTGGCGGCATGGTTAAAAACACAAGAGTACAGGCACAGGGATAGACCACTAAGCCCCTTGAATATGCTCTACCATTCCATAAGATCATGTTGATCTCTGCTGCTGTATCCTAGTCCCATATTCCTTGATTCTTTTAGTGTCCAAATATCTATCATTCTCAGTTTTGCATACACTCAACGACTTTATATCCACTGGAATATAGAATTCCAAAGATCTACAATTCTCTGAGGGAAGAAATTTCACCTCATCTCCCTCCTAAATGCTCCATTCATTGTCCTGAGAATATGGCTCCTCATTCTAGATTCTCCCGCCTGGGGAGATAGATTCTTAGCACCTACCCTTTCAAACCATTTTAAGAATAATTTTCAATGAAATCATCTCTCATTCTTCTGAACTCCAGAGATTATAGGGCCATTCTATTCAATTTCTCCAACTATGACAACTCTCTCATTCCAAGAATCAATCTAGTGATTTTTTTCTTTCTTTCTTGCATCACCTCCAAAGCAAGTATACCCTTCCTTACGTAAGGAGATCAAAACTGTACACAGTATAACTGTGTTTTCTCACCAAAGCTCCATGTAACTCAAAACCCCTTGTGATAAGGGCTAAGGTACTATTTGCTTACCTAATTGTTTGCTCTACCCACATGGTAACTTCCTGTGATTCATGTAAGGACACCCAAATCACATTAAATAACAACATTTACAAGGTTCTCACCTTTTAAAAAATATTCCATTTTGCTGTTCTTCCCACAAGTAGACAATTTCACACTTACTCTCTACTCTATCTTACAGCTTTTTGCAAATTCACTTAACATGCATACGAACATACGCATTAGGAGCTGGAATAGGACATTTGGCCCCTTGAGCCTGCTCTGTCATTTGATAAGATCATGGCTGACCTGATTGTGGCCTCAACTCTACTTTCTTGTCTACCCCTTATAGCCTTTGACTCCCTTGTTAATCAAGAATCGGTATAACTCAGCCTTAAAAATATTCAACAACCCTGCCTCCACGGCTCTCTGAGAGGTGAATTCCACAGACTAATAACCCTCTGAGAGAAAAAATTTCTCCTCATCTCCATCTTAAATGGAGACCCCTTATTTTTAAACAGTGCCCCCTAGTTCTAGTCTCTCCCACATCCTCTCAGCATCCACCTTGTCAAGTCCCCTCAGGATCTTATATGTTTCAATAAGAGGACCTCTCATTCTTCTAAACTCCAATGAATGTCGGCACAGCCTAACCAACATTTCCTCATAAGATAACCCCTTCATCCCAGGAATCAGCTGAGTGAACCTTCTACGAATTGTTTCTATTGCAATTATATCCTTTCTTAAGCAAGGAAACCAAAACTGTACATAGTACTCCAGATGTGGTCTCACCAACTGTGACAAATCTTCTCTACTTTTATACTTGATTCCCCTTGCCATAAATGCCAATATTCCATTTGCCTATATCTACATATACATATATATATATGCCTATAACCTGCCTATATCCCTTGTAGGCCCTTTGCATTCTCCTCGCAGGTTACTTTTCCATCCAGCTTTATACTGCCAGAAAACTTGGATATGTTACGCTTGGTCCTGTCATCTAAGTCATTAATATAGATTGTAAATAGCTGAGGCCCAAATACTGATCCTTGCGACACCCCACTAATTACAAATGACCAAACTGAAAATGACCCCTTTACTGCTACTGAATGTTTCTGTCCATTAACTTATCCTCAATCTATGCAAATATATTATCCCAAATCCCAGCAGCCCATGAACTTGAAGGAGGAATGTCAAGGAAATCCTTCTTCTTCTTTGAATAGCATCAGAGGATGTTATATATCCAGCTGATGAGGCAGATGATGCTTTGATTTAATGCCGCATCGCTGTATCTTCCGGTCGGCGAGCAGGGGCGGGGCCCGCTCGTCGACATGTAAAATGACGCGGGGTGACGTCGGGCGTGCATTCCGACATCATCATGCGTCATTCAGACTTTCAGTTCGGCAGGCGCACACCCAAGTCAGCCTATTGAGGCCATTAACAAAGTAGCAGAAGTCATTAATGGACCTGCCCATCCAACCTTAAGGTTGGCGGGCAGGCCAGGAGCCCTGGCGGGCTTCTGAAAAAGCATGAAATCTCATCCACGGGCGGGATGAGGTTTCATGAGGATTTAAAAATCTCACATTTTAAAATAAAAGTTATGGCCATGTCCCAACTCATGTGACAGTGTCACATGAGGGGACATGGTGGGGAAATTTTTTTCTCAGCTTTATTTAAAGTTTAAAATGTGAGCCGATCCCCCTGAGGCAGCACTTAGCCTCAAGGAGATTTGTGCACTCTTTTGCCCCCCCCACCGCACAGGGAGCGCATAGCGTGACGCTGGGTGGGCCTTAATTGGCCCGCCCACGTAAAATGGCACCGATTGGAAGCCCATCCGCCCGCGCCCGCTCCTGCACAACACCCCAAAGGGGGGAAAATGTTGCCCCCCCCATTTCTGACAATGCAATGCTGCAAATACTGTGCATGAAGCATGAGCATTTCTAAACTTGTTGTCTTAATATTAACTACATGGAAAGAAAGGTTGATTTACTTCTAAAATAAAAACTAGAGTAAGTTTTGAGGGTA
Source organism: Cetorhinus maximus (assembly GCF_964194155.1). NCBI lineage: Eukaryota > Metazoa > Chordata > Chondrichthyes > Lamniformes > Cetorhinidae > Cetorhinus > Cetorhinus maximus. The sequence goes on along the minus strand of NC_135896.1, from coordinate 40,267,958 downwards.
ATGGAAAATCAGATTTCGGTGAACATGACCCCAAATCTCCACTCTTCACACCAACTTTAACAGTTGACGGGCACAGCACCCAGTTTCATCCATGTCAAACAGCCTTTTCCTCCACTACTTATGCACTTCTTAATAGCCAGTGATTTAAGAGCAAATCTCCCATCCACTCTCTCTATGAAGGTGGGACAGGAGAGGGAAACAAAAGGTAAAGTTAAATATAAATTATTTGCTAACAAAAAAATATTGCTGTTAGCTGTGTTTGGCACATGGGCCGGAATTTTCAAAATCTGAATTTTCTATCTACAGCTTATTTGAGTCACATTCAAAACAAAGTGATTGATTATGGATCAGCTGCTATTTTGTCCCAGGAACTGCCGCTTATAAAACAGTGACATATTTGTGTTAAAAATAGAATCAGGCCAAATGTATTAGTTGTTTTGTTTCTGTGCTCATCATAGTGAGGAATAAACATCCAAAAATGCAGAACCCTTTTTCATAGCTACAAAGTCTACATTTATGCATGGCTCAGTGTCACAGAAGAGAATAACTACATTGTTTCTGGATGCCGCTAAAATTCAAAGAATATGAAGCATTGTTCTTTACAATTAACCGACAGGAATTCCAGAGGGAAATGAATAATATGCTTCAAATGCGATACTGACCACAGTTGACTCTTCTGAATACAAATTACTCGATTTGAATTATCTTTTGATATAAATTGACAAGATAATTTTTTTCTTTTGATCAAAATATGACTGAATCAACAAAATAGACATTACAAAGACTGAAGAATGAAGAGGGGTGATTTTAACTTGATCCATTAGGGGGAAATGGGGCAACAATGGCTCAATTGCAGACCCGATCCACACAGATTCCCCTCATGTCATTTTGCCAGAGGCCCTTGTGAGGGTGAACTAGCAGGGGGCTCATTAGAATGTAACTCAAGGTCCTATGATGTAAACGGTGGTGTAATTTGGACAAATGTACAGAATTTAATGACTGTGCTGGTGGACCCATCCACTGGCTAGAAAGCCAGTGGCAACCCCACTGAAGCCATTCCAGGGCACTCCAACATGATTTAATCCCAATCAGGCACATACCTGGTGTCTTCATGGTAGAATTCTCCCTCCGAGACCTGCCGGACTATCAGAAAGCAGCAACTCTCTAGTACCGGCAGTGTCACTGGGAGTGTTGGCCACTGCTGGTACTGCAGTGCTCCCAGGTTGAAGATCATTGCTGGAGTCCTGAGGGAAAGGTAGATGAGGCGGGATTGTCAGGGCCTGTCATGCGGGCCCTGGTGACGGGGGACCGGATTGTTTTAAAGGTAGGTAGGGGTCTACGTGCAGGGGCAGCTCTTGCTGCCAGTGGGTTCCTTTGTTGGGCACAGTGTGACCGAGTGGGAAGGACCTCCATCCCCTAGGCCCACAGGTATGCTCGCCAGGGTACACCTGATGACCTGCCCATGTGGCATGGCCATCCCATTGCTGGTAAAATAACAGTGGCTGTGGGGGTGTGGTAGGGGTGGGGTGGTGGTTGAGACCCTTAAGTGGTCTTTGATTGTCCACTTAAGGCCCTCAATTGGTCTAGGGACAGAAAGGCCATATTCCACCCTTCCCGCATGGACTGAACTGAGTGGAGTCTCCATCTGAGCCCTCCCAACCCCTTATACTCCCTCATCCCAAACCCCTGGTCTTCCCCCACCCCCCATCCAAGTTTGGTCCTGAGGATAGACAAAGCAGTAAATTCCACCCAGCATTGATGTGCATGCTCCATGTAATTGTATCGAGTGGTGAGTAGCCTAAAATACAGCCCATATAAGGAATGTTGCTGGCCATTCCAATAATGGACCAGAAAAGTTTCTGGATTATGTGGAACCAAGAGGCACAGAAGTCCACATAAATGCTGCCAATCGCTCCAGGCCTGGGCTTGCCTTCTTCCATGTACACTTTTACTCCAGAACCTCACTGCAGACAGGCTGTGCCCAAACTTGTTGAAATTACACTAACCAAGAGCAGGGGAGCTGCAGCGGGGTTGCCCATTTGGGGACAGCATTTCACTGGCAGACTGGAAACACAATCCATGGGCTGAATCATCCCAGATTTGCACTAAGTGCAGTAGCAGGCAGGAAAAGCCATCCTTTACCCGCCAGCCACAATGGCGGCTTCTTACGCTGTATCATCCCAAACCTGCTGCATTAATTATGCATTCCTGGGATACACGCCGTTTAGGTGTCGGGTGGGCTTCAATTCAACTGCCACGGTGTCACCTCGCCACTTCATCACACCAAGCATCACATTTAAAGTACGGCCACGCTCGGTGCTTCCAGCCCAGGACTGCAGCAAAGAAGATATGGCTCTGAAAGGCAAGAAGGCTGCAGCCCACGAGGCCCACTGTAATGTCCTCTACCTCCGCTTGGGCCACAGGAGGGGCAGCAACATTACCACTCCAGCTTGGTAGGCGATGGCAGCGGTGATCAGTGCCAATGCTGCACAGAAGAGGTTGGCCATCCAATGCAGATAGAGGATGAATGATCTCATCTGTGCTGCCAGGGTAAGGCAGCCATCTCATCAATCTAAACTCACACACTCAAACCCATCTCACTCACTGCCAGTTCAAGGGACATTACTACCCATTCTCACACACATACCCTCACATGTCCATCTGGCCTTATCTCCTTTGGAGACTGCTTCCTCAGCCCTCACCATATTGAAGCCGCTTGCACAGATCAGCATGTGCCCCCACATGCACCCTGGGATACCCTCCTTCCTCAGTACAGCCCCCGTCCTGCAGCCTCTTCTCTTGCCTGAGACCACTTCTCCTCCTTCCCCAAGAACTTGCCCTGCAGCCATTGAAAAGCCACTCCCACCTTATGGCTGGTCTGGTATGTAGAGAGCTGCCTGTGAGCCTCCCTAAAAGTGATGTGGTGCTGTCTGTGAAGCCTGGCGCTGATGACTGCGAGTGCTGCCCAAGGTAGGCAAACAAACCTCGAAGTCCCGAGCGAAGTGCAGCTCACCAGGTGCAAGCCTTATATATGCTGTTGTGAAACACCTTGGTGTGTTTTCCCACCAATGTGGGCGGATGATCCAGTGTGGGGGGACAATTCCGGTGGGCTGGCCTAACATGATATGCAGATTTATTACAATGAAGTTCCCGACGTCTGATGGTGGGAAACGCAGCCCACCATTGGTGGGCTGAGTGGACGATTGCAAACTGGATTCATGCTGTCGTGAAACTGATTGCGCCATATTGTCCGCTCGTGCCACCGAACACGCCCGACACCAGCAGGCACAGAAAATCCTGGCCCATGTCGCTAAATGGCTCAGGCCTCCTGCCAACAATAATTGGGGATAGATGGTGGGTCCTCTCTACCCACTGCTCACTTGTTCTCTGCCAACAATTAAAATCAACCATGAATGTGCTAAAGTAATGCAGAAAGCAGGAGTACATCAACACAGTGAACCAAACAATGCAGCTAATAAGTGTCTGACCTTTTAAATGACTAGTTTTCCAAACAATTTTAATATCCAACTTATCTCTCAAATATTTTACCTTACAGAAAACAGAACCTGAAACTGTAGTTTGTATTCATATGTGTATATATTTAAATACAACATAGTAGTTTCCTATAGTTACAGTTCAATAAAGAAACGTATAGAGCATAATATAACCCTGCACTGTAGTAATTCAAAACAAACCTTACAACATCTGGAGTGGAATTTAATGCCCCCGCCACCTTCCCACCCCACCCTAGGTGGGTTTGGGGATGGGGTGGGGGGGGGTCATGATTTAGGCATGAGTTGCAGGGTGGAGATCCCGCTGCCCTCTCACCTCCCACCGATCAAGTTTGGGGCGGGAATGCTTGTGGCTGGCCTTCTTGCCCAGAGGCTAATTGGCAGGGACTCAACATCTGGGCAGGCCACCCAGCAAACCCTGTCGGCTTTGTCAGCAGCCTACTAGAAAGGTCACTCGTTCATGGGGACTCTGTGCCCGATTGAAGGACTGGACATTGGATGTGGTTGGCCGCAGGAATCCACCTCCAGCCCCTTGTTTCCGACCCTACTCACTGGCAACTCCCTACCCCCATCCTGTTCACACTCACCTCTCAGCAGGGATCCATCGGCGATTTCTCCTGCATTACTGGCAGCGGCCACCAATTGCAGTGGCGCTGCTAGTACCAGTGAGCTGCCAGCCTCTGATTGGCTGGCAGTGCTCGGGGCGGGGTTTACAGCCTATTGAGGGCTTAATCTGATGGGGGGAGGGCATTGCTGCCCAGGTAAGTGCCCAATTGAAATGTAATAGCATCTGGTCTCCTGGAGAAAAGTGGGCAAGACCCCTGTCTCCCACATTAAATCTCATCCCTGGACTAGTCTCTGTAATTTAATATGTATTAGTCAGCAGATAAACAAATGGGTATTGAGAAGAAACTAAGCCCCAAGAATTCTTGGTGGCAGTAATATAGATTGTACAACATATCCACAGGCAGAAACAAGTGGGTTTTTTCTAATTGCATTTTATTTAAGTTTTTCAAGCAAGCAAGAAAAATTAACTACCAAAAGATGAGATACAAATGCATGAAGTGTGTCCAACACAGATAAAAACTCAAAATCATATTTCTAGCTAAGAGATATTAGATAATGTAACCCTGTTGAGTTTTCCATCACAGATGTGCCCCAGTCTTGCACTGTTTACTGAAAAGTGGGCAGAGAGCGATCACAAGATGAATGGTGATTTATTACTGCACAGGCCATTGGCAACCACCAGTCCTTGGGCTTCACAAAGCAATAAGGTGGCGATTACTGATCAATAAACTTGATGAAAAGAAAGGAAAAAAATCTTCAATGCCAGTGTGTGGTCCGGGGAATTGTAATCAACTTTAGTCTGACAGTGCAGAGGCATTAACAAAAAGCAATACTTTGCCCCTATTGTATCTAACCTTATGGAAGTAGCCCACACTTGCAAATATGGATGTAACAATGGAAATAAAAGCCAGCAGCAGTATATGAAAGCAATTTTTAAAAAATTCATTCATGGGATGTGGGCATCGCTGGCTAGGCCAGCATTTATTGCCCATGCCTAATTGCCTTTGAGAAGGTGGTGGTGAGCTGCCTTCTTGAATTGCTGCAGCCCATGTGGTATGGATACACCCAAAGTGCTGTTAGGGAGGGAGTTCCAAGATTTTGATCCAGCGAAAGTGAAGGAACAGCGATATATTTCCAAGTCAGGATGGTGATTGGCTTGGATGGGAATTTCCAGGTGGTAGTGTTCCCATGTCTCTGCTGCCCTTGTCCTTCTAGATGGTAGTGGTCAATAATGAAATCAGTGGTCTGAGTGTAATCCACAACGTGCAATCCCCAGTGGTACAACTTTGTTCAAAGTAACAAGAGTAAGGAGAGTAGAAGCGATGCAATATGCTACCCAATTTTATGATTTGGTGGTAGTTACTCCCATAATTGGCAGAGGTAGAATGAATTTTACCCTGTTAAGACTTGTTCAGTTTCCTTTCCACCTTTGCCATCAGCTGAACATAAATCCAGCAAGGCCTTTCTACACATGCAAAGAGTAAAACAGGTACCAGTCCACTCACTGTGGGCAGATTGTTCCAGTTATGATATTTTAAAAATTGGTCACAGCACTACAGGGTCAACTAGATATCAATTGCACATTGCAATTTATTCAGCATTACTACACAGGGAGAAAACTGACAGATTGCAAAGAAAAATGTCATGTGATAAATCACGTTGTGAGGAGAAATATTTCACATGTCCTTGTCTAATTGAGGACAAACGTTGATTGAGGGCAGTGTCAAACTTGCCAATGCAACACCCTACACATTTCTGTCTTAACTTAAAACTTCCACCCCCAACTCCAAATGACATCAGGTATTCACGTGTTGTGACTCCAAGGTAGAACCTTTGCATTGCAGACCATCCTTCTGTGCTACTCATCCAAATTACTTGGTTTTGCCAACTTTACAAGTCAATCAAAATATGATTGCTGCTGCATTAAAATCAATCTGTAGCACAATATCTAGTTTTTGATAAAAAGCTAATCGTGTAGCAGGTTAAGAAGCATCGTTTAGCAATATTGAGCTTTGTGGTTTGATTATACTCTTGCTGCAGAAAGCAAATCTGTCAATTTTCTTGACGGTGGATACCTAAATCTGAAACACAGAAACAAATTCAGATAAATGTCAAGTTCTTGGGGTTATATAAAGTTCAATAAAAACAGTACTAAGCTGCTGCAAATCCTCAGTTACAATCATTAATGCACAAAATTTGCTTCTTATCACACTAAATTAGCTTGGGAAAAAGGGATCTGCTTAACACTGCACCAAATCATATATCATGTTCACTGGTCTTGTAGATGGATTCAGCATAGCCAGCCAGCAATGAAAATCATTTCTCTCTCATCTATTCAAGGTCAGCACTCCAGTATTGTGCAGTGAAAAACTTCAATTCATTGAGGACAGTGATCTGAATCCTACATTTCATTACATTAATCCTGGCGAGCATAGCATTAACATTATGACTTTTAGAATCTTTACATGCAACATTTACTTATGACAATTAGTAATTGATCAGATAATGGGGATGCTTCAAATGATCAAATCCCAAACCATCTTTTCTTTTAAATCCTTTCAATGAAAAGATGTGACTACATAATTTGCTGATAGGTTGGATTAATTTTTCAGTAGATGTTTAGTGCCCATGTGTAATTGTTTGTACTGGAGCTTGGCAGGAGTCTGGTAAAATCCATGAGTTAATTCAGGGTAATTTACTTTTAATCTATGAGTTTATAAGGAAGGTACTGGGTATCAGCTAATGGAATTTCACATATTAGATGGGTAGATTGAAGAATTTGGGGCTTTTCTCCCTGTAGAGAAGAAGATTAAGAGGAGATTTGATAGAGCTATTCAAAATCATGATGGGTCCAGTCAAGTAGATTGGGATAAACTGCCTGTTGGTTTAAATGATTGATAACCAGAGGACACGGAATTAAGGTGATTAGCAGAAGAAGCAACATTAAGATGAGGAACATCTTTTTTATGAAGCGAGTGGTTGAATCTCGAATCCACTGTCTGAGAGTGTGGTGAAGACAGATTCAATGAAGGCCTTCAAACGAGAATTGGAAAATTATCTGAAGAGAAAAAATTTTGCAGGGCTACGGGGAAAAGGCAGGAATGTAGGACTAAGTAAGTTGCTCTTGTAGAGAGCTGGCACAGACATGACAATTTCATTCTGTGCTCCATGATTCCAAGTCAAATTTGAGCTTGCTCTTAGATTGAAATTAAATTATTCTGAACTAACTCAAAGATTCTATCAGAACCCTGCCAAACTCCAGTGGGAGTTCAGTATAACACACCAGGAATAAGCAGGGACTCCATTTTGCTGTGTCCCTACCAACTCTGAAGTTCCTGGTCAGTCTTGTAAGTGACAGAACCTCCTATCTCTTGCAAAGCCATGATGCCAAGGTAGGTGGACAAGGAGTTGGAACTCACTCAACTGAGAGTCCTGCCTCTCCATCTCTGACAAATAAAAAAGTGATGTACACTTGTCTACAAATGGGAACAAATAGGACACAACCAGAGGTGTCCAGTTGAAGGTAACAACTTGGAACCAACAACAGGTTAGACCAGGCTTGACCAACTGGCGGCCCGTGGGCCAGGTTTCAGCCCACCAACCCCTCTGGACTTGGCCCGCCAAACTTGTTGGACATTCAACTGACTTAGATTTGAAAAATGCTTTAAAGCTGCTCACCCAATCCCATCTGGCTCCTCCCTTCATTTGTTGCTGATAGGCTCACTCGGGGTCGAGGGAAAAGCGGGAAGAATGGGGCTGGGGAGAGAGCGGGGCCGGGGAAAGAGCAGCACTAGGGGGAGAGCAGGACCCGGAGCAAGAGCGGGGCTGTGTGGAAAGCAAGGCCAGACGTGGGAGGAAGGGCGGGGTCCAGGGCGAGAACGGGACCCAGAGGAAGAGCCAGGCTTGGGGGAGCCAGAGTGAAAATTGGGCCTAGGCTCCAGAAGCAAGAACGGGGCCCACCAGAATGTGTGTGAGTGAGTATGAGTGAGTGAGTGAATGTGTGAGAATGAGAGTGTGTGAGTGCGAGAGTGTGAGTGTTGAGCGTGAGAGTGTGTGTGTGAGAGTGAGAGAGAGAGAGTGTGTGTGCGAGAGAGTGTGAGAAAGAGGGGCAGAGTGTGAGTGTGAGAGGGGAGAGTTTGATAGAGGGACAAGGAGGGGAGAGTATGAGAGAGGAAGAGAGAGGGGAGATTGTGTGTGAGAGGGGCGAGTGTGGATGAGAGACAGGAGATAGTGTGAGAGAGAGGAAGATAGAGGGGAGAGTGTGAGTGTATGTTTGTGAGTGAGGGAGAGAAAGGGGAGAATGTGTGCACCTGTGTGTGTGTGGGAGAGAGAGAGAGAGAGTGCATAAGCCTGGCTCACTCCCAGTCTCAGGTTTCTCATTCACCCTCACCCCCACACACTAACATGCACTCTTACCCACTCTCAGTGGGTGTGGGTGAGTGAGTACCAAGACTGAGTGGGAATGAGCCGTACACACACAGACGCCCACCCTTGAATGATCATATTTATTATTACTAATTTTTAAACATTTTCAGTTAACTGCTTTGACATTTTGTTTTGTTCAGCAAGATGTTTCTTTTCACGCCTCAGCATTTTTTTGAAGTTCATGTTTAATGTTGTGCCAAACCTTATCTTTCCAAAATTTGCTCATTAGCTCCTGATTGAGAAAAAAATTGAAATATGCACCCCCCCCACCCCCAACCTCACACGCAAAAAGGTTGGGTTAGTCATTAAAAAAAAAATTGTATTGGGCCTTTTACATACAAAGCCGAGTGGAGCACTTTGGGGTGTCAAACGTGGTAGGGTTAAGGGTATCTGCCTCCGAATGGGACAAGTGCTAGAGATGCATCCATTAAGGTATCTGCTGATCTCAAGCAAATAAGGTAATATCCTGCGAATTCTGGCAAGTTTTAACACTGGAGGACATGATCCTGATGTAATCACGGGGATCACAATCCATTGATTTTCAGAACGAAAATAATTACTTTGAAAGCATAGCAGCTGGAAGGGCAGGTGGAACAGGTTACACATTGAATGAAGCATATTTCTACATGTATGAAACAGTGGGAACTAGGTAAAATCATAGGCCCAAATTTTGTGGTGAGTGGCAAAGTAACAGCGCTCACCACTGACTTCATGGAAAGCTTTCCACAAATACTAACAATCTCTGTAGCATGCATTTCACCTTTTCCAACATTAATTTAATCCCAGTGCCAGTTATAAGGGTCCTCTGACCAGCAGTTACAGTGATGTCACCGAGTGGGCTGAGCTGCCAATCACAATGAAGAATTCTCAGCAACGGCAAACCAGGAAGTAAAATGCATTGATTATCTTTCACTTTTTAATCGCATTAGAGTGAATTAAAGATTGGGACATACAAATGAGATTAATGTAGAAGCTGAAAAATCATAAACTTTAAAAAAATATTTTAAAACAACGGAATTTAAAAAATCATAATGGGGAAATTTGACATTCCACAAACAGTCAAATTTGTTCAGCAGTAATTCTAATTTAGTACTCTTTAAAAAGCTGGTTACAATTCATTCCAAAGTGTATACAAGGGTTTTTGCAGCGTGACTAATATTATAAAAAGTGTAAGTTCATGTCAATTCAAGTGATCCTCAAGGTTTCCTTTTTTTAATTCTTTCGTGTGATGTGGGCATCACTGGTAAGACCAGCATTTGCTGTCCATCCCTAATTGCCCTTTAACTGAGTGGCTTGCTTGCTAGGCCATTTCAGAGGGCAGTTAAGAGTCAACCACCTTGCTGTGGATGGGTCTGGAGTCACGTATAGGCCAGACCAGGTAAGGACGGCAGATTTCCCTCCCTAAAGGACATGAGTGAACCAGATGGGTTTTTAAGACAATTGATGATAGTTTCATGGTCACCGTTACTGAGACTAGCTTTTCAACTCCAGAATTATTAAATAATTGAATTTAAATGCCACAGCTGCCAAGGTGGAATTTGATCCCATGTCCCCAGAATGTTAGCTTGGGCTTCTGGATTACCAGCCTAGTGACATTACTACTCCACCACCATCTTCCCTCTGCAAAGGGAAATAGATCTGTCCCATATTCCTTTGGTACAGGCTATGTCACAAGATAATTACCAGTGAGGAAGCCCAAGACCCTCACTTCAAAGAATTTTCATGCAGTCCCCTCAAGTCTTTATACTTTGCTCAGCCTTTCATGTAGGCCTAAATTATGCCATTGTTTTACAAATGAATTTAAATGTAGCTCCTGCCTCCAAAAGCACAAACTATTGTAAGAGGAAATTAGGACTCAACGTGTGGTGCTGTGCAAAACTTGATTTCTCCAGATTTACAGATTCCACCCTCCTCAAACAAATCCATGAAGAACATGACGCTGTTAAGCCATTCTTCAACAGGGTTGGGCCATACTCGGGATTTGGAAAGCATCATGCTCGTCAGGTTTCTCCTGACCTTCAACTCATAGCACAAACCAATACTAACAATACAAAATATGCTCCTCCTGTCTTTGGAATGGTAGCTCCTGAATGACATGAATGCTGTTGCTAATTAACAAAATAGTAACTAGATAACGTCAACCAGGCAGCATTCATAACTCTGATGCATCAAATTACAGGCAAGTAGTAAATTAATGTGCACATTTTTAAACCTAAAACCAAGAACCTATCCTTGGTCTAGATAAATCTATATAGCTTAGCATCGCATTGATGGCAGTCACATCTCAGCCTTGATTTTGCTTCTCCTGCAACTTTCTCTCACAAAGCTTAGATCCATTTTGAATATAATCACTCACAGGCAAATGTCCTTAAAGAACATAAGAAATAGGAGTAGGCCATTCAGCCCATTGAGCCAGTTCCACCATTCAATAAGATGATGGTTTACTATACAAGATAAGAGTGCATGGTGTAGGGTGTAACATATTAGCATGGATAAAGGATTGGGTAGAAAACAGGAAGCAGAGAGTATGCATAAATGGGTCTTTCTCAGGTTGGCAAGCTGTGCCTAGTGGCATGCCACAGGGATCAGTGCTGTGGCCTCAATTACTTACGATCTACATCAATGGCTTGAATTAAAAGACCGAATGTGTAGTAGCTAAATTTGCTGGTAACACCAAGATAGGCAGGAAAGTAAGCTGTGAAGAGGAGATAGAGCATCTGCAAAGGGATATAAACAAATTAAGAGTGGGTAAAAATTTGGTAAATGGAGTATAATGTGGGAAAATATGAACTTGTTCACTTTGGCAGGAAGAGTAGAATTGCAGTATACTATTTAAATGGAGCAAGATTGTAGAACTTGGTGGTACAGAGGGATCTGGGTGCCCTGGTACATTAATCACAAAAAGTTAGTATGCAGCAGCAAGTGGTTAGGAAGGCAAATGGAATGTTGACATTTATTACAAGGGGAATGGAAATATAAAAGTAGGGAAGTTTTAGAGCAGCTACACAGGGCCTTGCTGAGACCACATCTGGAATACTGTATGCAGCTTTGGTCTCCTTATTTGAAAAAAATATATAATTGTGTTAAAAGCAGCTCAAAGGAAGTTCATTTGACTCATCCCTGAGATGAAGGGCTTATCTTATGAAGAAAGTTTGAACAGGTTGGGCCTATGCCCATTGGAGTTTAGAAGAGTGAGAGATGACCTTATTGAAGCACATAAAATCATGAGGGGACTTTATAGGGTAGATACTTGGAGGATGTTTCCACTTGTGGGGGAGACTAGAACTAGAGGACACAGTTTAAGAATAAGTGGTCTCCCTTTTAAGACAGAGATGAGGAGATTTTTATTCTCTCAAAGGGTTGTTAGTATGTGGAATTCTCTTTCCCAGAAAGCAGTGGAGGCTGGGTCATTGAATTTAGTCAAGGCAGAATTAGACAGATTTTTGATAGATAAGGGAGTCAAGGATTACGGGGAGCAAACAGGAAAGTGAAGTTCAAACCACAACCAGATCAGTCATGATCTTATTGAATGGTGGAGCAAGCTGAAAGGGCCAAATATCCTACTCCTGCACCTTAGTCCAATGTTCCTATGGTTGCTTTGACTATGGCCTTAACTGCCTATCCCCCATAACCCTTGACACCCTTGTAAATCAAAAATCTGTCTAACTCATCCTTGAATATATTCAATGACCCAGCCTCCATTGCTCTCTGGAGCAGACAATTCCAAAGATTAAAGACCCTCTGAGGGAAGAAATTCCTCCTCATCTCCGTCTTAAATGGGAGACCCCTTAATTATTCTGTAACTGTGTCCCTAGCTCTAGATGCCATTACTGGCTTGAATTATAAACAGTAAAATAAGATATAGAGAAGCAACTTAGTAAAGATATCTTTCAGGTCACACTAAAATGGAGCGTGTGAAAGATAATAAAGACAAATGTGTATACAAGAGGGAAAAGTAAACTTTCAACAGGAGAGTATAAAGCAATGAAGGGAAACAGAAAACAAAAGTCAACATTTTAAAATATATTATTTAATCCTGAGTTTTTGAGGCCCCAAATCACTTGCACATGTTCTATTCTTTACAGTTTTCCTTTCTACAAATTTATTTTTCTGCCGCCTTAAGACCCTCCCAAATGCCACTCTGTAACAAGCTGCTGCAAGTCATGAGCAGTCTGCCTAGTGTAGCTAATCATTGATCTACCCGAATCCTCCCAAAGATGTGACCATGACTTAGGCCCTCATTCCATTGGAATGAAGGTACATGTACCTATGACTCACAAATACCCCTTTGGGAGAATATTATAGGGTGGGTGGGGTGGCAGACGGATTGCTCCCCCAAAGCAAAGTCAAGTGTGGAGCTGATCCACTCCACGTCACCCTGCCCCACAGCCATAACGTGCTGCAGGCAGGCTAAAGTGGGACAGTGTGGGACTTCCACCCTTCACGGGGGAGTCGCACCCTCGTGAGCTGCTGGCCAATCAGGTTGGCCGGAAGCCCCATCAGTCTCAGTCGTGCCAAGAGCGCACTCTTGAGCGCTGCCAGAACTGCAACCAGGGACAAGGAGGAGGCCAATGGATCCCAGAGCCAGGTAGGTCTGGGGTCTTGGGCAGCGAGGGGTTAGGCAGTTTAGTGAGGGCGAGCCAGTGGTGGGGGGGTGATGTGTTTAATGGAGCAGACAGGTAAGAAGAAGGGGAGGTACTATCTTAGGGGGGCTGCGCCCATCCCCCCAATCCGCAAAGGGGACTCCGCGAAGATAGTACCCATCTCTAACTTGCCGCCCTTATAAAAAGTTTTTTAAAAAGTGGCCTGCCCACTCCTGCCCAACTGACCACGTCAACCATTTGATGGCATGGGCAGTGTATTAACAAGCCCAACTGACCCTTAATTATTTATTTAAATATGGTGGGCACCACCTGTATTATGGCAGTGAGCTTGGGGGTGGGCAGGAAGGTGGTGGAGTGGGCACCTGCTCTAATTTACTTGTACCTCTGTTGAAAACACACCCCCAGAGGCCACGTAAAATGCAGCCCATTGTATAATGCACTGATATAACTGTGTCCCTCTGGGGGAGAAGCTTCGGCTCGGCGAGCGGGGGCAGGGCCAGCCCACCGAGGCGTAAAATGACGCACAGTGACATCGGGCGTGCGTCCTGATGCCACCCCGCGTCATTTAGATTTTCAAAGGCCTATTAAGGCCATTTAACTAACAATTAAAATAATTAACGGAGCTGCCCGTCCAACCTTAAGGTAGGCGGGCAGGCGAAGAGCCCAGGCAGCCTTCGCATTTTTCATGGAACCTCATCCACAGGCAGGATGAGGTTTCATGAATGATTTTAAATTTTCTCAAAAATTTTTATTGAAATTGACAGTTTCACATGAGGGGACATGGCATAAAATTTTTTCAACACTTTGTTGAACTGTTAAAACTTAAAACTAATCTCCCTGAGGCACCTCGCATGCACGAAAGGGCGCACTCCTGACTCAGGGAGCCCCCACCCCCTGCCTGCACAGGGAGTGCTCAGTGCTTCCGGGCGCGTGCCACGCTGGGCCCACCCACATAAAATGGTGGTGTAGACCTGATCGGCGCCCCCTGTGTCAGGAGTGTACCCTTTCGTGCATGTGCGCAAAACAGCATAGAAATATCTGAGTCAAGAGGTGCCTCAGGGAGATTAGTTTTAAGTTTTAACAGTTCAATAAAGTGTTGAAAAATTTTTTAAGACATGTCCCCTCATGTGAAACCATCACATGAGCTGGGACATGTGCATTAATTTCAATAGAAATTTTTGAGAAAATTTAAAATCATTCTTGAAACCTCATCCCGCCCGTGGATGAGGTTCCATGAAAAAGGACGGGCAGCTCCGTTAATCATTTTAATTGTTGGTTAAATGGCCTTAATAGGCCTTTGACAGTTCAGCGGGCACGCAGGTGACTCCGGTGTGCGCCCGCTGAACTGAAAATGTAAATGACGCGCCGTGACATCGGGCGTGCGTCCGACATTACCCTGCGTCATTTTACGCCTCGGTAACCCCGCTCGCCGAGCCGAAGATTCAGCCCATGATATTGCAAAATGAAAAGCAACACATTTATTGGTTTAAAGCATGAAGAGAAGGATGTTACCAAAATATATGATTTGGAATCTCAGTTCAATATGGAATTGTTGTGGTTGATACAAAAGCCACTGAATCATGTAACTCTTAGCTGCCTGTTTTGCTTGACTGCTGACTGAAAGAATGTGACCACCTCTTCATTGCCATCAGCTAATGCCTGGAGGCAAAGTCAGAAACATTCATACAACTTAGCTTCACCTAGCAGAAAAATGTGATTCATATCATGAAAGTGCCAAAAGCTATTTTTAAACACCAGCTAATGAGCAAGTCAGCTAAGAATGTCAAAGTACCATGTGTGTCTCATTTGGGAGGAATGTAACCTGTAGGATTTTTAATGTAGCTTTCCTGAGTTTATCTCAAATGCTGTTCAAAATGTTTGCTTACTCCAGGAGGATGTTGTCCACCGTAGCTCCATTGGTCCAAGTCATACCCTGCAAGGTGCCAAGACATCAGTGTTTTCATGTCATCATCTGCAGCCAAGCTGTGTACAACAAACAATGTTTTATGTTTTTCTCACACAAATACAGTGACAGAAGTAGCAAATATAGAACAATATGTTGGACTCGTTTTGTTTTAAAGGCAGCAACCTGGTTGCAAATATTCTATAAAACTACCAGCGTCATCAGTCAACTCATAACCTATTCAACTTTAAGCACTGATCCACATTAAAGGTTTATCATAACAGCTGAGTAGACAAAAGGCCTATCCCTTTTTAAAAATCATTTATAGTTTGTAATTTATTTTTAAAAAGAGAACCGGTCCAGCCCTTTTTTTTAAATCCCAGAAACACTAACATTTTACTTCACAGTATTCCATTGTACTTCACTCCCATTTCAAATTAATTTTGATCCAGGTTTGAGATTGTCCTTTTAACATACATCTTTTCCTTGCCAACAACTGGATGCGTAAGTGGTCTAGTCCCACATTTCTGTCAAAGCCCCACTGAGCAGTCTGCAGTACATCAATCTCTACTTTTCATCCAACCACTTGCTAATATGTGTCTGTTTGCATGAGTGAATCATGTTCGGGGGCCCATGCTGTACTATATTCCAATGTGTGGATAGAGCAAAGTGTTTCAGTATTATTCATAACATTTTCATTTCTACTGAGAGATATTTACATTGTTCATGTTTTACCCTCTTGTAACATGCTCAATGGAAGATGAATTTTGCTTATTATAATGAGCAATCACTGTTCTGAAATCTTTGTAACTTGACAAAAAGTATCAATAATGGAAAACTGATTTCACAGTGCACTTTTATGTAGTTACACATTGTGCCACATAAAACAGTAACAGGAAATGGGTGATCACCAAATCCCATTGAGTGAATGTCAAATTCTAAGCAGAGTTTCCCTACAAGAAGGCAGGAAATTGGGAAAAAAAGTCAAAATGGGCTGATCTCATCTACTTGCTGCCAGTTCACAAGTGTCATAAGGAGGGATCTGAGAGCACGCACTGCCTCAACATATTTCTCTATTATTACCTTAACAGCACAGAGCTGCATAGAAAGAGCCTTTCTCCCAACCAGAGCTTAAAATTAACCTATCATTTTCTAGGTCATATTTTCAAAGTCAAGGAAACAGTTGCTTGGAAAATGGTGCGATTCAGCAAGTAAAGATGGCAATACGTAGAAATGCATCCCACAAAAAAGTTAAACATGGGTTCCAGTTATCATTGGAGATGTTATTCTAATAAAAATGTGTTCAATTTACCAACCTCTATTGTAAACACTGAAGTATTTGATATTAATAATTGTTACAACCCTTGGCACAAGCCAGCTTTGAATAGATAATTGGTGTAATGTAAATCACTAATGCAAGAAATCATGAAAATGACAAAAAAATGTACCTCTGCATCCCATGTAATCAGAAAGTATTGATTAAAAAATAACTTGATTGACGACCTTCCTGCACGTTACCTACCTGTTCTTCCT
Organism: Cetorhinus maximus; assembly: GCF_964194155.1. Classification (NCBI taxonomy): domain Eukaryota; kingdom Metazoa; phylum Chordata; class Chondrichthyes; order Lamniformes; family Cetorhinidae; genus Cetorhinus; species Cetorhinus maximus. The sequence goes on along the minus strand of NC_135896.1, from coordinate 40,251,414 downwards.
GTGGTGAGCCTGGACAAACATTGGAGTGCTCACAAGATTGGTGATCCTTTGGGTGACATCATGATCAGCCCGATTCTGTACTCACGGAGCAGTAACAGAGAGCAAGCATTTTACTACTGAGGTGGGAAGCTTAGCCAAGAAAACTTTCCGACTCAGCAGATCCACCTTGATTTAAAGGGCCCAATTTTAGATCCAATTTTCACTCCAGGGATCGACTAGGGTCTGCTGCCCACAGAGGCAGATCCTAGGCAGATGCACAAGTACCAAGGAAGGCTGGTTAGAAAGCCTGCCTTGGCTCTCTGGGACTTTTTCCCAGTTATTTTCCAACTTGCTAGGCCCAGTAGCTCTCACCCCTCATATCCCTTCACCCCTCCCTCCCCATGGCACCCTATGCTAACCCATTGCCCCCCACCAACGGCCATTTTCCTTCATGCCCCCCATAGCTCCTCCAAGCCAACTGAAGCCACCCATCCCCATACCCTTCATTGCCCCCATGGCTCCTCCCATCCAATTCATGCCCCTCAGCCACCTCCCTTGCCCATCTACACATCCAGTACCAACCATGGGTAGACCTCAGAAGCCCTGAAGGTAGGTCTGACCCACAGCACTGCGATCCCCACCATGGGTAGGGCAAGGAGGCAGGTCCCAAATCCACCCCAAGCTGTTGGCACCAATCTGATCCTCACCAGCTGTCCATCCAGCCTCCGAGGAGTCCGAGCTGCATCATACACTTTTACATGAATGTTGTAGTTTGGAGCTATGGATTGTGATGGTAGAGGCCCCAATTTCTTTCCATCACATGGCTAACCAGGAATTTCTCCCTCTCTAACAGCCTGCCATTGTACATGTTGGAAGGATTTACAAGTTGATACTCAATCTGTCTCACCACATTTTGAAAACACCTTCCTTGGCCATCAAGCCCTGAAGTGGTACTTGAACCAGGAGCTTCTGGCTCAAAGGCAGGGATGCTACCACTGCACCATAAGACCTCCTTTAGGAGCCATGTGGAGATGAAAAAAATAAACTTCTAATGATCTGATACAGATCTCACTCATGCACATTTGATAGTGAAAAAACTCCCATTCGTGAAACCCATTTAAATCTTTCAAATCAAGTGATTAATCTCTTATAAAAACAAACAGACTTCTATTCAGACAACACATGAAAGACAGCTAATCCTTTAATAGCCTCTTTGAGCTGTCAATCAAACTGTGAACTCAGAACCCCTGCTGACTTAATTGTGGCTTTTGAAATTCAGCCTTACGTTTATAATTACATAATAATAGCCCTTGGGGAAATTTCAACAAAGAACTCATTGAAATTGTTAGACCCGGTGATTTTTTTTTTCTAACCTCTACCAGATGGCCTATCAATCAAAGCAGTCCAGAAGAGGCTTTTTAAATCTCTCAATGACAGCTTCAGCCTGTTTTTTCATGTTTACAGAGCAGGGGATTTTTTAAAATTCAGATCATGACAATTAGACAGACCTTATCTGCCCTTCAAGAGTGTTTACGTATACTGCATAGATTTGTGACGCCTGCACTGCAGATTAAAGCTCTTTCAACAGCCAAAATGGGGTCTTTTTGAACTCAGCACTAAGTTCAAGTGGCCCGACTGAGCTTGAGTTTCTTTCCAGTGTGATTCATACCTCACACTGCCCCTCCCCCTTCCTCCTACCAGCAAAAGTTAGATCTGCCAAGGAATAGGGGTTGACTTCCACACCCAAATGCCATCCACCAATTTTAAAGATCCATGGAGGATTCCAAACTCTGTGAATAGCCGGCCCATAGACCACTTTCCAGAAGGAGGAAACTGGAAAGTAATCAGAATGGGAATCCTGAGTAATTTCCCTTCCTGATTGAGGCCATGAGGCTGACTGAAGAGCTCCGAAGGCTACTCCAGCTCAACTCTGTCCAAGAATCCAGCCTGGACCTTCCCTAGTCTGCATGCATCAGCAACAAACCAAGTGCTGCATTTACCCACTATGATATCTGCAACCATTCTCTGAATTATGTACCAAATAGAAAATGCAACAGAAGATAAAAATGACATGTCTTTAGTTTCATAGTATCTTGTATATGATTCAGATTATCCAATTTAGGACTCATCGGAGAATGTCCTGCTGCGATTTGTAATGTAAACAAGGCAGATTAAAGTTAATATCCCCAATATCAGAAGCATATTCTAGAATGATGGCAGGACCAGGTCTCAACATTAAACATACCACAGACACATTTTTGCATTCAAAGAATGAACCCATTAATATCTGGCATTGATTCAACATATAGTTCATAAACAATAAAACATTCTGAGAATTTGTAGGGTATGCAAGAGATGGATTGATCAATTTTGGTTGGTTTGCAATGAGTGCCCCAGTGAGGGAGTATCAACTGCTCTGATCAGACAGCCACAGTTATACCATTGACTGACAAGGGTATTGGGTGAGAGAAAGTACAGCTAAGTGCCAAAGTGTTCAAACAATGAAAACTAGAAGGAAATACTTAACCCCAATTCTGGCGACCCATAATCCATGGCAGCACAGCCTGAAGCCAGCAGACTCTGATTCAATAACCACATGCAGTACAGCACCTGAACATTGCTACCATTCCACAGAATTAGGTCTCTAGGGCCATCAGCAAGTTGCCCTGCGTGGCTCATGTTTTGTCATCCTGTACCCGTATATTGGTTTGTGGGCAGAATCAAAGTGTAACTGCAGTTGAAGAAATGTAATAGATGTGGGATAACAAGCCTCCAGGATTGTTTGTAAAAGTTAAGGTCAACATTTGAAAAGTCAGTTGTATACAAGTTAGTTATAGTGCAGATGATGTGCTGCATTAACAATGCAAAAGTACTTTTCTCAGGTGGTCGCAGGACTGATGCCAAATTCACAAATTCTATTAAATCAGTGGTGTGACACTGTACTTTCAGTGTCACTGTCATGAAAGGTATTATACACCACATAGGCACCAAATCTCTGGCACCAATGGAGCACAGGAAGATAAGAGGGGATACAGGAAAACTGCACTAAACGTTTGCGTACAATTTTTAGTATTTCCATGTACAATGAAAACCAGCCATGACATAGAGATATGATTCAAAATGAAACTCGTGTTTGCCTAAATGATAGCTCTGATATTAACCCAGATCGGTAATCAGGTGCCTGAGTGGCAAAACCCCTGACATCAGTAGCTTGAGGCCTGGACGATTTTTACCTCCAGGTCTCTGGAAATAGAATCACCAATATTAGAACTTCGATTGGCAACTCACTAAATAAAAATACATATTTCAAATCACTTTCAATGTGCACAGAGAAGATTACAACTCTGTAATTCCACCCACTTCTAAGTTGACTTGTGTCTCAGGGGAGGAACTAAATATTATTTCTTTGCAACCCAGGTACACACTCAGGTACATGAACCAAGTCAGATAAGGAAGATAAATTCCCTAAATCTGTAACCAAAGAACACTTATAAATCATGCAACTTAAAAGAAATGAAAATATGTTAAAACATTTTTGCATTATAGACATTGGGCTCCTTTAATTAAGATTTCTGATATTTGCAGAGTTTTCCTTTTATTTTTAGAAGCAAAGTCTATTTTGGTTCATATTTATTAGGTTTTTCTAGATTTAGTTGTCCCAAGGGTGCTGTACCCGTAACTGTGCCCCTTTTGGAGCTTTAGACTCTTAGCACTTGTGTTTCTCTTCAACTGCAATCCCACTTTTCTCTCTACTTTGGAGGGGGTTAGGTAGCTGCAGTAGGGACTATATTGTATTCCAAACTGATTCTGTGAACAGCTTTCTGAGGGGAGGTGGGGAACGTTAATTGCTGCAGTGTGGATGGGTGGGGGTGGGGGACAAAGAACTTGGCCTGTTGAACAAAGCTGCAAGAAGTCATATAAACTCCAAAGGAGTGTCTCTTTAAGTTGATGCTTAGCATACTTAGTCATAAACCTCTCCTATCTTCCTGTTTTTCATAATGAACAATGGTGAATGGATCAATTATGGTGGTATTGTTATTGCAACTCAATTGCAATTTTTCCTGAAGAACCAATGTCCCACTGAATTGTAAGAAATTATTAGGACACACACCTTTAAATTACATGTTTAATTTCTCCAAAAAGAATAAACAGAAATGCAGGTGAAATATTATTTTGGAGTATCCCACTGGAACATAGGGTTTGTTAAACAGGCTGGAGTTCCTATTTAAAAGTTCCTGCAATTCAGTCAAATGTGAATGAAAGTTTCAGAAGTGTGCACCTGCAGCCTCATTCCAGTTTGCAACACATTCACTCCACCCATGAAGAAAACAGGTTGAACAAGAGTTTTGAATGACAGCAGACTGGTCTAGGAGGGGTTTATGACTAAGCATCAACATAAAGAGACACTCCTTCAGAGCTTATGCGATTTCTTGCAGCTTGGTTCAACATGCCAAGTTTCTCTTGGCATCCCCCACCCCCTCCACCTAAGCAAAATGATAGAACGTAGATTTCCCAGCCACCCACTGCCAATTTTTCAGTGTAACCAAGAGCTGAATATTGCAGAAAGAGGAGTTTAAAAAGTGCAGAGATGAAATTATAAAATTAATTAGAAATATATATTAGAAAGCAAAGAGAGAGCTTGAAAAAGTACTGGCAAGTAAAATCAAAGAAAACCTAAAGATATTTTATAACTATATAAAGAACACCAGGATAACTAAGGAAATTGTAGAGCCAATTAGAGGCCTAAAAGGTACTTGTGTGTGGAGGCAGGAGATGCGGGCATGGTTCTTAATGTTCTGCGTCTGTCTTCATTGTAGAGGAGTGGGAAATGCTGGATGGTATAAACTAGTGAGATAGAAAATATAAAGTTTAGGATCTTTGAAAGTGCTGAGATGAAATGTATTCCAGGCTGCTTAGAGCAGAAAAGAAGAAAATAGTGGAGGCTCGGACCATCAGTTTTCAATCTTCTCTGCCAATATTGTATCATTGTTTAAAAAGGGAGGATAGGATAGACCAAGTAATTGCAAGCCAATCCACTTAACCTCAGTGGTGGGAAAATTATTGGAAAAAATTCTGAGGGACAGTAGAAATCGTCATTTAGAAAAACACAACTTAATCATGGACAAACAACATGGATTTTAAGGGAAGGTCATGTTTGACTAACTTGATTGAATTTTTTTGTGGAGGTAAAAAGGAAGGTTGATGAGGGTACTCTGTTTGATGCAGCCTTCATGGTTCTTCATAAGGCTTTTAGTATAAGTTTACATACAAGAGCACAAACATTTTATTAGAACTCTATGAAACATTAGCTAGTCCACAGCAAGAATACTACATAACAGTTCTGCTTGGTGTGTGTATGTGTGCATAGGTGCATGTGCTTATGTATGTGTATGTGTGTGTGCGTGCGCATGTGTGTATGTATGTGTGCGCGCGCATGTGTGTGCATGTATGTATGTGTGCATGTATGCGTGTGTGCATGTATGCGTGTGTGTGTGTTGGATGGAACCATCAAAATTAGAATGGCCATTTCTGAGGCTTTGACCAGCAATGGGGCTGAAACTATCAAAGATGTAAATACCTTCACACCTAATCCACCTTCTCGCATCCCACTTCAACCCTCATCCTACACTGTCTTCTGATTTACAAGTTGCAGATGGTGTACACGTGCACCTCTTACTTTGAACCCCCCTTCCCTACCCACACTACCACCATACCCTTGTGCCTATTTCTTTTCAGATACCCAAGAGATCCAACATGGTTAGGGAGAGGAGGAACTCTCAAGAGGGTAATGATGAAAATGCAGTTCTATCACTTCATTTCACACTTGTAACCTCCAGCTCAGATACTGACATTCTGCATATCTTAGTGTACATTTTGCAGGTGGAATCTGCAAGTGTTAAGACACCAAGGCCTGAATTTTCGCTCCTGTGTCAGGAGTGCAGAGACTGGAAAATTCCCAGCTCTGTGAACCCAATTTAGGAGAAAGAGCCCCGGATGGTCTAATTTTTGTTGTGGGGGGCAAGTATTAACAGAAGACAGGCCTGCCGCCCCCGGAAAGTGTTCGAAGGCAGCTACAGGAGCTGCCAGGTGCAGAGGCGAGCTGTAGAAGAGGCCCACCTCAGTGATCCGGCACTTTGTTGCAGCTGTTACAAAAGCAAAAAACTTCCCTCCAGCCCTCATCTCTCACACCCCTTCATCCACCCACACAGTTCCCATGCCCCATCCATGCCAACCTATGCCCCCATCCACTCACCCACCCCCATGGCCCCTCATACCCCCATGCCAACATATGACTCCACCCAGCCCCCATGGCCCTTAATAAATGCTATGCCAACTTAGTGCCAATTCATACTAACCCATGCCTCCCACCCTTACCCTTACACTCTCCATGCCAATTCACCCAGTATCCCACATGGGCAGACCTCAGGACCCATGCTGAGATTAAATAAAATAAAGTTCTTAACTGTCTATTGATGAGTTCACTATTTTTAAAATGAACATTCTCATTTATAAAACCATATTCACTATATTTAACTTCTTTCAATTAGCTAACCGCTATAAAAATAAGAATTTGTATTCGTTACTCCACTTCAACGACTTAATAAGCACTTTGAGCTGTCGATCAAACTATGAACTGATATATACCCCACTGTGATAATGATAGGTTGTGAAATCATTAATGTAGCACAAATCCCATAATGAGAGCCTTCAGGTTTATGTAAACAGGCAGAATGAAATAGCAAGCAAATTTTTAAACTGCAGTTTTTTTCAAAAATGTAAAGGCCAGAGTATGTAAATGCCTTGACAGCTTGACAGTTCTGATAGGTTTGACAGTTCCCTTGACCGTTCCAATAAGTTTACAGTTCCCTTGACAGTTCCAATGAGCTTGACAATTCCTATAAGCTTATCCACTTTTTACGCATATTCATGCCTAATTTTAACAATCTCAAAGGGCACTTGACCTCTCCAAAAGGGCTTCTTATCTCTCTCAAAGGGCACCATACCTCTCCCGAAGATGTCCCAGAACCTATCCAAAAGGGTAGCGTGCCTCTCGAAAAGGGCACCCTACCTGTCCAAATAACTGGCAGTTTTAGACCTTCTTCTGAAAGGTGTAAACCCCACAAGTCACATTTAGGACATTCTACTAGCAAAAATTTGATCTGTTTACAGGCAGCTGCACTTCTGTAGCAGCCATGTAAGCCACACATGTGCAATGTACAACCTGCCCCTTTGTCCACCCACCGCCCCAGCAAAAATGGTGGGTGCTATGTTTGGGGGCAGGGCTTCCAGAATCAGGGATCCGATGCCATTCTGGTCTCTCTATCTTGAGAAAAATGTGGGCCCAGGCATGAATGAGCTGCAGCCAGACAGGGACAAAGGATATCACAGGTTCCAGATTGCCAGAGGATGAGGTTGCATAGGGTTTAGGCTGCAGAGGACTCAGGTGTGAATTTTGATGGGGCAGTCTACACAAGATAAGTATACACAGCAGAATGCTTGGATGTTTGGGAAGCTTGCCAGAAAGCCTGTAATCACTGCCAAGGAGCATAGAGGAGTCCAGCACCAACCTGGCACTGAGGTTTGCACAATTAAAGCTTTGAGCCCATTTTTTCTAGCATGGAAGTGGTGGCCAATTCCATTCACATGCAAGAAGGAATGAAATTTTTTGATTCTCTTTGAAAAGAGAGCCTCAGTGACCTCATTTATGCAACAGTGGATGGCAAAGTGCAAAATTTTGCAAATAGCTTCAGCTCTTTCTTGGAGGGAGACAGATGCATAAAAGTTGACCTCCAAAATTGCACCGCTGATTGCACTGAGGTCATCAAGTGTGTATGCTCTGTGTACACCCAGTGATCATTCACACGCTCTGATTGTGTCCTGAACTCTACATTCTACCTGCCTCCGGCAACTTTTGACTTCTTTGTTAGTCAAGAATCTATCTACCTCTGCCTTAAAAATATTTAATGACCCAGCCTCCACCGCTCTCTGGGGAAGAGAGTTCCAAAGACTCTCAACCTTCTGAGAGAAAAAAATCCTCCTAATCTTCATCTTAAATGGGAAACCTCTTATTTTTAAACTGTGACCCCTAGTTCTAATATGTCCCACAAGGGGAAACATCCTTTAGCATCTATCCTGTCAAGCCCCCTTAGGATCTTATATGTTTCAATAAGATCACCTCTCATTCTTTTAAACTCTAATAGATATAGGCCCAGCCTGTCCAACCTTTCCCCATCCTAGGTATCAATCAAGTGAACCTTTTCTGAACCGCTTCTAACATATTGATATCCTTTCTTAAATAAGGAGACCAAAACTATACACAATACTCCAGATATGGTTTCATAAAAGCCGTGTACAACTGTAGCAAAACATCGTTACTTATATATTCCATTCCCCTTGCAATAAACAACAACATCCCAATTGCCTTCCTAATCACTTGCTGTACCTACATACAAACTTTTCCTGATTCTTGTACCAGGACACCCAGATCATTCTGTACCTTGGGAGTTCGACAATCTCTCTCCATTTAAATAATGCTGCTTTTCTACTGCCAAAGTGGACAAGGTCACATTTCCCACATTGTACTCCATCTGTCAAATTTTTGTCCACTCACTTAATCTATCTATCTATGTCCTTCTGCAGATTTTTAATGTCCTCTTCACAACTTACTTTCCTACCTATCTTTGTGTTATCGGCAAATTTAGCAACCATACATTCGATTTCTTCATCCAAGTCATTGATATAAATTGTAAATAGTTGAGGCCTGAGCACTGACCCCATGGCACTCCATTCATCATATTTTGTCTTCCTGAAAATGATCCATTTATGCTTACTTTCTGTTTCCTGTTAGCTAACCAATTCTCTGTCCATACTGATATGTTACCCCCTACATCGTGAGCTCTTATTTTGTGTAGTAATCTTTGATGTGGCACCTTGTCAAATGCCTTCTAGGAATCTAAGTACAGCACATTCCCAGCTTCCCCTTTATCTATATTTCTTGTTACTGCCTCAAAGAACTCCAATAAATTAGTCAAATGTGATTTCCCTTTCACAAACCATGCTGACTCTGCCTGATTGCATGGAGATTTTCAAAGCGCCTCTCTATAACCTCCTTAATAATAGATTCCAGCAATAATAACAATTGATTACTATAATAGAATAATAATAACAGAATATAGAATAATAATAAATTAATAGATTACAGTAATCATTTTACAGCATTTTAATGAAATAATTCTTGTGTTTTTTGAGTTGATGTAAGTTAGCATTACGCATGGACAAAATTTTAAAAGCTGTCCCTATTCCTTTAACAATATTTCCTTCCCTTTCAAACACTTTGGGATAAAACTTCCATTAGGCCCATTTTCAGACACAAGCAGCCCACATCTGGTCCCATTGAGGTAGGCAACATATAAAATCATTTACATGAGTGTGTTGCTGCTTTTGTGTTAAGCGCCAGCAGGGGGCACAGTAGCATGTCCTTAATAGCAAGTAGTGCAACCAGCCTGTACCTTTTAAAAGCAGCCCTGCTCTTTCTAAAGGAAAACTGCGCTCATTAAAGGGAAGCTGCTGTAGATTGCCTGTACTGACACAAGCTATAAGTAGGAGCTCCACAAATGGAGCACTAGGAAAAAGAGAGGGTTCCTCGGTCCACTGGAATATCACCCTCTTGTGGCCAGCTCAGTTGGGCACTAGAACATCATGCTGTATGCACTGGTATTTTTGTCCTCCAAAGATATTGCAGTCTGGCAGTGAGGTGGGATTGTGGATTTCCCTAGCCAAACAAATCTGGTTTGGAGCAAACCAGGTGAACTTGCGAGTTTTCTTTTTTGGTGAAAAATAGGCTTAAAAACCTGGTCTTAGTAGAAAGGCTATTCATACACGTGATTGAATTGATCTTCAAAAGTACCTGCATCAACAGGTATTATTTGGAGAGTAGAGTCATAACTGAGAGTCTTCCGGTGTGTATAGAAACATAGAAAATAGGAGCAGGAGTCAGTCATTTGGACCTTCGAGCCTGCTCCGCCATTCATTATGATCATGGCTGATCATCCAACTCAATAGCCTGCTCCCACTTTCTCCCCATACCCTTTGATCCCTTTCACCCCAAGAGCTATATCTAACTCCTTCTTGAAAACATACAATGATTTGGCCTCAACTACTTTCTGTGATAGCGAATTCCACAGGCTCACCACTCTCTGGGTCAAGAAATTTCTCCTCATCTCAGTCCTAAATGGTCTACCCCATATCCTCAGACTGTGACCCCTGGTTCTGGCCTCCCCCGCCATCGGGAACATCCTTCCTGCATCTACCCTGTCTAGTCCTGTTAGAATTTTATAGGTTTCTATGAGATCCCCCCTCATTCTTCTGAACTCCAGCGAATATAATCCTAACCGACTCAATCTCTCCTCATATGTCAGTCCCGCCATCCCAGCAATCAGTCTGGTAAACTTTTGCTGCACTCCCTCTATAGCAAGAACATCCTTCCTCAGATAAGGAGATAAAAATTGCACACAATATTCCAAATGTATAATTGCAGCATGACATCCCTGCTCCTGTACTCAAACCTTCTGGCTATGTAGGCCAACATACCATTTGCCTTCTTTACCGCCTGCTGCACCTGCATGCTTACCTTCAGCGACTGGTGTACAAGAACACCCAGGTCTCATTGCACATTCCCCTCTCTCACTTTATAGCCATTCAGATAATAATCTGCCTTCCTGTTTTTGCTACCAAAGTGGATAACCTCACATTTATCCACATTATATTGCATCTGCTATGCATTTGCCCACTCACTCAGCTTGTCCAAATCACACTGAAGCATCTCTGCATCCTCCTCACAGCTCACCCTCCCACCCAGCTTTGTGTCATCTGCAAATTTGGAGATATTACATTTAGCTCCATCATCTAAATCATTAATATAAATTGTGAATAGCTGGGGTCCCAGCACTGATCCCTGTGGTACCCCACTAGTCTCTGCCTGCCATTCGGAAAAAGACCGATTTATTCCTACCCTTTGTTTCCTGTCTGCCAGCCAGTTTTCTATCCATCTCAATACACTACCCTCAATCCCATGTGTTTTAATTTTACATGCTAATCTCTTATGTGGGACTTTGTCGAAAGCCTACTGAAAGTCCAAATAAACCACATCCACTGGCTCCCCCTCATCAACTCTACTAGTTACATTCTCGAAAAATTCCAGTAGATTTGTCAAGCATGATTTCCCTTTCGTAAATCCATGCTGACTCTGTCCGATTCTGCCACTGTTTTCCAAATGCTCAGCTATTAAATCTTTTATAATGGACTCTAGAATTTTCCCCATTTCTAACGTCAAGCTGACTGGTCTATAATTCCCTGTTTTCTCTCTCCCTCCCTTTTTAAATAGTGCGGTTACTTTAGCTACCCTCAAATCTGTAGGAACTGCTCCAGAGTCAATAGAATCTAGGAAGATGACCACCAATGCATCCATTATTTCTAGGGCCATTTCCTTAAGTACTCTGGGATGTAGATTATCAGGCCCTGGGGATTTATTGGCCTTCAATCCCATCAATTTCTCCAACACCATTTCCCTACTAATACTGATTTCTTTCAGTTCCTCCCTCTTGCTAAACCCTGTGTTCCCCAACATTTCTGGTATGTTATTTGTGTCCTCCTGAAGACAGAACCAAAGTATGTATTTAGTTGGTCAGCCATTTCTTTGTTCCCCATTATAAATTCCCCTGTTTCAGGCTGTAAGGGACCTACATTTGTCTTCAGCAATCTTTTTCTCTTCACATACCTATAGAAACTTTTACAGTCAGTTTTTATGTTCCCCGCAAGCTTACTCTTGTACCCTATTTTCCCCTTCTTAATCAATCCCTTGGTCCTCCTTTGCTGAATTCTAAAGTGCTCCCAATCCTCAGGTCTGTTGTTTTTTTCTGGCCAATTTGTATTCCTCTTCCTTGGATCTAATACTATCTCTAATTTCCCTCGTAAGCCATGGTTTGGCCATCTTTCCTATTTTACTTTTGCGCCAGACAGCAATAAACAATTGTTGCAGTTCACCCATGCGCTCTTTGAACGTTTGCTATTGCCTATCCACCGTCATCCCTTTAAGTAAAGTTTCTCAATCCATCATAGCCAACCCGCATCTCATACCATCGTAGTTTCCTTTATTAAGATTCAGGACACTATTCTCAGAATCAACTGTGTCACTCTCCATCTTGATGAAGAATTCTATCATATTTTGGTTGCTCATCCCCAAGGGGCTTCGCACAACTAGATTGCCAATTATTCCTTTCTCATTACACAATACCCAGTCTAGGATGGCCTGTTCTCTATGTGGAGCAGCTGATATGTTTTTCACTGCTAATAATATTCTCAAAATCCTGATAATCCAGCTGTTAATCAGGCAATGGGGGGAAAGGAAAAGGGTGATTTTTTGACAGAAGCAGGCCCATAAGTGTATGAAATCAAGATTTTGCTTGCCCCTGTTAAACCAAAAGACACAACCATGTCTGACATTTTGGGTAAGCTTGAGCAGCACTGTTATCCCAAACCATTGGAGAATGCTGCAAACCATCAGTTCGGAACAAGGAGTCAGTTGCCCAGTGAAGACATTGGAGAGTTTATCATGGCTTTGAAAAATAACTGTCCATTCATTGTAATTTTGGAGAATTTCAAGACAGAGTATTGTGGGACAATGTGTGGTTTAAAAAGTGAATGCATTCATAGTAAGTTGCTGACATTACCAAAGTTAACTTTTGTCATAGCTTGCCAAACAGCATTGTCCATGGACATGGTGGAACATAACTCGAGAGAAGTCAATTAACAACCACCAGTGGTCTGCTGAAGTAAATAAGCTGCAACTGAGGCAGCAGAAGGCCCAAATGATAGCAATTATCAGTGACAGTAGTACAACAAAGTCCCGTAAGCCAACATTGGACACAGAACTGTCCCTTTGTGAAGGCAGAGTGCTACAGCTGCAAGAAGAAGGGTCACCTTGCCAAGGCTTATTGAAAGAAGGTAAATGGAGAAAATGTTGGCTGGAGGAAACAGTAATCACGGCTTATGGTTGTTGAACAGCACCAGCTCGATGAGGGTTCATTCGAGACCCATCCAACCTGAAGCACAAGGATGTCTAGTGGAAATTCACTGGATATCGTAGTCCAATTGGATGGAGCTCCGGTAAACATGGAGGTTGACAAGGGTGCATCAGTTCACCTGATTTTGAATTACTGTATCATGAAAAGCTGAGTGAACATCAGCTGGAGAAATCACGAGTAGAGTTATGCAGTTATGGAGGAGTGAAAATTCCCATAATTGGAATTGTGTCAGTTCCGGACACATACAATGAGCAATGTGCAAAATTTCCCATCATTTTGGTGAAGGGCGGAAAACCAGCCTTCTTAGGAAGAAACTGGTTAGCCGCATTTAAGTTAATTTGGGATGAGCTTTTTAATATGGAAGCGAAACTCACAACACAGGTCAACATGATCACCAATACCTTCAGGTGTTTAGTGAAATTGACAGACCGATTCAAGGATATAAAGCCTACGTGCAGGTTCAGAGGAACACAAGAACAGTTTGTTGTTGGCCTCGTCCATGCTCTAAGAAAGGTAGTAGAGCAAGAGCCGAAAAGACTAGGAACTGAGAACATTATCTCTAAAGTAGAGCAGAGTAATTGGGCTACTCGCATAGTGGTAGTACCAAAGTCAGGACATTGGTGTAAGAATATGTGGTGATTATGAGGTAGCTGTGAACCAGGTACTGGGATGTATCCACCCAATACTTTGCCAAACATCACAATGTTGTCAGAGAGCCAGATTTTTTTTTCAAAATTAGATCTGACAAATGCCTATCTGCAACTTGAGTTAGATGATGAGCCTAGGTCACATTCAGCTATTGATACATACATGGGTCTATTTCAGTTTCATAGGCTGCCATTTCGTGTTTCTTCAGTCCCCAGAATTCTCCAAGGGACAATGAACCAAATTTTGCAAGGAATTTAGGGAGTAGTGTGCTATTTGGATGACATACTTATTTCACCTCTAAACAGGCAGACCCATGATGTCAGGCTGAAAAAAGTGCTCCAATACTGTTTGGAAAAGTATGGAGTTTGGGCAAAGGCAGAAAAATCTGAAATGTTTCAAAATTCACTGCAGAGTATTTGGATTATAGGGTAGACAAAGATGAGTTAGATCCTATCTAGAGTAAGTTCGAAGCAAGAAGAAATGTGCCACACCCTCAAAATATCTGAGCACAGGGCTTTTTTGGGCCTAGTAAATTACTACAGTAAATTCATACCAAATTTGGCAATCTTATTGGATCCATTTAATGAACTCTTGAGGAAGGGTGTTCTGTGGATTTGGACAAAGGAGTGTGATAAATCATTCAAGTTGTGTAAAAGCCAACTGGTAAATGTAACAATGCTTGTACATTATGATGTGTCCAAAAGTTAGTATGTGATGCCTCTCCATGTGGGGTAGGCACTGTGACCTTTCATATGTTGGATAATGGGGAGGAGAGACTAATTGCATTTGCCTTATGCACCCTCAGTGCCTGTGAGCAAAATTATGCTCAGAAAGAACGTGACGCATTGTCATTGATTTTTGGAGTAAGAAAATATCATAAATACTTGTATGGTCATAGTTTCACGATCAAAATTGATCACAAGCCACTGATGACTATTTTGAATCCAAAGTACTCATTTTAACTGCAGTCCAAATGCAGAGAAGGGCTTTAATTTTGTCTGCCTATCAGTATGACATTAAGTACAAAGGACTGGAAGATCATTGTAACACCAATGCGACGTTTAGATTACCATGCCCATTCAAGGGAGAATCCAATAGGGAAGATGTCTTTTTCTTTTTGCATGTAAATGAATTGCCAGTCACAGCAGATGACACTGGTAAAACAAACTTGTCGGGACCCTTACTGCAGGGTTGTACGACTATATTGCAAACGGGTGGGCTAACACAGATACCAGATATAGAAGTCGGGCCACTTTTTATGCATAAGAATGAACTGTCAGTTCATAAAAATTGTGTTATGTGGGGAGCCAGAGTTGAAATTCCTGAAAGGTACAGATTGCAGTTGTTATGTGATTTACATGATCAATACTTAGGGATGAGCTTGACGAAGAGTCTCGCAAGAAGCTATATTTGGTAGGCGGGGTTAGATAAGGGCATGGAAGAGACAGTGAAACCGTGTACAGTACTTCAAGCGGAAGAAAAGAAGCTGCCATTTGTACCGTTGCAACCATGGAAATGGCCAGCTAGAGTGTGGCAGAGGCTGTACATAGATTTTGCAGAATGTGAAGCAACAGTTACTTATTAGGCAGGATTTTTGGGTTGTCAGGCAGGCATGGTGAGCGGGCTTGGGAGTGGCCGGGTAACGGCCTGCCGCCTGCAATCGGCCCCCGACCGCAATTTCATGTGGGTTGGACAATTAATGGCCAGCCAGCATGAAATGCCGGGGTGGGCGCAGCAGGAGGGCAAGCGCTGCAGTCAGCACAGACGTGGGGGAAAGCACAATGAAAGCTCCATGAAGGCAGAGAGCTGCCTCAGGGAGCTTAAGAATATAAAACCATCAAATAAAGGTTTATAAATGCAGAAAAAAATGTCCACACATCGGACTCATTCACCTAAACATATGCATTACAAAAATTCTGCCCAAACATTTTTCATTTAATTATGGAAACCTCATCCTGCCTTGGATGAGGTTTCATGAAAAATGCAAAGGCCACCTAGCCAATTCGCCCACCTGCCAACCGTAAGGTTGGACGGGCAGCGAAAAATAGCTGTTAATTAATACTTTAATGGCCTTAATAGGTCTCTTAATTGTCGGCGGGTGCACTGCCGACTCTCGCACGCGCCCACCGACCGAAATATCACACAATTGCGCGATGATGTCGGGACACTCGCCTGACGTTATCGCGCACTATTTTACCTGATCAGGTCGGGCATGTGCCCACCCACGGAACGTAAAACTCTGCCCATAGTGATAGATAGCCATTCAAAGTGGGCTATGGGAATCAAAGAACAAATAACAAAACTCTCCATATTTTGCATAGTTTGTTTGCTGCTTATGGGGTTTCCCCATAGGAAACTGTACCTGACAACGGACCTTAGTTTTGTTCAGAAGGGTTTGCAAATTTCATGAGAATGAACAGGGTAAAACATACTTAAGTTCCACCATATTATCTTGCTCTTGTTAGCAAATGCTAGATAGAAAATTGAAGGAACATCAGTTGTCATTGAATCACAAACTGGCTTTTTTTTTGTTCATCTATCAAAACACATCTCACACGATGACCAGCAGAACACCAGCTTTGTTTCTAAGAAGATAGCCTAGAATGAGGTTTCCAATGCCGAAGCCACACTTAGCATAGTCAGTAGAAAAGAAGCAATCCTGGAGAAAGAGTCCTTATAGGGGTAGATTGAAAGAAAGGAATCTGCAGTTGGACCAGAAGGTTAAGGTGAAAGATCATCTTCATAACTGGTTGAAGTGGCTATCAGGAAGAGTTGTCACAAGATGTGCTCCTTGCACATGTTTGGTAGTGGAAAGATTATGTTTTTACATATGGATCATGTTTTGCCTTCAGGGGTTCATGAAGAAGAAGGAAGTTGGGAAGAATCAAATGAGTCTTATGAATTAGATAGTTAGGATATGAGTAGAGTACCAATAGTTACTCCACATAAGTCATGTCTGAAACCAGTTCAGATCCTAGCCAGACTCAGACAAACATAACTGATGAAGCGGAAAATTCAATTGAAGATCAAGGACAAAGACACAATCTTTGTTCGAGAAACCTTCTCCCCAGACTCAGGCCAAGATGGGTCAAAGTCCTTCATCGAGGTCTGAAAGTTTGGGTCAAGAAAGAAAGTATCTTTTAGGTTAGGCATGATTTGTAAATAAATGAAAAACAAGAAATGTATATAAATTGCATAGAACTCAAACATTGTATAACTGTTTAATTAAGAGTGTAATAGCTCCCTCTTGTGGCCATTTGTATATGTATGTATATAAACCAAACTAGAATAAACCAGTTCAGCTGGGTACTAGAACTCCACACTGTGTGTACCAGTGTTTCTGTCCTGCAAAGATATTACATACACTGATGAAGCCTTATTGGTGGAGATTAATGAGAGGCAAGAGATTAAGTTTCCTTATGGTGGCCTGGAAGCCCTCAAGGTTCACCCTTTGAAGAGAGTAGGAGCAAGTGGCCAATGAAGTCAATGTCCAAAGTCTAGCCCTAAGGACTTGGCAGCAATGCCACAAGAAATTCAACGACATCATGCGGGTGGTCAAGCTCAATGAATGCAACTTCACCTGACATCTCCTACTTACCACACCACCAACCTCTTATGCGGTTGAATGCACCATACCGCTATCACTCAGCTATCTGCAGTCCCTAGAAGACAGGACTCAGATCTAACAATTCAGATATCCCACTTCACCCTTATTCACCTCCCAATGATTCCAGCCTCACACCTACCTCCTGCTGTTTTCACACATCTCCAGCTATTCAACTGGAGACTGGAACATTACACAAACAGTGCCACGCAACCACTGACATTCCTCTCTCTCTCTCAATTTCTCTCTCCCTCTTTCTTTTTCTCTCTCTGTTCTTCAGGACAAAGCGCCTTATAACCACTGGGAACAGAGCAGAAGTGGTGGGGGAGAAGGTTGCCTGAATCCCCTGAGGTCCATGGAGGAGATAGTTCTTTGTATCATGGGGCCAACTGCGACAAAGCCTGTGGCTTTTGGTATTGCTGAGAACATTGAGGATGATGGCTAGCTCCCACTGAATGTCCGTCTTCAATTCCCAACTCCTCCTCATCTAGCATGATGTGTGAGCTGCTCATGGGGTGTCCATGGGAGCCTTGCTTTCTGACTGACACGCCTTCCCTCACTCCAATCTTCCCCTTCTGAATTTCTGCTTTCAGGCATCCAAGAACTTCTGTCTGCTCAGCCACCACTATCTCAAGAGGAAGAGAGAGAGCAACACCATTACTCTGATGAAGAAGCCCCATCAGTTGATTGATGACTCAACCCAGCTCAGATACTGGCACCTCATGTACCAGAGAACAGTATAGAATTGTGATCTGCTCATGGTGGGCAGAATCTTGAGGTGACGGCGGGGGTCTCAGCTGCTGGCAGGAGAGCCGGTGAGAGTCCTGTGTCACCTTTTTTAGGGAAAGCCTGCCACATCTTGTTCCATTCAGGCACTTGACAGGTCAATGGCGGGCCTTTCCCTGGAATCAAGGACTCCGAGGGCTGAAGTACTGCTGGTTGAGAGTTGCTGGCCAATCAAAGACCATCAGCTGCATTGAATGGCAGTACCACTGGGGAGGTGGTGGCTGCTGCCAGTATGACACCCACTCAATCACAAGCCACAGGTGAGTGATGGTGGTGGGGGTTGCTGTTCGCAGGGTGGGGATGATGGGGAGGGGATTGGCAGCAAGGCCAGGGGATTGGCTCTCAGTGGGCACCCCTGTTACCACTGCCGGGCCCCTCATCAGGCACTCAGTGCCTTTGAGCAAGGGACATCCTCCGGAGCCTACAAGCATCCACAACAGGCTTTGCTTGTCATGCTCCCCATATGGTGAGCTGCAGCTGGTTTAATATTAGCAGTGGTGGGATGAGGCTTGTTGCTGTTTCACTGGTGTTACTTGTTGATTCTGGTCTGCTCTCTCTGCTTTCCAGGTTTGCCTCTCAGCTTGTACCCGTTTCACCCACAATGCTCTGACTTTTTTGGTGAGTCCTTGATCCATTCTTTCTCTCAAGGATCTGTTAGCTTGTCAGGTCTGTAGCTGTTTCATGGTGCATTTTCTAGATCTTTTACTCGCTGTCTGCTGCCACCATGTTTCGTCATGTGCTCAGTATCTAAATGGGGTTCTTTGGGGCTTGTCTATTCTCCCAAAGTAAGTTGCTCTTGACTGTAGCATGTTAAAACCATTATTTATTTACAGCCCTATGTACTTCTTGGGATCTCTTCATGGGGTTGGAACTTCACCTCCCTCCAGATCTCTGTTAATCAGTCATCTGTTATTACATCATAGTTATATCAGCATCAGGTGCTTCTGATGTTAACCCTTTACTCTACAGATAGTTCATTGGAGGGCAACATCTCGCACGAGTTCTGCTGCATGAAACCCAGATGAGGGTTTCTATGGGGTGGCACACAGGAGAACACTGATGAACAAGCATACTGAGATCCTTGGTGCTTTGGCAGGCCAGTCAAACAGTCTCCAGTCACAATCAAGGAGCATGGAGGAGTCTAGCTCCAACTTAGCACAGGGAATCACACAGAAATATAGCCCAACCTTTCCATTGTGGAAATGGTGGCCAACTCTGTGGCAACACTTGCAGACCCATAAAGCAGCTTCTGTTGGCCTCTGTCTCAGTTTCTACTGCAGCACAGGCAACAGAGTGACAATCAGCATCGGATTGCCAGCCTGTGCCCGATTACATATGCAAAATTTCTTCTGTGCATGTCACACCCAAACTTCCAACTCAGGCCAGGCGAGATCCAGGCAGTGCAGCTGTCTCTGAAGCCCAGCGTTGCAGTCCAGCAGAGTCGGATTGAAGAAGGGCATGCCACCTTTTTTATGGCCCTAGCTGTATCAGGTGGTTGTGGGAGGGAGGGGAGGTGGGGGCGGGGTCGGACATCAGGAGGAGGTGGGGAAGTCGGATCGGACCTCGGGGATGGGGAAGGGTGGTGTCAGAGGTGGTGGTTGGGGGGGCCTGGCCAGGTTGGGTTGGGAGGAGGGCAGAGCCTGTGATGGGGGCACTGGGAGTTGTTGGGGGGAGGTGGTTTCCCGGTCAGGTCAGGTGGCGGGGGAGTGGGAGAGTCATGTCGTGTCAGGTCCGGGGGGGGGGGTCAGTACTGCAGGGGGAGGGGGGGGGCGGGGTCAGGCCGGACCTGTAGGGGGTGGGGTTTGGGTCAGGGGGGTAGTTGGGCCTTCTGGGGTGGTGTGGGAGGAGGGGGCGGTGTCTAGTGGGGTCAGGTTGGAAGGAATCCCATGGAGAGCTGGGAGTTGGGTGGGGTGGCAAATACCTTGTGGGGGAGTGGGGTAGTTGGCAGGCGGGGGAGTCCCATGGTGGGGAGCAGGGGAGAGGCGGTTTGTGTCTTTAGAATAGTTACCCAGAAGTTAGAAGAGGTTTTAATTTTAACTTTTTCTGAGTAACTATTTGTGTAACACATGGAACCATCCGCAGTTTGCAATTTAAATTGCATTTTTGGATGATTCCCAGAGCAGGACAATTGTCCAGAGGAAGTTTGTACTTCTGGGCAATTGCTATGCAAACCCTTACCTTTGAAGTTCCGAGAGGAGCTCCTCAGTGTATCTTTGGGGTATTTCCCAAATGCTGTGGAGCTCGGAAGTTACAGCCCAATGTCTCAGTGCTGTGGTGGAGCTTAGACAGAGGTGATCTAGTCCATGCTTGCTGCCAAGCAGGTTCAGACTGTTGCCATCATGGCTGCGGATCTCAGTGCTCAAAGGGACATATAGGCTTTCACCACAGTCCAGCAATCTGCCTTCCAACAGATTTATGGGATTGCTGAGATGCCACCATGCAGGAGTGACAGTGGCTCCATGCAGCATGAACCTGCTGTCCTTTCAGTGGATGCGATGACAGCATTTGTGCTCTCACACCTTCCATTCTGCCAGTGCCCTTGCTGTTGTCTCTCAGCCAGCAAGCCCAGACTGCTGCCCAGAGCTTCTTAAAGCAGTCATTTTGGCCATCTTTAGTCTTCACAGATGAAAGTCAGCAACCTTCCACCAGCCATGCTGCAACCATTGGGGTAAAACCGAATTGGAGCACTTGGCAAAGATACCTGCAAGGCTGGCACTAAGGGTATGCATAAGGTTCATCTTTGCTTGTATAATTGGATGTTCGATAAAGATGTTATGGCAAGATTTTTATTGGTGGCTTTATCTGCAAGATTTTGACTAAGAGGGAGCTGTGGTATGACATCACAGATGGGAAGGTGGGGAATTATGGAGCAAGGGTTGTGTAGGGATGCAGTCTGGGTGTGGACAGGTCCCCAAATCTTCTGCTGTCTTCTCTGAGAATTTATTTTTATTATGGATTAAGCACTTGAGGAGATTCAAAAGTTTTGAATGGGCATTCATGTATGGAAGTGTACTTTTAATATAGTGAAGGCTGTAGTAGATATTTAGACTTTTACTTTATTTCATCTCAACATGGCTTCTAAGGTCTGCCCATGGTGGATATTAGATGAGTTGGCATGAAGGATGGAAGGTCCAAAAATGGTGCGTGGAGGGGCATGAGTTGGCATGGAGGGTATGAGGGCCTATTGGGCTTGGCATGGGAAGTGGATGGGGAGGAGGTGATGAATTATGGGGTGTGAGGGCTAGAGAGCCTAAAATGTAAAACAACTGGAACAAAATCCCAGAGATCAAGGAGGTCCTTTTAACCAGCCTGCCTCTGCAGTTGACCACCCCAATGGAGGCCTCCGACCTGCTTCGGGGGACAGCAGGTGTAACTCTATCCCACATCTGCACCAAGCACCACCCCCAACCTCTCCCCCAGAGAGAAAATTGGGTCCGACGGGGCCCTTTCTAATAAGGCAGCTCTGCCGAGTCGGGAAATTTCCCGAGTCAATCTACCCACCTTGGTAGAGAAAATCCATCCTGACTTGTCAAATCCAGCAACTCACTATAACATCTCCAAAAACACTCCAAAATACTGCCACAAATTTTGCAATAGCATTAGTCCAAACCATTTCATCTGCAAGTTTCATGCTGCCCCTTTAAAATAGGGAAGTCCCCCCTGCAGCTGAAGGCATGTTCAGCCGTGAGTGGTCAGCGTATGCATTCAGTGGACTCCCATGGTCTAAGTTTAAAAACGTGCATCAAATCAGCTGGAACTGCAGTTTGATGTGACAATCTGGCCAGCTGGGATTTCTGGTGCAGAAACTAAAGGTAACATGTCAGAAAATGGTTAATTTTTATTAAGTTTAAATTCTTTGAACTTACAAAGAAATTTCATGGATTTTAACAAAAACAAAACCCTTCCAATCATACCCAGGAAACTGGTTGGGGCTCAACACAGATGCACGATGAGCTCTATGTGGGATTGTTCCTGCCAAGAGGCAGCCCGTCAGTGCAGCAATCCCACTTTAGCACTGAAAGAGCTGACTAGGCAGTTAAACGACAAACACACCCTGAAGAATAGGATTTTGATAGGCCTTGGCAGAGGTGGAGGCCTACACAAGGAGGTTAATAACAGGGGCCACTGGCTCTGGCCTATACTGAAAGGTCAGTATGAGTTGGAATGGTGAATGACGAGGACACTGAAAAGTACTCTCGTTCTACTGGGGAACCAGAAGTCTTTACCATGGTTCCTAGGGGAATACTATTCCCATGGTGGCCCTGGGAGGCAATGGTGTGGATAGAAGAGGAGGAGAGGTCAGGATATCTCAATGAGGTAGGGAAGCAGAGGGAAGCTTCACAACTGCTCAAATTATAAGTCATTTTCCACCATGATCCCAGCTGCTCCTGTCCATGATCTTTGAAAGCACTTACAGTTCAATGAAGAACTGACTGTGCTGAATTCTTGAGATTTATGAAATAGGATCAAACACACAAACTTCCACCAATGAGTTACATTTAAAAGGCTGTGACCCACAGTAAATTGTTTAGTTTCCCCAAACACTGTGAACCTGAATTTCAGTGGTGTATTAGCATACTGGTCTCTGTCACAAAAAGTGACTCCATGGCTGAGCAGGAACTTCACAACTTCCACGTGCCCTTCACAAACTGCCACATGGAGTGGGGTTTGTCCATCATGATCCTCATTGCACAAGCTGCCACCCTGAAAAACAGATTTTTTGAAATCAGCGTCAGAGAAAATAGTGAATTGCAGGTTTGCCCTCCTAAAATCTCTACAATGTTATTTTAGGTGTTACTCTTTGTTACAATAGTAATTCTAGCTGAATAGCAAAAGGTTAAATGCACCCTGTGTTCTAATTAGCTCTAGTGACCCAAGGTCCGAGGTTCAATTCCCCATCTGATCTCATAATATGAATCTGCTGGTATACTGGATTGGTCTCAGCATTCCTGAACTGAGGAACGGACAAAATAGTCAAGTATTTGCAGTATAGAGACAGGCCATTTGGGCCAAATGGTTGGTGTTTACGCTCCACATTAGCCTCCTCCCATGATTCCTGCAGATTAACATCCAAGTGTGATCTCTAGTGAGCACAGAATTGAGCTCAACTGTGTTGAATTCAATGCTTAAGTAGCCTGTTGGTACTCATTGTATAGCTCACACACGATGAATGAAGAGTTAGACAAGCTGCATCTAAACATGCCTTGGAGTGAGATGGAAAGAGTATAAATGAAAAATAGACAAAAAGAGCCTTCAGTGTTATCAATCTGAAATAATAACAGTAAATGCATAAAATACCCTTTAAGTGAAGTTTATAAAGGAAAAAGATCGGTTAAACATTTGAATGGAACTCAGCCAGAAAGTAGCTTTATCTTTCAAATACTGACTCGTCTGTTTTATACTTTGAAGACAACATTTTCACATCATTTTAAAATAAACAAGCCACATGAGAGGCCAGTAATCAGAAGCAACTTAATTCCAAGAAAACAGCATAAATACTGAAAAGGCACTAGACAAAAGCAGATGTGTGTCCTTTGACTCTTTTAAGAACTGGATAAATACATAGCTGGGAAGAGGAGTGAATATTGGAGATGGGTATTATGTAAGATAATCACAAACTCCATGTTAGACAATAATCTACTGCTGCCTGGGCTGGGAACAATTGTTGACTTAGGAGCAAGAGACCAGGGTTAGATATTGAGGATGTGACAATAAATAAATTGGCAGTTCCCTGGATTATCTTCAAAGATGAGGATGTGTTTATGAAGAATTTTCCTTCAGGGAACTTAAGTGAGAAGTGTGCTTGATGGACTTTTCTTGTTTGTGGTTTTCTCAAGTCTTGAATAAACTAGTTTCCTGAACATCAGAAAGATTCAGGTCATCATCTTTACCCAAGCCAAAAACGTCTGTGCTGTCCCCACTGATTGGCCTCCATGTCCAGTGTCTCTGGCTGAACCAGACAGTTCACAATCTCAGTGTCATATTCAACCTCACTGGGCACTTCTGATCCCATAACCACTCGCTCACAAAGACCAACTATTTCTCTCCCCTCTCTCCAAGATGCTAACTCATACCAGGGTACAGTTCTAGCGGCATTCTTTGGTACCTCACTGACTCTGCCCCTTTACATGTGAGCCTAGATGGTGAGTATTGGCGGGCTGTTCAACAGAATTAACCTGATCATATCTTCTTCATCCAACATCTACAAGCAGGAACTTCCTGGCAGAAGTTTCTGAACTGCAATCTGGATTGGGAACAGAGTCTGATTTACTTTTATTCCTCCTAAACTCAGGGATGCTAAAACCAAATCTTCTAGTTGGAATTAGGAAGACCATGGATAAAGGATTGTTTAAGATACTTTTTGTTCACTTGTTATTTGATATTTTGACTTATCACAGCTGATCTTATTTTACTAGATGCTTGTGTCAGTATTACCCACATTACAGTATAAGTGTATGGGTGCTCCAGAACACAATTCCAAGAATAATCAAAATAAAGAGGCATTGTAGTGTTGGTATTATAAATCTTAAATGATACATAGTTCCTGTAATATTAATCTTAATTTCTAAATTCTGGACTTTTACAAAAAACTTGTGTGGCAAAATGTCATAATGTAAAAGCCCATTTTAAAAACGTGATTCAGCCTATTGCTCAGATAGAAGATAAAAACACTCAGACTGGGTGGCCAAATGGCTAGTTTTGGTAATGTGACTTCTACGTAAATTGTTTTGAGTCTTTTAGATGTTAAGCGATGAAGTCAGCTTTAATTACAAAATCTGCTGTAAAATTCAGGAATTACAAAACCACCAAGTGGAGAAAACAGAGAAGTTAATGCTTCAGGATTAGACCCTACATCAAAACAATTTTCACAAAGGATCCATGCTGGAATTGTCATCCCCTGTTTTCTCCATGGATGCTGTGTGATTTGCTGAGTGTTCCCAACACCCTGTGTTTTGTTTCAGATTTTGCAGGTTTTATTGTTGCTTTTCTTTACCATATCTAGTATAGCTTCCAATGCACCAACATCACCGGCCTTTGCAGCCACACAAGCTGACAAAGTAGTCAGAACATCTCGGATAGCCTCCTGTTCATGTTGTTTGGAAAGATAATAGAAGTTTGTTACATATAAAATCATTCCATATTCTTTGATTAAAAACAAATTTCAAACATTAAATACACTTTGAGAGAGCAACACAGCATATTGATACTCATATGAGCTAACCCTATTTCGTACAATCTAAGTTCCTAACCTTATCATTTTGGCACAAAAGCACTACAGTCTTTAAAGGAGTTTTTAAAAAAAATCAGAATGTCAAATAACAGGGCCAGTTTATAACTATTGTATGCGACATCATCTGGTCTCTAATGTTTACCTCTTTGCGCCTAGAAGCAAGAGACTTGGTAATATCTTGAATAAATTGCTGGTCTTGAAGAGGAATCATTGTACTCAATTCTCCCCTCAGGTTTTCAGAGAACATCTGGGAGAAAGCAATGTTTCAAATGAATGTTGCAAAATTACAATATGCAAAGTAAAGTCTCGCTTTTAGAACACTAATTTTTATCTAATATTGATTAAAGTGGTGGTCAATACAATTATGTTACATTTAATAAGAGCAATAAAATATGGTTAAGTGGAGACCAGGTCAGTGACATATAAAACTGGACAAAAATGTCGGAACAAAATTAATGGAAAGATTAATGGCATGTGAATGATGAATGCTATTATTAACATGGAAATCACCCAATACCATATGGCAAGAAAAGACTTCCTTGAATTGTGAATGGACACAAGTTGCTGGACAATTTCCGCCACTGACTAAAAATGATCCAATCTTGTCATTCACGCACTTCTCCCATTTGGTTTTCCCTTATCTGCTGCACTCAGGTCATCCTTTACACCCAAGCACAATAACATACTCCAAAAGTATACTGCTACAAAGAAGTTTCAGTAGCTTATTTCATTCACAAAGATCAGATTTCATATTTGGATCAAAAGATCACAGGGAATTCCTCCTTTCATTTAATTCATGATTGTGTTCTTTTCGTGTGGAAGAAATTTTTACATGGGTTTCTCTTTTCTCAACTGTATGTCTGCATGGTGTTTTATGGAAAATGTTCCTTCAAAGGAAATTAGTTGAAGTGTCAGGTATAAGACATAATGGATTAAAGACTGGACTCATTCACAATTCTGGTATTGTGTTAGAGAAAAAGCTTATTTTCACTTCCCAAGGATATGCCATTATATGACACGATACAATATGTTAATATAGGAAAGTTTATGCTAAAATAAAGCTAAGTGAATTTGCCATACTAGAAATACAGAATTTACAGACACATTTATATCACTATACTTTTGTATTGTTATTTAACTTTCCTGTAATCTTGCACCTAACCAAAACCCTAATGGCCATTTTTAGTACTAAGTCCGAATTTCCTCAACTTGTTACCCGATTTAACAAAACCAACATCAAACTCCCTGCCTTAAATAAAATAGCTCCATGCAAAATTGGAGATCACAAATTTCCTGAATTTTGGCATAACAGGATCCTGAGTCACATTTTAGGTGTTTTATGGCAATTTTTAAAAAAACATTTCCTTCTATTTCTCCTCAATAAAACTTGAAATGTAGCTGCCATCACTTTAATTCTTTACAGCATCAGAATAATTAAAATGGGAAAAGTTTCAAGTGTACATTTATTTAAGTAATGTTGTGCCTCATGTGCACAACTGATGAGTTGATGACTTCAAACTTAAAGTGACTTAAAGAAGTAACATTGCTGAAGTTCTGTGATCTCTTTCCTTGTGTCCTGACTATTTATGCCGTTTTCCACTGGTTTTATGCTTTTTAAAAAATGTACCAGGATTTGTTGGTGAGATTCGTGGGTGGTTCAGTGTAACTTGCCAAGAGAAGATTGGCAAGAATTCTTGCATAGCTTGCTGCTTGTGCCTTCAAGAGGAATTTAGGGCCACTATCTGATTTTAAATGAAAGTTTTCCTCCTCACAGAAGTCTCTTATCCGTGAGACAGAAATAAAGGCTGAATTTTAATGTTCCTCTGGGAGGCTGGGGAGGGGTGGGGCAATGAACGGTCTTTTGCTGCCACTGCTGGCATTTTACTAATGGTTGGTGGACCCTCCACCACATGAGGAAGTTGCCAGGTAAACCTTAGGGTGTCGTATTTGGGTGCCCTTTCAACAAAATAATGGCGACAATGGCTGCCCCTGCGGCAATGGCAACCCCTGCCCACACCACCACCCACCATGCCAGTGTCTGCCTGAAGTGCCCCAACGTCCCCCAGAACTGACTGAACTGGTTGGGAGGATGGTGTGCTTCCATGACATCCTCTTCTTTTTGGTGCAGTCCCAGCAGTGGCCATTGCTCTCTGAGGCACTCCTGAGACTGATGAGTGGGCCAGCAGCCCTTGAGGGCCAATAGCCATCCTAAATAGGGACAGCCTTCCCTGCAGCAACCAATTAGTTGCCAGCGCCCTGTTAAATGTGACGGAGTTCCACAGATGGCTGAAACAGGGTCATCAACCACCCCAACTTCTAGCCCTGTGTAGGTGGTGCTGTGCTCTGTAATATTAAGTATAAACATGTCCTGTGACACATCATATGCCAGGTTTCTAACTTGTTAGGATGTTGTCAATGTTAGACTACACGTTTCATCACAGGGATTGGAGGGAATAAGATATTTGCCAGATATTGGATTGTTCTTGCAATCAATAGCCCTAGAAAAGTTTCATGCAAATCTTTTGAGAAAGTTAAAAGCAAAAAACTGTGGATGCTGGAAATCCAAAACAAAAACAAAAATACCTGGAAAAACTCAGCAGGTCTGGCAGCATCTGTGGATAGGAGCACAGTCAACGTTTCGAGTCCAAATGACCCTTCAACAGAACTAAACAGAACTAAGTAAAAATAGAAGAGAGGTGAAATATAAGCTGGTTTAAGGGGGGCGGGGTGGGACAAGTTGGATAGAGGGCCAGTGATAGGTGGAGATAACCAAAAGATGTCACAGACAAAAGGACAGAGAGGTGTTGAAGGTGGTAATGTTATCTAAAGGAATGTGCTAATTAAGGTTAGAAAGCAGGACGAGCAAGGTACAGATAGCCCTAGTGGGGGTGGGGTGGGGGAAGGGATCGAAATAGGCTAAAAGGTAGAGATAAAACAATGGATGGAAATACATTTAAAAATAATGGAAATAGGTGGGGAAAGAAAAATCTATATAAATTATTGGAAAAGAAGGGGGTGGAAATCGGAAAGGGGGTGGGGATGGAGGAGAGAGTTCATGATCTAAAATTGTTGAACTCAATATTCAGTCCGGAAGGCTGTAAAGTGCCTAGTCGGAAGATGAGGTGCTGTTCCTCCAGTTTGCGTTGAGCTTCACTGGAACAATGCAGCAGGCCAAGGACGGACATGTGGGCATGAGAGCAGGGTGGAGTGTTGAAATGGCAAGCGACAGGGAGGTCTGGGTAATGCTTGCGGACAGACCGAAGGTGTTCTGCAAAGCGGTCACCCAGTCTATATTTGGTCTCTCCAATGTAGAAGAAACCACATTGGGAGCAACAAATGCAGTAGACTAAGTTGAGGGAAGTGCAAGTGAAATGCTGCTTCACTTGAAAGGAGTGTTTGGGCCCTTGGACGGTGAGGAGAGGGGAAGTAAAGGGGCAGGTGTTGCACCTTCTACGGTTGCATGGGAAGGTGCCGTGGGAGGGGGTTGAGGTGTAGGGGGTGATGGAGGAGTGGACCAGGGTGTCACGGAGGGAATGATCCCTGCGGAATGCCGCCGGGGGGGGGTGAAGGGAAGATGTGTTTGGTGGTGGCATCATGCTAGAGTTGGCGGAAATGGCGGAGGATGATCCTTTGAATGCGGAGGCTGGTGGGGTGATAAGTGAGGACAAGGGGGACCCTATCATGTTTCTGGGAGGGAGAAGAAGGTGTGAGGGCGGATGCGCGGGAGATGGGCCGGACACGGTTGAGGGCCCTGTCAACCACTGTGGGTGGAAAACCTCGGTTAAGGAAGAAGGAGGACATGTCAGAGGAACTGTTTTTGAAAGTGGCATCATCAGAACAGATGCGACTTTCTTTTGAGAAAGTTGCCTGCTCGTCCTCTTCATTGCTCAATGGAGCTAAAAAGTAAGCTTTTAGAAAGTATTTCTGTGCACAGCACTGAAACATTATTTTGTGACTGAAACACATTACCTTTTTCTTCTCCTGTATACTCAGTTCAGTCTTACCCAGTACATAGGACAGTTTGATCAAAGCAGCTTCAGGTCTCATATCACATCCAGGAATGATACCGAGGTCAGTGAGAACCTGAAGTCAAAAGTTTACAGGACTTAAAACAAATTCAGCTGTAATAAGATAAACTTATACCATATGATGAAATAAGTTTGAAAGAGATTATAAGATGTCATGTCACTCCCAGGAATCAGGCCTTGTTGAGAGAAAATCTGAAATTGAAAGTTCACAGGGCTTGAAACAAATTCAGCTGTAATAAGAGGAACTTAGACCATATGATGAAATAAGTTTGAAAGAGATTGACATAGGCCTTTCAGTATAAATTCTTGGAATGAATGCTAGATTTTATGGTCAATAGGCCAGATAGTCAGGAATCCAAGTTATTGATTTTGTAAATATCACATAAAAGTTTTACAGAGCTACTGAATGTGGGTAATTTAAAAACGCGTTATCTACTGCGTCCTGTCCAGAAATCAGCTGGAGTTATAGATTCAACAGTGTGCCTTGTGCATCTGTTATCAAACCAGAGGCAAAATAGGAACATGGAATTGCAGTCTGCTCAGCCCAGCTACATGTTAAACATCTGTGCTGACAGAGCAGTTGAAGAATTCTTTAACTGGAAATAATTCTACTATTTTTGTTAATTGGCATATTGTTGAAAGGAGAAATCATGGTATTAGCAGTTCCATGATCAACAATGTTGAGTAAAACACATTAGGGCTGATGGCAATACCTTACATCAAGCATAAATATGGTTGTGGTGGCTGGAAAATGGGAGTTAAGTCACTTACTGTAATGCCTTTCAACAAGCAATCGGCAAGGCAAATGCTATGTTGGCCTTTATTGCAAAAGGATTTGAGTACAGAACTAAAGAAATGCTGCTGAAGTTGTATAGAGCCTTCATGAGATTGCACCTGCAGTATTGAGTGCAGTTTTGGTCTCCTTACCTCAGGAAGGATATACTTACTATAGAGGGAGTGCAACGAAGGTTCACCAGACAGATTCCTAAAATAGCAGGATTGTCCTATGAGGAGATTAGACCTATATTCTCTAGAGTTTGGAAGAATGAGAGGTGACCTAATTGAGACATACACAATTCTTACAAGGCTTGGCAGGGTAGATGCAGGAAGGAGGATTCCCCTGGCAGGAGGCCGGGGGGAGGTGGGGGGTGGTCTAGAACCAGGGAACTGAGTCTCAGAATAAGGGGCAGGTCATTTAGGACCAAGATGAGGAGGAATTTCTTCACGCATAAGGTGAATCTTTGGAATTCTCTACCTCAGAGGGCTGTGGAGGCTCAGTCATTGAG
Organism: Cetorhinus maximus; assembly: GCF_964194155.1. Taxonomy (NCBI): domain Eukaryota; kingdom Metazoa; phylum Chordata; class Chondrichthyes; order Lamniformes; family Cetorhinidae; genus Cetorhinus; species Cetorhinus maximus. The sequence continues at coordinate 40,220,770 of NC_135896.1, read as the reverse complement.
AAGGTTCAAGACAGAGAGCGATAGATATCAATGGATATTAAAGGGATATCAAGGCTTACTAAAGATATCAAGGGATGTGGGGATAGTGTGGGAAAATGGCATTGAGGTAGATGATCAGCCGTGACCTAGTTGAATGGTGGAGCAGGCTTGACGGGCTGAGTGGCCTATTCTTAATACTATTTCCTATGTTCCTATGTTTACACCAATGCTTTTGCGTCCACCATCTTGGCTAGGGGTTTCAGAGCAGTGGTTGGGCTGCTCCAGGTGGTTGGTAGAATCCAAATTTGGCAATACAAATACAGGTACTTTTGAAGTGTAGTCACTGTTGGAATGCAGGAAATGCAGCAGCCAATTTACACACAGCATTTTCCCACAAACAGCAATGTGATCATGACCAAATAATCTGTTTTAGGATGTTGGCTGAGGAATAAATATTGACCAAGACATGGAGGATAGCTCCCCTGTTCTTCTTCAAAATAGTGCCATGGGAATTTTTACATTCATCTGAAAGGACAGACAGGGCCGCCAGATCACACCTCATCCAAAAGACAGCACCCGCAACATTACAGCACTCCAACAGTACTGCACTGGATTTTCAGCCTTGATTTTGTGCTCAAGTCCCGGAGTGATACTTAAACCCACAACCTTCGGACTCAGACGAGAGGGCTAGTAAGTGAATCATGGTTTCCCCCGCACCCCCTTCCCCCCACCACTCCCCGCCCACCCCCCTGCCACTCCCCCTCACCACTGCTGGGTTCCTATTCTCAGACAGGCATGTCTATACTATACTATATGAAGTCCCTGCGTAATGTTTGACTCAGCCAATGCTGTTTCGTTTTACGTCTTCATAAAGTAGGGACTAAATATCCATTTAACATTACAACATTTGCTATAACCTTGTTTGTCACAGACTTCATGTTCTATGGCCTGCACATCCCACATGCGCACATGACCTTTTCCCCAGCATTGTTGTCAGTGCACTTCTTCCCTCCACTCCTGCCCTTGTTTCCACTACCACCCTCAGTCCTGAAGTCCCTCTTGCCCCCTGGCTCCCATTGCTGCCCTCCATTCTCACCTTTAAAAGTCCTCAGTTTCTGTTGCCACCACTGGGGAATTCCTCAGCTGGCTCCTTTTCCCCTCGTTCCCTGCCTTGCTGGCAAAACTCAGCAGATTTGGCAGCATCTATGGGGAGAGAAACAGGGTTAAGGTTTCAAGTCCAATATGGATTCTGTAGAAGAATCATATCAGACTCGAAATGTTAACTCTGTTTCTCTTTCCACAAATGATGCCAGATCTGCTGAGTTTTGCCAGCACTTTCTGCTTTTTGATTTCTGAAGTCCTGGGGCTGCTTCAGCTGCTATCTACACTGACCAACTTCTGTCACTACATGGAGCCCAGTCAATCCAAAACCAGGCAGCTAGAATGTTCTTTTACATTTACGTTCATATTGTATTTCTTTTATATTTTTAAATTTATTTTATTTTAAAGGTGATTTCATTTATGAATGTAGGCATTTAAGAACGTACAACATTTTACTTCTAAATGTTTTAATTTTTCTTTGCTGAAAAAGGTCCTAAAGTACCTAACTACAATATTTCTTTTATATTCTATGATTTATTTTATTTAGTGCACAGTACTGCACATGCACGATACTGTATTTCAACTTGTACATTGGTTTTCACAGGAAATAAATGTCCAAAGGAACCTAATTACGGTTTGAGCAATGGTTCCAATTGAAACATGTGATTCACTTAAAGTTGTTTCATTTAAAGTCACAATTTTCAAGAACACAACTATAACTTTAAGTGAGGACTTACTGCACCTCCAGAATGGTGATAACACCAGGATTGGAAAACTAGTGTGGTCAGGAGATACAAAAAAAACAAATCTCAAAGGAAGACAGGACTGCCTGCCTTCTTGCTCACCTCACTCCCTCTAATTCCACAGCTCAGAGAAAAGCCCAAAGTTGTAATGTTCCATTTTTAAAATTCTTTATGGGATGTGGGCATCACTGGCTGGGCCAGTATTTGTTGCCCATCCCTAACTGGCCCGGAGAAGATGGTGAGCTGCCTTCTTGAACCGCTGCAGTCCATGTGGTGTAGGTGCACCCCTGGTGTTGCTGGGAAAGGATTTCCAGGATTTTGATCCCGTGACAGTAAAGGAACAGCAAATAGTTCCAAATCAGGGTGGTATGTGGCTTGGAAGGGAATTTGCAGGTGGTGGTGTTCCCAAGCATCTGCTGTTCTTCTAGGTAGCAGAGGTAGTGGGGTTGGAAGATTATTTGGAAGTTATTGAGAGAACCATGTTGCATAATTATACATCCTTCACCTAATAAACCTGAAAATCATTTTCTAATTCAATCAACTTTTGGGGGAGCAAGTAATGATATTCATTGATTAATGTGGGAGATTATCCATTCCTGTGCTCCCCAGCTAATGATGTCTGCCCATTAAAATGAATAGATGAAAAATCCTGAGCAGGAGAGTGTAGCAATGGGAAATCCTACTATAATCTTAGGGTAGATGAGTGACTCACCATTCCTGTTGCATATGTCTGACTAACAGAGCCCCTCAAACACTGAGTGCAGTTTATCATCAACATTCCACGATCAATGGCGTTCTTAAACTCATCCAATACTTCAGGACAATTATCTGGAGCATTCCCTGTTCCATAGGTCTCCAGCACAATTCCTTCCATTGGTGGTTGCAGAAATGCTCGAACCTGAAAAGAAGATGTAGTTATAAATGCAAAATGCATACAAACTTCATATTAGAGATTCTGGTTTATGTCTTTTATGTCTTAAAGTAATATTGAACTCAACTGCATCAAACCAATCTTAAATTCTGAATAAAGCTTTCACTTTTAACCACTAAATGAGTTCTTTAAAAGCAAAATGAGAGTTTTTTAAAATCTACACAGTTAAGAATGCAGCAGTTGAATGGATGGGGCTGTAGCGTAGTACTGGGCCAGTTATCCAGGGGTCCAGATTGATACTCTGGAGATGTGAGTTCAGATCCAACAAGGATAGATTTGGGAATTTTTCTTATTCTTTCACGGGATGTGGGCACTGCTGGCTAGGCCAGCGTTTATTGCCCATCCTTAATTACCCTTGAGAAGGTGTTGATGAGCTGCCTCCTTGAACTGCTGCAGTCCATTTGGTGTAGGCACACCCACAGTGCTGTTAGGAAGTGAGTTACAGTATTTTGACTCAATAAATCTAACGTACCTAATAAAATCTGGAATAAAACGCTAGTCTCAGAAATACATATCATGAAACTACTGGATTGTCATTAAAACTAATATGCTTCAGGGAAGGAAACCTAGTGCCTTTACCCAGTCTGGCCTACATGTGACCTCAGAAGCACACCTGTGTAGTTGACTCTTGGCTGCCCCTTGAAATGGGCTAGCAAACCACACAGAGTATCAACCCCGCTACGAAAAAGTTGAATAAGAATACAATTGCACAGACCACCCAATATCAGCCTAGGCATCAGAAACGACAATGACTCATCCTGCCCAGGCAACCTACCACATCCTCCTCACGAACATCTGGGGACTTGCACCACAAGTTGGGAGTGTTGTCCCACACATTAGTCAAGCAACAGCCTGACATAAACATACCTTACAAGCAATGTCCCAGACTTCTCCATCACAATCCCTGGGTTTATCCTGTCCCACCAGCAGGACAGATCCACCAGAGGCGATGGTAAAGTGGTATACAATGGAGAGGAAGTGTCCATGGGAGTCCTCAACATTGACTCCAGACCCCACGAGGTCTCATTGCACCAGATTAAATCTGGGCAAGGAAACCTCCAACTGATTACCACTAACCATCCTCCCTCAGCTGATGAATCAGTACTCCTCCATGCTGAAGACCATTTGGAGAAAGCAGGCAATCAAAAGGGCACAGAATGAACTCTGGATGGGCTACTTCAATGTTCCTCGTCAACATTGGCTCAGTAACACCACAACTGAATCAAATGGCTGAGTCCTGAAGGATGTACCTGTCAGAATCAGCCTGCAGCAGATAGTGAGAGAACTGACAGGAGGGAAAAACTTACTTGGCCTCATCCTCTTCCAGCTACCTCTTGCAGATGCATCTGGCCATGACAGTATTGGTCGGAGTAACCACTACACAGTCCATTTGGAGATAAAGACCCATCTTCACACTACTCTACACCGTTGTGTGGCAAAGCCACCACGCTAAATGCAATAGATTCAGAACAGATCTAGCAGCTCACAACTGGACATCCAAGAGACGCTCTAGGCCATCATCAGCAGCAGAATTGTATTCAACCACAATTTGTAACCTCATGACCCAACATATTCCTCACTCAATCACTATGATCAAGCCAAGGAACCATCCCTGATGCATTGAGTAATGTAAGTGAGCACTTCAAAAGCTGCACCAGGCAACCTTAAAAATGAGATAAAGGCAAAATACTGCGGATGCTGGAAATCTGAAACAAAAACAAAAAATGCTGGAAAAACTCAGCAGGTCTGACAGCATCTGTGAAGAGAAAGACAGAGTTTACGTTTCAAGTCCACATGACTCTTCTTCAGAGCTAAGGGGAGTAGAAATGTGGTGAAATATATACTGTTTAAGGGGGGCAGAACAGGTGAAGCTGGATAGAAGGCCAGTGATAGGTGGAGGCAAAGGAGAGATTGCGAAAGATATCATAAACAAAAGATGAAAGGGCTGTTAATAGTGGTTAAAGGAGGTTCTAATGGTGACATTAAGAGTGGAAAGCAGAGTGTGCTAATGGCAGGACCAGGGTAAACACTCTGGAAAGTGACAGATGGCCCTAGTGGGGGTGGGGTGGGGGGAGGGGACGGTATGGGAAAAAAGATCGAGAAAGCTAAAAACTAAAACAGAGGCTCACGAAGGCAGCTCACCACTACCTTCTCAAAGGCAATTAGGGATGAGCAATAAATGCTGGCCTAGCCAGAGATATTCATGTGCCAAGAATGAATTAAAAAAAGTTTCGTCAACAACTTACACTATACTTGATCCACACTACATAATCATACTTCAAAAGCTGTTTCTAAGATGATTCCCACAATTTCATGCTCAACATGATCTTTAAGATGGAGAAGCTCTAAGTGAACACAAGGTCATATAGGTCAAGGGACAAATTAAATGTTTGCGATGGGGGTCTATCGAGGGACCTAGCATCAGGAAGGGGAGGAGGTCCACAGAGTTATTCCCCTGTCCGTGCTTCTAACCACTAGCCCCCACCGCGACCCCAAACCCTGTGACCCCCATCCCACCCCCACTGACCTTTGACTTGGTGTCCCTCATTGACCCTGGATCTCTGGTGGGTGCATTACTGGCAACAGCCCTCGCTATTGGCCAGTAGCTCTCAGGAGTCAGGATTTCAGCCTGTGGGGTCCTTAATCCCACGGAAGGCTCAGCATATTAAGTGGCCAGCATCGGGCCTTCCCCAGGATTAAGGATCCCGGGACATAAACGCCAGCCCCTGAAAACTGCTGGTCAATAGCGGTGCCAGCTACTGGTAATGCACCCACCAGAGGTCCAGGATCAATGAGGGACCCCAAGCTAAAGGTGAGTGAGAGCACGCTGGGGGTTGTAGGATGGGGTGGTGGGAGGAAAGCGGGTCAGAGGCAAAGACAGGGCCCGCCCCTTCCTGATGCCAGGTCCCTCAATCAGGCAGTGGGTGCCATTGAATGAAGGAACCCACCCACCACACCTCCAAACAAAGCCGATAGGGTTTGCTTTTCAGGCTTCCCGAGTGGCAACTACTCTGCCCGCCACTGGTTGAATATCAGCAGTGGTGAGATGAGGCCCTTAAGTGGGCATTCATTGCTTGATTGGGCAGAAGTTGGAAGGAGGCAGGATCCCCACCCTGCACATTTTCTCCCGATTAAATGGCCCCTGCCTCCAAACCTGCCTGTGTGTTGGGGGAGGGGGGGGAGGGGGGGGAGGGGGGGGAGGGGGGGGGGGGGGGGGGGGGGGGAATTAAATTATACCCAAGGTGTGGAATAAATCCTACCTAACTGCAGTAGATGTGCTGATACACCTTGGCAACTTCAATTATCCTACACAGGGTTTTGCTTCTGTGAAATCCAAGACACCTTGCATCAGTCAATAACGCCACTATCATTTGGAGAAACCAATTGTCATCCAACCATTTTTAGCATTTCCCGTGTAATTGGGTGACAGACATGGGCTTGAAGACTTGGGCATTTTGGGGGCCCTGCTTCAATGTTATAAATGTGGTGATGCAGAACTGCAAGGAATCCCCTTCCAGATCCCAGGCACAGGATCATTTACATAATTTAAGTGGGTGGAAGTGGAGCCACTTGCCCCATCATAGCACACTGTAGGGAACTAGAGACCCTTAAAAGGGATCAAAGATTAAAGAGTGAAAAATTATTTATTCCTCCAGGGGAACAATATTGACAATTATTAGGTAACTGAGCCATTCTAGGCTTGGTTAACTTGGTTAACCTTGCAATAATTTTTGGCGCCTCATGGATACACTGGCTGGAGTTCACAACTCGCCCAAAAAAAGGTCCCCCAGGCAACCCAGCCCCACCAAGCCAACAGCAGACTTAGGGATAAGCAGGTGGTGAAGTTGTCTGCCCACATCCACCCCAACCTGATTGAAATTTGGGTTGAAATGTACGTGGGGTGGAAAAGTGGCAGATTCAGATACTGTCCCAAATTCCTGCTCTCCTTCCTCAATGATTTTCCCAGGATGTGGCCTCCCATGCCACTAGAATTTCAGGCTCCACCCAAGACTTTTTCCGCTCCTTGTAGCTTGTCCATATATCATTGTGCTTAAATTTTGTTTTCTTATTTTCAATTATCTTTAATTAATTTGCTTCCTATATTTTGCGTGCAACATCATGCGACATTTCCCCATTTAGTGTCCTCTTCCCAGGCCATTTTTCAAAATTGGTTCATGAGGTGTGGGTGTTTGCTGGCTGGGTCAATATTTATTGCTCATCCCTAATTGCTCTTGAGAAGATGGTGGTGAGCAGGGTGGCCTTGCTCAGTAATGTTTCCTCCATATGAAGAAACATAAAGGAAAAGCTGTTTGTTTTGTTGCCCCAACAGGTTTTGGTTTTTTTCCCTTCTTTACTCTACCATGGGATGTGGATGTTGCTGGCATGAACTGCATTTGTTGCTCATCCCTAATTTCCCTCAAAGTAAGCAGCTTACTGGACCATTTCAGAGTCAACCACAGTGCTGCGGGACTGGAGTCACACATAGGTCAAAGCAGGGAAGGATGACAGATTTTCTTCCTTAAAGGGCATTAGTGAGCCGGTTGGGTTTTTACAACAATCAATGATAGTTTTATGACTCAGGGCAACTTTCAATTCCAGATTTATTAGTTGAATTTAAATTCCACCGGTTGTAGTGCTGGGATGTGAACCCACGTCCCCAAAGCGTGGGCTCCTGGGTCACTAATCCAGTGACAACTGTGCCACCATCTCCCCTGAAGTTAGACAGCTATGAGAGGCTCAGAGGCAAAAATCCATTCATACCAATTCAAAAGGATGTGTGCCTTTTGGAGAAGATTTTACATGGGTTTAACTGTACAAAGACAGCACCCCTCAGGGATAAGCTTGTTCTAGAATATTGTGACAAAGGCATTAGCTGCTTTTTTTCAGGTTCAAGAAATTAGTTTGTGCAACAAACTTTTCCAATTTAATTTGGTGTAATCAATAATCAATGTAACATAATTAGTTTACATATTTTTAAGACTGAACCACAGGATAATTGACTTATTTTCATACCGATGCAGAATCATACTTTAAAAAAGGTAATGACTCAAGAGTTTTGACTTGAATTCTTAAGGTTTTTCATTCTGCTCGCCAAACTTTGCAAAATCTTGGCCCAGCTGATCGCACTTGGATAGATGTTTCTTTGTCATTTCAGTGAAGAGCAATTTCAGTTACTTTCAAATAATTTTCTGTCACTTTTATATCAGATTTCATATCTCATGCTGGTATTACCAATACCAGGCATTTTGTAATTGTCCCCACCTTTAAAAATGCTTATATATCACATTTTGATGTGCAGTTTCAATTTCATTTTGATCATTAGAAAATTCTTAATCAGTTTGGAAAAGGAAAGTTACCGTGGCAGGAGTGATTCCTGGGTATAACTTCATCAATCCCACATTCCGATTCATATTGGTTTGCACTCTGAACTCCTTAGTTGTCTTTGGTCTCCAAACAATGTCCCAGTTGACTGTAAAGAAAACAAACATGGTTTCACTGCACATGCAGTTCAAGAAACAGAAAACAGGAAAAAATACATTTACATAGCACCTTTCATGACCATAGGACTTCCCAAAGCACTTCACAGCCAATGAAGTACTTTTGAAGTGTAGTCAGTGTTGGAGTGTAGGAAACTCGGCAACCATTTTGCGCATGTACACCAAGATCCCACAAACAGCAATGTGGATAATCCGTTTTTGTGATGTTGACTGAGGGATAAATATTGGCCACGGTACTGGGGATAACTCCCCTGTCCTTTTTCAAATGGCACCATGGAATCTTTTATATCCAACCTGAGAAGACAGGCACAAGAAACCTCTGACAGTGCAGCACTCTCTCATTACTGCACTGCAGTGTCAGCCTTGATTTTTGTGCTCAAGTTCTGCAGTGAAGCTTGAATCTACAACCTTCTGAGTCAGAGGCAAGAGTGCTACCAACTGAGCTGATGCCATGGGCAAAATGTTTAGCTCATCGAGCGTGAAACGATACGCGTTGATGTTGGGCGAGTATCTCAATGTCAATGCCCAGTCGTGCGATATTTTGGTCGGCAGGCGCGCGCCGGAGTCATCAGCATGCCCGCCGACAATTAAAAGGCCTATTAAGGTCATCAAATTAGCAATTAAGTTAAATTTTCACTGCCCGTCCAACCTTACGGTTGGTGAGCAGGCGAAAAGGCCAAGCAGCCTTTGCACTTTTTAGGAAACCTCATCCACAGGCAGGATCATGTTTCCTAAAGCAAATAAAAATATTAAAACTTAATTAATAACAAGTCCCTGCTCATGTGACAGAGTTATATGAGAGGGCATCTTTTATCACATTTCTAATTTCTTTATTTTTTTTTATATAACTCTTCATCTCCCCGAGGCAGCTCTGTGCCTCAAGGGGCAAAATTTTTAGCTTGGCAAGCGGGCGTGCACCTGACCCGCTCAAGTGTAAAATAGCACGCACTGACGTTGGGCAAGCATCCTGATGTCAATGCGCAGTTACGCGATATTTCGTTCAGTGAACGTGCGCTGGAGTCTACTGCGCGCCCGCTGACAATTAAAAGACCTGTTAAGGCCATTAAAGGATCAATTGAATAGAATTTTTCACTGCCCATCCAACCTTATGGTTGGCGGGCAGGCGAAAAGACCAAGCAGCCTTTGCACCTTTCAGGAAACCTCATCCACGGACGGGATGTGGTTTCCTAAAGCAATTAAAAATAAAAGAAAACATTTAAAATTTAATTAATAACATGACCCTGCTCATGTGACAGAGTCACATGAGGGGACATGTTTTATTACGTTATTTATGTCTTTTTTTTTTTAAACGCTTCATCTCCCTGAGGCAGCTCTGTGCCTCAGGTAGATTATGGAGTGTGCATTCATGCGCATGTGCGAAGGTCGTGCTTGCCTGGCTCACACTCCCTCCGCCCACACAGGCGGCGCTGAGCGCTGCTGCTCGGGTTTCACGATGGGTGTGCCTTAATTGGCCCGCCAGCGTGAAATGACCTTCCTGCCTCGATCACGGGCAGCGGTCGGCATCCCCACCAGAGCCTTTACTTAATTACAGAACAGATTCAAGTTAGTTAAACATGACATGCCTTTAACAAATCTGATGGCTTTTCTTAATTGTCCTGATTTGTCTAAGTGACTGTGAATTTGTCCTAGGGCAGAATTTTACGCTGATCAGGAAGGTACACGCCCAACCCGATCGGCCACAAAATAGCGTGTGATGACGTCGGGCGAGTGTCCCGGCATCATTGCGCACTTGCACGATATTTCGGTCGGCGGGCACGCGCCTGCCGACAATTAAGAGACCTATTAAGGCCATGAAAGCAGTAATTAAAAGGAGATTTTTCATTGTCCGTCCAGTGTTATGGTTGGCGGGCGGGTGAATCAGCCAGGCGGTCTTTGCATTTTTCAGGAAACCCCATCCACGGGCGGGATGAGGTTTCCGAGAATAATTACAAAAAAGATTAAAATGTCTGGACATAAATTTCAGCATCCATATGTTTAGGCGACTCATTCTGATCCGTGGGCATTTTTTCAGGATTTAAAAACCTGTTTTTATTGAATTTCAATTCTTCAGCTCCCTGAGGCAGTTCTCTGCCTTCAGGGAGCTTTCATTCCGTGTTCCCCCACTTATGTCAACACTCGCACCTCTCCCGTCCCCACCCCGGCAGCGCCTTTCACACCGGCTGGCCACTAATTGGCCAGCCAGCGTGAAATCGCGGCCAGGGGCCGATTGCGGTCGGCGGTCTGTTCCCCGGACGATCCTGGGCCCACTGAACACTGCCACCCACCGACCTGAAAATGCTATACCCTAGATTATCATTTCTAAAAGCTTTCCCACCACCAAGGTAAAACTGACTGGCCTGTAGTTGCTGGGTTAATCCTTACGCCCATTTTTTGAACAAGGATGTAAGGATAAACCCAGCAACTACAGAGCCGATTGATTGCATAGGGCCCCTCCCTAAGACTAAAAATGGAAATCAGTATTTACTGACAATCATGGATGTGTCCATAAGGTTTCCAGAAGCAATACCTTTAAGGGAAATCACAGCAAAGGTGAATAAGGTAGAGGAGTTAAATTATTTACATCATAGGGGTTACCAAAAGAAATACAGGCCTGAATTTTCAGCTCGGTGGGCAGGCAGGTTTGGTGGGCCCAGGAGTGGTTGGGAACCGGACTGCTGACCACAATCGGCCCCCGACCGCGATTTCACGCTGGTTGGCCAATTAACGGCCAGCCAGTGTGAAACTGTCAAATGCCTGTTAAGGCCATTAAAAAGCCAATTAAGCTAATTGTCAATGCTGCCTGTCCAACCTTAAGGTTGGCGGGCAGTCAAAAAGCCCAAGCGGCCTTCGCGTTTTCCAGGAAACCCGATCCACGGGCAGGATGAGGTTTCCTGAAGGTTTAATCAAATCTATAAGTAATTTATTCACATTTCATAAACATATCCCAGCTCATGTAACACTGTCACATGAGGGGACATGTCTAAATAATTTTTACCTTTCTTTATTTAAATATTTCAATATGAACTTAATCTCCCTGAGGCACAAGATTTCTGCGTTCTTTCACGCAGGCTCTGACTCTCCCTCTTCCCCCCGCCTGCGGGCGGTGATTGGCTCCATGCTCGCTCCTGACCAGCCCGCCCGACAGGGAGAAAATTCACCCCACAGATTTCAGAAAAATTACTGATTTTAATAATCTTAATAATCTCCAGGATATTTACTTTTCATTTCAGATTTCTAACGTCAAAATTTGCCAAATCACACCCAACATATTTAATTTCCTTTTACAAACTTCCTCCTCAATGTGTAGAAAGGGAAGAAAGTGCTGAAAATTGAGAAATAATCAAATTATAACTGATTTACCTTTAATTTTCGCTTCAACTTCGGCCAGTGGTTGCACATTAGGTGAAGAAAATCCCATATAACTTTCTGCATCAACTTTAGTCACCCGATTTCCTCTGTATAATTTGCCTTGAAAATACAGACAAACCTAAACCATTCAACAAAAAGTCAGTTATACAAATGTAAGGTAATAAATAGCTGCTGAATGACAATATCAAACAAGATCAAGGCCAGAATTTTTAGCTCGTCAGGCAGGCGTGCGCCCAACCTGAATGGGCGTAAAATGACGCGCGATATTTCAGTCGGTGGAGACATGCGGGAGTCGGCAGCATGTCCACCAACAATTGAAAGGCCTATTAAGGCCATTAACGCTGTACTTGAATAAAATGTTTTGCTGCCCGTCCAGCCTTACGGTTGGCGGGCAGGTGAAAAGGCCAAGCTGCCTTGGCATTTTTTGTGAAACCTCATCCACGGGCGGGATGAGGTTTCGATCCGTCATCAAAAAAAATGTTCATACTGATTTCCAACATGTCCCTGCTCGTGTGACGGAGTCACATGAGGGGACATGTTTTTTTAACATCTTAAAATGCTTTATTTTTTAAAATATCTTCAACTCCCTGAGGCAGCTCTGTGCCTCAGGGAGCTTTTCCTGCACACATGCGTGAACTCGTGTGCTCGCCCTCTTCCCCCTCCCCTCCCCTCCCCCACGCAGGCAGCACTGAAAGCTGGGCGGGCCCTAATTGGCCCGCTATCGTGAAATCGCGGCCCGGCCCTGATCGCAGGCGGCGGTCAGCTTCTCAACCGCTCCCACTGGCCCCCACCGAGCCCGTCCGACGGAGGCAAAATTCTGCCCCAGATATCTGAACTCACTGGAAGCTACACACTTACCTCTGGTATTGGATACTGACCGGCAATCAGCAGTGCCCCAAGCAAATTATCATGGCCGTCATTTCTCGTCTCATAGATAGGAACCTGGAAGAACAGAAGCAGCTGTAAAATCTGATCTGGCAAGACAGAGAGCACGTAAAAGATTTATTGGTTTGGGATTAGTGTGGAAATTGCCTAGCTGTTTGGCATTCTGTTTTTGTTATACCTGATAACCTACTATTTCCTCTCTGACTCCCTCTTTTCTGGCTGCACTAGACCTCACAACGCTTGTGCCCAAGGTAACAGTGAATGACCTACTGGTAGCGATGAGGCCCCAATTTTTCCAACTCCCTCTGGTCTGCCCTGAACTGTCTCAAGAAAGCACAGCTGAACAACGTGAAACCAAAGATGCCTTGGAGGCATCAATGAGTCCTGAAATTAAGTCTGGAAATGCTAAGACTGAAGCTCAGAACAGAGGTGAAGCTGTCAAGTTCAAATAAGCAACCAACAGCAAACTATCTCCAAAACTCCTCACTACTCACAATGGCAATGTTGCTGACCCTTTTTATCCCGCCCTTGGATGAGGTTTTGTTAAAAGTGGGCTGTCCGCCTGCCCATTATGCCAGTGCAACGAGCGTGAAACTGCACGGGAAACCGTGAAATCAGGTTCAATTGGGTTTCTAATGGCTTTAAGTGGCCTCTTAATTGATGGCGGGCACAGCTCCGACACCCACATGTGCCCGCCGACCTGAACATTGCGCACGTGCTGGATGATGTCGGTACACGCGCTCGACGTCTTCTCACGCTATTTTATGCCCGATCAGGTCGGGCGCACACCCACCCACGAGGCATAAAATTCTGCCCTCAGTTATTGTTATTATTCTTACGTTTTCATTCAGAATTCCAAAGTTTAGAGTGAGTGATTAAACGGACTCTCATAGAGGAAGCTAGAGGGAAGCATTCAATGGAATGCAGAATCTTCCTGCTTCCAAATTATTGGAGATAGTTAGTGAGAAAAAAGACATTAATGGAAACTAGATTTAAACAAAAAAAATACGAGGAGTGGGATTTCATGCCGGCGGTATATTACAATCCTGCTGAAGTCAATGGACCTTTGAAGAGTCGCCACATTTTTTTGGCCCACCCCCTCAGGACCGTAAAATGTGGAATCTGTTTTCAAACCTACTCATTTTTAATTTCACTTCAAATAAAACTTCCTCCTTTCCATTTTTGGTCATCTTTCATGAAGGTGTCACCACTGCGAAATTTTAAAATATTAGGATTGCTACTGGTTCAGATTGCTCTGCTTTAATAAATATGGCAGCACAGATTTTAGTTTCAGCAAGCTACCCATTTGTACCACAAGTGTTCCTGGGGTCTTGTTATGTTTGCGTATTGGTGAAGTCTATGGACAGAGTTTTACACCTCGTGGGCAGGCGCGCGCCCGACCCAATCTCATCCATCTCCCACAACGGCGCTGACCACTGGAGGTCATTGCCTGTGTGAAGGCTTGCAGGTCCAAGTGCAACCCCAGGAACCTCTGATTCTGTCCCTGGAGCTGCCTCTCCATGAGAGGAGTTACCTGGGGCACTGTGGTGTCATGGGATAAGAATGAAGGAGTCCATTCATCTCATGTCCTCCACAATGTCTGTGCTTCGAGCACATGAACTCCTCCATTGATAGTGTGGCCAACCTCATGGAGATCCATATGTGATATCACTCAGAGTAGCTGCAGAATGCAGCAATGTCTTCTCCCAAGCCAACGTGTCCAACAAATGCCCTCATCACTCAATGCTAGCTCCACTGGGAAGGACATGACATCTGTACGGCTGATCCCAGACTCCCAAAGCAACTATTCTACTTGGAACTCAGTCGCAGCGGGAGAATCCAAGGAGGAGAGTTGAAATGCTTTAGGGATGGCCTCAAAGCATCCCTGAAGAGATCAAACATCGCTACCGATGGAATCCCTGGCTTTTGACTAACCAAAATGGAAAAGGTTCATTTGGGAAGACATCGAACACATTAAGTGACTTTGGGAACAAGCAGAAGCAAAATCAAGGAGTAGGAGAGAGCACACAAACCTCCAAGCAACTTACCTACCTGACCCTTCAAATACCACCTGCCCCGCATCAGGCAGAATCTGCAGATCGCACATTGGGCTTATCAGCCTTCTCAGAACCCACTGAACTGGAGTGGAAGCAAGTCATTCTCAATCCCAAGAAGGAAGGAAGGGAGGATGCAGGAACAGTCCACTGACGTGCACAAAAAGCATGATGCAGTCTGTAGCATTGACCAGTTAATGGCACAAATGGTGCAATGAAAAATGGAGTTGATACCAGCTATGCCTCAACTGGTGGTTTCCTCCAGCAATCAGGGGCATCATGAAAAAGGTGGCGGCAAGTGGTGACTCACCAGGCTCCATAATCATCACTATCCCTGTGACTCCTCCAACAGATAAAAAATCTCTAGAGTTATGTCCTGTGACAGAAGTTGCCCCCGCATTGATGTTGGTGCAGCTTCATGACGAGGCCGATCGCCAGGGCACCTCAGTCCCAGACAAACATTGGCAAGCAGGCTGCCTCCACCTAATTCTCAGTCACAGGGGGAATAGCTCGTAGAGGTAACCGTGAGCATAGGCCACCAGGTCAGCAATGTCACTTTGTGGGTTACTTGGGTGTGTCTGTTGTAAATGACATCTGTTATGATCTGGTTAGGGACCAGTAACTGTTTTATGTCCCCCTAATCGGCCCTACTCTTTTTTTCACCACCCTTTTATTATTTACATGTTTATAGAAGACCATGGGATTCCCTTTTATGTTCACTGCCAGCCTCTTTTCATGCTCTCTCCTTGCTTTTTTTTTATTAGCTTCTTCGCTTCCCCTCTGGTCCTTTATATTCAGCCTGATTCTCCATTGTATTTTCTACCTGATAGCTCTTGTATGCATACTTCTTCCTTTTCATCTTTACCTCCATCTCTCTCATCATCCAAGGCACTCTAGATTTATTTATTCTTCCTTTCCCTTTCAAGGGAATATACTTTGATATTGCCTGCCTTCTTTGAAGGTGGCCCATTGTTCAGCCAGTGTCTTTTCTGCCAACATTTGATTCCAACTCACTCAACTCAGATGTATTTTCATTCCATCGAAGCTGGCTTTCCCCCAATTAATTATTCCTGCTCTGGAATTTTCTCTGTCCTTTTCCATGATTAACCTAAACCTTATGATACAATGGTCACTGTCCTCTGGAGGCTCTCCCACTGATATTTGATCCACTTGGGCCAACTCATTCTCCAGAACCAGGTCCAAAAGTGCATGTCCTCTCCTTGGACTGGAAACATACTGCTGTAGAAAATTATCTTGAACACATTCCAGGAACCCTTGCCCCTCTTGTCCTTTTGTGCTATTCCTATCCCAGTCTATATTTGGATAATTGAAGTCCCCCATTATGATGACTCTAAACTCTTGCACCTCTCTGTATTTTCTTTGCAAATTTGTTTCTCCACATCCCTTCCACTGGCTGGGTGTATTAACAACACCAATCAATGTTATTGCACCTTTCCCATTCCTTACCTCCAGCCAGAGAGATTCTGTCCTTGACCCCTCTGGAACATCCTCTCTCTCCAGTACTGTAATGCCATCTTTAACCAATATTACCACTCCAGCCCCCACCCTTTTCTTCCTTTCCTGTCTCTCCTAAGCATCTTGTACCCAGGAATATTTAACACCCAGTCCTGCCCCTTCTTTGAGCCAGGTCTCTGTTATGGAATTATGATATTATTGCTATTTGTCAATCTGTGCCTGCAGTTCACCAATCTTATTAACCACACTCCGTGCAGTCACATATATGCACATTAGCCCTGATTTAGGCTTTTTTACTTTCCCGCTTATTCTGACCCCATCTAATGACTTACTGTTGCCTACTCTAATTCTATCAAACTTTACAAGTATTCTAGCTTGATGCAACTCTCTAATATATCCTCATTATCAGTTGATACTTCACTACTTCCCACAGATGGTTTTTCCCCTCTGCACTCTGAATTTCCCCTCAGGTTCCCCTCCCCCTGCCAATCTAGTTTAAATCCTCCCCAACAGCACTAGCAAACCTCCCTGCGAGGACATTAGTCCCAGTCCGGTTAAGGTGTAACCTGCCCTTCTTATACAGGCCCCACCTGCCCCAGAGCTGATCCCAATGCCTCAGAAGTCTAAAGCCCTCCCTCCTACTCCATTATTCCAGCCACGTGTTGAACTGCTCAATCTTCTTATTCTTAAATTCACCAGCACATGGCACTGGGAATAATCCTGAGATTATGCCCTTGAGGTCCTGCTTTTTAATTTGCTTCCTTACTCTCCAAATTCTGCTTTCAGGGCCTCATCCCTTTACCTATGTCATTGGTCCCAATGCAGACCACGAACTCTGGCTGTTCACCCTCCCCCAAAAGAATGTCCTGTAGCTGCTCTGTGACATCCTTGACCCTGGCACCAGGGAGGCAACATACCATCCTGGAGTCACATCTAGGGCCACAGAAACTCTGTCTGCTCCCCAAAATATGGAATCCCCTACCACCCAAAGCACTTCCACTCTTCCTCCTCCCCTCCTGTGTAGCTGAGCCACCTGTGGAGCCACAAACCTGGCTCTTGCTACAATCCTCTGAGGAACCAGTACCCAGGAAAAGACATTAGAGAGCAAGATAGCCTCAGGGGATTCCTGCACTATCTGCCTGTTTCTCTTAGATACCCTGGCAGTCACCCATTCCCTTTCTGACTGTGTATTTCTTAGCTGTGGTGTGACCACCTCTCTGGACGTGCTATCTACGTAATCCTCAGCCTTGCAAATGCACCACAGTGACTCCAGCCGCCGCTCTAGCTCCGCAACTTGGAGCTCAAGTTTCTGCAGCTGGTCATCGATGTAGTCATTGAGAGCACTTTGTGTCTGCTCAAGTTCCCAGATCCCACAAGATGCACATTTCAAATTGCCAAGCTTCATTGACATACCTTATACTTTATATAAAGCGTTTACTACAGTATTTACTAATTTATTTTAATTATTATCTTAACTTAGAATAATTCCTATGTATACCACAATTTACTGTGTTTACCTCAGTCTCTCCCCTTCTCGCACTCTTTTAACTCTCCGACTCCACTCTCAGTCTCGCTCCTTCTTGCGCCCTTTTAACTCGCCCTTTATACTTCATACCCAAGAATCTCAACAGAATGCTCCTCTTTCTACTTTTATTGCTGTCCAAGACTTCCCCTATTCTTTACAGGATTTTGAGGATTCCTTCATTTCTCCTGAGGCCAAATCATGTGTGCCACAGCTCTCAGGAATGCATTTTGATTTTCCTCAATGTTCCTGCTATTCACGAAGGTATGAAATTTCCTGGGGTCCTTGCAGCAGCATTCAGCTAGGTGAACCTTCCAACTCTCATCCAAAACCTAATGACTGTAGATTCTCCAGCTCAAGCATGGGCCTCATTGCATTACTGTTTAGTGACTCCAAATCAGAAACAATCCGGTTTCCAACAGCCCTCTGCAACTGGTTTCAGCTACTTTATTGCATAACACCATCTATACTCTGCACTCACTGCCTACGGGAAAAGAGATCAGAGGAATGCTGACTGGTTTGAAGCTTATTGGACTAAAATGGAGCCAATTATTCAAACAAAGAGGGCCTTGCTGGACTACAAGCAAGTCCCCAGCAAACAAAATCTAGATGCTCGCAGAGCTGCCAGAATCAAGTCTCAGCAGACTGCTCAGCACGGCGCCAATCAATACAACTGAAACTCTACAACAGCACACAGTCTGCTGCTGAATCCGGGGATGCTCGAGGGATTTATGAAACAATCAAGAAAGCAACCAGCCCAGCAGCAACCAAATCAGGCCCCTGGAAGACCAAGCCAGGGATGATCTCACTGAACCTAGTAAGCATGGAAATGTGGGTGGAGAACTATTTCAAATTCTATATGTAACGGAGAACTTTGTCACTGAAGAAGCCCTCAGCGCCACTCCAGACTTTCCTGTCATAGGGGAGCTGGACAGTGAGCCCACCACAGTACACCAGAGCTCAACAAGACCATTCACCATCCTGCCAGTGGTAAAGCCCCAGGAAACAATGGCATTCCACCTGAAAACATCAATAGTGAAAAACCAGCGCTGCTGCAGCATCTCTATGAACTTTTGTGTGTCTGCTGGAAGGAAAGATTTGTGCCTCGGGACATGCGTGATGTAAAAATAGTCACCTTGTACAAAAACAAAGGGCATCGAGGTAACTGCTACAAATACCAAGGTATCTCCTTGCTAAGTATCGTGGTTTGAATTGAGCACATTGCAGATGCATTCGTGGGATATGTTCCGACCTACATACCATCACCCTAGCTCTGAGCTCAGGGGCACAAAGCCAGGGCAACAGAGGGACTGGGAGCTTGGTCGCACACCCAGTTGCTGGAAACCTACTGGTTGGCAGGGGGGACCAGCCAATCCTAGGTGGTAGATGATGACCAGCAGCTGATTCCTTCTGGAAGCTTCTCTCATAGCACTTCTGACGGGGGCAGCATCACCCCCGTCCATTAGCCATTGACACAGTCCTTGGCCTGTGCCGTGGTAACTGAAGACTTGCACGTGTCTCAGCAAGAGCCTGCTGGAGTGGCTAATGTGTTAATTGAAAAGCTGAGACTCTGGTCTCAGCTGCAGTTTTTAAACCTGCCCAAACAAGCTTTTCCATTAAAAAACTAATTCCCCACATGGCATGGTTCTCACCCTGAAGGTGAATTTTTTTTTTTGCGGAGCGCCGAGACAAACGATCACCAGCAGCTCCAAGAAACAAAAATTGTGCTTCCGAAATCTCTTGATATCGATTCCGCACGGATAAGGTCCTTAATGACCTTTATTACATGTTTAATTAACATTTAAATAACATGGGCCCCAACCACATAATGAATCACCACCATGATGACATCAGAAACACTGCTCGACATCATCACTCTCAACATTATGTTTGGCACTGCAGGAATCACTCCCGATCAGGGAGTGTATTAATCAGCCACATGTTTGACAAAGCTATTGAGGATGTAACTAGCAGCATAGACAAGGGAGAACAAGTTGATGTGGTATATTTGGATTTTCAGAAGGCTTTTGATAAAGTCCCACTCAAGAGGTTAATAAACAAAATTAGAGTGCATAGATTGGGGGTTGTTTTCTGGCATGGATTGAGAATTGGTTAACAGACAGAAAACAGAGTAGGAATAAACTGGTTATTCTCAGGTTGGCAGGCTGTGACTAGTGAAGTACTGCAAGGATCAATATTGGGCCCCAGCTATTGACAATCTATATCAATGATTTGGTTGTGGGGATCAAATGTAATATTTCCAAGTTTGCTGATGACACAAAACTAGATGGGAATTTGAGTTGTGAGGAGGATGCAAACAGGCTTTAAGGGGATTTAGATCATGGCAAGAACATGGCAGATGGAATATAATGTTGAGAAATGTGAAGTTATCTGCTTTGGTTAGAAAAACAGAAAGGCAGAGTATTTTTTAAATGGTAAGAGATTGGGAAGTGTTGATGTCTAAAGGGACCTGGGTGTACCTGTTCATGAATCACTGAAAGCTAGCATGCAGGTGCAGCAAACAATTAGGAAGGCAAAGGTATGTTGGCCTTTATTGCAAGAGGATCTGAGCACAGGAGTAAAGACGTCTTGCAGCAATTGTATAGAGCTTGGTGAGACTGCATCTAGAGTATTGTGTACAATTTTAGACTCCTTACCCAATGAAGGATATATTTGCCTGAGAGGGATCGCAACGAAGGTTCACCAGGCTGATTCCTGGGATGGCGGGATTGTCCTATGAGGAGATTGGGGAGACTGGGCCTGAACATACGAAATGTGAAGTAGGAGCAGAAGTAGGTCATTTGGCTCCTCGAGCCTGCTTCGCCATTCATTAGATCATGGCCGATTTATTTGTGTTTCAAATTCCACATTCCC
This sequence comes from Cetorhinus maximus, assembly GCF_964194155.1. NCBI lineage: Eukaryota > Metazoa > Chordata > Chondrichthyes > Lamniformes > Cetorhinidae > Cetorhinus > Cetorhinus maximus. Next base: position 40,200,338 of record NC_135896.1, on the reverse strand, counting down.
ATCCACCCCCAATAACCTTTGATTCCCTTGTCTAACAATAATCTATCTACCTCCACTTTAAAAATATTCAATGACTCCGCCTCCACTGCCTTCTGAGGCAGAGAGTTCCAAAGTTCCAAAATCCCTCTGAGGGAAAATTATTTTTCTCATCTCTGTCCTAAAAAGGCAACCCTTAATTTTAAATCAGTTTCCCCTAGTTCTGGACTCACCCACAAGAGGAAGCATCTTTTCCATGTCCACCTTGCCAATACTATTCAGGATCTAATATACTTCAATTAAGTCACTCCTCATTCTTCTAAACTCCATTGGAAACAAGCCCAGCCTTTCTAACCTTACCTCATAAGACAACCTGCTCATTCCAGGTATCAATCTAGTAAACCTTCTTTGAACTGCCTCCGATGAATTTACATCCTCCCTTAAATAAGGAGACCAAAACTGCACACAATATTCAAGGTGTAGCCTCACCAATGCCGTGCATAACTGAAGCATAACATCCTTCCTTTTATGTTCAATCCCTCTCGCAATAAAGGATAGTATTCCTTTAGCCTTCTTAATTACTTGCTGTACCTGCATACTAACTTTTTGTGACTCATGCACTGGAATACCAAGATCCCTCTGCACCTCAGAATCCTCTGTTCAAGTAATATTCTGCTTTTTTATTCTTCCTGCCAAAGTAAACAAGTTCACATTTTTCAACATTATTATCTAGCTGCCATATTTTTGACAACTCACTCAACCTACCTATATCTGTCTGCAATAAAGACAGAAAATGCTGGAAAAACTCAGCAGGCCTGGCAGCATCGGTGGAGAGAGAAACAAAGTTAACATTGAGTCCGTATGACTGTCTGCAACCTCCTTAGTTCCCCTTCACAATATACTTTCCTATCTATCTTTGTATCATCCGCAAATATAGCTATCATGCCTTCACTCCCCTCATCTAAGTAAATGATATAAATTGTAAAAAGTTGAAGGCCCAGCACAGACCCCTGTGGGGCGCCACTCTTCACATCCTGCCAATCAGAAAAAGACCCATTTATACATACTTTCTGTTTTCTGCCAGCCAACCAATCTTCTATCCAGGCTAATACATTACCCCCTATACCATGAGCTTTTATTTTCTGCGTTTACCTTTGATGTGGCACCTTATCACATGCCTTCCGGAAATCCAAGTGCAGCATGTCTACAGGCTCCCCTTTATCTACAGCACACGTTACTCACTCAAAGAACTCCAATATCTTGGTTAAACATGGGGCCGTAACCTCCGAGTAGTGTCAGAAAGTGCTGGCCCGCAGAAATTAGAAGAAATAAATGTGCAGTTACCTGTACTTGAAAATTTTGTTGCCACTCCTGTTCGCCGGGACTGCTTGGGCCTGCATCGAAAGAATCCTCGTAGGCCCCAGCAAAGGTTTAGATCCAACATTTTCAAGGAGGCCACGCCTTTTTTGTTTACAGCAATTGCTGCCGTAAAGCTGGTAAGTTTAAAGGGCCAAGGAAATTGACAGGCCAGGGGAAGGTAAGCGTCTACGGTGAGTAGATAGGATTTTGCGGTTGAAGGTTTCCGGCAGTCAGGGGGTCCGAGGTCTGGTGTTGAGGAGTGGTGGGGGAGGTGGGTCCTGAGGTCAGGAGGGGCATCTGGAGATCGAGATGGGCGTTTTGGAAGTCAGGTGAGGGGGGGGGGGTGCAGAGATCGACAGGGTCCAGAGGTCAGGGGGGAGTCCGGAGATCGGTGGGGAGTCCGGAGGTTGGGGGCGGGGGTGGCTGTGCAGAGTTCGGGGAAGTGGAGGCGTTTAGAGGTTGGGGTGTCCGAGGTCCGGGTGGGGGGGGGAAATCGGGAGTCTGAGGTTGGGGCGGGGTCCGAGGTCAAGGGGGGGGGGAATCCAACATCGGGGGCAGGGGGGCTGAGGTCGGTGTGGGGGGCAGGCGGGATGGTTTAGTTGTCGGAGGTCAGGGGAAGGATGGGGGAAGTCCCGTCGGGGAGGGGCGGGGCTGTGAGCGAGTCCCATGGTGTCGGTCTGGGTCTTCACAAAAGTTACCCAGAAGAAGTTCGAAGAGGTTTTAATTCTTCTAACATTTTCTGGGTAATGGCGGAACCATCGAAGTTTGAGATTTAAATCACATTTTCGGATGGTTCCCAGCGTAGCACAAACGTCTAGAGGAAGTTAGTGCTTCTGGGAAATTGCCATGCAAACGCTTGCCTGGGAACATGCCAGAGGGATTCCCCAGTACATCTTTGGGGTACCTCACAAATCCAACGCTGGGGAGCATGGAAGTTACTGGCTATGATTTCCCTTTCACAAAACCATGCCAACTCTTCCCGATTATCTTGAGTGTTTCTAAGTGCCCAGCTATAACCTCAATGATCGATTCAAACACCTCCCCCATGACAGACGTCAAGATAACTGGCCTATAGTTTCTTGTTTTCTGCCTCTCTCCCTTCTGGAACAGAGGGATTATATTTGCTTCTTTCCAGCCTGATGGAACCTTTCCAGAATCTAGGGAATTTTAGAAAATTAACACCAACACATCCACTACCTCATTAGCCACCTCTTTTAAGACCCTAGGTTGAAGTCCTTCAGGACCCAGAGACTTATCAGCCCGCAGCTCCATCAGTTTGCTCAGTACCACTTCCCTAGTGATTGTAATTTCACCAAGTTCCTCTCTTCCTTCACCTCCTGATTTACAGCTATTACTGGAACGGTTTGTCTCCATATTGAAGACAGAAGCAAAATATTTGTTCATTTCATCTGTCATTTCATTATTACCTACTATTATCTCCTCATTGTCACTCTGTAGAGGATCAACACTCACTTTTTTCCTTTTTAAATATCTGTAGAAACTCCTGCTATCCGTTTTTACATTTCTAGCTAGTTTCCTCTCATACTCTAACTTCTTACTCCTGATTAACCTTTTAGTCATTCTCTGCTGTTCTTTATATTCTGACCAATCATCTGACCTGCCACTCAACTTTGCGCAGTTATATGCTTTTTCCTTAATTTTGATGCTTTCCTTAACTTCTTTAGTTAACCACATATGGTGGGTCAGCCCTTAGAATTTTCCCTTATAGTAGGAATATACTTATTCTGAATATTCTGAAATATCCCCTTAAATGTCTGCCACTGCTTCTCTATTGATCTATCCTCTAGCCAAGTGTCCCAGTTCACTTCAACTAGATCAGCTTTCATGCCTACATAGTTGCCCTTATTTAAGTTTAAAATACTAGTTAGACCCACTCTTCTCCCTTTCAAACCAGATGGAAAATTCAATCATATTGTGGTCATTGTCACCTAGGGAAGCCTTCACACTGAGGTCATTAATTAATCCTGTCACGTTACACAATATCAAGTCTAATATTGCCTGCTCTCTGGTTGGTACCAGGATGTGCTACTCTAAGAAACTATCTTGAAAGCATTCTATGAGCTCCTCATCCAGGCTACTCCTGCCAATCTGATTTTTTTCCAGTTTATATGTAGATTAAAATCACCCATGATTATTGCCATCCCTTTATCACAAGCACCCAATATTTCTTCTTGTATACTTTTGTCCTAAATTGTGGTTACTGTTAGAATGCCTGTAGACCACTCCCATGTGTGACTTCTTTCCCCTGCTTTTCCTCATCTCCAACCAAACTGATTCGACATCCTGATCTCCTGAATCAAGGTCATCTCTAACTATTGCACCAATGCTAACTTTGATTAACAGTGCTACCCCTCCACCTTCACCTAGCTTCCTATTCTTCTTGAATGTAATATGCCCCTCAATATTCAGGATCCGATCCTTGTCATCCTGCAGCCATGTCCCCATAATGGCTATCAGGTCATATTTATTTACTTCAATGTGCGCTATCAATTCATTTACTTTGTTATGAATGCTACACGCATTCAGACACAGAGGCTTTAGCTTTGTAGTTTTGTTATCTTTGTAACATCTAGTCTTGACTGTTGGTGTATTCTTAGGTTCTATCTCTCTGCCCCTTCCTGCTATTCTATGACCCTCATTTCCCATTGAAGAATTAGAAAAATGAGAGGTAATCTCATTGAAACATAAAAAATTATCACAGAGTTCGATAAGTTAGATGCAGGAAGGATGTTTCCCCTGGCTGGGGGTGTCTAGAACCAGGGAACACAGTCTCTGAATAAGGGGTTGGCCGTTTAGAACTGAGATGAGGAGGAATTTCTTCACTGAGAGGGTGGTGAATTTTTGGAATTCTCTGTCCCAGAGGGTTGTGGAGGCTCAGTCATTGAGTATGTTCAAGACAGAGATTGATAGATTTCTAAATAGTAAAGACATCAAGGGATATTGTAGGAAAGTGGCATTGAGGTAGAAGATCAGCCATGATCTAATTGAACGGCAGAGCAGGCTCAAGGGGCTCAATAGCCTCCTCTTGCTCCTATTTCCTATGTTGCGGGATCACCTATCTCTATCAAATGCTGCCTCCACAGATTGGCATGCAAGTAGTCCTATGTTGTAGCTTCATCACGTTGACACCTCATTTTTAGGTATGCCTGGTGCTACACCTGGTATGTTCTCTTGATCTCTTCATTGAACCAAGGTTGATCCCCTGGCTGGATGGTTATGGTAGAGTGAGGGATATGCCGCGCCATGAGGTTACAGATTGGGGTTGAGTACAATTCTGCTGCTGCTGAACCCCATCACCTCATGGATGCCCAGTTTTGAGTTTGTAGATCTGTATTAAATCTACCCCATTTCGCATGGTGATAGTGCCAGACAACATGATGGAGGGTATCCTTGATGCGAAGGCAGAACTTTGTCTCCACAAGGACTGTGGTCACTCCTACCAATACTGTCGTGGACAGGTGCATCTGTGACAGGTTGATTGGTGAGTACGAGGTCAAGCGGGTTTTTCCCTCTTGTTGGTTCTCTGTTGCAGGCTCAGGCCAGCAGCTATGTCCTTTAGGACTTGGCCAGCTCTGTCAGTGGTGTTACTACTGTGTCACTCTTGGCAATGGACATTGAAGTTCCCCACCTAGAATACATTTTGTACCCTTTGCACCTCTTCCAATTAGTGTTCAGAATGGAGGATTACTGATTCAACTGATGTGGGGGTGGTGGCGGTAGGGGGACAGTAGGTTGTAATCAGCAGGAGGTGCTCTTGCCCATATTTGACCTGATGCCATGAGAGTTCATGGGGTCTGGAGTCAATGTTGAGGACTCCCAAGGCAACTCCCTCCCAACTGCATACTACTCTTCTGCCACTTCTGGTGGCTCTGTCCTGCTGGTGGGACCGGACACACCCGGGGATGGCAATGGCGGTTTCTGGGACATTGTAAGGTATGATTTGGTGAGCATGACTATGTCAGGCTGCTGCTTGACTAGTCTGTAGTCCAGCTCTTCTGATTTTGGCACAAGCCCCCAGGTGTTAGTAAAGAGGACTTTACAAGGTCAGCTGAGCTGGGTTTCCCACTGCTGTTTCAGGAGCCTGGGTCAATGTCGGATGGTCCATCCGGTTTCATTCCTTTTTGATTCTGTAGCGGTTTGGTACAACTGAGTGGCTTGCTGGGCCATTTCAGAGGGCATTTAAGAATGAAGCACATTGCTTTGGGTCTGGAGTCACATCTAGGCCAGACCAGGGAAAAACAGCAGATTTCCTTCACTAAAAAGGGCATTAGTGAACCAGATGGTTTTTTTACGACAATCGATTCATGGTCACCACTACTGGTACTAGTTTTTTAATTCCAGATTTATTAGTTAATTTGACTTAAATTCCACCAGCTGCCGGAGTGGGATTTGAATCCATGTCCCTAAGGCATTAGCCTGGGCTTCTGGATATTACCACTATGCCACCACCTCCCACACATTAGATCTGGCCCTAGCCAATGCACCAAGGGGAGAATTTTCCCCATGTCGGGCGGGCCATGCGGGAGCGGGCACAGGCGGGCGTAGGCCCAATCGCTACCCACAATTGGGTCCACATCGCCATTTTACGCAGGCAGACCAATTAAGGCCCGCCCAGCGTAGGTCACGACTCCTGAGGATAGCGGGAGTGGGTGGACGGGTGGCGGGCGTGCACAGACCACCAGGTCCAGTGACGACCCGGCAGCCTTAAATGAAGGCCTAGCAGCCTTTGCAAGGCTGCTCACAATGGCCAGGAGAAGAGCACATCAGAGGAGTAATGTGCATCATGCAAGTCCATTGGGGCAGGCCTGGCCGGAGGGTAGGCCAGCAGGGCAGTGTGCCCCTTGTTTCTCCGACAAGTGCCTAGCTGCCCCCTGGAGGTGGTGGCAAGGTGGGAGGTCCCTCTTCCGAGCGGTGGGAGGCAGAGGCCTCCCCACCTGACCAAACGTGCATGGGAGGAGGTGGCCAAGAGTGTCAGCTCCCATGATGTGGTGTGGCGCACATGGGTCCAGTGCCGCAAAAGATTCAATGACCTCCTGCACTCGGGAAGGGTTAGTACCATGTTGCCTCAGGTCACTTAATGCAGTCGTCACCCTTTCCCCCCAACCCCAAGAGGGTTGAGCTAGGATGTTTTCTGCATCCGCAGCATGTGTGACACCCAGAGTATAGAATGAGGGTGAAAGTCAAGGTTCTACACCTAGGCATAGTGCTGGAACTGGGAAGCATGTCAAAGTCAGGGTGCTAACATGCTGGGAGGGGAGCTTCCTGTTGGCAGGGCACCAATCCATCTGCTGGACTTTGCGCTCCTTGTGCCTCCTTGCTTAGCAAAGTTACACCTTGTGGTGCCACATGTTAAGGAGGCAGCATTTGGGCAATGAGGGGTGGGGGGGGGTCAGCCATGGCTTCTTTGGGTGAGTGTGCGGCAGCTGCAGGATGAAGAAGAACTGGAGTCCTACAATGTCCCACTCTGGCTGGGTTGGCAGGGATGCGATGGGAATTCAGGTGCAGACTGGACTAATCAATGCTCCTCTCTCCTTTTCAGGAGAAGATTGCGCACAATTCCGCAGAACGGATGTGGACCGGCGGAAGCCAGGCCCAGTGGTGATTCTAACACCTTACAAACAGCAGGCCATGGATCTGGAGAGGCACCATGCGCCCAGGTCCACTGGTGGCGGAGAGGCTGGGGTTCCATGGGGAGGTATGTTTGGCAAGCACTCAGGTCACCATGTGTGTCCCAAAAGCCATGGCACTGCTGAATGCTCCATGATTGAAGTTAGCAACATGGGTTGACCATTGATTATGGAAGGATGAGCGCATAATGATCTGGGGGAGCAGCATGCAAGTTGACATTGTCTGCACTGTAACTAATCAAATGTCCTTTTTCTTCCTTTCAGCATCACCGGAGCAGGGCCGGGAGGAGGAGGCAAAGTGCCCACTTCTCACCCCTGAGGCCCCAAAGGAAATCCACTCACCAGCATCACACTATCTCAGTCAGGCAGGCACCAGTGCAGATACTAGCACGTCAGTGGGAATTAGATCTTTGGCTAGTGTCCCAGGGCATGGCAGTGAGGGTACTTCACACTCGCTTGAGGTGCGGGCAGAGACAGAGAGTGCCCAGGGTGCTGGCAGTTGGAGGACTGCTGGGGACCAGGTACATGCTCAATTGGTGGCTCATGATGTGCCTCTGGAGTCATCCGTGAGGCAGCAAATGCTGGAAGTGCAGCAGGGTATGCGGGAGGATCTGGCGGAGATACATGAGGCAATGCGTGGCATGGTGCCCGTGCTTGAGGAGTCCATGTGGAGCATCACCGATGCAATGAACCTCATGGCTGAGTGCTATGCTTCCTCCATGAAGAGAGTGGTGACTCTCGTGGAGAGGCACCTCCAGGAGAACAATCAGGACTTCCTGGGATTGCGTTCGGACCTGCAAACCTTCACAGCGGCATTGACCTCAGCTGGTCATTGCCTGTGTGGGAGATGATTTAGGCACCATGTATCCCAGCTCGGTGCCTACCCATCTACGGTGAGCAGGGAGGTCCGAAGCGACCTCACGTCGGCGCAGCAGCTGTCTTTCGTCTCTGCCGGCTACTCTCAGGGTGCTCCGGATGAGGGCGGCAGCTCCTCCGCTCCTCTGTCAGTGACTGTGGCATCCAATGAGGCTGTGGTGATTGGGGAAGATGCCAGCTGTGGAGCTGGCTGCTCCCTCCCAGGCAGGGCCATCAAAGGCTCCACGGACCAGAGGATGTCCGCCAAGGTTATCGAGGCCAACAGGACAGCACAGTGAGCAGGCTGTCTCCAATGCCAGTGCCAGCGTGGGGACAGCACCTAGACGTAGCACCCATATTTAACACATCTTAGGTACACCAGGGTTTCTCACTGGTGCTTTTATGTTGGCCATCGTAGTTTATTGAAGACTTGGTGTGATGTCCAACACCTTTTTTTTTTGGTTTATGAAATTACATTTGTTCCCTCAATAAAACGTTGACATGTTGCCATGCCTCAGGGTGATTCTTTACTTCTGCAAGTGTACGGGAAGCCATGATGTAATGAGTGAGTTGTTTGACATTGAGTTTTATTGACAAGGGCCTTAGTTAGTTAGTATCCAGGCAGCTTTAGCACTCAGATATCGAGCATGGAGCTTGCGGCCCTGGCGTGTGGTGTGCTAGCTGAAGGTTCTTTGGATTAAAGCCCCCCAGGTGTCCCTGCCCCCCTGGAGTGTGCCCGGGTCAGCGTCTACCCCCTCAGCATTTCCCTTTGGGTGCTCATCCTCGGACTCACTGCTGGACTCATCGTGTGCAGCTGCAACCACTGCGTCGACATCTTCATCGTCCACTGCGTCCCCCCTTTCCAGCGCAAGATTATGGAGAGCACAGCATGCAACCACTATCACTGACACACGATCTGGGGGGTTACTGGAGTGCGCCCCCTGAGCGGTCTAAGCATCGGAAGTGCATCTTGTGAAGACCGATGGTTCTCTCCACCACAGTCCTTGTGGAGGCGTGGCTCCTATTGTACCGCTGCTCAGCTTCTGTTCTTGGATGGTGGAGAGGCGTCATGAGCTGCCTTTTGAGGGGATAGGCCTTGTCACCCAGCAACCATCCATCAAGCTGGGCTGGAGCACTGAAGAATCTCGGTACCTGGGAGTGTCTGAGAATGTAGGCGTCGTGGGAGCTGCCTGGGTACCTTGCACAGACTTGTAAAATCAGTATCCTGTGGTCACACACTATCTGCACGTTCATGGAGTGGAAGCCCTTCCTGTTGACGAAGGCACCGGGCTCACCTGCTGGCACTTTGATGGCCACATGTATACAGTCTATTGCACCCTGGACACAGGGGAAGCCAACAATGGCTGTAAAGCCTCTGGTTCACTCTGTCTGGCTTGCCTGGTCCCAGCGGTAGTGGATGAAAGTCAATGCACGCCTGAACAGAGCGTCTGTAACCTGCTTGACACAAGTGTGGACAGCTGATTGGGAGACACCGCAAAGATCACCCGTCGACCCCTGGAAGGAGCCAGAGGTAGAGAAATTGAGGGCAGCTGTGACCTTTAGGGCCACTGGCATGGGGTGCCCACCCACACAGTTTGCAGAGATCTCAGGGCCTATCATCTGACAAATGGAGGTGACTGTCTCCCTTGAGAGACAGAGCCTCCTTCGGCACTGTACCTCAGACATATTGAGGTAGCTGCTTTGCCGCCAGTATACTCTGGCAGCAGGAAATGGCATCTTCTGCGGCCCCTTCCACCTTGAACTTCCTGTTGGCCCTGCGCCCCTTGTGCCTGCGCCTCTCCTCCCAAAGGTGGCTCCCCTGGATGCTGCATGTGGACTCTTGGCCTCCTCCCCCTTCTGGCCCTCCCTTCCTCCTCAGCGAAGGAGCCTCCAGTGGAGAACACAACTCCCATTCCCAGGCTAAGGGAAGGCTTCCTGAAAGCTGCAGGCCCCAAAAATGATCTTTACTGTAGAGTCCTGACCTGAAGGCTGTTACTCCTGCCCAAGCAGCTGGTAAGAGTTTTGAAGTATTCCTGCTCACACGCAAGTATAAGTAAGTTTCACACTTAAATATCTGAAAGATCACATTCGTGACCCCGCTCACCCCTCTTATCCCAATCGTGGATGAGGTTTATACAAATGTCTCCTACCCACCTGCCCGTTGTGCCCGTGCGACGTCCTGAAGATCACACGGGCCCCATAAAATTTGCAGTCAATTGATGCCTCAGGAGTCTTAACTACATGATTAATTAATGGCGGGCGCGCATCCAAGAACATCACGCGCCCCCCACCTAAATATCGCAATGGCGCACGGTGACATCGGGATGCTCGCCTGACGTCACCGCGCATCATTTTATGCGTCGGTGTGCGGGCCAACGGAAAAATTCTGGCCCAAGTGTTGTAAAAAATTATTAAAGTGTACAATGCAGAGCATTTTTTCCAATGACAAAATTGGCATTCGTCTTGGGTAGAAGCAATAAAGAGATCTCTTGAAAATTAAGCTTTGCACACAGGCAATACCAGAAACAAGATCAATCCTATTTGTCTTACTCATGATTTGTACTGGTTACCCTTCTGTACAAATTCAGCAGCTGCACAATATTCTACATGTACTTTGTGAGAAATCTAAATCACTGCATCCTTTCCCTTGCAAATGTAGGGCAGTGGATAATGTCCCTGTTTAAAATATTGCAACTTACCTGAGAGCCAGTCAAGATGATGGGCTTTCCTTGGTTCTCACACAAGAATGAAAGGGCTGCAGCTGTGTAAGCCATTGTATCTGTGCCATGAAGAATCACAAAACCACTGTACCGTTGGTAGTTTTTCTGAGGGAAAGAATAACATAAATCTTAGAGGGCTTTATCTATCAGAATGGTATTCTGTCTACTCAAGGAATCAAACAGCAGCATGTTGGTTTGTTAGGAATACAACTGATGTCAAATTTTACTCCAGCAATGAATAAATCTCATTCTTATCTTTCATGTTGTATACCAGGCACTTCAAGCTGATAGTACTGTTAAAAGAGGGCTGACAAATTTAGCACAAAGAAGATATAATAACTGATTTGACCATTTGAGGCCAAGGTACTATTTATATCTCGAGTGATACAGGGCTTCATACTTGCTGACTCCATCACAGAGAAAATACTAAATGAAACTAGACCAAGGGGCAGGATTTTTAGGTTGGCATGCAGGCGCAATCAGCGGGCCCTGGAGCAACCCCCCAACTGCAATTTCCCACTGGCTGGCCAATTAACGGCCAACCAATGTGAAATGCACGCGGAAATGCTCAGTGCTGCCGGGGTGGGGGTGAGAGGAGGGCAGGCACTGATGTGAGTACAGGCATGGGGGAGTGCGGAATGAAAGCTCCCCAAAGGCAGGGAGCTGCCTCAGGGAGCTGAAGAATTTAAAACTAATAAATCAAGATTTTAAAATCTGGAAAAAAATGTCCACACATTAGAATCAGTCACTTGAACATATACATGACCATAAGACCATAAGACATAGGAGCAGAAATTAGGCCATTCGGCCCATCGAGTCTGCTCCGCCATTCAATCATGGCTGATAAGTTTCTCAACGCCATTCTCCCATCTTCTCCCCGTAACCTTTGACCATCAGCGATGATTGGGAAATTCCACCGAAACAACCATTCAAAGATTTTGGGTATCTTCGATACTGATTAGAGGATCCGGACTGTCGAGATCAGTGCAGCATTATCTATGCGTCTGGAGATAGAACAGCTATTTTGTGGAATGACATAAAGGAACCTGTTGTCACTGAAGAACGTGCACGTTGGACAGAGACATAAGTTCGTTGGTCCCCCAAAGGCACTTACTTAGCAATGTTCCATCAGTGTGGTTTTGCTCTTTGGGGTGGGGAGAAGTTCAAGCAGATTCATCGTTTTAGCCACCATGGTGTCCAGCTAATCAATTTCTCTCCATGTGAAAGATACATGGTGTCATTTATCTCTTTAATGGACACTAAAGATGATCCTCAAGCCATCATCATTCAGGATGTGTTAATAGGCCAGAAGAAATAAGGATTTCATTGTGGGAGCTCAGCTCATTGGCCTATATTCAAATGGAGCCATGATGGGAAGTTTTTTGCACGAATGGCACAAGACACACTTAGTATTTATGAAATGCCTTCAATGGGACTGTTGGATAAGAGTCTGAAGATTAGTGGAATAAAGGATTTCTCGTGGTCTCCCAGTGATAATGTTATTGCATTCTGGGTGCCAGAGAACAAAGATATTCCAGCCAGAGTCACTCTAATGCAGCTTCCGACATGACAAGAAATAAGAGTGCGCAATCTGTTCAACGTGGTGGACTGTAAATTACACTGGTAGAAAAATGGAGATTACTTGTGTGTGAAAGTAGATAGAACTCTGAAGGGTATACAGGGTCTTGTGACTAACTTTGAAATCTTCAGAATGAGGGAAAAGCAGGTTCCTGTGGATGTTGTGGAAATGAAAGAGGGTATTATTGCTTTTGCCTGGGAGCCAAATATACATGATGAAAATTCTATCCATATACTTTTATTTAATAACAGCCCTTGGATGAGATTTCATCAAAAATGCAAAGTCCGCCTGGCAGATTCACCCGTCCACCAACCGTAAGGTTGGACGGACCATGAAAAATTGGGGACAATTGGAACTTTAGTGGGCTTAATTTCCCTCTTAATTATCAGCGGGCGCGCTTACGATTATCGTGCACGCCTGCTGACCGAAATATCGCATGTGCGCAGCATGACGTTGGGAAGCTCACCCAACACCATCACGTGTTATTTCATGCTCGAGCAGGTCAGGCGCGCACCCGCACGCCAACCTAAAAATTCTGCCCTAGGTTTCACCCTTTTAGCCCACAAATAAAAAAAAATTGAACTTAAAGCTATAGCTTATTCCTAACACACGCATATAGCTTATTTAAAACTATCTCTAGCTCCTAATATCAACACAGATGAAAATCTAGGGCCCAAAATTACTAGCTTCCCACTGACTTTAAAGCCTATTGAACCTTTTGAGATGGATTACCATGGTGGTACAAGAGATCTTTGGAGCCATTTGAAGGCCCAGTGCAGGACTCATGCTTCCCTTATCAGTCTTGGGATCCACTGGACCTAACCTGGAATGGAATTACCAGAGAAGTTTGAGAACCCTATCCGCCACCAGCCCTCGGCATGCCTCCAAATGACTGCAGCAAGGCAGAGTGACTGAAAGATGAGGCAGTTCCCTTGCTTTGGATTTCTGGGAAGAATACAGTTGGAGCAGAAACTGACGGATCTAGATTTTGCTCACAATTCTGGTCTGTTAGTAAGAGATCTGCTTGAGATACAGTCCCCCACACTAGAAATTTGAGGCCTTTGCCTATGTGACTACCATACTCATCAGCAAAATCATCCAACATGAGATATTTGACCCAAGTCTCAGCTTACCTTTATATCAATTGTAATTTTAATCCATTCATCTGTGGTCATGTTACAGGAGTCCAGTAAGGGTGAATATTCAATTATCGTGTATATAACCCTTTTATTTGACTTAGATAGACTGTAAAAGGAACAAATAGGAAGATTTTCATTTCCACCATGTTTAAAACTTACCCAACATCAATAAATAGGTAATTAAATAAACTTTTCTTGGGTTTTGCACAAGCAATATGGCATCCATGACAATATGCATGAAATATATCTAACTTCTGTGCCAATGAAATCTGATGTGCTTCCCCTTACCAACACAACATTGTTGTGAATATCCAGTTTCATAATTCATACATTTTAGAAATATAACTCAGTTTGGCAATTTGATTTTTAAAAAATGTAAGTTAAATAGAAACACCTCTTTGAGAAACCGGTAACAACTCAGATATTAAATGCAAATCAAACAAGCCTGAGTTTATAACATTTAAAAGGTAGTCTGTATTTATTCAATAAGACCAGGGTTGATAGTGAGAAACTTAAACATTGGATAACCCATCAGTGAGCTTTTGGTAGAGCCATGACATCTATAATTATTCCAATAAGGGATCTGCATTATTCATGCAGTTTCCAGATGAAAAGAAGCTGAAATCAGCTTTGTAAACATGAGGGTTACTTCATGGGCCCAGGGGGTCTGGTGAAAGGGCAATTATATCCATTGAAGATATAAATTATTCATGTGAGTTACAAAACCAAAGGGCTGTGTTGAAGGAAAAAATTAGTTTACGTTTCTGTTGGGAGCATCCCAAAGTATACCACTCTGTCATGGAGGTGGGCTGCGAGGTTCGGACAGTTCCTTTGTTTTAATCTGCCTGGGTGTTCCTCACAGAAAACTGGCAGTTTTGCACTTAGCTTGGAAGCAGTCAGCTTTGTCAGTCAGCAGGAACTGTGGGACAACTGTAGGACTAGAAGCATAGAGGTCATTAGGAACCAGGGTGTTCCTAATTTTTAAACCACTAAGCAAGAATGCAATAAGGCCCTACATTTGAACTGAGGAGTCCACAGTTTTGAGGTCTTAAAGGCAAGTTGGAGGGTTACTTAGCCAAAAGCTAACCGAAGGATCCCCATAAAACTTGTACCTTGGAGAATAGCTGGAACTCAGAGGAGAATTAAAGGGAATTTCAGAGAGTTGTGGCATATCTTTGGGTTGGTCCCAGAAGTAGTAAATAAAGCTTCAAAATATCATAATGTATAAGGGAACTCTTGGGGGGAACTAAAAAATAGAACTAAGTTTATAGCATGAACCTTTATGTACTATAGTGTTGTTAGTGTTGCTTGCTTTGTTTAATTTCCTTTTACATACAATAAAGTTTGTTTTTGTTTAAAAGCGTGAAATCTTGTGGTGTAGTTCTTTCGATTAATCACTGAGTGTTCAAATTTCTCTTTAAATGTTAACAATCCCCAGAGGGATTGTAACAACATACAATTCTTTTTAGCCATCTATCATCTCTTAAATAGCAGTTACTTTAGAATATTTTGTCAATTATTAATGTTATTAATTGGTAAATTATTATTATTAAATGTAACAGTAATATGTGCCTTTTGCTTGCGTCCTACTGGTGAATGTGATAATTCGTCAAAACAAGATTATCATACAGTTCATTGTTTAGAAATTTGTTGGCAGTATCAACAATTCCCTTGAATGAGCCCCTCTTTACATCATATCATCAACCAAAAGAACAAATCAACTGCTCCACTGGTAACTTCCATCACAGCACCTCACTTTCAAGCAGGTGGGATTCAATGGTTTTGCAGAGGCTGAAACTTGCAAACCAAAATACCCCATTAAATGCAAAGCTCTGGTAACATTGAAAATCAGCATCAAAATGTGAATAACTTATTCTTTATGAAATTAAGAAAATATAGAGGCTGAATTTTCAATTTAGGGGCAGAAAACAAGCGTCGGGAGTATTTCCAAAACCCACCCCGTCGGGAAACAGTCACTCTTTGGGGTTTTAACCAATGTTCCCCCTTAATCAGCATAAAGACAGGTTCCCTGCCCAATCAAGGGCAGGAGGCGGTCTGACCTAACTGGAAGGCCAATCAGAAGGCTTTTAGCTTGAGCAGTACAGCAGGCTGCAGTAAAGGATGATTACCTGAGAAGGTGCTTCAACATGAAAGTGCCATTTCAGCAATATTTTTAACAATACAAATCAAAATTAAGAAAAGCAGCCAGGCCACCACTAGGGTGGTGGTGGTGGGGGGCTGCTAGGCAAAGCAGGAATCCTTCTACAGGTTATTCATTTGCACTCAGACAGACAGGGAGGGCTTGTAGACCTGGCCTCCTATCCTGGAACTGGGTGCCTCTCTCCAGGCCATTAAATTGCCCCACCCCCCAATCACATTGGGAACCTGGAGGTTGACTGCATAATTAAAGTTGGCCTCCTTTAGCTTCCCTTAACAAGGCAGTCTGGTTGGTTGCCCACCTTGTGGCAGCAGGCTCTGAACCCACCTCCCCTAAAATGACCAGTGCTAAAAACGGCATTGGAAAACCGGCCGCCAGCTGGTGCCAGTGTATTTGGTCCCTATCCACCTTTGTTCCCAACCTCGGTGGGGCCTGAAAACCCTATGGAAAATATCCAATAAATCCAGGGATTTTTTTGTCACATCTTGTTCAGCAAAATCAGCTGTGGCTACGCTGGAGTGAGGAATGAATGACATCTTCTGTTTCTGGGGATGTTGGCTAAGGAAGAATATTGGCCAGGACACCAAAAACATTTCCTGCTCTTCTTTTAATACTGAAATGGACCTTTAACTATCTTAAAATCTAATATTTCATTCACAGGATGCCAATTCCAATAAAGCAGAGCTCCTCCAATACTGAAGTGTCAGCCTGGATTATGCAAGCAAGTCCTGGTGCAGGTCTTCAACACACCATCTTCTGACTGGGAGGCAAGAGTGCCATGAACCAAGCCAAGCGGAGTATAATATCTACCAGTATATCACTTTTCCTGAAAGGAGTCAGATCTAGATAGAAATCCAATTCAATCTTATCCTGTATGGAATCTAGGTTTGTTATCCATGCATTTCTGAAGTTTAGTACTGGGCCGTAACTTCCCAGCTCCCCAGCATTGGACTGGAGGGGGGTACCCCATTGGGCCGCTAGGGAGACCCCTTCAGAAGTTCCGAGCTAAGGGTTTGCATGGCAATTGTCCAAAAGTGCAAACTTCCTCTTCGCAATTGTCCTACACAGGGAACCATTGAAAATGCAATTTAAATTGCAAATTTCATATGGTTCCAATGGCGTTATATCAATAGTTACCCAGAAAAAATTAGAAGAATTAAAACCTCTTCTAACTTCTGGGTAGCTATTGTAAAGACCCAGGCCGACTCCCGATGGGATTCCACCCCCCCCACCCCCACCCCCACCGCCCCCCTCCACCAACCCCCCCACCACCCCCCCCCAACCCCCCCACACCCCCCCACCATCTCCCCACCCCCACCACCACCCAGGGGGCATAGATTTAAGGTAAGGGGCAGAAAGTTTAGAGAGAATGTGAGGAAGAATTTTTTCACCCAGAGGGTGGTGGGAATCTGGAACTCTCTGCCTGAAAGGGTGGTAGAGGCAGAAACCCTCATAACATTTAAGAAGTATTTGGATGTGCACTTGCGATACCATGGCATTCAAGGCTATGGGCCTGGTGCTGGAAAATGGGATTAGAACAGTTAGGTACTTGTTTGACCGGTGCAGACTCGATGGTCCGAAGGGCCTTTTTCTGTGCTGTAGACCTCTATGACTCTATGACTTACGGAAGAACCAAAGTATTTTCTGATGAATCAGAAGAGTCGTAAAGCTTGATTTCTTGAGCATAATTTTCATCATGTAGGCAGCTCATTTTTCGAAGGGCTTTGACAAGGGCTTTTGCTTGTGGTGCAAGTCCTAAAAACAAACAAAACATATCAAACAAACATTTGTAACCAAAAGCAATGGTCAAGCCTGCTTCCTTTAGAAGAATTTATCTTTGGTAACATTGTAATTGTTGCTACACTTTCCCAGCTATACACAGAGAAGTGTTTAGTTTTGGAACATTTATGAAGATTCTCCATGACATACATACAAAACTATTAAATAAAGTGCCAATAATAAACCAGTCATGTAATGTTCAAACAACTTTAGTTCAAATGGTACAAAAATCCCAACACTAAAATTCCCTTAAAGAGCATGTTATGTGCACCATTTTTCTGTTTTACACACTTTGGTGGGCGGTGGGAGGGGGAGGGGTGGGGGGGTGCGATTTTGTCAACAGGGTAAAAATCCTGGATCTCCCTCCCTAACAGCACTGTGGATGTACCCACACCACATGGACTGCAGCGGTTCAAGAAGGCAACTCACCACCACCTTCTCAAGGGCAATTAGGGATGGGCAACAAATGCTGGCCTAGCCAGTGATGCCCACATCCCATGAATAACTAATTTTAGAAAGCATGCTGTTCTCAATGGCATAACCAGAGTGAACACCACTTCCACTTTCTTTCTTTTTCCAGTTTCCCAAGCAATTATAATTAAAATTCTAAGTGCAGGCGCTATGCACGGGAAATACATGATTCAATGGCAGGGGCTGCTTTTCAGTGGTGAAACCCGTTGACAGTTGACAGTGCTGCAGCTATGGGTGGACTTTAAAAGAGCCCCCTGGTCAAACAGGGAGGCTCTGCGTCACCACCAAAACTTTCCTGCTCAACTCCATTGCCATTAGCATAAGTCTTGAGAGCACAAAGGTGGCAGAGGTGTTTTTCAAAATTAAATTTCACTTGTA
Organism: Cetorhinus maximus; assembly: GCF_964194155.1. Classification (NCBI taxonomy): domain Eukaryota; kingdom Metazoa; phylum Chordata; class Chondrichthyes; order Lamniformes; family Cetorhinidae; genus Cetorhinus; species Cetorhinus maximus. The sequence continues at coordinate 40,182,276 of NC_135896.1, read as the reverse complement.
TAAATATTTCACATTATATTGGTTTCATTTTATTCATGTGTGCATCATCATTATTTGTTGAGACTAGCTTAGTCAGAGAGCTAAATACTGGTATGCCTTATGATTGGCACACATTGATAGTTACAGGGGAGTTAGGGACATTTCCTTTAATGTGAAAGAAACCACGTTGTGGTTTTGCATTCAGTCTTTATTGAATGTTCATATTAGTGTCCAGTGTTGTATTGTGGGACACGGCTGAACTTGCAGGCTCTCCTGGCCCTCCCTTCTATGCATTGTAAAGGACATTGTCCAAGATCATTCGTAGTGGAATTAATTGAAATGTAGATGAGCTCAAAGCCCTATAAAGGACTCTACCAGCCAACACCTTGAGATGGACACAGATTTGGACAGTGCCATTTAGGCCCCTCATTTTATTACCTTGACTGACTGTTCCCACCACCTCTCCTCCAGCACACCAGGCCCTTCCCACTTCACTCCTCCATGCCCCCAATCTCACTCCACATGTCCCACCCCTCAACATTGACTCACCCTTGCTGGTCCCTAGCCTCCACGTGAGCTGCCATTCTCCTGCTCCCCTCCCTTGTGCTATAGAGTTAAACAAGGAAAACTGCTGACCTGACACACAACTGCACAAAACCGACTGGTGCATGCCACCTTTAAACAACCATGAACTGGGTACCATGAGATTCCTGTGCACTGCTGACTTTACCTTGAAGGTAGGATGAGTATTCATGGCCTGCAAACGTATTACAAGTTTGAACCCGCCACAGCACTGTTGCAAACCTGCTGTTGATTTTGTCTCTGCACTTTGCATTCTGCCTAAGTAAGTCAGCCCGCTTGCCACGTTTCCCACTCTTCTAGGCACCATAAACCCCACCCCCTCCGCATTCTGTTTCACCAGCTTGTCAGTAAATCTCTTGCTCTTTGAACCTTTTGTGGACATGCACATCAAATCAGCAAGAGAGAAATCATATAAGCACAGTAAACTTGCTATATTTGAATGAGAAAGAAACTCTTGGAACCTAATTTGAAGCCAAGCTCTAGAAGTGAAAGTACAGTGTCTCACCAAACTCTTAACAATTCCAAAATTTAGAGCATGTATCAGACATGGAACAAAACAATGCTGTTTGTGTAAAAGTCATGGACGTTGCAATAAAATGAGATGGATTACTAACAAAGTGACTCCTCTATAGGCTAATATACAGGTAGGCCCCTTTGGTAGTAATTCAAAGCTGACTCGATGGGTGGGAAACCCACAGGATCAGATGGAACACCACTTTTACATCCCAATTAATATTATTCTCCATTAGCTTCAATGGAGAGTAAAATCAGGCAGGGAATAAAATTAGCATTGCCCCCGATCTAATCAGTTTCCCAGGAGGTGGGTTAAGTTAAAGTTGCCCAAAGATCTCTGTTCCATCCTCATTTGTCCTTCTGCAAACTAGCTGGATTGCACAGAATATGGCAGTTATGTTCTCTAAACCCAAAATTGGACAACATGCAATCTGGGCTATCGCACTGAGCAACTTTGAAGTAATTTTCGTCCAAAATGACCTATGTTTCTGATATTGGAGCTAAGGGACAGCTAATAAACTTTATCATTAGAATGTCAGTTCATAGAAAATCTCAGTATATTTTGTACCCTGGTGTTGTAACTAGAAGAAATTAAGTTCACTGATGACGTATCCCAGTCTGCTACTTTCCACCTTCTAACAGTCCAATCCAAAGTAGTAGCTGAAATTTATATATTGGAAATTTATTACAAGAGTATCTGTAAGATATTTTTGCTGCATGACCAGATTGTATGAATAAAACAAGATGACTTAATGCTGTAATGAAGCATAATTCGTATTTCTCAATTTATAAATACACATTACACTTTTTATGATTATTTAGTTATAGATTGTGAGAATAGAAACATTTTAGCACTCACCATTAATTCATGAGATAAATTTCACATCTAGCCAGAAGGGGAATGAAATTTTAAAAATAAGGTACATATACACAGTCATTGAGTCACAGGCCAGAAGTTTACTTGTGTCGGGCAGGCTTGGCGGCACCAGGCGCAGAGCTGATCGCCGCCCGCAATTGGCTGCATGCTGCCATTTTACATGGGTGGGCCAATTAAGGCCTGCCCAGTGTGATGCTCAGCGCTACCTGTGCAGGTGGGGGTGGGGAGAGACGGGGCATGCGCACGAAAGAGCGCAGCAATCTCCGAGTCACGGAGCTGCCTTAGGGAGATTAAGTACATATTGAAATTTTTTAATAAAGAAAGAGAAAAATTATTTACACATGTCCCCTCGTGACAGTGTCACACGAGCTGGGACATGTTTGTCAATTTAGAAAATTTTGTTCATTGATTTTATAAAACATTCAGGGAAGCTCATCCCACCCGTGGATGAGGTTTCCTGAAAAACACGAAGGCCGATTGGGCTCTTTGCCTGCTATTAATTATCTAAATTACTTTCCTAATAGCCTTAATAGTGGGCCGTAAAAATTCTGTAAAGATGAATGTTTTGCCAAATTTCCTATACTTATTTCAGTGCATTCCATTGTTTACTTTCAAGTGTTTTTTGTTGCAATAGACCAATTCATTTCTTCCTTTATTTGAAATAACAAAACACCCAGAATTCGTAAAGTTTTTCTACAAAGTCCCAAACATTGAGGTGGTTCGGCACTGCCAAATTTTCAGTTTTATTATTGATCTGCTAATATCCGTAATTTTTCTTTTGGTTTCATTCTGACTCGGCTAGTTTAGCATGGGTGCAATTGGAGGCAGCCTCTTGTCAATCCACATCTCTGCCTGCTCTCTGGTGCTCCTCCATTCCTTCCTCAACCAGTCGCTTTTCTTCAAACCCTATTGTTAGGCAGTCGCTTAAGATTTGGACCCAGTTCGGAATACACTTTGGGCTACAAGCTCTCTCTTTATACAGCCCTATTGACGCAAATCATTTATTTCCGCCTTCATTAGGAGATTCTGCCTTTCAAGTCTGGCATGCGAAAGGTGTCAAAACCCTTGCTAACCTATACATTGAAAATATTTTTGCTTCTTTTGACTCTCTCTCTGTCTCTATGAAATATGATCTGCCCTGTACACACTTCTTTTGCTACTAACAAATCAGAGATTTTGTCCGCAACAAAAAGCTCAGTTTCTTTTGTTGCCCCCCAAATCACCGATAGATATTATATTAGAACTAAATCCTTTTGTTAGGGGATTCATTTCCAAATTATATTCTCTAATTTTTTCGCAACACTGCCTTTCACTTCCTACTTTAAAAACTCTTTGCAGACAAGATTTTGACTAGACTTATCAGAAGATAACTGAAAGTCTGTCCTCTCTCATGTACATTCCACATCTGCATGTGCAAGACATGGGTTGCTACAATTAAAAATCTTACATTGTATCCATCTATCCAAAGTTAAATTATCTCAGATTTATCCAAATTTTGATCCAACCTGTGATAAATGCCATACTGCCCCAGTCTCTCTAATTCATATGTACTGGTTGTGTCCTGAATTGGCTTTGTTTTGAACAAATATTTTTAGTAGCAACATTGAACCTTTTCCTATTACAGCACTCTTTGGAGCAGAACCAAATGCCATCCCACTTATTAAAATCCAGACTGATGCACTCGTCTTTCAACATTATTGGCTAAACGTATTATTCTATTCAATTGGAAACAGTTTGCCCCGCCCTCTTTCACTAATTGGATATGTGATTTTATGCAGAATCTTAAACTTGAGAAAATAATGTACACTATAAGAGGCTCCACTGATAGATTTTATGTAGCTTTGGAAGCATTCCTAGGTTATTTTGAGGAACTATAGCTCTCGACTTTCATATAACTGATCCTAATTAGGTTGTATATGTTATATCATGTGAAACTATATCTGTCCTATAATTGTAGTTGAATTGCTTATTTTTTGGGGAGGGTTTTTTTCATCTTTTTGCTCTTTCCTTATTCTTCTTCTTGCTCCTACTTCTCTTTCCCTTCTCTTTCAAATGTAAGTTTATTAAATTATTGCTTTACTGTAAGCTATTTTCTGTACTATTATCCATTATAATTGTTGTTAAAATTTAAAAAAACAGAAATTTAAAAAATAAATCAGCCATGATCTAGTGAATGTTGGCAAAGGCTCAAAGGGCCAAATGGCCTACTCCTACATTGCCCATCAAGGTCATAAAGCATAAAACTTTCCTTTTCCGTGAGATAATTGGCATTCAAAAGTAGTTTTTAGATCTGAGCTGCTAATGTCCAATGCCAAAATTCATTTTGCCCTTGCTTAGTGAGATAATTCTTTTAGTGGCTGCTCCTTCAGTAACCAAGACCTCTCTACCTCCCATTCCTCCTTTATGACACTCACTAAAACCTAGCTTTAAAGCTTATGGCCACCTGGCGTAATAGTGCCTTGGTGGTTTGGTGTCAACAAACTCAGGAGCTAAAACCAACAACTTATACTTAGGATGTTTTATTATGTTAAAGGCGCTACACGAATATAAGTTGTTTTTGGTTTTACCTCCGAGTTTGTTGGTTCTGGACTTGTCCCATTCCAGAAACTTGGGCACATCACCTTGAATGACTCCTCAATGCAATACTGAAGGAGTGTCGCGATGTTGGAAATCTTGACTTTCATAAAAGGTGTGAAACCGGAGCGCCATGCGCTCTCTCAGGCAAACATAAAAGACTCCACGTCAGTATCTGAAGAACAGTAGGCGAGTTCACCCCAGTAACCTGGCCAATATTTAACCCTTAATACAAATAGGACAGAGACCGCCATCACTGACAGCTCTTACCCACCACGACAAACGCCACCTGATTTTTCACAGCCCTGTTCCCTATGTGAGTGACCGGCTTTGGGGTGGGTGAAGCCCAACATTTGTTTATCGAGTAGAGCTGTACTGTTTCTTGTAAATTCTTACTTTAGGTGGTCTTTTATAAGTACAGCTCTGCGATTCATTTTTAGCTCACTCTCAACGTTTGCAACTTTGGTCTAGGTATCTGTATATTTTTAGTGCTACTCCACTAGTGTTTTCAAGTCATTCTTCTTTCAACTCCCTTTTCAATTGTCCCTACTTGTTTTCACCTTGAAACCCATTGGTTTTTGAAACGGCTACTCCTGGAGTTTGTTTCATTTTTTGCCAGAAGAAGCAGGTGCTGCCTCCTATGCTACATCGGACTTGGGCATTCTCACTCACCATTACTCTGTGGCATCATGCCGATGGTCCCTCCAGTATATATCACCAGAACTTTAACCTTCTGCACCTGAACACTGGCGGACGTTCGGGGCACATGCGGTTGATTGCGGGCAGCAGAGTTCTCCCAGTCGAGCAGGGTGTTGAACAGCTCGCTGTTCCGACAGCAGGAACTCGAGAGAGTGGACATTGCTATCAGAGAGCAAGGACAGACTGAGGAACCGGGAGAAGCAAAAGGGGGTATAGGCAGAACCAATTACATCATAGTTTGTCGTCAATATACACTCAGTAACACCCCTTCTCTAATATAGGCCGTGCCTTCAATTATCCATTCTACACCACCCCCCCCATATACAATGTTTCAATTTTCTACAGCCCGTTTCCAATCATACACAGTGCCTTTAATTCCCTATTATACAACCCTCTCTAACATACACTACATTCAAACCTCCAGTATACTTACGACACTTCTATGAAGGTATGTTCACATATGTCCTGGATAATGGTGAGTCTTCTGACCCATTTGCAGTCGCTAATGGAGCGAAACAAGGCTGTGTACTAGCACCAACATTCTTTAGCATGTTTATCTCCGCTTTGTTCTGCGATGTCTTCCATGATGGTGATCCTGGCATGGAAATCAGATGTTGCTTGGGATGGGAAGCTGCTCAAAGTGAGACAACTGCAGGCAGGACCAAGGCCTCCAAGGACATGCTTTGTGATTTCTGGTTTTCCAATGACTGTGCGTTAGCGGTCAACTCAGAGCTGGAAATGTGATTAAACGTGGACTTGCTCTCCCATGCATGTGACAAATTTGGCCTTAGAATCAGCACAAGGAAAACTGAAGTAATGTACCAGCCTGCTCCTGCTGAGCCCTCCATGTGTTCAGACCCAACAGTTTACCTTACGCCTTTAAAAATCCTGTACCAACATTTTATCAAACTCCACTCATTTTGTACTATGATTTAATATGAGCACAATATTTCAGAATATTCCTCATTCTTGCTACTAATAATAAAAGGATCACCAGGCTTTTTCAATCAACAGAATTTATATTGTACAGAATCCAACTTTGGGACTCTCGCCCTCGGTTGCAGAGAAACATGTCGATTCCAGTAACTATTGTTTCCTGCTACAATTACTGTACATTCCTTTTTGCTCCCCCCACATTAATGGCCCCCTGCACCATAGTGCTGTGGTCACTTTGCTCATCCTCCCTACAGTCCCTGGTCTTGTCCACACAAACTGCAAGAGTGTCAAACCTGTTGGACAATTGCAAGGGTTTGGACTCCTCCATTGCTACCTGTTGCATCCCCATACCTACCTCTCTTACAATCAAAGCCTCCTGTACCTAACCACAGGCCAAATCTGAAGGGGTGTGACTGCGTCCTAGAACAAAGTGCCCAGGTAACTTTCCCCCTTTCTGATGCATCGCCAGAAGCTCAGACTCGTGATCATCACCCGTGAGACAATGTTCTTCGAGCTACACTTATTGCAGATGTGGTTGCTGTGGACAATACACTGATGTCCACCAGTCCCCACATACTACAGTTGCCACACATCTGCCCTGCCATCTTTATTGTGTTTTATTTAACTGACTAGATTTCAAATTTAGAAACATCACTCAATGATTATCCATAGTTATGTTAAGGAGTATAGTTATGCCATAAATTTAATATGATACTCATCTCCCCAGCACCAGTTTAAACTACCGCCCCAGTTTAGAGAGAAAAGAAACTGAAAACTCATCAATCATCTACCTGATCACCTAATTAATGCCTCCAGACATCGACTATCAGGTCTCTCAGTCTTCAGCTGCCTCTCTCAGACCACTTTTTGTAAAAAGACCAAACAACACCTCCTCCCTCACTGCATCAAATTCCCTCACATACCAAATTCCTAGAGTTAAGCACTTGGCCTTGTTGCACTCAGGGAAAGCTGAGCCTTCATGCTACTTACTTTGTGCATTTGCTAAACCTCATATATTTATACTAGCTGAGATTCCAGTGACTTGAGTCAACTACTGCTAACTAGAGAAACTCTTTCGAGTTATCAACAGTCACAGATTGCAACTCTTTCGAGCACAATCACAGTTCTTGGTTTCTGGGAGTGGGACATGAACCCACAACCCTCTGATTCAAAAGCGAGGGTGCTATGAACTGAGCCACAGCTGACACCTCCTGCTAACTAGGGAACCAGTTCTAACTAGCTAACTAATTAAGTAACTCAGCAGCTGCCTCACAGCAGGGACCATGTTTATTATTGACTAAAAGTGTAAGAAAATATAGAGATTGGACACAACTATCCTGCACATTTTCACATGCATCTCAGTTCCACGACTGGAGTATATCATACAGATGAATGCTGGAAGCCTTTGGATATTTGGCAAAATTATTTCCCTCACATTTATAGTTGAACCTGCAAGACCAGATATTGATAAAATAGGTAAATTTGTTAAAATATTATAATTAAAAAATATATTTCAATGCTATTACTATAAAAATGTAAATACACTATTTTCTCAATAAAACATTACAAAAATTGACAGCTATTAGTAATACAAGTGCAAAGGTGGCATTAGAAAGTACATAGGGGTGCATTGCAATTTTCTTTTAAACTCAAGAGCTTCAGTTTCAATCTAGCTAACTGAAACAATTCAATTCTTTCCTCTGAGCAAAAGAGAAACCAGCATCAGTTCAGTTATTTTGACAAATCATTTAATCAGACAATGTGAGAAGTGGAAATATTACTCTGGTAATAGTAGGAAGTTTGGTGGTTGCACTTTTCACACTGACCTTAAGCCTAACTTGGTGGAAAAACTAGGTTAAAAAGAAATGTCTTCAGTAATCAGAGAAAAACAGTTAATAACAAGTGAAGAGGGCACTCAGAGTGCATACCTCCACCATGCTGTGTTAACTCAACATTATTCCACTTACACAGTTCTTCCTTGAGGCTGTTCCCTGTCTATTTAATGCTTTGTAACTACAAAGCTGTAAAAAGAAATCTTTTAATTCAGAGCTTCTATCTTATGAAGAGGCTTCAGGCTAATCCACATCTAACAACCTGCTCTGAAAATTCTGCTCACATTTTGACAGCTGTGATAAATTCCATCCGGGGCAGCTGAGACAATCAATAACATTTTTTTTAAAAAGTCAATTTACCCTATCTCCAAATGTTAATGAATCCTTTAAAAAAATTCCAGGAGCCGGATTTTATCCAGAAACTAATCAGTTCTTTCTTGGGCCATGCCCTATTTGTATACCAAGTTTCAATGAAATTCATCCATTAGTTTGGGATTTGTTGAGCCAGTTTTTCAGGTATTGGGAGCAGTGATGCACTGAATATAAGTTCCTAATGCACACTCTGAGGAAGTCCTGATGTGTGCAAAGCTGCTGTAATTGCCCGGGAATTTTAAACTTCCGTTAGGTTGATTTGCTTTTCCCTGGACCCTCTGCAAATGTCTCGTACACTGATCTCAGTGTGGAGGACTTGGGCTAGTTTTGTGTTACTTTCCCCAATACTTATCCTGGAATTGTTACACTGTTTAATCTTTGATGTAACCCAGTGAATAATAGTGCAACCCAACCCAGCACCTCCTACTTATACCCTTCCACAACCCTAACCATTCCCCTGGCCTGGTTGTCTACTCCTCCCAATCACCCATGCCCTATGACCCAACTTCCAATCTCCACAACCCCACTATGCACTCCCTCCACTCGAAGAAGAAAACAACATGCGGCCCCATGGTTCATTGAAGCCTCCCCTGCAGACTCTCCTCCAGGCTGTCCAGAAAAGGTGGGAGGCGCTGTTTCCCTGGGATGGCAGCAGGAGGCCCTCCCACCTGACCACGGTGGCCTGGACAGGGGTTGCAGCGGATGTTAGCGGTCATAGAGTCCAGTGCAGAGATGCCCAGCAGTGTTGCAAAAGGATGAATGATCTGCTGTGATCCACCAGGGTAAGTGCACTATCTACTCACTGCAAAATGACACTGTCATAAGGCAGTCTAAGTGCACAAGTGCAGAGCGATTTCACACAGGAGTTTGGGTTGCTGCGCTCACCAGCAGATTGGACATCTGTACTGAATATGTGTGTCAGCTACTTCATGCTCTCAATCTCATATCAGTTAGAGGACAACCAGCTTCTTACTGGGAAGGGCTCAGCAGCTGCCATGGGCATGCATGCTCTTGAACTGTTCATGCAATCAGTGGCATTAAAATCAATTCTTTTGTCTTTCTACCAGGCCCCTGCTCAGCCCCATGCAGGTGACAAGCCTCTGGATTCTGCCCTAAGGGGCTTGTTGAGAATGCAAAGACAGGAGGGGAACATCAGGCAGAGATGTCAGAGTCCATGCACAGACTGGATCAAAGGCTGGAAGAGTCCATTCACATCCAGTCTGCTGTTGTGGTTCTGGCACATGAGCATTTGGCTGCCTCCATGGAAAGGGTGGTGGCTGCCTTGGAGACCCAGGTCCAGCAGAATGCACAGTGGCTGCTGGATGTGTGCTCAGATCTGCACTCTGTCGCTGTAGACATTGGTGCAGTGCAGCAGTGGCTAGGCAAGAGGGGGACAGGGCACCTCAACCTCCCTCAAGGTGCCCCTTCGCACCATCGGGCGCCCACAGGGAGGTGGTATCTTGGGGCTTCATCCCAAAACATTCCAAGGGTGCCCTGCCACTTCACCTCCCCTCTGCCAGTGACCCAATTGCCTCCAGCAGGTCAGGCTAAGGAGTGTGTCAATCACCTTGTTAAAGACAATTGCTAGTTAAACAGGTGATGGCAATTGATTATCCCATCTAAATAGAATAAAAAGAAACAGCTGGAACACTGTGTGGAAGTTACTTGGAAGGCAGTGGTACTGAGGAGTTGTTTTGAAAATAAACCAGCTTGGACCATAAAACCAGCCTGGATTAATTCTTCCACCATAACCTCTCATTGTGAGTAACATGGTAGCTGAGGATGAACTTTAAGCTTTGCTGGTTGATTGCTATATATGAAGATTTTTGTCTCAATCCTCCGAGGGAAAAGAAGTGTACTGTTGCTGACCATTTAAGTTATGGAATGGTGGAAGGATGGTGCTAAATCGCAAACTTTGACTATCCACCAATTTTTTTTTTCTGACTCTGAACCTTATCAGCAATGGAAGGCTGAAGTTGAAATGTGAACCTGGGTTACTTCCATATCCCAGAAGAAGCAAGGTATGGCTTTGGTGTTATCATTACCAGCCAAAATTAAGATGAGTAGGGTATTTTCAGAGTGGAAAGTGGATGATTTGGATCATGAAGAGGTCTTGAACCTTCTGTTACAATTTTTGGATAAGTTTCACAAAAATGATGAGTAATTGGAAGCTTATGAAGCTTGGACAATTTTTGATAGGTTTAGGAAATCAGATAATCATGGAAGAATATATCATGGATTTTGATAAATTGTACAGCAGACCACAGATTTGAACTTGAGCTTCCGGAATCAGTATTGGCATTTAAATTGCTGTGCTTGCATTTCTCATGTTGATAGTCTTTTAGTGCTAACAGGGGTTCAATTCCAGAGAATAGAACCCCTCCTAGATCAAATGGCTGCTGCCCTGAAAAAAGTTCTGGGGCAACAGTTGTCCCTAACACTTTCTTAGCAATTGTAAACAACTATGCCGTAAAACAAAGGATAGAGGATCCAATGGTGGCTGAATTTTGAGGTCGACCAAATATTAGACAAAGATTCCAATACAAAGATGGGGTTAATGACAAGAGGTCTGAAAATTATCGTAACCCTAGCTAATTTGAGAGTCGGGACAAAAAGCAAGTCAGGGATGGTGATCGTAAGCATTTAAACCCAAAAAATGCACGGGGAATGGTTTTTTGGTGTGATTCCCAGTATCATTACATGATGAATTGCCCACAGCGAAGGAATCATGTTTTTGAAGTGACCGACAAGATGGATTCATCTGAAACTGAAAATGATGATGGTGACTGCCATGATGGAATTGTATTGATCACTGAGTTTGAATCTGGTGATGAGTATCTTGATCAAAAACAAAAATACCTGGAAAAGCTCAGCAGGTCTGACAGCATCTGCGGAGAGGGACACAGTCAACGTTTCGAGTCCGAATAACTTCTTCAGAACTAAGGAAAAATAGAAAAGAGGTGAAATATAAGCTGGTGGGGGGGGTGGAACAGGTAGAGCTGGATAGAGGGCCAGTGATAGGTGGAGATTGCCCAAAGATGTCATAGACAAAAAGACAGAGGTGTTGACAGTGGTGATATTAGCTAAGAAATGTGCTAATGGGGATATTAAGGCTTTCCACTATTGTGGTATTGCGAGATACCACTATTGTTGAGGTGATCTGCGATGGAGAAGGTTCAGATGACGCTAGATATGAAGAATGATAGAGCAGTCGTGTTTGGGGGGTAAAAAATGTGGATCTACATTTTACTCGGTCAGGCCATTACTGCTTGCCACTAAGGAAGCCAGAGATTTCTCATCAAAAATTCATGAAGTTTTGTTAACTGCTGAGAATAAGAATTTGGTGGACAAAAAAATCATTTGGAAATTACAGACAGTTTGCACATCTGGTGCCACAGAAACTGAAGGCTCTGCTTCGAGATGCGGGGGGGTAATCATCATAAAGGATATGATGACCTTATTGAACAAATCACTGCTCAGTGTGAAATTTGCCTTAAATATCGCAAGACACCACCACATCCTGTTGTGAGCTTGCCACTAGCCAGAGAGTTTAACGATGCAGTGGCAATGGACTTAAAAGTTTGGGACAAGGATAGGGGTATTTTTTTACTGCAATTCATAGATATGGCAACCAGATTTAGCCTTTCCACTACGATACATAGTAAAGACAAAAGGACCATTGTCAATAAGGTCATGGCGAAATGGATAGGAACAGGATTAGGAACACCAATGAAGTTCCTCACAGATAATGGTGGGGAATTCGCCAATGATGGATTTCAAGATATGTGCGGAAATTTAAACATCATAGTTATGCACACTGCAGCTGAGAGCCTGTTTAGTAATGGTCTTTGCGAAAGAAACCATGCAGTAATAGATGACATGTTACATAAAATATTGGCTGATCAACCAGATTGTAAATTGCATACGGCACTAGCATGAACTCTCTCCAAATGGTTGGGCAGGGGGTGGGTACAGTCCACACCAGTTGGTGTATGGAAGAAATCCAAAGTTGCCAAGGGTGTTGGATGCTCCCCCTGCTCTAGAAGGGACTAGCATTAGCTCCAACTTTTCAGCTCATCTGAACACTTTTTGCATGGGGACAGAAAAGCTTTCATTAAAGCTGAGGTTTTGGAGAAAATTTGGCGAGCCCTACAGCACCACAAGACCATCAGGAATACAGTTTAGACAAGGAGACATGGTATATTATAAGGGAAAGAGTGGAAAGGACCTGGCAAGGTAGTAGGGAGTAATGGGAAAGTAGTAATTGTGCAACACGGCAATTAAACTGTTAGGGTACATTCTTCATGGTTAATTGGTACTGACTATACCTTTACAGGTTCTGAACAGGACATAGAGCATGAGGAGGCACCGTGCACATCACATACACACACAGGTAGGTAGGTAGGTAGGTATGAAGAGCAGACGACAGCAGATATAGGGTTGACTGACCATGAACAAAGTAATACTGAGGTACAGGACAACACTATTCGTCCACAAGGGCAACTACCCAAAGCAGGAACAGAGATAGCTTACATGCTAAAAAGGATCAGTATATGGAGGGATGCCACTCATAGGGAGAGCAGGAAAGGCCACTGGTAAATACAAACATTGGCTATATGTGTAGGATGAAGGACAGGAGATAAGACCTATCGATTGGCAAACTGAGGTAAAGATGTGGAAAACCAGAGTACAGTATGAGTTCTGACAGTGGACCAGAAAATGGTCGTGACCCTAGGAAAAAATCAGATTTGAGAACAGGGGTTCTGCTCGCATGGGAGAATGATCATATAGTAGTAGTCCAGAAAGGGAAGGGAATGCAAGTAGAGGCTGTAGCTTAACAAGGAGGACTAGAGAGCAAGCTAGCAGTCTAGCTTGCTCTCTAGTAGTAGAGTAGATGAACATCTAGAAGTAGATGTCCTTATGACTGAGATTCTAGTAGCTGCTAATAAATTGGAAAATAAGCTGATCAAGGAAGGCAAATGGAAAGAGCTAGAAAGTTGGAAGGAATTTGGGGTATATTCTGAAATACCTGACAGGACAGCCAGCTTTATCTCACAGATGGATCTGTACAGAAAAGGTACTCCCAGACGGCACATATAAGGCCAAAGCGAGATTAGTAGCCCGAGGCTTTGAAGAGAGACTAGGAGATCAGGATGTCTGAGTGGACTCACCTACTGTGGGGAAAGTGAATTTGAAGATTTTTTTTAGCTATTTTGGCATCCTATTCGTGGGAGTGCAAATCGATTGATATAAAGGCTGCGTTTTTACAGGGGGAGAAGTTTCGAAGGGAAGTTTCTTTTAACCACCCAAAGAAGCTGGGGATGTAGAAGGAAAGCTATGGAAATTGAACAAGTGTGTTTATGGGTTGAATGATGCATCAAGAGTATGGTATTTTTCCGTGAGTTCTGTCCTGTGTAAAACAGGTTGCATTCAGTTAAAGGCAGGCCCTGCGATGTTCTACTGGTACCATAAGGAGAAACTAGCTGGACTCTTTATCATGCATGTTGATGATTTCCTGTGGGAAGGCTCTGAAGAATTTGGACAATGGGTAATCAAGGATAAAGAAGGAATTCCAGGTTGGACGTCAGGCTTCATAGGCCTTTAAATACATAGGTTTAGACATTAAGCAGAGCAAGTCGTGAAATATTAATCATATCCCAATAACTCAAGTTGGATCCTCACTAAAAAGAAGATCCTGCTACCAAGGAACAGTCGAGAAGTTTGATTGGGAAGTTGAACTGGCTGTGCACTCAGACTAGGCCTGATGCTAGTTATGATGTGTAGGAGCTGAGTACCACAATGAAACATGTTACAGTTGAGCAAGTTATGAGAGCAAATAAAACACTTGAATTCTGAGCGATGTGTGCTCAAGTTTCCAGCCTTGGGTGATCCAGAAGATATGAAGTTGGTTATTTTTAGTGATGCTTCACGTGCCAATCTTCCAGATGGGTACTCTAGCACAGCAAGGTTTATCATATCCTTGGTGGGAAAGAATGATAAATGTTGCCTGCTGGCTTAGGAGGCCAAGAAAATAAAAAGGGCAGTGAAAAGCACCTTAGCAGCTGAAACGCTGGCCTTGGTAGAAGCAATAGATATGGGGGTTTACTCATATAATATTTCTGTCAGTATATTGGATAAGGGGCAATGTGAGAAGTTTGTCCACAGAATGTTAGGTTGATAACCAGTCTCTTTGGGACAATGTTCTTTCCACGAAAAGTATCACGGAAAAAAGGCTAAGGATTGACCTAGCCAGCATAAAAGAAATGCTAGAGAGAAGAGAGGTCTCTTAAGATAAAATGGGTTGACACAAGTCACCAACTATCAGACTGTTTTACAAAAAGAAGTTCCTGCTCTAAGAAATTATTAAATGTATTGGAAGAGGTGTTTATGTTATGATGCAATGGAGAAAAAAAAGCTTGTGTTGTTTCATAATTGTTTGTATATATATTTGGTAAAGGAAATACGGAAGCTATATCGATGTGGAATTACGTGACATTATTTCCTTCTGTTTGTTTAAAAAAAAAAATTGTTTTTTCAAAGTTTTAATTTAAAAAAGAGGGGAACCTGTCAATCAGCTTGTTAAAGACAATTGCTAGTTAAACAGGCGATGGGCATTGATTATCCCATCTAAATAGAATAAAAAGAAACAGCTGGAACACTGTGGAAATTACTTGGAAGTCAGTGGTACTGAGGAGTTGTCTTGAAAATAAACCAGCTTGAACCAAAAGACCAGCCTGGATTAATTCTTCCACCACAACTTCTTATTGTGAGTAACAGAATTCACCTGCACCTGACCAGGAGACCCTTAGCAGGCTGGGGCCCTCTAGGCCTTGGGCAACCAAAGGACGCCCGCCAAAGCCATCAGTCAGCAGGCCGCACCCACTTCCGCTGCGAATGTCAGGGCTACAATTAGATATAGCGGTAAGCAACAAAAGGTTAAGACATATTGTAGGCACACACAATGTACAATCATTGTATATAGTCTTGGCACTTGTAAATATATGTTCACTTGCACGATTTGAAAGTCTCTTGGATACCATCTTGCTGCTAGTTGCTTCAATGGTCACAGGCATTTAAAGCCCTGGAGTGCAGGCCTCCATCAGCATCCAATTATGAACTCCCATAGATTCAGTTCTCCCACATTATCAACATAGTAATTACTCAATCATCCCACATGGGCATGATTAAGCATTGGCTATCAGTTATGAGTGTGCTGCCCAGCCAAGCAACATGTAAGCCATTACTTGCAGCTCACCATGTTCTGACCTCTGAAAATATGTTAATTGAGGTATTGCATATCCTGCTGCTGTTGCCATGTCAGATGTGGGTGGATGCCATGAGTACCCGAGAGGAGTTAAATCTGCTATCTGAGTGGCAAGAAGCACTGTAGACACAGTTTCAGGGCTAAGTGAAGTTCTACACTGTCTTATTAGCAGTAGGAAACCAGAGGCTGCCCTAAATGTCTGGAGGAAGCTGTGGCAGACACATTTAATTATGCATGGCCTTCCTTGGTGATTTTTGAGCTACCATGCAAGTGAAGGCTGCAAATAAGGAGGCAACAAATGTAGCATGGGTGCTTTCCAAAATTAAATTCCACCTGCAAATATTTCACATTACATTGGTTTCACTTATGTTGAGACTAGCTTAGTCAGAGAGCTAAATGTACTGACATGTCTCATATTTGGCATCCATTGATGATTACAGGGGAGTTAGGGGCATTTATTTTATTATGGAAGATACAATCTTGTATTTTGCATTCATT
The DNA here is from genome assembly GCF_964194155.1 of Cetorhinus maximus. Lineage (NCBI taxonomy): Eukaryota > Metazoa > Chordata > Chondrichthyes > Lamniformes > Cetorhinidae > Cetorhinus > Cetorhinus maximus. The sequence continues at coordinate 40,166,150 of NC_135896.1, read as the reverse complement.
ATTTATGTTGGTGCCCAGTGTTGTACTCACCACTCTGTGGGACATGCTGATCTTTCACACTCAGCTGGCCCTCCCTTCTATGCATTGTAAAGGATGTTTATCTGAGAGCACTCTTAGGTGGGGGGGTAATTGAAATGTTGCAGGTGAACACCCTGTAAGAACTCTGCCAGCCAACACCCTGAAATGGACACAAATGGACAGTGGACAGTACACAATGGACAGTACTGACACCATCCTTTAGGTCCCTCACTTTCTTACCTGACTGTCCTCAGAAACCACCACCCCATCACCCTCCCCACCCCCACCACTTCCAAAACCCCAACCAGAACACCAGTCCCTTTCCACTTCACTTCTTCACGCCCCTGACCCAACCTTCTGTCCTCTACTGGATCCCTCTTCCATTCCTCTATGCCCACAATCCTGCTCCAAAAACCCCCTCATCACTGACTCACCTTTGCCAGTCCCAGCCTGCTACCCTCCCTTGTGCCATAGAGTTAAACAAGGAAAACCATTGACCTTACAACACAACTGGGAAAAAAGCCAACAGGTGCAAGCCGCCTTTAAACAATCGTGAACTGGGTACCATGAGATTCCCGTGCGCCACTGACTAACTTGAACGTAGAATTTCATTGAAAACTGTTTCATGTTAATGAGCATTCAATGAGCAAACGTATTACAAGTAGAAATCCACCACAGGTTGGCGTAATGTTCCAATACACCACAAACATGCCACTGACTTTATCATTGCATCTCAGTTTGCTATTGAGAAATCAAAATTTCGCATCCTGCCTAATTTAGTCACACACACGTTTCCTGCTCTTATGGGCTGCATAAAATTCCTCATGTTTTCCAGGAATAGAAACATCCTTCTTATTGCTTTTTGATTCAGTGACAGTGAAATTTGAAAGAACATCCAGAATGAGAGCTTAAGGGCATACTTACTAAACAAATGCTATGAAAGAAAACTATTTCATATATTTGCACCCTATATACTACTTAGAATGAATACGCTTTCATTAGTTACAAATCAATGTGCAGCTAAAATTAAAGTGCATTCTATTTATATATAACAGTAATAAAACGCCATTATATAATACAAAACCCAAGTTTTTTCAATAGGTATGGCAAATATCTTTTTAAACTAAATATGGATGCACTATCAGCACTTCACCTCTATTTTGATCTGTAAAATAGAAGTTTAGGATCAGTTTATTTAAAAACTGCAAAGATTTAAAAGCTAGTTTTTTTTAATGAAGTGTCCAAAATTAGGGCCACATTTCTCTAACTGAAAGCACAAATCTTTTTAATGGCATGAGAATGTTCAATCATGTTAAAAGGGATCACATAAACTATGAAAATCAAAATTTAATTTGCATATGGAACTAGGTTATGAAAAAACAGACACTTCCTTACAACTCCACTACAGTAAAATGTCCATTTCTATCTGTCACCGGGTTTATTTTTAAGCAGAAATGCTCCTGTTCAATAAAAAAGATGATATGATTTAGCAATACTTTACCATCTCAGTTCACTAGCTACTTTAGAAAAATGATAAGCTATGTGAACTTATAAAATGCAACGCCCACAACTAACTTGCTTGTGTACTACAAGGTTAAAGCTGCTATTTTCAATTCAAAACAATCAATTAAATCTTCAGTAACTATAACTTTGTCCAGCAATACAGCTGTTGAAAAACTATCAGAAAATGATAGCGACATGCAGACTGATATGGAGCTAATTCTTTATGCATCTGCAACCTCAATGGTCAGATCAAGAGCAACCCCATTGCTGGAAGACTGGCAGTGAGTTTTCTTCTCTGAATCAAGCTGGGGAAACACAAGAGCATAGAAACACCTCAAATTGAAGAAAAACCACAAATAGAAGAAAATACAAGTTTCAAAAGTGGAGCTTGAATCAGAAAATATAAATTTAGTAAAGCAGTGTGTGTCATAGTTTATGAGCTTCATCCACAATATGTTGTCATAAACTAGCCAGCAATAAACCTGTGCCTTTAATATACATTGATACGGACACGAGTATTGGGTACACAATACAGGGACACAAAGAGCTACCAAAACAAAGTAGCATCTGTCAAACCTGCCACTTTCCTTTTTAGGAGAGGACCAGGTTCAACATAAAGCAACCTAGCCAAAAATTACAGCACCTTGTGGCAGAACACTCCATCTTACCAGGGCGAAGAATGCCATGGCAAAGACCTAGTCCACCAATGAAAGACACCTTTTTCTGACTTGTGAATGATGTAGGCAGAATGAAATACAAGATCAGATAGTCTATCTCTATTTATTAAAAAAAATTGCAAGGCTATAAAGGTGGACTAGCTAATCTGCCCTTGCAGAGTGTCAACATGAACTTGATGGGCCAAGTGGCTGTCTTCTGAACTATAATCATTATAAGACAGTGATATCAGAAACTGGGGTTAAGACTATACTCGGGGGGAGGAAGGGAAAGACTATTAATTAATCTATTAAGAGCAATATCACACATGTATATAATTAATACTGACTGCATAACAATCTATAATAAACAATACTCTGCTGTGTTTAACAATATATTCTTTTGTGTTACCATATCATCTTGCTTTTGTAATTCATTTGAAATGACCAGTATCTCATACTGAATACTGCTTTTACAATTTTATTCATTTTGTATACTTGTGCTACATTTTCTTACCTATTGCAAAAATCCACAACTCAGCATTTTTCACCATTTCCTTAAAGATTTTATCACACAAAAACCACCATTTCCATTTTGAGATCATAAAAGCAAAACACCAACTTGAATATATTCAGTAATTAAAACTGTTCAAAATGACTTTTTATGATTTAAGATGGAATATTTATACTGAAATAAATAAAGCTCTTGTCCCCATAGGCATGTCTAGTTCAATTCAACTCAGTTCACTTGCCAACAATAAAGCTCTCTGCAGCAAAACAAACCTTGCATGAAATCCAATGTCTACATTTGCAGATTACAACTAAAGGGGGGAAAAAAAATCCAAAATTTATGTTACTGACTAACCAGACTTGCATGGTGAAAACAACACACATCAAGCCACTTTGTAGCAGAACTGACTCTTCTTTCAACAGCTCAACATCAGCTGTCAGTAAATATTAGCTGCCAATGGCTTCTCTCAGCTGTACTGAAGATTCAGATTAGTTGGTCACCTCTTGATGTATTTCTCTCGATGTCAAAAACAAAACAAATTAAAAGATAAGCAGATTTGAAGATTATTTCAAAGGTGAACATGTTGGTAAGCTAACAACATAGGCATTCCTTAAGCCAATATATTTCATTTGAAGTACAATTTAATGCAAAGAAACTATTGGAAGTGATATTTGCAGGAACCTTCAATTCTATTTTTAAAAGGAAAAATGCAAGGACAGCCTGGTGGCTCAATGGACTGCTGCACCAACTTCAGCAATAATCATTCAGGTTCTCTTTCAAACTTCTTTGCACATCAAGCAATCTCAGTTAGGTCTTCCAGATAAGTACCGAACAAGGGATGTGCTTTTTCATGGGGTAGAGGAGCAGAAGGAGGTCTTGTGGTGCAGCGGTAGCGTCTCTACCTCTGGGTCAGAAGCTCCGGGTTCAAGTCCCACTTCAGGACATGATAGCCACAGAAGGTGTGTTTGTAACATGGCCGAACAGGTTGATTATCAGTCTGTAAATCTTTCTGATATACCTGATGGCAGGTGGTAAGAGCAGGAGAGTTTCCTGGTTAGGCACATTGCAGAAGACAATGGCAAACCACTGCAGTTCTTTGCCAAGCAAAGCCCATGGTCACCAATGCCCTCTTAAAGCATGCTACCTGGAGGAGAAGGGCAATAGAACAAAGGATTATTGAATTTACTCATCTCAAGTCTTCCAGCAGCCTGTGCAGGATCAAATGGCTGAAAACAGATAGTCTGTTCACCCTCTTAGTCAAGCAAGCTACACAATGCTGACTAAAGAGAAGGAAAAAAGCTGCAAATATTTAATTAAATATTTTACAGTCTCAGCCACATTTTTACTTTATAGTTCTTTGTTTGTCATTAATTCTGACTAATCTGAACAGAATTTTAAAATGAACTAAAATGATCAGAACCTGGAAAAATTCTATGCTTGTGTCTTTGAAATACAAATTACATTTTGGAAAGTGATCTTTAGCAAATGTTTTCTGAACGGTGGTGGCTCAAACAGAAAACAAGATGCAATGTACAGATAGATTTAGCTCATTTACTGCAAAACAACTCAGCTCCTGAGATGTTGAAGTGACAGGGAAGACCAGTTTGCTTAATTTTTGCATGAAGGTTTCATTCAGAGATTCTGAGGAGCCATATGCTGACTTGTGAATTTCAAAGTTCTAAAATATGTTTGTTCACATTCATTTGAATTGCAGCATGACTTTGAGTGGATGATGCAATTGCAATCAAAACATGAATCTCATGGATGCATTCAAAAACCAAGAGTAAAATTTGTAACTGAATCTCATAGCACGGTTATGGAAGAATACCAAAGGCTGGCCAATTTATCCAGTGATGAACAGAAAACGTGCTACAAATGGTAATTTGCTCAGAAGTTCCCTGAGCCAGAAGCTTTATATTCAACCTGAAGGTCAAACTCACTTAAAATTTTTATGCTCAAAAATGTATCTATCATGCTGATGCTGTGTTTTGCAAGAGTAGATTTTTTTTTTAAATCAGCCATGTTTGTTTACACAGTATATCGAATAGAATACAGCTATTCATAACAGTAGTCATTTAATTCCCCCACTACCAACATTCTCCCTTCAGATTTCCTTTTAGGTCTTCCTATAATATGCTCTTAACTGCAACCAGAAGTCAACCAAGTGATCTGCTCTCCAGCTTCTATCAATGCTCCTCTTTAGTAATGCAAAGGACAGACAGATCTGTATTAATATAGCACCTTTCACGACTTCAGAATATCCCAAAGCGCTTTACAGGCAATGAAGTATGTGAAGTGGAATCATTGTTGTGATATAGTAAATGTTTACAGCAATATTCTACAAACAGTAATGTGAAAATGACTTGATGTTTTGTTTTAGTGAGGGTAGTTGGGAAACAAATATTAGCCCAGACGCCAGGAAAAATGTCCCTGCTCTTCTTCAAAATAGTGCCATTAGATTTTTTTACATCCAACTGAGGAGGTAATGGAGGCTCAGTTTAATACCTCATCAAAAGATGGCATCTCCAACAGTGCAGCACTCGGTACGGCAATGAAGAGTCAGTCTAGTATTGTAAAACATCATCTATCAACACTGGACTGAGTGATTTGCTACACAACAAGATCACAAGATAACAGAGGAGGGCCATTTTGTCCACCTCAACGTAACCATCCAGAAAGACCCTAAATTGTAATATCAATTTTTTAAAAACCAATTTCAGTGTTTTCATACAGTTTGTTCCATATATTTACGCTGTTTATGCAAAGAGCAATTTCATGCTGTTAAATCTCTATAGCCAGTTGGTGAAGGAGGCCAGAAGTCAATCTTAACGCAGTTTTAAATTTATTCACAAAGTAAGACATTGCAAATGTATAGCTCAGCCTCTACAACCCATCACCAGTTGTCAATAAGTGTCTCTTTTTTTTATGTGCACAAGTCATTGTACAATGAGTACTCTGCACATGTAGACACTTAACCTTAATTTATACAATTAACATGGTCCTCTTTTCTCTTTTTTCAAAAAAAGATTTTAATAATAATCACAAACATTATTTCAAGACAAATTAAAGTAAAAATGATTTTCCAGATTCTCTTATAGCATTCCAGGACATCCCTCTTCTCGGACTCCCAGTAATCTTTTGGTACAAGCGCTCCTTTTTGTGAAACAATAGATAATTGATCATTTGCATCAACTCATTTGAGCTTGGAGATTTTCTTTTTTTCTAACATTTGTTACACACTAGCAAGACCAATCCTTAATCTTATTTCACTTAACTCTTTGTTAAATGAATGTTATCCCAGTGCAAAGACCAGGCCTTGTCAGACCAGGACAACGAACAATTATGTCATATTCAATAGGCAAGGTGTTTTCAGTATACCCCTTGAATAGAATTTCTCCCAAAATATTTGTCAAATAGAATCCCGTATCCACAGCTTTCACAAGAGCTAGTGTTTCCACAGCTAACGTACTTTTAAACATTTTTAAAAAATTTCTTTACTTCCTAACTAAAGGACATTTCCTATTTTCATCAACTAAAAATATTATGAAGCCCGCTGCACATGAATGCCCTACAGGAAGATTGACATGAGAAGCATCACTAAAAAATAACTAATTTCATGCTCTTTGGGTCGCCCAAGGAAGGAAACTTAAGTGCGCATTTCTCCATTTTCTTTTCACGGGGAGGATTTTTCCCTCATCAGGTGGGCTCGGTGGGGGTGGTTGGGAAGCTGACCACTGCCCGCAATTGGGGCCGGATTGCGATTTTACACTGGCAAGCCAATTAAGGCTCGACCAGCATGAAACATGCATGGCAGCACTGAGCGCTAGCTGTGTTGGGGGGGTGGGAGAAGGGGGGAGGGCGATGGCGCAAGTTCTTGCATGCGCACAGGTGCAGACTGGAAAAGCTCCCTGAGGCATAGAGCTGCCTCAGGGAGATGAAGAGTTTAAAACATTAAAAATAAAGATTTCTAAAATTCATAACACATGTCCCTGCTCATATGACAGAGTCCTTTAGTTAGGAAGTAAAGAAAATTTAAAAAAGATGGTTAAAAGTACGCTAGCTGTGGAAACACTGGCTCTTGTGGAAGCTGTGGATATGGGATTCAATATGTGGGTGAGTCCACTCTAACATCTATATCACCCATTCATTCTTCAAAACCCCAAGCAATGAGACTCACCTTTAGCCTCATAAGTCCCATCTGCAAGAATGTCCCCTATCTGGTACTCAGAATAAACTCCAAATTCCTTCCATCTAATTCCTTATTAGTTTACCCTTTAGTTTGTTGGCAGAGACCATTAGGATTTCTGCTTCTAGTTCCATCTTGAGACTGTTCTGTAGCTCTTCTTTCATTTTGCAAGTTATACAAGCTGCAGCCTCTACTTGTACTTTGATATCTTTCAGGACTGTAAGATCTTGCATGGTCGGAGTCTCTTTCTCCAGTAGGTGACTATTTTCTACTGCAAGGGTCACTCTCAGATCGACTATACAAACACACATTGCAGTTTCTTGCTTTCCATTCTTTTACTCTTGTTCCAGTTCATGACTGGACAGTCTTAAACAATGCCTTAGAGGTCTCCAAATTTTTTCCAAGACCTCGGGCTTGATGAAAGCCCTTCTCCCTGCATGTAAAACATTCAAATGTACAGAAAAAGTTGAACTAATCATGGTCCACTCTAGGGCAGGAGGACTATTGCCAGCACTGAAGGTAATTTGGGATTCCTCCCACAGACTAATTGATAGGGACTATACCTGCCAACCATCTGAAGTGAATTCTTTGCGTGAACTGCCCATGCCAGTGAGTTGTCAACTTGCAGTTTGGTTGATCTGCTAAGATTTAACGCAGCATTTCGTTTATCACTGCATGATTCCTTTTACAGAGTTCATTGCTGAAAGGGCTTTCAGCTGCAGTATTCATGACCACGTGTTCATGTTTTTGCATGTCTCTAAACTAGTCATTAGCAAATTCCACCCCACTATCAGTCAGAAACTTAGCTGGTGCCCCAAGTCTGGCCCCTGTCCATTTCTCCATTACTTTATCTACAACCACCCTTTAATCCTTACCATGTATTACTGTATAAGGTCATAAGAAATAAGATCATAACAAATAGGAGTAGGCCATTTGGCCCATCGAGCCTGCTCCACCATTCAGTAAGATAATGGTTGATCTGATTGTGGCCTTAATTCCATTTCTTGCCTGTCCCCCACCCCACATAACCATTGATTCCCAGGTCAAACCAAAATCTGTCTATCTCAGCCATGAATATACTCAATGACCCAGCCTCCACTGTTCTCTGTGAAAGAGAATTCCAAACATTAATGAGCCTTAGAGAAGAAATTCCTCCTCTCTCTGTCTTAAATGGCAAAGCCCTATCTTGAAACTGAGCCCGCTAGTTCTACATTGTCCCACAAAAGTAAACATCCTCCCAGAATCTACCTTTGGAAATAGGCAAGCGAGACATTCACCCTAACCCTAAAACTCAGGTGCTGGACGCCCACCTCGCCTACCCGCTGCCTGGACCTGTTAATGGCCACTTTGGCCAGGCCCAGGAGCAGGTCTAAGTGTCTCTTTATAATCTTTTAAGTAAAACAAAAAAAAATTAAACTAAAATCAATAAATGAGAAGGGGGTGACAGACCCTGGTGAGGCACTGTAACTAAAACAAAAACATGAAAGGAAATTTAACTAATTAAACCAAAATATCATTACCAGGGTGGTGATGCACCCCAGCCCCCGCAGCGCACACCAGTCGTAGAAGGCCTCCAATGTACCGGCAGACACCATGTGCTCCCTCTCCAGGGCTACCCGGCTGCGAACATAGCCACGGTAGAGGGACAGACAGTCGGGCTGGACAACACCCTCAACCACCTGCTCCTGGTCCATTAATGGCCAACTTGGCCAGGCCCAGGAGCAGGCCTAAGTGTCCCTTTATACTCTTTTTGAGAAACAAAATAATGAATACTCTTTTTGAGAAACGAATAATCAGTAAGGAGTGACAGTCCCTGGTGGGACACTGTAACTATAACAAAAACGTGAAAGGAAACTTTTAAGCTCATTTCAAAATGTCATTTCCAAAGGTGATGCTGCACTCGAGCCCCCGCGGCGCCCAACGATCACGACAAACCTCTAGCGTACCGGTGGACACCGTATGCTCTCTCTCCAGGGCCACCCAGCCACGAACATAGCCATGGTAGAGGAGCAGACACGCTGGCTGACGCCCCCCCCCCCCCACCACCTGCTGCCTGGGCCTGTTGATGGCCAACTTGGCCAGGCCCAGGAGCAGGCCTGAGTGTCTCTTAACTCTTTTGAGCAACCAATTAAACTAAATTAAGAAAACGAGGGACAAATTAAAAGAACAGCCCCTTAAAAGGATATTGCAGAAAGAAAAACTAATCTTAAAGGAAACTTACAAACATCAAATCAAAATGTGATTCGAGGGGGTCAATAAAGCACCCCAGTCCCCGTGGTGCCTACCGAGCATGGAAGGCCTCTAGCATACTGGTGGACACCACGTGCTCCTTCTCCAGGGCCACCCGGCCGCAAACGTAGCTGTGGCAGAGCGGCCGGCAGACAGTTGGGTCGGACAACACCCCCCGCCGTCACCCGTTGCCTGGGCCTGTTGATGGCCACCTTGGCCAAGCCCAGGAGCAGACCTAAGTGTCTCTTTGAGTGCACAAGTTATTATCCAATGAGTGACCCCTACCTGTAGACATTTAACTATTATTTATACAATTAACACTAACAATTCTAAATTTGCACATTTTGTTAGTTCAAGGCTCTTGTAATTTGAAAGTAATTTTTGCATTTACCTTTTCCAAACCACTATTATTTACCTCAATATAATCACCTGTCAGACAGTTCCTTCAAAGGTTGAAAGAGCCAAATTGTCTAAACTCATCTCATAACTGAGATCTTTGACACTGCAGCCAGCCTTATGATCTCCTCTACGCTGCCTCAAGCACTTAAATGTCTCCCTTGTGTCTTAGTCACCAAAATGGACACAGCATTCAAGATATGGGCTGGGATTTTCTGTGCCCACTGGCGTCAGGCGTGTTTGGTGGCGTGAGCGCACAATATGGCAAGGAGGCCAAAACTCACGGCTTTGTGAAACTAGTTTGCAATCGTCCATTCAGCCTGTTGATGGCAGGCCATGTTCCCTGCCATCGGACATCGGGAATGTATCATTTATAAGGCCAGCCCCCTCTCCTCCCTCTCCCCACTCCTCCCCTCCCAGCTGGGTCAGCGGCGAACATCCTCGTGAGAATCCTGCACTACATCATCCCCCTCTCAATGCAAATGTGAGTGCTCTCTCTCCTGTTTTTGACTCTGCTGCCATGCAGAACATCTCTACTTTGATTCACAGGGAGCTCTGCCAAGCGTCCGACACCCTCAGCCAGCCAGTCCTTCAGCTCCAACCACGTCCTCACCTCCAGCCAAGAGGACGCCTCCTCCATTGAAGAGCTGGAAATAAGCAGCCTGGAAGACCTGTCACAGCGCTTACCCACATCCTCCACTAGCGCAGAGGCACATGCCTTGGTGGAACCTAGATCTAGAGCAAGCTCGGGTTCACAATCCAGTGGTCACCACACAGACACGTCCGCAGCAGGAGGAAACAGGTTCATGCGAGCACCCTGGAACTCGGAGGACTGCTGGGGGTCAGGTACCTATGAGGTCCGAGTCAGATGATGAGACTCTAGATTTGACCTTCCAACTCATCCTGGAGAGTCAACAGAAGGTATGGGAACATCGCGCAGAGCTGTTGGAAGCCCTAAACAGAGTGGCAAGTGAGTCAGAGGAATGCGTCAGCCTGCTCTCTGATGAAGTGGTGCCCACATGTGCGCATCTGGAGGTCCCCGTGGGGAAGATGGCGGACGCCATGGAGACCCTGGTCCAGCAGAATGCGGAGATGTGAACAGACCTGCACTCCATTGTGGGATCCATGGGTGAGTTCCTGCAGTGACAATATGAGAGGGAAAGGGAGCAACTCAATGTCCCTCCAGGTGCCCTTTCCCTTCAAGGAGTCAAGCTTGAGCCCCCGGGCACCCGGAGGGAGGAGGAGTGGCAACTGGACACACCTGGGTTACCCACTCAGGACTCTTCTCCCTCCGAGTCCCCTTTGCCTGTGAGCCCCTCAACCTCATCCACTGTCGCCACAGAGGGAGCAGCTGGCTAACAAGTGATTCTGGAGGGAGAAGTGTGTGTGTGTGTATGTGGCAGGGCCTTTCAGTGCCTCGTGCAAGCACTCTCCCACACACGTGGATCCTTCACGTATCACACTCACCTCAATGTGCTTAGCATTTTGAATGCTGCCTGCTGGGGTTCGCTTTCAGTTGTCTGTCTGAGTTGACCCGCATCTCCACCCACCTGCTCATCACGTGCCCATGCAGCACCTGATCTCACCCACCACAACCCTCGTTTCACTTTCAATTTGGACAGCATGGTGCTAATTCGGTTTTACTTTCACTCACCCGTCCTTTATCCTCCCCCAGTCACCCATTTCCTTTCCCCCATCACAGTTCATTTCCCCGGCATCGCTTTTCACCTCCCCTCCGTGACCTCCCAGCCATAACCCTTTTCCTTCAGGGATGTCCTGGTGAACGTGCACGTTCCCTTCCTTCTTAAAAATCCCACCCCCATCCACATTAACCTCCTGAACTCCTCCTTCCCACCCCCAGGAGCCTCTGAGTCTCCACCAACCACCCTCAATGTTCCTTCTTTCACTGCCATCAAACGTTCACCCTCCCACCCTACTGCCTCACTCTGCCCTTGGCCATTGGTGTATTCACAGAGACCGGACTCCTGTTCTGACATCAATCACGATCCTTATCCCCACCCTATGGAGTACTTTTGCCCATCTGAGAGTATACTGTACATTCGAGTCAAGTTATTGTTAAAGCAGGGTGTTGATTGTAAATGTCGAAGATTCAAAAAAATTGAGTTCAGGGAAGAAGCTAAAATGTATAAAATTCAAATGACATGTTTTATTGATTTTAACTACTGTGTGCGTCTGTTTAGAAAAAAAATTGAACTGCCCTAGTGTAGAACTGTGAAGGCCTGTTTGTTCCCGAAATATAAAGGTAAGCCTGCAGTTTGGCAGCAATGCAATTTGAACTTCTCAAGACATGTTGTATCAGAGTGACCACAAGAAGAACGACTAAAGTTCAAACTGAAGACACTTTTTACTGATTATTTTTTTCAAATTCGGTTAAGCAACAAATATCGGAACTTGACAATGGTTTTGAAGGTGCAAGAGGATAACACAAGAGGTATTTGGTAATAAACATCTTATAAAATGCTGAATGGTTTCAAAATAATTTAAATTTAACCAAACATTCGGGGAAGTTGGACACAACAAAAGAACTAAACAAAACAAGTTTAAAATGGAAAACAAAAACAGAATTACCTGGAAAAACTCAGCAGGTCTGGCAGCATCGGCGGAGAAGAAAAAAGTTGACGTTTCGAGTCCTCATGACCCTTCAACAGAACAAGTTGAAGGGTCATGAGGACTCGAAACGTCAACTTTTTTCTTCTCCGCCGATGCTGCCAGACCTGCTGAGTTTTTCCAGGTAATTCTGTTTTTGTTTTGGATTTCTAGCATCCGCAGTTTTTTGTTTTTATCTCTAAGTTTAAAATGGAGTTTGGTTTCTGATCGGGGAGGTTTTTTTAAATTACGTGACGCGAATCACAGGATTGCGTGCCAAGGTTACTGCGCCTCCACCCCCCACCCCACCCACCCTCCAAAACAAGCAAGACAGTTAACTCTAAGGTAAAAACAAAATACCACGGATGCTGGAAATCTGAAATAAAAACAGAAAATACTGGAAAAACTCAGCAGGTCTGACAGCATCTGTGGAGAGAGAAACAATTAACGTTTCGAGTCCGTATGAACCTTATTCAGAGCTAACGATTGTTTAAGGGGGTGGAGCAGGTGAAGCAGGATAGAAGGTCAGCGATAGGTGGGGGCTAAGGAGAGATTGACAAAGATGTCATGAACAGAAAGACAAAGGGAGTGTTAATGGTAGTGGTAAGGGCTAAAAAAGATGCTGATAGTGGCATAAAGGTAAGGAAGAAGGAAGCAGAATGTGTTAATAGTAGAACAAGGGTCAGCACTCTGTGGAAGAACAACACGGAACAAGTAACAGATGGCTTTTTGGGGGTGGCAGTGGTAGGGGAAAACATAGGAAAGGGGATAACATGGGGATAAAAAAGGTATAAAACAATGAATAATTAATAAAAATTTTTTAAAATAAAAATGAATAGATAAAAAATAAAAATGTTTTAAAAAAGGGGATTAAAAAATGGGTAAAGATAGAGGAGAGAGTTCATGGTCTGAAGTTGTTGAACTCAATGTTAAGTCTGGAAGGCTGTAATGTGTCTAATTGGAAGATGAGGTGCTGTTCCTGTGAAGCCCAAGCAAACTGTTTCTCTCTTCACAGATGTTGCCAGACCTGCTGTGTTTTTCCAGCATTTTCTGTTTTTATTGTGGAGTTAACTTTTTCTGCTGACAGCTGTTTTTTAAAAAAAAATTCATCACACAATCTTCGGATTACTGATGTATATTGGGCATGATTAGATTTTAAGTTTCTAAATTTACAGATATAATTGGACATATTAACCCATTGGGCTCTTGGCCAGAGCCACAATGGATTGTTTGTGCTTTTTTTAAACAGTGATGATGGTTTCCAGCTCCGAGTGAACCCAGCAGTTTTGAGAATTAAAGCACAGCATAAAGGTTTTTCAGAGACTTGTCCTTAGCCATTCAGGCCATTTGTTACTATTTGTTATCTTTTGAGATAAAATGTTTGGGTATGGGAGACATGGAAATCACCTCTAAGCTGATTACAAATGCTTTTGTCTCTGCAAAACCACCAAGCCTGCTTCTGAAATTGGAATTGATAAATAACTGGACATGAGTTGCTATTTCAAGCATTCAAAAAGGAAATGCCTAATGTTTAAGGGGATAACCAAAGTCTAATTTTTCCAAAATAAAAGCTAATGGAAAAAAGAATCTAGGTGGTTTCTCAGTATCAGAAAAGAAAATAACTGAAGTGTTTTTGGAAGAAATAAACTAAATACTGACAAAACCTGCCAGCCCAACAACACTATTTGAATTTGGGATACTTTTAAAATAAAAAAAGTCAGGCACAATCTAGTGCAAGTTTGTCCAACCTTTTTGCTTAGGGGGTTACATTTCAAATTTTCTCTTTTTTGGGGGGCCAATACGCAAATTTTGAGAAGAAAAAGAAACAGGCCCAGAGGAATGGAAATTTATCTCACTGTCATTCCAAACAACACACATCTGCATCTCTGTGAACAAGCTGCAGGTAAGAAGGCTAATTTATTGCCTTGCTTTCACAGCCTGATTGAGCACTGATTCAGTGAGGCATCTGCCTTTGGTTTTGCCTGCCACAAAAAGTCACTGTCTGCCCATGTACCTGATGTAGCGCCATGGTGCATCCTGATGCCGGTCTGTCAGTCTCCCCCGACTCCCACCTCCCCCCACATGCTGTATCAGGGCCCTGCCACATCCTCCCTTGGGGGTTGGCCCATGGACAAGCCTGATCTAGTGGGCCGCTTTAGAGAAAATAGGATGTTGTTTAAGGGAAAGAACACCCAAGCAAAATACCTGGAATCAAGTGGGAATATTTAATTTCTGTTTTAAAGATATTATGAAAACACTTATTGGGATATAAAGTTTCTCCAGAACTCCTGAAAGAGATACAATGGCAATTAATGGGATGCCCCACTTAGAATAAGAGATAGAGTTAGGGAAAAAGGACACAGCCCCAAATGAGAATTGGAAGAACTCACTTTGGGTGTAATTCAATGGAATATATAAATCTAGTATTGATGTACGCTGTAGTGAAAGGAAAGAGTAGATAGGTGACAGCTTTCTCTTGAAGATACCTGTGTCTTTGCCTATGAACTTCTTAAGAGAACTGAATTTGATAATCTGGCCACCATCTGAGACATTGGGACCGCACAGGGGGAGATAAGCAAAGATCTTGAGACAGAGACACTCTTTGATCTTTTGAGAAGATTATTGGAAAGTCAGGAAGAATTATTGAATGGTGCATCCTTTTAAAGACAGTGAAATCCTGGATGATGAAGTTGATTTGCAGAATGCACAGCACAATCCCTATAGACCTGATAAACCTTCCACAAATGCAAAACAAGAATTAGTGGGAGAGGGCAGAGAGATTACCACCAAGCACGATGAAGTGATGTGTAGCGGAAGGAACACTGCCCGAATAGAAAATTTGGTAAAAAGAGAATCCCTAGAGACCACATCCAATAGATAGGGAAACGTGTGAAGATGACTAATAAATGTGAAATTCCAACAGAGGATTGAATAAGGAATTGAGGTGCTGGTGTGAGTGTGCGGAAGTGATTTGTAACTTGTGAAGTAACTGACATGCAAGAGAACATGGTGCAGCTGCACTGAAGAACGGGTCCCAGACTTGCTCAGCTACCTGACAAACAGCGTGACATGAAATGGTTAACACGGCCTGAAAAGTAAGAATTTTTTTTTTAAACTGATTAAGCCACTGACACATACTTCATAGAGAAACTGACTTTAAGACAATTAATTTTACTCTCCCTGACCATTATTACCATCTTAGAGTCAAAGTAAGGTACAAGTATAAGAATCTGTAGTTGACTCAATTGAAGGGTAAGGAGAAATAATACTTAACAACAACTTACCACAAGATGGATACAGGTGAAGGGAGAGCTGGAGAATGTTTTAAATCCATGAGGTGGAGTGACATTGTCCCCTCCCCATCCCACTCTTTTATGAACCTGCCTTACCGCCCACACTTCTTGTCCGACACGAATCGTCTGGGAGTATTGTTCAACCCTTGAAATAATACTCACCGGATCATGATTCCGGCCTGAGGGTGGCTCTTCTGCGGCAGCTGCCATTTCTCGTATACCTATCTCGCTATCAGCATACTCTCTCTATCCCTCGTGCACATCCAGATCTGCCTTTTGCCCATACTTCTAGTCTGACACGAATTGTCCGGGAGTATTTTTCAAACCCTTGAAATAATACTCACCAGATCATGATTCTGTCCTCAGGGTGGGTCTGACAGATGCTGCCGACTGCGTCATTTGAAGCGGGAGCTCAGTCACCCTCCTTGCGTTCAATTATCTAACAAAACTCAAGTTCCTTTATTGACCAGTTTATTCAAGCATATGCAAGAGGGGCCCTACGTATCCTCCTTAGATCACGCACGAGTTCCACCGAATAACCACGTGTCAGGGTTCTTATACATTTCTGGAGATTCAGTTTAATTTAATTAAATTCAGTTTAATTTAACTAAGTCTAACACGAGCCGTGATCATAATCTGTTGTTTTAATTATATATACCTATGTGCTAAGAGCTCGGAAATTAGCAGCACTGCTACAAAAGTAAAAGGCTGGGATTTTCTAGCCCTGTCGTGGCGGGTCCCGCTGTGGGGTATGTGGCGGGTCAGCCAGGAGCCTGTTGACTTTCGGTGGGATCGGGCGACACTGGCGGCAGGTGAATCAGAAAATCCCGCCCTAAGGACATTTCCCTCTCAAAGGGGAGTGCCAAACCAAGTAATCAGATCATTCTAGTAGCTTTAGTATGTTATATACAATATGTAATCAAGAAATTAGGGAAACAGCTTGTATTTCAGAAAAATCTGTGTTAGCTAAAAATTAGCTTTGAGGAATCAATAAGGATGTTTCCTTCTGAAAGGGGGAAACTGTAAGAAATTGGGGCCTTTGCTAAGTAAGTATTTTATGCATAATATAGAACTTGATAGGAATTTCTAAACAGCATTGATTCTCTCTGGGAAGAGGATTTCACAAACACTTTGACCTCTGAACAGTCTTAGTTCAGGCTGTCATGTTGACATTCTTAAGCTGATAGAATAGTGTCTTGTGCACCCCCTTATTTATGCAAGTGTTTAGAAAGGGTTAGGATATGACCCTCAGCAAGATGTAAACTAAAATGCCGGCCTCGAGTAAGGTGACACAAAAGGTGGGTGGTAACCACCCTGATGTCTTGTGTTCCTGTCCTGTGTCCATTGGTCAGAATAGTTACATAGATGGTTGACACTAGGTAAGCTTCCAGACCCCCAACAAAGGGCATATATGTTGGTGTCATACTGATGGTAGGGGCTGAGGTGCTGGTGAGGTAGCAGTGCTCGTTGGGCAGCTGCCTTCTTCACATGGAAGATAGACCAGAGGAGGAGGAGGAAGATCGAGAGACCGAGGGAAGAGTTTCCTAACAGCATTCCGCTCTCTAGTTAAAATGTTATCACAAGCTGTTACCGGTCGCATACTTTTTCTAATTAGTTACTATATCATATCTAAACTGTTGTTTCTTAATCAATCTAATAAACCATCTTAAAATTACTTATGACTAGTCAACTGCCTATTTAGGTACCTGTGGTCCCGAACCCCAAAATCTTACAGTTGGTGTCAGGAGTGGGATCCCCTGTAGTCCAGTTATCATTTGAGAAGCAAACAGTTTTACGTTGTAGTTAACTATGTGGAGTGGTTATTAAATGAAGCCAGGCGTCACAATGGCATATGCTGGGAAATGACTGATAGAGATTTTGGCTGAAAGAACAAGCGAGCCTGGAGCGAGAGATTACAAGTATATTTTTGATAAGCTTTCTAAAAAGGTTCAGAAAGGAAAGGTGAAGTTGAAAAAGTTCCAGAATAAATTGGTGTACGGTGCATGAACCCCAAAACCTTTCACTCTGTATGTTGAAGGGGGGAATGGTGCAGCTGTCGGCAGAGGGCAGGGTCAGACAGAGTGGGTGTCCTTGATCAGTCACTAAATGTGCTTTGTTCAGAAACTGTGTAAATAGTTGATTTGGTGAATTTTAATGTAATCACGGCTCATGTTAGACTTAATTAAATTAAACTGAACTTAATTAAATTAAACTGGATCTCCAGAAATGTATAAGAACCCTGACACGTAGTTACTCGGTGGAACTCGTGCGTGATCTAAGCAGGATACACACGGGCCCCCTTGCATATGCTCGAAGAAACCGGTCAATAAAGGAACTTGAGTCTCGTCTGATAATTGAACGCGAGGAGCGCGACTGAGACCCGCTTTATTCTTTCGTGTTTGGACATTGCACAAGCATGTGGAAGAACAGGAAGTTGTGTCCATAGTCATCTTCCCATCAGAAGTTCTTATGGGGCCAAATCATTCTGAAGTGGTGTGGAATGGTAGCTCAACAGTGCTAAGTTAATAACACCATTTTTCTTCACCAAAGGTTTTACCGTCTACTCCGCTTTCAGCCTCTCCATTAGCTTGTGGGTACCTGGTGAAGTAGTTATGTGGGCAAATTCATATCAGTAAATTTTTTAAACCATCCATTTGCTAACAGTGGACCATTGTCTGCAATGACTAGATCTAGAATGCCATGTGTGGCAAAAATTCATTTTAGTGATATAATGACTGCTTCTGAGCTTGTACCATGAAGATGTTTAACCTCAATTCATCTGGAGTAATAGTCAACAACTATGAGGAATGTATTCTCCTTGAGCTCAAAGGATCACTCTGAGATGTTACCATAGTCTGGATGGAAATGAGGATACCATCAGTGTTTCCCTTTGCTCTTGACGATGGATTGCACAGGTGTTGTAGCTCAAAATCATTTCCTCTAATGGTTTTGAGATCCCTGGCCACCATACTGAATTTCAACACGTTGTAATGCGCAGGTGTCTCTGCTGGATTGTCGGAAGAACCTTGAGTCCAAGGACTCTTGGTATGTCCAACTTCTCATCATAAATCAGCAAGTCATTCACGACACTGAGATGTCCTCACTCCTCGAAGAATTGTTTCAGAATGAGATTGTTTGGAACATATTCAGGCCATTCATTTGTACAGTATTCTCTCGTTTTAGCAGATGTCATCTGCTTTTTGTACCTTTCAAATTTAATTCAACCTCTGTGTTGTTGCTGGTAGGAATTTTGTGATCAATGAGGTATATGACTGTACATCCCCAAGAAAATTTATGCCCTCCTGTTCAGGCTTCTCAACCTGAATATGTGACAATGCATCCACTGTTGTTTGCTGTTCTCCTTGGTGATGTTTGTCCAGTTGCTTCACCTGCTGTTCCTGGGAAATCTTCTGCCTGGTTTGTTCGAGGTTTTCCAATTCATCTACTTTATGGATGAGTTGTACATTCGTCCAAGATTGTCAACTTAACAGTGAACACTCTTGGTTTTGTATCACATAAAAAGTTTCTGTGATTTCTCTTCCTTTGTACTGAAGTTTAAAAATCAACTGTCCCTGGACCTTCAGTTGAATGCCTTCTGGACTGTGGAGTTGTATGGCCGATGGCTGGAAGAAGTCTTGCTTTAGCCATTGTACTGTGCCTGAAAGAATCGAAACTCCTGCTCCACTGTCTCATTTGAAGCTTGTTTTATGTCCGTTGGCTATCATGTCTGTGCTCTAATAGTTTGCATTTGATCTTGTAACTTCTCCCAAGAATGGCACTTTGCCGTCTTTTTCGCCTTCAATTCCTGGAATGCTAGATGATCTTGATTGTTTCTCTTTTAATTTTTGTGTTAGGGGCTTTTTGCTGCGACATCCAAACTTAAAATGGCCTCCTTGCAGGAATGACACTCCACATTTTTGGCAGGGCATCCTTTGCACTGGTGCAGCCTTTTCCTGCCACATTGCAAACAGTTAATAATCATAGCTACAACATCTTCTTCACTCTTTCCCTGTTTTGGATTAGGTGTGCTGCTACTTCTGTGTCCTACAAACCGTACTGTGTCAGCTATTTCTCTCCATGAGATTTCTTCGCCTTGAATAAATATCTGATTTTGCTTTCTCACTCTGCCTGCCTTATTAACTGCACAGCCTTTGAGAGGGGCAAATTTTCCCTTGGCTGCAGAAAATCTGATAACATCTCCTCTAAGACTCCTACAACAATGCAATCTTGAATTAATTTGTCCTTCAGGATTCCATATTCACAACTCTCAGCGAGTCGATATAAATCATTAATGAAGGAATCTTGGTCTTTGAGTGCGCCTATTGAACTTCACCCTTTCTATAATGGTGTTCCTTCAAAGACTAAAATAAGTATCAAAGGCTTTGATAACCTCTATATGTCCCCATGTCTTCATTTTTATCCTCTGTCCGAGCATTTCGTCGCCTGCACTGCCTATGGCATAGAGTATGGTACTGATCTGTTTCTTGCTATTCTTCTCTGCTAGTCCAGAGGTTGTTCTGCACCTGATGCACCTATAATGCTAGTTCTGCATATTTGGCCTCATCTGGGCCTTCCAAGTGGTCGAAGCACTCTGGTAAAATAGGACTTTCTTCATTGCCTTTTTGCATTGTAGTCTTTTCTGGAGTTCCATTGGTGATTTTACCATGCTGTCCTTGTCCTGCCATTGTTTCTCTCTCTTTTTATTCATTCACAGCATGTGGGTGTCACTGGCTGGGCCAGCATCTATTGCCCACCTCTAACTGCTCTTGAGGTTGTGGTAGTGAGCTGCTTTCTTGAACCGCTGCAGTCCATATGGGGTAGATACACCCACAATGGTGTTAGGGAAGGAGTTCCAGGATTTTGACCCAGTTACGGTAAAGGTATGGCAGTTTTGATCTAAGTCAGTATGGTGCATGGCTTGGAGGGGAACTTGCACTGTTGTCGCGGTGTTCCCATGCATCTACTGTCTTTGTCCTTCTAGGTGGTAGAGTTGCAAGTTTGGGAGGTGCTGTAAAAGGAGCATTGGTGAGCTGCTGCAGTGCAACTTGTAGATGGTAGACACTGCTGCCACTGTGCAACAGTGGTGGAGGGAATGGATGATGAAGTTGAGGGATGGGCTGCCAAACAAGCGGGCTGCTATGTCCTGGATGGTGCCGAGCTTCTTCAGTGTTGATGGAGGCAAGTGGAGAGCATTCCATCACACTCCTGACTTGTGCCCTTTAGCCTGTCAACAGGCTTTGGGGAGTCAGGAGATGAGTTACTCGCCACAGAATTCCCAGCCTCTGACCTGCACTTGTACAGTATTTATATGGCTGGTCCAGTTCAGCTTCTGGTCAATGGTAACCCCCAGGATGTTGATAGTGGGGGATTCAGTGATGACAATGCCATTGAAGGGGAGACGGTTAGATTCTCTCAATGGAGAAGGCCATTGCCTGGCACTTTTATGGTGCGAATGTTACTTGTCACTTATCAGCTCAAGCCTGAGTGGTGTCCGGGTCTTGCTGCATTTGGGCATGGACTGCTTCAGTATCTGAGGAGATGCGAATAGTGTTGAATGTTGTGCAATCATCAGCGAACATCCCCAATTTCTGATCTTATGAAGGAGGGAAGGTCATTTATGAAGCAGCTCAAGATGGTTGGGCCTAGGACAATACCCTGAGAAACTCCTGCAGTGATGTCCAGGGACTGAGATGATTGACTTCCAACAACCACAACCATCTTCCTTTGTCCAACCAGTGAAGAGTTTCCTCCATGATTTCCACTGACACCAGTTTTGCTAGGATTCTTTGATGCCACACTCAGTCAAATACTGCCTTTATGTCAAGGGCAGAAACTCTCGCCTCATTTTGAGTTCAGCTCTTCTGTGCATGTTTAGACTAAGGCTGTAATGAGGTCAGGAGCTGGATGGCCCTGGTGGAACTCAAACTGAGCATCAATCAGCAGTTTATTGGTGAGTAAGTGCCGCTTGGTAGCACCGTTGACGTCACTTTCCACACTTTGCTGATGATCGAGAGTGGACTGATGGGGCGGTAATTAGCCGGGTTGAATTCATCCTGCTTTTTGTGGACAGGACATACCTAGACAGTTTTCCACACATTGCCAGGTAAATTCCAGTATTGTAGCTGTACTGGAACAGCTTGGCTAAGGGGCAGCTAGTTCTGGAGCACAAGTCTTCAGTACTATTGCTGGAATGTTGTCAAAGCCCATAGCCATTGCAGTATCCAGTGCCTTCAGCTGTTTCTTGATATCATGCAGAGTGAATCAAATTGGCTGAAGACTGGCATCTGTGGTGCTGGGGACCTCCCAAGGAGGCCAATATGGACCATCCATGCGGCACTTCTGACTAAAGATTGTTGCAAATGTTTCAGCCTTGTGTTTTGCACCAATGTGATGGGCTCCTCCATCATTGAGGATAAGGATTTTTGTGGAGCTTCCTCCTCTTGTTAGTTGTTTAATTGTCCACCACTAATCACAACTGGATGTGGCAGGACTGCAGAGCTTAGATCTAGTGCGTTGGTTGTGGGATCGCTTAGCTGTCTATCACATGCTGTTTTCGCTGTTTGGCATGCAAGTAGTCATGCATTGTAGCTACACCAGGTTGACACCTCATTTTTAGGTATGCCTGGTGCTGCTGGCATGCCCACCTGCACTCTTCATTGAGCCAAGGTTGATCCCCTCTGTCATAATCTATATTTTCAATCGGTATGTTTTGAGCTGCAGCTCTAAATTCAGGAATAAGACCACCAGTTCTCGAGAGATTTCTATATCAAACTAAATGAAACATTTATTAATTTACAACAAATTAAACACATACACATGGCTACAAATTACTACTATCATAACTTCTTAACAAATTCCCAAATTAATCTCCACTAAGGCAACAATAACCAATATACTTAAACAGACCCAGGCAAAGCATTTTCACCTTACGAATTCAAAATGAGGTTCCTTTCAATTTGGTTCCTTTGCAGACGGTTATAGGCTTACAGGCTTTGATCTTACATGCCTCTGCTCTGCACACACAAACTCCTTTCTGTTATACCCAGCACTCCCCTTTGAATGTAAACTCTCATTGTATCACCACGTCCTTTGAATTCCTTTCATAGTACCAATTTTATTAATAATATAAACATTGCTTGGTGTCTCCTAGTTAGGTACAACATTTCACTCCCACTCTTGAATGCTCTATTCAACAAAATGCCAGTGTACCTCTACCTCTGTTTACATCTCAAAACTACTATACATCAAAGCACCCAGACTAGCTGGCTTTAATTCAATTAACGTACACACAGAGCAGGATTTTCCCTTTGACGGACGGGCGGGCAGCCGATTGCCGCCGCCGAGATGGGCCGCGCTGCCAATTTTCCACGGGCAGGCCAATTAAGGTCTGCCCCGCAGCTAAGCGACTCCCATGGAGAACGGGAAAATAGTCGCGGGAGGCCTTAGACTGCCGGTTCAAACGGGGAGCCAGCAGCCTGTGTAAAGAGTGGCCAGGCAGCCTGCTTGAGGCAGTGCACCATGGCCACTCGGGGAGAGAGAGAGGCAGCTGTGGTTCCACAGGAGCATGAGCAGGAGGAGGGGGGAGGCTGCAGGAGAGGCCAGCGGGGGGGGCCACTGTGCCCCTCAATTCTCCGATGCCTGCCTTGCTGTCCTCCTCCAAGAGGTTTCCAGTTGTCGGGATGTATTGTATCCGGATGATGGGAGGAGGGCCCCCATGTCACCAGCCAGGCGTGGGAGGAGGCTGGTGACGCTGTCAGCGCCCATGATGATGTGTGGCACACAGGCACCCAGTGCCGTAAGAAATTCAATGATTTGTTGCGCTCTGGAAGGGTAAGTACCATGTCGGCCTTGGCCATTTAACCCAGCAGGTAGCCTTTGCCTTTGAGCACCACCGCCCCCCCCACACCCCCCCACCCCCTCATCTTGCTGTCGTTACTGCATTGGGCATTTGGCGCACGCTGGGTGGGCAAACGGGTACTGACCATACTTACATCAGCCTTAGTGGTTGAGGAGAAGATGGGTTCTCCCCGCACCATATGTTGGTGTTTGTCGCATTTGAGTAGTCTAGGGGCAACCTGTAGGGGAGGCCGCTAGACACATACTCTGAACTCTGACACATGTCATACTGATGGTGCAAGGGGAGCCTCAAGGTGTGGTGGCCAAGTGCCATCTGCTGGCCTCGGCGCCGCACCTAGTTGTGCCTCCTTGCCATGGGCGCTAAGACCCGTGTGCTATCCAAAGTGTTGGATGCCGAATGTGTCCAAGGTGGCCGTTGGGAGAGGGGGTTGGGACCAGCTATACTATCTTTTGGGGACTGATCACCAGTAGTGTGGACAGGAGCCACTGGAAGCCTCAGTTGGGCCCACCGTGGTTGGGGTGCAGCGTGCGCGTGCAGAGTACATGAGTGACCAGCCCCAATATATCCTCTTCTCTGTTCTGCAGGCAAAAAGTGATCACAATCAGCGGGAGCGCCAGAGGACATGTGGTGAGCACGCCCTGCTCCAGCGCCTCACGACATTTGAGGAGCAGGCCATGGAGCTGGGGAGGAGGCAGGCGGCAAGGGCAGTAGGTGGGGGCGAGGCCGGGGTCCAGCGGCCAGGTATTTGAGGTCCACAGTCCCATTCACTCTGTCTGCCCACCGTCCAAACCACTGATGGCTGCTGCAATCGTTAATGCTGCAACACTGCTCATTCACAGAATGAGACACTCTGACGTGTGGGTCATACACAAAGGTCCCTCGTCCCCTTGAGGATTCGCGTCTCCAGCACCTTCCAAAGTCACCTTATCCCATTTGTGACCACTATCCCCATGGCCTAACAAGCCATGGCATCGCTGCTGCACACCCAAAGACTTATTGCATGTTAGGGGGTTTGGGACCTCCACCACCCTTTCAGTCAGTGCACCCTACTGTCCTAAAGATCCTCAGCACCTCAGCTGTGAACCTCATGGCACTCAACTTAAATAAATGCCACCACGTTACTCATCCCCGCGCCAAGGGGAAATGTTGCCTTCTGCCCACCTGGTCTATGCCCCTCCTAATGGTACGAAGGTCAATAATGTGACCTCTCAATCTCCTGTGATTCACGGCAAATGTCGCAAGCGTTTGCGATGTTTCCTCAGCACCGCAACTATCCAGGCCAGCATGCATCCAGGTCAGGTACCTCTGCACTCTCCCCACTTGAATGGTACATAACATGCCATGTGGCATTCCTGAGGCCATCTGACCAGCCTGTCTGTATGCGCGTCTAATGTTTGGGCCTCCTCTTGACTCTTTTCCACTCCACCAATGTTCGTCTCCTTAGGGTCTTGGAGGGTGAGCGACTTATGAGGCTGGGGGGGGAAAGGGATGAAAGGTTTAACTGACTGTACGCTAACTGATGCATTGTCCTTGTTGTTAATTTCAGCATCACCACCAGATCGCCGCACCCACAGACACCGCAGCCCCCCCTCCACTCCTGAGGGCCAAGACGTGCAACCTGCGGCACATTATTTCAGCTAGCCAGGCACCAGCGCGGACACAAACACCTCGGTGGGTAATTTACCATCGACACCGACACCGGTTAGTGTCCCGGGTCACAGTGGAGAGGGCACTTCACAATCACTGGAGGAGACGGTAGGGACAGAGAGTGCCGATGGCACCAGCAGCCAGAGGGCTGCTGGGGACAAGACACATGCTGAGTCCGGCACTGATGAGGTGCCTCTGGAGTTGTCGCCAATGCAGCAGCTGCAGGGCAAACGGCAGGAATCGCATTTGCATCTGGCAGGGTAGGATGAGGGTATGCGTCATTTGGTCTCTGCGATGGAGGAGTCCAGGCAGAGTGCACGTGAAGGCATGAACCTCAGGGCAGAGCTTCAGGCTTCCTCCACTGAGAGATAGGCAACTCTCATGGAGAGGGGGTTCGATCGGATGGAAAATCTTCTGATTGGTTTACGCTCTGACCTACAAGCCCTCATAGCGGTACTGGCCACGGGTGGTCTTTCCCAATGTGGGAGATGTTGTGGGCACCAAGTGTCGGCCCACAGTGCCCATGCATCTGCGGTGAGCAGGGAGGTCCAATGGGTCCTCATGTCGGCGCAGCAGCTGCCTATCGCAGCTGTGAGCTCCTCTCATGGTGCTCCGGATGAGGGCAGCAGCTCCTCCGCCCCTCTGCAAGTCAACGTTGCTTCCGTTGAGGCTGCGACAACTGGGGAGGTGCCAGTTCTGGAACTGGCCACTCCCTCCCAGGCGGGGCCATCACGGGCTCCAAGGGCCAGAGGACGGCCACCAAGGTCATCGAGGCCAACAGGACAGCAGAGTCAGCAGGCTGTCTCACAAACCACTCCGAGCAATGGGGCGGCACCTAGACGTAGCACCCGCAAACGAAAGCATAAGGCACGATAGGCACTCAACAGGTATGTCGCTGGTGATTTTGTGTTGGCCTTAGAATAGGGAACAAAATACTTATGTTTGCAATGGAGAAGTCTCTGTTATATTTTGGACAAAATGAAGTCCACATTTCTTACCATGGCTGAGGGTGTTTCCTTTGTGCTGCATTTTTCTTTTTCACAGACATATCATGAGTGTTTGAATGGACATTGATGTTTCTGTACTAAGCCCTTAGTTGCAGCTGATAAGGTGGAAGATGTAGTACCTAAGTCCCATGTGTGGAAGCGCCAGGCAATGCTGTTCCTGCTGATCCATGTGTGTGGAGCTAGCTGAAGGTTTGTTGGATTAAATTGTCCCGGGTGTCCCTGCCTCCTTGGTGTAGTAGTGGGCCAGTGGGCCGGCGTGCTGCCCCTCATCATCGCCCTGTGCTTCCTCATCCTCTGAGCAACTGCTGGATTCATCATGTGCAGCCTCATCCAGGGCGTCAAGGTCTTCATCGTCAACTGCATTCCCCCCTTTCCAGTGCAAGATTGTGCAGAGTGCAGCATGCTACCACTAATCAGAGAGACGCAATCTGGAGGGTACTGGAGTGCGCCTCTGAGTGGTCCAGGCAATGGAAGCGCATCTTGAGAAGACCAATGGCTCTCTCTACCACAGCCCTTGTGGTGCCGTGGCTCTTATTGTACCGCTGCTCAGCCTCTGTTCTCGGACGGCTTAGAGGTGTTATGAGCCACCTTCGCAGGGGATAGCCCTTGTCACCCAGCAGCCAACCATCCAGCCAAGCCGGAGCACTGAAGAGCCCTGGCACCTGGGAGTGTCTGACGATGTAGGCGTCGTGGGAGCTGCCTGGGTACCTTGCACAAACTTGCAGAATCTGCATCCTATGGTAACACACTATCTGCACGTTCATGGAGTGGAAGCCCTTCCTGTTGACGAAGGCACCGGGCTCACCTGCTGGCGCCTTGATGGCCGCATGTGTACAGTCTATAGCACCCTGGACGCGGGGGAAGCCAGCAATGGCCATGAAGCCTCTGGCTCGCTGTGCCTGACTTGCCTGGTCACAGCGGAAGTGGATGAAGGTCAATACCCGTCTTAACAGAGCATCTGTAACCTGCTTGACACAAGTGTGGACAGCTGATTGGGAGACACTGCAAAGATCACCCACCAAGCCCTGGAAGGAGCAAGAGGCATAGAACTGTGAGCTTCAGAGCCGCTGGCATGGGGTATCCACCCACACAGTTAGGAGATATCTCAGGGCCAATCATCTGACAGATATAGGTGACTGTCTCCCTTAAGAGTCGGAGCTCAGTCATATTGAGGTAACTGCTACGCCGCTTGTATACCCTGGCAGCAGGATAGTGGCGTCTTCTGCGACCCCTTGCACCTTGGACAACCTCTTGGCCCTGCGCCCCTTGTGCCTGCGCCTGGCCTCCCAAAGGTGGCTCCTCAGGAGGCTGATTGTCCAGTCCTGGCCTCCTCCATATTCTATCCCTCCCTTCCTCCTCAGAGGAGCTGCCTCCAGTGGAGATGTCAGAACCCATACCCCCAGGCTAAATGGAGGCCTCTGGAAAGTTGCAGGCCCAAGAAAGATTACTGTCTGCAGACTGGTTGCAAATTACACAAAAAGCTGCTAACAATCAAGCATGCAGCTTTGAAACACTTTCTGCAATTAAAACTTTGTGGAAAACATGAACAATCCCTCTGAGTCCACATATCCCGACAGTTATTAAAAAACCTCCTACCCGCCTGCCCGTTGGGTCCGTGCACCGACTCAAAGAACGCACGGGCCCCTCAAAATCCTCGACAGTTGGCAAGTTAAGGGCCCTAACGAGGCCTTCAATTAATGGCGGGCGAGTGTCCCGCTGCTGAGCGTGCCCGTCGACCAACCAAAATATCACGATGCCGCGTGCTGACGTCAGGACGCTCGCGCGACATCTTAAGCGCTGACGTGCGGGCTCTGCCACACGCACATCAGCCAGAAAATTCTGCCCACAGGCTAAACCTCTATTTTTAAAAATATAATTTCCAATAACATTATACACATTAATATCTCTTCCTGACAGTCATGCTGAGCTACTGTTCTATGTAAGAAAGTGGTAATCTCATTTAACAATCCAAAAGCCTCCTAACCACCTGCAGGATTTAACGGGGACCAAGGTTTTTCACACCTTGAAGTCCTTATCTGTTAATGCCTGTTAAGGGAACGTTAGGATTAAAACCAGTTCTAATTCACGCATGACTATATTACTGACCAGCCAAACCCCAACTGGACACCATGACTATCCCACCTGACCACCCCTGCCTGACCCACTGGCCTAACTACCCCACAACTACACGACTATCCCTTGAATCCCTGATCCACCCTACCCACCCACCCGCTACTCTACCCACCCACCCAGCCACCCGCTACTCTACCCACCCACCCAGCCACCCGCTACTCTACCCAGCCACCCGCTACTCTACCCACCCACCCGCTACTCTACCCACCCACCCGCTACTCTACCCACCCACCCAGCCACCCGCTACTCTACCCACCCACCCAGCCCACGCCGCTACTCTACCCACCCACCCCACCCCGCCACTCTACCCACCCACCCAGCCCACCCCGCCACTCTACCCACCCACTCAGCCCACCCCGCCACTCTACCCATCCACCCAGCCCACTCCGCCACTCTACCCACCCACCCAGCCCACTCCGCCACTCTACCCACCCACCCACCCACCCAGCCACTCTACCCACCCACCCAGCCCACCCCGCCACTCTACCCACCCACCCAGCCCACCCCGCCACTCTACCCACCCACCCACCCACTCTACCCACCCACCCCGCCACTCCACCCAGCCCACCCCGCCACTCCACCCAGCCCACCCCGCCACTCCACCCAGCCCACCCCGCCACCCCACTCACTCACCCAGCCACCCTAGTCTTGGTGAATTCCTGCAGTGCATCTTGTAGATAGTACACACTGCTGCTACTGTGCATTGGTGGTGGAGGGAGTAAATGTTTGTGGATGTGGTGCCAATCAAGCAGGCTGCTTTGTTCTGGATAGTGTCAAGCTTCTTAAGTGTTGTGGGAGCTGCACTCATCCAGGCAAGTGGGGAGTATTCCATCCCACTTCTGACTTGTGCCTTGTAGATGGTGGACAGGCTTTGGGGAGTCAGGAGGTAAGTTACTCATTGGAGAATTCCTAGCCTCTGACCTGCTTTTGTAGCCACAGTATTTATATGGCTAGTCCAGTTCAGTTTCTGGTCAATTGGTAACCCCCAGGATGTTGATAGTGGGGCATTCAGCAACGGCAATGCCATTGAACATCAAGGGGCGATGGTTGGATTCTCTCTTGTTGGAGATGGTCATTGCCTGACACTTGTGTAGCACAAATGTTACTTGCCACTTGTCAGCCCAAGCCTGGATATTGTCCAGGTCTTGCTGCATTTGGGCATAGACTGCTTAGTCAGTATCTGACGAGTCACGAATGATGCTGAACATTGTGCAATCATCAGCGAACATCCCCACTTCTGGCCTTATGATGGAAGGAAGATCATTGATGAAGCAGCTGAAGATGGTTGGGCCGAGGACACTACCCTGAGGAGCTCCTGCAGTGATGTCCTGGAGCTGAAATAACTGACCTCCAACAACCACAATCATCTTCCTTTGTGCCAGGTATGACTCCAACCAGCAGACAGTTTCCCCCCTGATTCCTATTGATTCCCGTTTTGCTAGGGCTCCTTGATGCCACACTCGGTCAAATGCTGCCTTGATGTCAAAGGCAGTCACTCTCACTTCACCTCTGGAGTTTAGCTCTTCTGTCCATGTTTGAACCAAGGCTGTAATGAGGTCAGGAGCTGAGTGGCCCTGGCAGAACCCAAACTGGATATCAGTGAGCAGGTTATTGCTAAGCAAATGCCGCTTGATAGCACAGTTGATGACCCCTTCCATTACTTTACTGATGATGGAGAGTGGACTGATGGGGCAGTAATTGGCCAGGTTGGATTTGTCCTGTTTTTTGTGTACAGGACATATCTGGGCAATTTTCCACACAGCTGGGTAGATGCCAGTGTTGTAGCTGTACATGGGACAGCTTGGCTAGCGGCGCAGCAAGTTCTGGAGCACAAGTCTTCAGTACTATTGCTGGAATATTGTCAGGGCCCATAGTCTTTGCACTATCCTGTGCCTTCAGCCGTTTTTTGATATCATGTGGAGTGAATCAAATTGGCTGAAGACTAGCATCTGTGTTGCTGGGGCCCTCTGGAGAAGGCCGAGATGGATCACCCACTTGGCTCTTCTGGATGGAGGTTGTAGCAAATGCTTCAGCCTTATTTTTTGCACTGATGTGCTGGGCTCCTCCATCACTGAGGGTGGGAATATTTGTGGAGCCTCCTCCTCCAGTGAGTTGTTTAATTGTCCACCACCATTCATGATTGGATGTAACAGGACTGCAGAACTTAGATCTGATCCGTTGGTTGAGGGATCGCTGAGCCCTGTCTATCACTGGCTGCTTATGCTGTTTGGCATGTAAGTAGTACTGTGTTATGGCTTCACCAGGTTGACACCTCATTTTTAGGTATGCCTGGTGCTGCTCCTGGCATGCCCTCCTGCACCCTTCATTGAACCAGTGTTGATCCCCTGGCTTGATGGTAATGGTAGAGTGGGGAATATGATGGGCCATGAGGTTACAGATTGTGTTCGAGTACAATACTGCTGCTGCTGATGGCCCACAGT
Organism: Cetorhinus maximus; assembly: GCF_964194155.1. Classification (NCBI taxonomy): domain Eukaryota; kingdom Metazoa; phylum Chordata; class Chondrichthyes; order Lamniformes; family Cetorhinidae; genus Cetorhinus; species Cetorhinus maximus. Next base: position 40,135,668 of record NC_135896.1, on the reverse strand, counting down.
GCCTCATGGATGCCCAGTCTTGAGTTGCTAGATCTGTTCAAAATTTATCCCATTTAGCATGGTGGTAGTGCCACGCAACACGATGGAGGGACTTCGTCTCCACAAGGACTGTGCGGTGGTCACTCCTACCGAATCTGTCATGGACAGATGCATCTGCGGCAGGCAGGGTTAGTGAGGATGAGGTCAAATATGTTTTTTCCTCTTGTTGGTTCCCTCACCACCTCCGCAGATCCAGTCTAGCAGCTATGTCCTTTAGGGCTCAGTCAGTAGTGGTGCTACCGAGCCACTCGGTGATGGACATTGAAGTCCCCGACCCAGAGTACATTCTGCGCTCTTGCTTCCTCCAAGTGGTATTCAACATGGAGGAGCACTGATTCATCAGCTGAGTGAGGGTGGTACATGGTAATCAGCAGGAGGTTTCCTTACCCATGTTTGACCTGATGCCATGAGCCTCCATGGGGTCCGGAGTCGATGTTGAGGGCTCCCAGGGCAACTCCCTTCCGGCTGTATTCCATTGTGCCACCACCTCTCTGGGATGGTGATGGTGGTGTCTGGGACATTATCTGTAAGGTATGATTCTGTGAGGATGACTATGTCAGGCTGTTGCTTGACTAATCTGTGAGACAATTTTGGCACTAGCCCCCAGATGTTAGTATGGAGGACTTTGCAGGGTCAACAGAGCTTTGATTGCCGTTGTCATTTCCGATGCCTAGGTCGATGCCGGGTGGTCCGTCCGGTTTCATTCCTTTTTTGTGACTTTATAGCGGTTTGTTACAACTGAGTGGCTTGCTGGGCCATTTCAGAGGGCAATTAAGAGTCAACCACATTGCTGTGGGTCTGGAGTCACATGTAGGCTAGGCCAGGTAAGGACGACAGATTTCCTTCCCTAAAGGGCATTAGTGAACCAGATGGGTTTTTACAACAATCAACAATGGTTTCATGGTCATCATTAGACTTTTAATTCCAGATTTTTATTGAATTCAAATTCTACCATCTGCCGTGGTGGGATTTGAACCCAGGTCCCCAGAGCATTATCTTGGGTCTCTGGATGACTAGTCCAGCAATAATACCACTATGCCATTGCTTCCCCCTAATCTACCTGGCAATGTGGAAAATTGTCTCGGTATGTCCTGTCCACAAGGAGGACAGGTCAAATCTGGCCAATTACTGCCCCATCAGTCTACTCTCAAATCATCAGCAAGGTAGTGGAAGGTGTTGGCAACAGGCTATCAAGCAGCACGGACTAATGACCTGCTCACTGTTGCCCGGTTTGGATTTTAACAGGACAACTCGTATCCGAAACTCACTGCAGCCGCGGTCCAAACATGGACAAACAAGATGAGTTCCAGAGGTGAGGTGGAAGTGACTGCCTTTGACATCCACGCAGCAGTTGACAGAGTTTGGCATCAAGGAGCCCGAGGAAAATTGAAGTCAATGGGAATAACGGGCAAAGTCTCCACTGTTTGGTGTCACACTTAGCACAAAGGGAGATGATTTGTAATTGTTGGAGACCAACCTAAGCTCAGGACATCACTGCAGCAGTTCTCCAGGGCAGTGTCCTAGGCCCAGCCATCATTTTCAGCTCCTTCAATGACCTTTCCTTCATCATGAGGTCAGAAATGGGGATGCTCATTGATGATTGCACAGTGTTCCAATCCATTTGCAACTCCTCAAACAATGAGCAATCTTTGCCCACATGCAGCAAATAAGGACAACAGTCAGATATGGGCTGTTACGTGGCAAGTTACATTCAAGCCACACAACTGCCAGGCAATGGTCATTTCCAACGTGGCTGTCCTCCTCCTGATATGCAACATTATTACCATCTTTGAATACCTCAGTAAAAACATCCTGAGGGTCATCGTCAGCAAGAAACTTATCTAGACCAACACACAAATACTGTGGTTGTAAGAGCAGGTCAGAGGCTAGGAATTCTGTGGCAAGTAACTCACCTTTTAACTTCCCCTGGAACTTCCTACCTAACAGCACTGTAAATATACCTGCACCACATGAGCTTAAGTAGCTCAAGAAGGTGGCTCATATCATCTTTTCAAAGGTTATTAGGGATGGGCAATAAATGTTGCCCTTGCCACATATGGTCATGCCCCACAAATGAATAAAACAATGGTTAAGAGTTCTCTTATTTTGCTATCAATCCTTTCAAACGAACGAGATCTGCGATGCAAGGCTCCTTCTTAGCTAAAGTTTATGCATGAGCAAGAAGCATGTGAGAAAAACAGTAATTTAGACAAACGGGAGTTTTCTTCTCATGTGGATCGGAAAAAAAGAATGATATGCAACATCTTTCTTCAAAGATGAAAAACAACAATAAACAGGAACTATTTGCAATGGCATTTACCAGCTTAGAATGTCTTCTGCAATAACCACCACATTTCTTAACAACAATGACACTTCAACAGCTTTAACCGTCACATTTCTTAACAACAATAACACTTCAAAAGCTTAACTGGTTGTGAAGCACTTTGGGACAACTCAAGCACCAGGAAATTGCTAAACAGATGCAAGATCTTTTTTCACTTGATCGATATTTATAATAGAAATGTCTCCCTGAACTATTGTTCCCTACCAGCACAATCTTCAGCTCAATTACACAGCCATCATTCTAAAACGGACACAAAATATTTACATAGAAGGAACATAATAAAGGGGCCAGGACAAAATTTATATAGAAAAAACCAGGAATGATTCTCAGGACAAAGTCTACCATTATTCACTCAGTATTTCCAATCTAGAACAGAAGGGTAGATATGTCATTAAAGATAATCACAGTTTGTGTGTATTCGACTATATGAAATCTGGGTCCTGTTGATGGAGCAGTAAACATTTATCCCTCTTCACATGGATCAGCTGGTGATAATGTACACGATCCCATCATGAACCCCGGCCTTTCCCCACACGCAGTCGAGACTCAGTTCGATTCTCACCGCTTCACAGGCTTCGGGGAGGGCGTGGGGGGCAGTTTCAGGCTCTGCACTGCACTGCCCCGCACCTGAGCTCGAGACATCAACCGTAAAAGAAGCCCGTTTTCCTCCTAACAGTTCAATGTCTGTAACCATTTTGCCAATGGTGAACCAGTCCTGTATTTGCTGTGCCACCAGATTCCAAATCATGGTGCACGAGCGACAGCCGTTTGTCATTCAGAGCAGAGCGTGCGCGGTGGCCCATGGGTGGTCTGAGCCTGCGCACTGTTGCCACGGTGACACGAGGCAGCGGTTGACACCTGCACTTGCGCCAATCTATCTGCCGGTGTTGGGAGTCTCACATCGACAGGAGGTTTTACAGAATCGGAATTCCTTCGGCAAAGTAATGGAGGATGTCATTGACAGTGCTCTCAAGTGGCACTTGCACAGCAATAATCTGCTAACTGACCCTCAGTTTGGGTTCTGCCAGAGTGAGTCAGTTCCTGACCTCATTTCAGCCCTGTCCAAACATGGACAAAAAAGCTAAACTCAAAAAGTGATGTGAGATCATGATTGCCCTTGCCATCAAGACAGTATATGACTGAGTGAAGCAAAATGGAAGTCAACAGAAATTGGGAAAAACTCTCCACTGGTTGGAGTCATACGCAGCACAAAGGAAGATGATTGTGGTTGTTGGAAACCAATCATCTCAGCTCCAAGATATCACTGCAGGAGTTCCTCAGGGTAGTGTTCTTGGCCCAGCCATCTTCAGCTGCTTCAATGGTATTCGCTGATGATTGCACAATGTTCAGTACCAGTTGCAAATCCTCAGATACTGAAGCAATCTGTGTCTATCTGCAGTAAGACCGAGACAATATTCAGGCTTGGGCTGATAAGTGGCAAGCAACATACAAATATATGAATTAGGAGCAGGAGTAGTCCACTCAACGCCTCAAGCCTGCTCCGACATTTAATAAGATCATGGCTGAGCTGCCTGTAACCTTAACTCCACATTCCCATCTACCCCCTATAACCTTTCACCCCCTTGATTATCAAGAATCTATCTGCTTCTGCCTTAAAAATACTCAAAGACTCTGCTTCAACCATCTTCTGAGGAAGAGAATTCCAAAGACCGATGACCCTCTGAGAGAAAGAATTTCTCCTCATCTCTGTCTTAAGCGGGCCACACAGGGCCAGATAATGACCATAACAAGAAATCCAACCATCTCCCCATGACATTCAGTAGCATTACTATCCCTGAATTCCCCCACCATCAGCCATTGGGTTACCATTGACCAAAAACTGAACTGGAACAGCCATGTAAATACTATAGTTACAAGTTCAGGTCAGAGGCTCGGAATTCTGCAGTGAATAACTCATCTCCTGACTACCCAAAGGCTGTCCGCCATATAGAAGGCACAAGTCAGGAGTGTGACAGAATACTCTCCACTTGCCTGGATGAGTGCAGCTCCAACAACACTCAAGAAGCTCAACACCAATCAGGATAAAGCAGCCCACTTGATCGGCACCTCATCCACCAACTTTAATATTCACTCCCTCCACTACTGATGCACAGTGGCGGCATTGTGTACCATATACAAGATACATGGCAGAAATTCACCAAGGCTCCTTCAACAGTACCTTCCAAACCCGCAGCCTCTGCCACCTAGAAGAACAAAGGCAGAAGTCACATGGGAACACCACCGCCAAGCCACGTATTGTCCTGACTTGGAACTATATCACTGTTCCTTCACTGCCACTGGATCAAAATCCTGGAACTTCCTCCCTAACAGCACTGTGGGTGTATCTACACCATATGGACTGCAGTGGCTCAAGAAGTCAGCTCACCCCCACTCAAAGGCATTTAGGGACGGGCAACAAATACTTGCCTTGCCAGCAATGCCGACATCCCATGAAAAGATAAAAAAAGTACTGTTCATTGGAAACCTAATGGTTCAGACATGTCGACCTTGGCAAATTGATTGTGAGGGATGCAATTTCACAGCTAAATCCAAACTCAGTCACAATATTTTGGTATAGCTGTCAGGTTTCAGGGAGGCAGGTTGCTGACTCCTGGTCTGCTGATGGTGACTGAGTTCAAGCTTCATCCCCACTTTAGCTGTGATGAACAAACGGCACTAGAGTTCGATAAAAGCACTTTTGCAACCGATGTGGGATTCTTTTGTATAGTCATCTTGCTTTCTCGTGCTCTTGTACTGAAGCATTTTTTTTACAAGTTCGAAACTTAGCATCTAGTAATGTTGATATTCCTTCAATTACCTCCATGTATTTTTACCAATTCCTGTAAATTTTCCACCAACAAATGAGATCTTGGAGCTAGCTGGGAAGTGTTGCCAGCTAACAGCACATATTGCAAATTTGGGTTTATATTAAAAACTGGAAAATAACACCTAGCAGGTTCCCAGATATCCAGCAGGTAATATTAGTTAAAGGCAAAATACTGCGGATGCTGGAAATTTGAAACAAAAACAAAAAATGCTGGAAAAACCCAGCAGGTCTGACAGCATTTGTGGAATGAAAGACAGAGTTAACATTTCGAGTCTGTATGACTCTTCTTCCTTGGCCTTGGAAGAAGAGTCATACAGACTTGAAACGTTAACTCTATCTTTCTCTCCACAGATGCTGTCAGGCCTGCTAAGTTTTTCCAGCATTTTTTGTTTTTGTTTCAGGTAATATTAGTTGTTTGGTTCGAACAAGTTAGCAACATCACGGAATCATAGGATGGTTACAGCACAGAAGGAGGCCATTTGATTCATTGTGTCTGTGCTGGCTCTCTGAAGGAGCAATTCACCTAGTGCCATTCCCACACATTCTCCCTGTGGTTTAAACCACTGAATTTAGGCTGATACTTCAGTGCCGTGTTTTGAATGAGATGTTAAACTGAGGTCATATTCAGACCCCATCGCTATACTGTAAGTAGAACACTGGTGGTTAGTCCAGCATTAATCCTTCATGATATCTTTATGATACCGGACAACTGGTAGTGACAAATTCAAGTCACACTATCAATACAAACTCCGTAAAGACCAGGAACTTTTTAAAGAGAAATTTAAACTTCTGGTTATTAGCTGAAAGGATGACACATCAAGATTTCACATTTTAAAAAACTTCTACTGCAACAACTGACTAAAAAACCCTATTCACTAAACACCATTTTTTCTTGTAGGCGACTTATACTTTAAGTATAGAAAGAAACGATGCCTTGTTACTTGTCACACATCGCACCCTCCACAGAGTTCGTTTTTATAACAAACAGTTTACAGTTGCTCCCAGCTTCCAAAGGGATTGCTTCCTTTTACTTTTCCAAGCTGAGTAGCTTCTAATTCCAGAACAATCTCTCACCATGAGGATTATACTGTAGATTTCTTCCTCTAGCTCCAAGCAATGCAAATCTTTCAGCATTTTTAACTCCTCACAAGTTCAGTCTTCAAACTGAGCAAGAGCTCCCACCCGCTTTCTCTGTTGTGAACAATGGAGTCAGCATCTTGTCTGCTTATAGTGCAGACCTTACAGATTCTATTTCTTGCTTTCTACTTCTCAGTTGGCTGCAGACCACTCGAGACAAAACCTGCAACTTCTTTCTGTCTTTGATATCTGTAGGTTTATAGCAAAGCCTGTAACCTGATCTCAAAATGGCTTCCTCTTCCCTCATCTCCTAGGCAATGGGAAACATATTAATTTTGTATCTAAGTAGGAAGGCCATTGAGTTATCTTTGATCCCTTTCATCCCTTCATCTTACAAGTAAAGAGACAGTTTACAGCACCACTGTTTACAACTTCATATTGATGACACCTTTCTGTGACCTTTGGGGGACTCAGGAACTGTTCACTATCAACTGAGAAACAGCTGACACTGTCCCCAAGTGTAACTACCTTGAACCTCTTTCTCAATAAAACAATCTGAGTCTTCTGATCTCTAACAATTAAAATGCCCAGATTTACTGTCAGGCAGACTCCAACATGTCATATGACTCATTTCATTTACTTTAAGTTTAAAGCTACAGTCCCAAACTATAAGAATCTTTAAATTCAGAAGATACAGTCCTAAAACATTATAAACATTATAACTGTAACATCTCCCTCTAGAAAAATGAAAACTCATCACCGTAGTGATGTGTTTTCATAAACAGCGCCCAAAATATACCAACTTATAATATTCTATGCACCTTAACAATTAACTTACAATCAATTTATTACATGCAGTCCAAGTAACATTTCCACCTCCCAGTATGAAATTAACATTATCAATAGGCAATACAGAGACTATTCCAACAATAACAGACCCATTGGCTAAAGCACAGTTTAAATTCACCCTATAGAATGGAACAGGTAAACAATTTCTGCCAATACTTTCTATCAATACTTTTTTATGAAAGACATTCATGTCTTTTGCTAACACCAACTCTGAGCTGAACCTGTATCCCTAAGGATAGTAATCTTTTTGGGTCCTTTTATCAGACAAAAATGCAGTTACTTCACCCTCAAATATAAAACACTCAATCTTTTAAGCTCTGATTTACACCCACTGAAAATACATTACATGGCACCGGATCTTCACCAGCTCCTCCTACGATTACAATATTTTCTGGAGAAACGCTAGAGACACTCAACAACATTACTGTTTTGGTTTTAATTTCCAGCACTCTGCCTTGACATATCCTGTCTTACATTGGTCTCCTTGAATCATTATTATCTTCCCCACTGACTCTCTGTTCTGAGAAGCATCTGTCTTTTCAGTTCTGCTATCATTCCTCCATTATAATGTGTTCTGTTCATTATCACTTTTCCTTCCAATTCCTTTATGAGATTGCAAACAAAGGTTTGTTGCCATCTAAGTGTTTGTGGGTTAACTTGTAGCTAACAGCCAAAACAGCTGCTTCTCTTATATGAGAAACTTCATGGTTTTCTGCATGGCACTTGATTCCTACATTAATATTCTTTATAAATTCATCCAATAACAATATCTCCCCAAGGTTTTGAAAATCCTGACTCAACCTCATCGACCTATGCCATTGATCAAATATCATCTGTTTTTCTGTAGAAAATTCCACAAAAGCCTGATTCTGTCTCTTCCTCAAGTTTTGACATTTTTGTCGATAAGCATCTGGAAGCAGCTCATACGCATTAAGCATAGCAGTCTTAACCATATCATAATCTGCAGACTGTTCAACACAAAGGTTGAATAAACCTCTAAAGCTTTTCCTCACAAAACACTTTGTAATATGATTGTCAAATTTTCTTTTGGCCATTGTTAATTTGTTGCAATTTTCTCAAATGAGACAAAATATACTTCAACTCCTCCTCACTGAATTTAGACAATAAGCGTATGTTCCTTGCTAAATCAAAACCAAAAATTGAATCTGACCCATTGACTAATCTACCTGCTACTCCCTGTTCATATAATTGAAGCCTTTATCCAGCTCACATTTCCTGGCTTCTCTTTCTCTTTGCAATTCAAGGTTTTTACTTTCTCTTACTCTTGAAATTCTAATTCAAATTTTTGCGTTTTCTTTGATTTTTCCCTTTATTTTTCTTTTTACTCTCAAGTTCAAGCTTTTCATTTATTTTTCTGCATCAAATACTTCATTTGTACTGAACCCTAGCTAACTCAAGCTGCAATTTATCTGATTTACCTTTATATTCCTCAAGGTTCAAATGTTGAGCCATTACCTCAACTGTTCTTGTTTTTGTAGCACTTATTTTTTAACTCTATTTCCAACTTATAACAAACAGTTCACAGTTGCTCCCAGTTTTCAAAGGGGTTGCTTCCTTTTACTTTTCCCAGCAGTATAGTTTCTAATCCTGGAACTATCTCTCATCATAAGGATTATACTGTATATTTCTTCCTCTAGCTTCAAACTAAGAAAATTTTTTCAGTCTTTTTAACTCTTCATGAACTTGGCCTTCACACTGAGCATGAGCTCCCACCCACATCCTGCATGATGAACGATAGAGTCAGCATATTCCCTGCAAATGAAGCAGGCCTGGCTGATTCTATTCCTTGCTCTCTGCACCTCAGTTGACTGCCGGTCACATGGACAAAACCTGCAACTGCAATTGCTTTCTGTCTGATACTTGTGGGTTTATAGGGAAGCCTATAACCTGGTCTCCAAATGGCTTCCACTACCCTATTTTCCATGGCAATGCGAAACAAATTGGGCTGAATTTTTTGCCTGTCGGGTGGGCGGGCCTCACCCAATCTCTGGCGGGCGGGGAGCCGATCCCTGCTGGAGAAGCGGGCCCTGCCGCCATTTTAAGTGGGCGGGCTAATTAAGGCCAACCCAGCGTGATGTCCGCCAGGAAGCGCTATGCACTTCCTGTGCGGGCGGGGGGGGGGGGGGGGGGGTTTCCCCAAATGCGAGAGTGCGCTCTTTCATGCATGCGCACATAAGAGTGCACATCTCCCTGAGGCAAAGTGCTGCCTCAGGGAGATCGCTGAAAGGTTTTCGTACTTTAAAAATAGAAAAATTAAAAAATCATTAACATGTCCCCCTCATGTGACAATGTCACATGAGATGGGACATGTTAATAAATTGCACAAAAACTTTAAGAAACTTTTTAAAAACTGACATGAAACCTCATCCCGCCGGTGAATGAGGTTTCATGTTTTCTCAGAAGCTCGCCGGGGCTCCTGGCCTGCCCATCAACCTTAAGGTTGGATGGGCAGGTCCTTTAATTATCCTGTCAATGGCTTCAATTGGCCATTGACAGGTTGGCGGGCGGACAGCTGATCGCGCTGTCCCCCCGCCTTCCTGAATATTTAAATGGGGTGGGATGATATCAGGGATTCCCCCCGACGTCATCTCGCGTCATTTTCGCATTGGCGAGCGGGCCCCGCCCCCTTTTCGCCGACAGAAAAATTCAGCCCATTAGTTTTGTATCTAAGTAGAAATGCTAATCAGTTGGAAGAAGAGTCATATGGACTCGAAACATTAACTCTGTTTTTCTCTCCACAGATGCTGTTAGACCTGCTGAGTTTTTCCAGAATTTTCTGTTTTTGTTTCAGATTTCCAGCACCCGCAGCATTTTGCTTTTATTTATGCTAATCAGTTATCTTTGATCCCTTCCATCTTTAAGTAAAGAGATAGTTTATAGCACCCCTGTTTACAACTTGATATTGATAACATCTTTCTGGGACCTGCAGCAGACTCTGGAACTGCTCAGTGTTGACTTAGAAGCAGCTGCCATTGTCCTCAAGTGTAATACCTTGCATCTCCCTCTCAATAAAACAATCTGCGTCTTCTTCTGATCCCTAACAATTAAAGCAACCAGCCTTACTGTAAGGCAGACTCCAGCACATGTCACATGACCTTTTACATTTACCCTAGATTTAAAGCTGTGGTCCCAAACTATTACAAACGAGAAAGATACAATCCTAAAACATAATCTTATAAACCTCATAACTGGAACACCACGGCTGGCTGTGGAACTGAATTCAATGAATTTAATAAAATAGGCTAGCAGAAGGAATCAATCATGAAATGTGCTGGACTTTTGTGAAAATGTAACTGGTTCACTAACATCCTTTGGGGAAGGGAACCAGCCTCCCCTACCCAGTTGGGTGTACTTGCAACTTCAATTATTGACTCTTAATGCAATGAACAACGAGCAATTAATTTTCTTTGCCAACATCTCCCACAGTCCAAGAATGAATAAAAATAGTCAACATCACCAAAACAAATAATCCGGTCTTACAACTTGTGAGACCTCTCTGTGTAAAAGTGGTTACCACATTTTCCCACAGATGTAACTATACTTGAAAATTAATTAATTACTTCTAAAACTCTTTGGGATATTCTGAGAATGTGAAAGGCTATGGGAAATGTGGCAGAGGAAATTTAATGCAGACAAGTGTGAAGTGACACATTTCGGTGGGAACAAAGCAGGGCTATGTGAAATAAAGGGTACAAGTCTAAAGCTGTGGTGCACAGAACGGTGTGCAGGGTGTGGTCAGTGCCTTGCACATGGGGGTCCTGGGGATGCATGGCTCAGTACTGGGCTGCAGATGGAATGTCATGGTCTGAGGAGGCATTGCAAGACTCTTAGGGGGTCTCACTACCCTCTAAGGTCCTCACCCTGTACTTGGCATCAACGACACAAAACTATGGTTACAATTTCCACTTTATGTGGAAAACCTTTACTAACCCACTAAGCAATAGTATATACTTACACCAGTTGCTTAGTAAGACCCATGTGCAGGAGCTCGTCAGTGAACGAATTCCTCCACAAGACTTCCCATGACTAGCCAAATCACACTTCCTGGTCACAGCCCCAATGTCCTTGGGAGCTGTGGCTTTATATCCCTTTCTGACCCTGGTCTCTTGGAATATAAAGTAATGTCTTAAATTGAGTCATCTGATTGGATTATCAATCCCACCCTGGCCATGCAAAGACAACCTGCACATGGTCATTTCCTGCTCTCAGCAGGGGATGTCTCCAGGTATGTTCCAGTAATGGATGTGACACCTGTACCTTAGTAAGGCAGGAAGAAAGCCATTCACACATACCTGAGAGGCCACTGTCCAGGTCAGTCTCTGTAATCAGGGTGTCTGGTGGTTAACCACACCCCAGTGTTACGTCCTGACACGTCTGTGTCTGTGTGTGTGTATATCCTTGTCCAATCTTTATTTTTTTAAACAAGGTCCATATAAGCCTCAGAGTTGATGACTTCGATCAAAAATCTTCTCCCTTTGTCTAATGTCTGCCGGGCTCCATGTTCCTACCACCCGGGTCTGAGCTCAGGTCATTGATCCACCTCACAACTGGTTACATTTTGACACAAGTATAAAGATAATACATGTTAAAAAGAAACAAATGGAGGCCTTACAGCATCACAGAAATACACAAAATATCAAAATGCCTTACCGCATCTACAGTCTGTAGATGTGGGAACATGTAATACACTGGTTGGGGCAGTGGGTTGGTACTCAAAGTGGGGTAGTCTCAGTATGTGACAGTACAGAAGGCCTCAAAATGGGGAGGGGTCAGGTCCACATGAGGCAATAGGAACATCTACAGTGATGGGTTCAGGGGGGAGGGCAGGAATGTTCACAAAGATTACAATGGGCTCCCTGGTTATGGGGGGAGGTAGGAGAGTGACTAGAGGGAAGTCTACCTGCACATCGTGGGGTTCCAGGATGATCAGAGGAACTTCTATGGTGACAGGGCGAGGTTGGAAGCTGGTCATGTTGACTGCCTGATGCAGTTAAAAAAATACCCTAAAAAAAATTGCCAGAGGAGGGGTCAGTGACTGTGTGGGAGGAAACAATGGCTGGACTCATGGGCCCATTTAAGGGGCACCCTAATTTTTGCACAAGAGCATTGAGATCAAGGCTTAGCTGAAAACAGTAATGATGTTAATGAATCAGAAACCCTAAATCACGGTGCGTATTGATGCGATAACACACTAGGCCCTGGGGTCACATTTGAGTGGGTCTCATTGAGCCTGAGGATAAGGGGCACCTGGAGGGAGGTTGAGGTGCCCCCACCAAACACCCCCCCACCAAATCCCTCGCCTAGCCACTGATGAATCCCACCTATTGCCTAGAGCAATGGATGGCAAGTCCAAGCATAAGTCCAGCAGAAACTGCTCGACTGTGGTCTCCAAGGCGGCCAGCACCCTTCCCATGGGGATCTCGATGAGCTCACATGCCAGAGCCATGACATCAGCGAGAATGCGAATGGACTCCTCCATGTTTTGTTCTAGTCTGGTGATTGCATTTGACAGCTCTGCCTGATGTTCCCTCTCCTGTCTTTGTATCTGGCTGACTGCAGAGGCTCATCATCTCACTCAGACTCTGCAGGGGCCTGTTCTCCAGCAGGCCTCTGAGTACCAGAGACTTGGCCTGTCACTGCCTCCGACTGTTGGGAAGATGTATGCGTGAGGTATTCTCTAGATAGTGAACCCGAGTCTAATCTAGATCCAGGACCCACCGAGGTGTGTGTCTCTGCACTGGTGGAGGTTGCAGGTAGTGATGGCTCGACATCCAGTGGGTTCTTAGCATCATCATCCAAGGTGGACTGGGGGCTGGGACTGAGGGGCTGGCTGGAGGATTGTCCTGACCTGTTCCTGCTGGTGCCTGGAGGAGAGAGCAGATAGAATTAGTTCCTGAGTAGGCAGAATCAAACATTTCAATAACTCATTGTGAAGGTCATGATGTGTTCAACTAATGACGGTTTCATCCATACTGGGTTATTGGGGGAGGCCGATCTCCCATTCACCCACAGGAGCGATCCCTGTCCTCCCCGCCAACTCGGCTGCCTCCTCCTCAAAGGGAGTGAGCTGCTGGATCTCGGGGGTTCCCTCAAAAGTCTGGTGTCTCTCCCTCTTGTTGTGGGCTAGCTTTACTTGTATGAAGACAGATGGAATGGAATGTGATAAGAATAGGTGGAAGAGAAGTTGGGAAGCATGCTTTCCTGTTAGGTGTACTGTGCCCTCAGCAGTAAGGGCAGAAGACGTTGAGTGTGCAGGATGATACGTGAGATGGTGGTGGCGTTAAAGTGCGTGTGAGATATTCGGTGCAGATGTCTCTTCTGCTAATAGTTTTTGAGATCCTTGTGGATTGTGACCTTAAAGTGCCTGACGCCCTTATGAGAGTGAGAGTCTCGAGTGAGTAGAAGGTAGACTTACCCTGGTGGAGTGGATGAGATCATTCATCTTCTTCCTGCACTGCAGCGCATTTCTTTTTTGTGTGCTATGGCCACAGACCTCCCCGGCACCCTCCTCCCAGGCCAGCGAGGTCAGGTTGGCTGCCCTCCTGCTGCCATCCCTCGGGAAGAGGACATCTCAGCATTTGCACACAGCATTTGAGGAGAGTCACCAGGGAGTCATGCCTGAAATGTGGCGCACAGGGCCTGTTTCTCCCGCAGGGCATATTGTTTAGCCACACCACACAGCTGGCCTGCAGAGACTGAATGTGTGTTTGGGCACAGCTTAAATATGGTGTCAGGAACTTCGACCCCATGAGGTAACGGCAGGTGGGTGAATCAGTGCCCAGCCTGCCATGTGATTCAGAAAGCAACTCGCCAATGCATAACTAATCAGCTTTCATGTGGAAGATCGGGCATGAGAATCTGCCTCAGTGATCAGCGAGAAACACGCTAATTAACCAGCCGGTCTGCATAATGGAAAATTCTGCCCTTAGTTTTCATTTTGGCCTTAGGCTTTAACTGGATGGTGTTTAAAAGAAAACCTGATTTTTCACAATGTTTACATTTTCAGAACTTTTAGATAGACACATCACAGATGCTTTATAGAGGAGAATAAATAAATGGAGTATAATCTATATCAATGTGTGGGGAAGAACAGAGCAGATGGAAAATGTGAAGTTATCTACTGCGCTAGGAAAAATAGAAAAGCAGAATACTTTTAAAATGGCTTGAGACTGAAAATGTTGGTGTTTAAGGGGATGTGGGTGTTCTTGTTCACAACTCGCAGAAGGTTAATGTGTAGGTACAGCAAGCAATTATTCAGGCAAATGGCATGTTAATCTTCAATACAAGGGGTTGGAGTATTGGGATAAGAAAGTATTATTGCAATGGTTTATGGCCTTGGTAAGGCTACACCTAGAGTACTGTATATAGTTTTGGTCTCCTTAGCAAAGGAAGGGTACACTTGCCTTAGTGGGAGTGCAACAGAAGTTTGCTAAAGTAATTTCTGGAATGTGGGGATTGGCCCACAAACAGAGATTGAGTAGACTTGGCTTATAACCTGGAATTTAGAAGAATGAGAAGTGACCTCATTGTAAAACTCCTTAAGAATTTTACATGTTCACTGTCGGAGCTGGAAGAATGATCCCTCTAGTTGGGGAGTCTAGAACTAAAGGTCACTGTATCAGAAGGAATCAGCCATTTAGGACTAAGGTAAAAAGAAATTACTTCATTTGAAAGGTTGTGGATCTTTGGAATTCTCTACTCCATAGAGCTGTGGATACTCAGTCATTGAGAATATTTAAGATAAAGGTCAATAGATATCTGAACACTAAGGACATGAGGGTTATGGGATAGGATAGGGTAGTGGAATTAAAGTAGATCAGCCATGATTATAATGAATGGCAAATCAGATTCAAAGGGCTGAATGGCTTCCTCCTGACCTGAAAGAGGTGGTTTTCGCAAGTCAAAGTTTCCTACAGCCTGCTTCTACCTTTGTGCCAAGATCCACAAACAGGACTACCCTGGTAGACTAAGTCAAAGAATAAAGTTTCTGTTGTGCTTTGGTTGAAGGGGAGGGGAAGATATATTTACATTTGACATCATGCTGGAGGTGGCACAAATGGCTGAGGATGAACTGTTGGATTTGGAGGTTGGTGAGGTGGAAGATGAGGACAAGGGAATTCAGTCATGGCTTTGGGAGGGAGGGGAAGGGATGAAAGCAGAAGTGCATGAAATGGAACGGAAACAGTCGAGGTCCCTGTCAACTACAGGATTGCGGGAAAATGGAATAGAGATAGAGTCCTGACAGAAAGAAGGATGTGAGGAAGTGCAGTCAAGATAGTTGTGCAAGTCAATGGACTTATAGTGAACATTTGTTTATTGCCTATCCCCAGAAATGGAAACAGGGAATTCAAGAAACAGTTGGAGATGGACCATGTGAAGGAAAGAGAGGGGCAGAAATTTGAAGTAAAGCTTATGGGAATTGTCCAGATCAGGGAGCGAGCAGGAGATAGCACTGATACAGTCATGAATGTATGAGAAAAAAAAGTGAGGGAGGGGACCTAATTAGAACTGGAACAAGGAATTAAAAGATAAGAACTAGGGGCAGGAGAAGACCATAGAGCCTGTCAGGTCTGCTCCACTATCCATACGATGATGGCTAATCTTGGGCTTCAACTGCACATTCCCGTCCAGTCTTCATATTCCTTGATTCCCTGAGAGACCGAAAATCTGTATCAGCCTTAAATATGTTCAACAATGGCACATCCGCAATATGTTTCATATATCCCACAAAAAAGAATGCAGCTGCTTTAAATGCTACAATGAAATGTATGAGGTTCCCATAGCATCAGCTTTTATTTAGAGGAAATGAGTGGAGTTGAAGGAAAAGTTGTTCAATGTGACAACTAGCTTAGCTAGGTGGAGTAGGGCGGTGGTGGATGGAGACTGGTTGGACTTCCATTCAAGGAAGAGGTGATGAGTCCCCAGACCATCCTGCTGGGGGATGGAAGTGTAGAGAGATTGGATATCCATGGTGAAAAAGTGACAAATAGGGCCTATTAAGGTGGCAGTTGGCATCAGAAGGGTCATGGATGTAGGTGGGAAGAGATTGGATAATGGGAGGGATAAAAAGGTAAAATGGGAAGAAATCAGTTCAGTGGGGCAGGTACAGGCTGAAATGATGAGTCTACCGGGGTAGTCATGTTTGTGGATCTTGGCACAAAGGTAGAAGTAAGCTGTAGAAGTGTAGGAGATTATGAGGTTGGAGGCAGTGGAGGGAAGATCTCCAGAGAAGATGAGTTCAGTGGCAGACCTGGAGAGGATAGGTTGAGGTTCAGTGGTGGGGTCATGGTCCAGGGGGAGGTAAGAGGATGTGTCAGAGAATTGGTGTTTGTCCTCCAGAAGATAAAGGAGCACCCCACCCTTACCAACAGGTTCAATGACAACATTAGGGTTGGACCTAAAAGAATGGAATTGTGTAAGTTCAGAGAGAGTTAGTGTGATTGAGGGGAACAGAGAAATTGAGACAGCTGATGTCACGCCAGCAGTCCTCAACAAAAAGATCGAGCGCGAGTTAGAGGCGAGGGGTCCAAGTGGAGAGAGAATTCTGAAGACCGGTACCACGGCCGAATGTGCGGAATTACGACTTGTAACCAAATAAACAGATGCAAAGGCAAAGGTGAACAGAAGAATCACTCATACTACATTATCTTATCAGGTTCAGATAACCTCACAATTACTTTATCTCATCAGAAACTGGATCATTTCCCCCCAAGAGCATGTTTTAATTAGCAAATTAAATCTGGTCCAGTTATTTGAGTGATTTCAGATTTAATACCTTCACAGACAACGGGCGGTGATTCGTGTGCATGATAATGCGATATTGTGGGCGAGCTGCTGCAATGCCATTTCCCTCACTCCCTCTGCAGTACACAGTCCTTCCTGCAGACCATCAAGAGCGGGCGGGGGGTTGGGGGGAAAGAATTATTCCATGTCGCCAAGCAGCATTATGCTGAGTCACCAGGTGAAGCAGTGCTCCCGTTGTGGAGTTCTGCAATGATATCAGTGGTCAGCAAATGCTAGCTGGCTCCCAGTTCCCAATGTCATCGAGGGGAAGTCTCCAGCGACTGAGCCTCAGGCTGTCGCAGATGATATCATTCCGGAGCGGAGCCACCCTCAGCAGGTGCGGTCCAACCGACGAAAGCAGCCTTTCGTTGCAATCGCCACACACCCTGGCTTGGTGGGATTATGCTGTGTGCGTGCAAAATGGTGTCGGTGAATGTTGGTCTACTTAAGTCCTGGGACATAACTATCCTTTTCAAATAATATTTCACTCAGAGATGGGAGATCAGAGAAACTTATGGGGCAGACACACTATTGTGGCAGAAGGAAGCAATTACTAAAATGCGGCAATGAACGCCTCTCCACCAGATCACTGCATGCCCTTCAGTTAACATTGAAATGTTAGCTACATTTTAATATGCACATCGACAAAAAATATTTATCTAAAAGGCAGAAAGGAAAGCCCCACGCAATTGTTTTTTTATGGAATGGTTTAGAGGAGTTGGGTACTCATATTCTCTTAATTTCCTAAAATATTCGTCATACCATTTAACTTGCTGTGATTTTATAAAGACTTGCAAACAATGGGTTAAATGCCAGATGGCTTGAATAAAATGAAAATATAACTGATGGGAAGTGTTAAGATTACTGGGCCATATTTTAAAACTTTGAAAAATGTAGAATCTTCTGATAAATGTAGGTGTAAATGATTCTGATAACTGTAGGTGGTGAATATTATTGATAATTGTAGGAGGTGCAAATTATGTCCACCCTGAATCAAAAAAAGTATTTCACCAAGTAAAATTTTTAATGACAAGTCAACAAATAAAACGATTATGAAAGTGCATAGAGATTTCTGCTGTAAACTATAACTGCAACATCAGGAAGTTACACAGTATGGCATTTTCACTGTTAGCTTCCAAGTTAAAACGATTTATCACTGCTGTGTGGGATTCTATTATGCTATTATTTACCAAACCACCTATGACCTGAATCTTCCTATTGGTGACAATGCTGCAGTCCTATCCTGGTAGGCAATGCAGTACACAGCACAGCACCTCCTGGGGATGTTGGAGTGGAGAAGACTGGGAGAAAGAGAGGACACATCCCTTTGTTACGACACTAACTGCTGTATTCTGGTAACTTTAAAGGTCCAGTATTTGAGTACGAGTTAGTGGATGGGTGAGTGGATGAATGGATAGGCGGATGAGGTGGGTGGTCGGGTCTGGTCGGTGGGGGTGTTGTTAGGTCATTTGTTGTATGTTTCATTTGACTAAGTTACATTAAAGTTGTTGCATTTTTATTACTGTAAGTTTATAACCTAAGATTTTAACTTGTAATTCAAACCTAAAGAGTTAAAGAGGAGAAATTCCAGAGTATGTTTTCAAATAAGTATTTTTATCAAGTTTACAGAGTTTGGTGTTAATGCACGAATAAGAACTGAGTTTTTAGACTTTTAATGGTGTTAGTCTTTTCAGAATATTTATGTCATACATAATGATAGCTCTGGAAATGCTGTATTACTGCAGAGTTGGAAATTGGCATCTTTCTAGGTTCTTAACAGAGATTGTCTTTTGGATTTTCAGTAGACCATCCTCTTGTTTGATAAAGGACGCATTTTAAAAAAAAATAAAATTAAATGTTTCCTGGTTTTTGTATTCTCTTGAATGAGTGAAGGAAATGTTTTGATTTAAATGCTGTTGAGGAGCTTGCATTGGCTATTAAGTTGTTTTAATATTGACTGTTTGAATTACTTACCACCAAAAATTATGCTGTTCAGCATTTTTTTGTTGTAATACTATGTTGAAATGCTATGAAAACTAGAAATATTGGTCTCGCAATTAATAATCCATCAATACACTTTATAAATAAGGTATAAAGTACCTTACTTCTAATGTTTCTACTTTACATCAGTGACAACACTTTAAAAGTACTTCACTTAGCTGTAAAGTGCTTTGAGACATTTGGTTACATGGGATTACATAGGACACAGCACAGAAACAGCAAGTGTTTTTGCTCCACTCAAGCCTTCTTCCCTCTTTTGTCATCTAAATCTACCATCACAACCAACTATTCTCTTTTCCCTCAAATGTTTGTCTAGCTTCCCTTTAGTTGCATCGATACTATTCACTCAACCACTTTCCTGTGGTAGCAAGATCCACATTTTACCATTCTTTGGGCAAAATGTTTTTTTCTGAATTGCCGATTGGATTTCTTGGTGACTATTCAATATCAATGACGTCTAGTTATGCTCTTCCCCTTAAGAAAAAACATTCTCTCTGCATCCAGGCTATCAAAACCTTCATAATTTTAAAGGCCTCGATTAGGTCCACCCCCTCCCAGGGTTCTTTTATCAAGAGAAAAGAGACCCAGCTAGTCAATCCTTTCTTGATATGTGTACACAAGCATTTCTGCTATTATTCCTTGCATATCTTCTCCACACCCTCTCCAGTGCCCCTATGATGTAGTGACCAGAAATGTACACTGTATTTAAGTGTCATAAGTGTGGCTGAACCAAGGTTCGACACAGGTTTAGCTAAGTTCACTTTTTAATTCTGTCATACTCAAAATAAAGCCAAATGCTTGGTTCACTTTTCTAACGGTCTTGCTGACCTGTGGTGCAACTTTTAGTGATTGGTGTATTTGTACTCCAAGATCCTTTTGTTCCTTGACCCCACTTAGGCTTGCACCTTCCAAATGATAAGTAACCTCTCTACTCTTCCTACCAAAATGTACTACCTCATCACACGTAACTATGTTGAACTTCATTTACCAATTATTTGCCCATTCTGAAAATTTATTAATGTCATCCTGGAATTTATCCTCCATATTGACCATCACCCTCAATTTGGTGTTCTCCACAAATTTCTGATTTTGAGGAGGCATGCAAAATCCAGCAGGCAGCCTGCCCACCTGTCCCTACCTCCACTGCAGTTAGACCAGCGATGGGGATGGCGTCAGGCAGCCCGACCATTAGTGGGCCAATTGAGGCCCTTGAGTGGCCCATAGTAAGATGCAGAGAGACAATTCATTATATCCTGTTAACATTACTTGGTCAGTTTCCTTTCTACCTCTGCTATCAGCTGAACACAAATGCAGCAGGGCTTTTTTGCACAAAGAGCTGATCTAAAAAGGTTCACTCATCATGGGCAGATTATTCCAGTTATGATTTTTTAAAAAAGTCACAGCACCCTAAGGTCAACTAGACAGACAACTGCGTACTGCAATATATTTTCTATTGCTGCATGGGAGAAAAGTTGGTGGATTGTAAAAAGCAATGCCCCCATGTGGTAAATCACGTTGTGGGGAAAAATATTCTAAACCTTTTTTTGGTTCCAGTTCTGTGTCTACTATTCCACATGCCCTTGTCCAATCAAGGGCAGAGTGACAAACTTGATGGCATGGCCAATACAACACCCTACACTATTCTGTCTTGACTTGCAACTTACCCACACAGCTCCAAATGGCATGCGATATTTGCTGTGTTTTGGCTTCAAAGTAGAACCGTTGCAACCTCAGATGCAGACCATTCTTCCGTGCTACTAGTCCAAATTATTTGGTTTTGGTAATTTTATAAATGTAATTGCTGTTGCATTAAAATCAACTTGTGGTGTAATACGTAGTTTTTTTTTAATTAAAGAGAGGATCTTGCAAGACAATGAAGAATATTATTTAACATTCTTGACTTTTGATTGTGCAGACAGTCCAGAAAGTAAATCTGTCATTTTCCTTCACGGTGGACCTAAAGCTGAAAAATAGAAACAAATTCGGCAAAGTATCAAGGTCTTGAGGTTCAAAAAGCTCAATAAAAACAAGAGAAAAGTAATAAGCTGCTACAAAGCTTCAGTTACAATAACTAAGGCACAAAATTGCATTCTATTCACTCTAAATTAGCTTGGGAAAAAGGGATTTGTGCTTTGTCACACCAAACCACTTATGATCACTGATCTCGTAGGAGGGTAAAGGATAGCTAGCCAGCAATAGAAAATCCCTCCCTCATTTATTGGCATTCAAATATAGCGCTCTAATATTGTGCAGTGAAAAACTTCAATTCATTGAGGTCTGTGACTGGACAGCACTGTTCAACCCAAATTGCTACACCAAGTGGTACTTTCATCTTCTACAATAGTATCCTAGGCACCTTGCATTAAGGCTAGCGAGTAAATAGTTAACATTATGACTTTCAGAATATATCATACATGCAACCTTTCACTTAAAACAATTAGATCAGACAATGGGGATGCATTTAAGTTATCAGATACCAGCCCAGATTTTCTCTCAAATTCCTTCAATGAAAGACAGCTTCTGACACCAAGTAACTTACTAATAATTTGGATTCATTTTTCAGTGGGTTTTTAGTGCCAACATGTAACTGTTTGTTAAAATATGAGCCCATCAGCAGCATTAGTGGGTATTCAATGATGCAAGTTGTTGCGAATATCTAGTTCATGGTTCATGGTAATATTTTAGAGGTAATTTTTTGTTCTGGGAAGATTAAAGTTGTAAAGGTAAGGTAATTAAAATGCTGGGTTTGAGAGTTTGCAAGAACAGAACATAAAAAAATGGCAGTTCAAAAGGTTATTCACATATTTTAGTTTTATTTGTTCATGGGATATGGGCGTTGCTAGCTAGGCCAGCATTTATTGCCCATCCCTTGTTGCCCTTGTTTAGAGGGCATTTAAGAGTCAACCACGTTGCTGTGGGTCTGGAGTCACATGTAGACCAGACCAGGTAAGGACAGCAGATTTCCTTCCCTAAAGGACATTAGTGAACCAGATAGGTTTTCACAACAATCGGCAATGGTTTTATGGTCATCATCAGACTTTTAATTCCAGATTTTTATTGAATTTAAATTCCAGAATCTGCCATGGTGGGATTCAAACCCAAGTCCCCAGTACCCAGGGTCTTTGGATACCAGTCGAGTGACAATACCACCACCTCCCCTTAAATGTTTAAGGGGAAGGGAGGTTATGTTTAATAAAGTCAGGATAGAAGAGATAAAGCTATAAAACAGGAGGGCTTACTTAGCTGGGGAGTTGGAGACAAGGGCCGGAATTTTCCAGCCCCCCGCTCCGTGGCGGGTTCCCCCATGGCGGGACCAGTGAGCCACTGAAATCTCCGTTTACAACAGCTGGACCAGAAGGTTCCGCCGGCGTGAGGGGCTGAAAAATTCCGGCCAAGGTGTCTGTAATCTTTACAACAAGGGCAGTCCAGAGAGATGTTTTTGTTTTGGGAGTTAAAGCTAAATTGGTTTAGAAGCGTTTAGCGAACCTGAAATGTTGTAAAACCTTTTTACTTTATCAGGTCAAAGAAGAAATTGTAAATGAATTTAAAGGTTAGTTTGAGGATAGCCCAGAGCATGCTACATTGTCATGGAAATAGGTGGAGCTTAGGGGGTCCTCTGGTTTCAATTTATCTGGGGGGTTTGCTGAGATAGTTAATTGCAGTTTGGACCAAATGAGATTTGCAACTCACTGAGAGAAGATAACTAATGTGAATGACAGTTAGACAGACCTGCAATGTATGCAGGGTAAAGAACTAACATAATCATTGACTGTAGGGAAAGTGGGTGAGGCTTAATCTCAGTTTGAATTTTATGATGGAACAGAAACTGAAGGATTGCCTAGTTTGAAATTAGTGAAGAATCTGCAGTGGCCCTCCACAGCGTCTTGTGCTAGAGAAAGTAACAAGCAGATTAGATTGGAAGTATTGGAAAGTAACCAGAACAAGGACTGAGGCACCCACAGTCAAGAGATGGTAAATGAAAGTTTTACCTCTGAAAATAGCTGGAGCTGAGGAGAATTCTCCATAAGACTGTTGTATACTTATGGGTGGTTATGACAGAAGTAAATAACTTCAAGATATCATAAAGCATAAAATAATTCTTGGGGGAAATAAATAGTAAACCTAAGGGCTCAGCATATAAACCAGGTATAAGCTATAGTGTTAACTTAATCATATTTCTTATGTTTAATTTGTTCTATATACAATACAGTTTGTGTTCTGTTAAAAAATGTGTAATCTTGTGGTGTAGTTCTATTGATTAAAACAAGGCGTTTGGATTTCTCTTTAAATGTTAATGGTCCCTAATGGGGTTGTAACAAATTTCATGTCAAGTTTGAGTTTATTTTTGATTAAAATTAAATTGTGAAATTATTCAATGGCTCTATGGAGTCCTGCCAAAGCTCCAGTGAGTGTCTGGCACAACTCACCAGGAATAGCTGAGGATTCCATACACAGGGTTGCCACCAACTCGAAAGGCTCCTGGTCAACTTTGCTGGTGAGAGAACCTCCTCCAACTTCTTATAAAGCCAATGATGCAAAGGTGGTGGTGGTGGTTGGGGTGGGGGGGGGGGGGGGAGAAAGAGAGGAGGTGATGGTGTTGGTGGTGGTGGTGGAAGGAATAGGTTTTGGAACTCAATCGACAGAGTCCTGCCTCTCCAGCTCTGAAGAATAAAATGAGGTGCACTGGACTCCAGATGGGAAAAAGTAGGCTGTATACAGGAGAATCCAACTAAGGATCACAAAGAACAGATATTTTTAAAAATAACATTGAACTTGGTCCTTTACATACAAGGCCAAAATGGAGCTCTTTGTGGCCTCAAAAATGGCAAGTTAAGGTTGGACAATGCCAAAGTTGCATCCACAGAGGCTTGGTAATCCCATGCAGAGGATATGCTATTGTGTTGATCCTAGTAAATGTTAGCATGGAAGGCCATGATCACAATGTAACCACCGGGATCGCAGCCCACTAATTTTCAGAACCAAAATAGCTTATAAAATGGTAGCTGCTGGGAGATCATGGGAAAACATATCACAAATTGAACAAGAGAATGAGCCCACTACACCAAATTTCCACATTCAGAACATCGGGAACTGGGTAAAGTCATGGGCCTAAATTTTGCAGTCAGTGGCAAAGTGGCCATGCTTCCCACTAATCGTGAAAAAAGCTGCTCACCAGGATGTAGCAATCTCTGGAATATGGATTTCACCTTTCCCAACATTAATTTGAATCTGGTGCCAAGTCAAAGTGATCTTGAGGCATCCAGCAACAGTGATGTCATCAAGCAAACCATCACACTGAAGAATTTTCACATATAGCAAACCAACATGTAAAAACACTTTTTAATCATTTTACAGAAAGCAAAATAAGGATTTGGATATACACATGGAACTAAGGTAGAAACTGAAATATCAAATCAACTTGAGGAAAAAAACTGAAAACTACAGTTTTTTTGAATTGTAGTGGAGAAATTTGACATTCTACAAATAGAAAATTAGTTTTGCAGGGTCTGAGAGGTTGGTCAGCAGTAAGATCTGATTGAAAAAATAATGCCTTGTTGAAAGAGGTGCAAAGGTTTTTACAGTGAGACTAATAGAACTGACAGCAACTTCTGGATTTCCATGTTTAACTGGATTTGCAAACACCATAAGTTGCTGTCAGTTTCTCAGAACAATGATGACGAATGCTGAAAGTTTTACCATCATTATAAATCCAAAATCCAGGCTATTGAATGTTACAGCAGAGAGATAGGTCATTTACATTTTCAGTAGTGTTTTTCTCCACATGAGCCACCCAAACTAAACCAAATTTCCTGCTTGCTCCCCTATAGATTTTAATATTCTCTTTCAAAAACTAATTTCTTTTTCAGATAATTTACAATCTATAATGTAGCAGAGAATGTCACGTTATAACCACCCACTAAGTAAATAGTTTCAAACCTCCCCTTAATTCTTTTTAAATATTCTTAAATTTACAAACATACGAATTTTGAGCATGAGTAGCTTCTCATGATTATTTATTTAACCAATGCAAACAATCCATTGCTCATCATACCTCTTCATCATTTGAAGACCTTGATTAGATCACTCCTTAATCTTTATGGTTCTTGTGGGGGGAAAAAAAGTCTTAATTTCCCAAGTCTTTTTTCGTAACTGTAATCCCAGACTCCTGGCAATATCCTGGTCACTTTGCACCATATCTATTCCGTTGCTTTCATATATTGGCTTCAATGTGGTGCCAAAATCTTTACATAATTATCTCAAAATGGCCAAACTAAAATATTGCATAAGTTCAACATACTTCATTGTTTTGATATTTCGCACTTTTAAAAACAAACCCAAGGATTTCATTTGCCTAGAGCAAAATGCTCCAGGTGCTGGAAACCTGAAATAAAGGCATAAAATGCTGGAAAAACACAGCAGGTCTGGGAGCATCTGAAACATTGGCCAGGAATTTTGTGAGACCCAGTGGGAAAGGGAAGGCAGAACGGGAGCTAGGTGGTGACGTTGCTCCCACTCCAACTCCTGTTCCCATAGAGATCATGGGTGGTCAATTAATTGCCAGCAGGTGGGATACCCAGCCACTCAGCGACAAAGGCAGGCATTGAAGTGGCAGTCACGTTGTCACTGAATGCAAAAGGAAATACTGGCGTGTGTTCAAAGAGCACTTGGGCCCTGATTCAAACGTCCCTTGTTTCAGCACTCATCCCTGTAAAAAGCCTCTGCACAGTCACCACTGACACACCCCCTGCCCTTGACATCCTTGGAGGGGTCATGCCCCCATCCCCAAGTCTTTGAAGTGGTCACGCCTCCCCCTTCACTGGATCCACTGGAGACATGTTTGTCAGCACGAGAGAAGGTAGGTCCCAGGTGATGTCATGATCTAGTGACGGCTCCCTGCATGTTCTCCAAGCTACTCGAGCAATGTGGGAGGTCCTCTCCCCCAGGGACAAAAGGAGGAGACCTCCCCACTTAACCAAGCAAGCCTGGGCGGCGGTCAGGGAGGAGGTCAGCAGCTGTGAAGTTGTCCAGAGAACCTGGATGCAGTGCTGCAAACACATCAACAACCTTCCCCACTCAAGGTTGAATACCACACATTGGATCCCTAAGGGGTCAGCAACTAGTTAAGTGTGAGGGTGTGGATGGTGAAGAAGGAAACTCCACCACATTGGCGGAAAAGGGTTAAGGCTGCAGCATTCCCTTGGAAAGGAATAGTTTCAGCTGTCATGGGCATAAGACTGGCACTGCCAAACCTTGCAAGCTAGTTCCAGGGTGGCCCACAGCCACATTGTTCAAAGGGAGTGCAGCTAGTATGCAAAAAGGTGTCATATCTGCTCTAGTGGGGCAACTGACATTGCTCTTCCGTGTTCCTGCAGGAGAGGACCAAGAATACTGGGAAAAGGCTTGGACCATTGATGGGGGGGTCCCCAATTATTGAAATTCTGATGCCCTTGGAGGAAGAGGCTTCACAGCCAGCGGGCCATCATGGTAGTGGCTCCATCATAGATGGTGAGGTGAGAGTTTAGTTGCAAGAAGATGAGTAGTCTTATGACTGGACACGAGGGAAGCCTCAGGTGAATAAATACAAATTGCAAAACTGTTGTGATAGCGTGGCCAAGTTTCCCTTGTGGATTTGCTCCACCTGGCACCTATCACACCACAAAAGACTTCATGGGTGTTCAGATAGTTAATGCTTCTCTGCTTGTGTGAGATAATTTATGTAATAAAAGTCTTATTTGGTCTCTGTCAGTTTCCATCCATAGCTTCTGCATCATTGAAGTTGGCAGCTCAAGCAAATAAGGCCATAGAAAAAGCCTGGAATTAGAGTTAAGCCAGCTGCCAGAGTCTTTTATTGCTTTGTTCATCTGATAAGGAGTTTCCATTTTTCCCTAACATATTAAATAATCAAGAACCACTATGTAATGATCTAAGCAATCATTTGTTGATCTCAATAGAAAATCTTCATTCCAAACGCATTTAGGGTTCATTTTTGTTCTTTAAGCTTTTTATTTAAAAAGAAAGTTAGCATATTTTAAAAAACTGGAAGTTTCTGCTTATGATAAAGTGTAATTTAAGCAGACAGTGAGTAAATGTAATCTACTCTTTTATCAAAGCTGTATTTTTTTTTTAGATAGATGCAACTACTGTGCATACTGTTAGGGTGTGGAGGGAAATAGATCTTCCCCAAATTTCTTTGATACATGTTGTGTCACAAGATAATTAGAGGTGTGTGGGGGAATCCGGGAAAATCCCTCCTTTGAATTTTCTTGCTAATTAATAAGGGTTAACTAAAATACTAAGACCGACTGATTATAAATTAGAGTTTCACTAGCTGTGATATATGTGCTTATATGGAACTGCACTTTTAACTCTGCTTGTGATATGCCCTAGTTAGGAACACTGAGAAGTGACAAGGTGGGATACTATGGCTTTGGTTTTCATCAGTTAAATGTTTTGACTGCAAATCTTTCAAAAGGAAAGTGGTGGGCAGTGCATGTGCATGTAAGAGAATCAAAAGATAACACCTTGATAGAATTGCAGAGGCCTGATAGACATTAGAGGAAACAACACTGCCTTGAATCCTACATAAGACAGCTGTATACCAAGACCATCATGCTTTCCTTGCTTTGACCAGGCACTAGCATTGAAACGTCAATGTAGTAATAATGACTTCGAAGTGTAAAACTTTAGATTCAGGGGTTTTGGGAGATTGACCAAGCCTGGGCGGGCAAAGAGCGTGTTGCATCTTTGTAATTGGATGGGTTAAGCAAGGTGTAAGTCCACAATTGGGCTAACTATTCTCCATAGGATTTACTGTGTAATGAAAGTATAAGGGATTCCACAAGTGCAGAGATTGTAGAGGCATTTGGCCAGTGGCCCGGGACTATCTAGCAAACGTAGCCAAGGGACAGGCTAACTGAAATGTTTCACATGTCATGCCAACCGGATGAAGGTGCGTGGGACACTGCCCAGTGGAGGATCATGTTCTTCTACCCAGGGCAGAGATATAACTCATGATTGTGCCTTGTAAACTACTGCTCAGAAAATAACGTATTAAGTCTTGCTCATACTGAATGAAATATATAACCACTGCCGTCAATGAGGGTCAAGTCAAATCTTTTGTAACTTAGGAGTGAAGGGATTAATTAGCTAGAAATTGAAAATGCAATATGAGAAAGTCGATATCTCTGACTTCAATTCAAGAATTTTCCTAATGACTGCCTCAACTATTTATATTTTGCTTATGCCTTTGATGTAGGCCCAAATTACACAGTACCTCTCCACAAACGTAAACACTGTTGTAAAAGTCAGACTCAGCATGTGGTAGTTGCTGTAACCTGACTCGCTGGTTTCCGATTTACAGATTCCTCTGCCCCCACACCCTTAACCAAGTCCAAGTCCATGAAGAATTGGATGGTGGGCACTGTTAAGCCATTTCTCAACTCGGTCGGGGCATACTTGGAAGTTTGTCCTGAAGTGCAACACAAACCCCAAATCCAGAAGCCAATACTAAAAATACAAAACATGCCATTCCTGTCTTAGGAATGGTAGCTTCTGAAAGTAACATGTAAGATGTTGCTATTTACCTAAATAGAAACTTGATAATGTCAATCAGGCATTCATAACTCTGAAGTATCAGATTACTGATTAGTATTAAATTAACTTTCATATGCTTAAACTAAAAGGAACAAGTACATATCCCTTGGCATAGATAACACTGTTTAATTTGGCATCAGATCGAAGGCAGTTCCATTCCAACTCTCAAGTGTGTTTCTCTTGAAATTTGCTTTCATAAAAGGTTGGACCTCTTATAGATAGTAATTCTACTCTTAAACTAATGCAGAGTTTAATGCTCTGAGAGTTTTTGGTGTACCAGCATCAAGTACCCCTCTGGATCAGTTATAGACAAATGGGGCTGAATTTTCATATAAAACCGGAAAACAGGTTTGTTTTCAAGCATAAATCCACCTCCAGAAGGAAAATGATTAAAGTTAAGATTTTCACGTGGGTGAGCCCTTAAATGGCATGGAGACGTTTCCTTTGGGCCTCTCAAAGATAGAGAGAAAAATCATAGCCTTCCAGCTTCAGAGAAGCACCCAGCTACATTACAAGATAAGTAGCTGAGAGGGTGCCTCAACATGAAGGTGTTTTCTCAACCACTTTTTAAAAACTTTAATTAAAAAACAGAAAAAGCAGCCAGGTCACCACTGGGTGGGGACCACGGGGTAGGCTTTGGTCATAACCTCACCCAGCCAGACAGGGAGGGCCTAGAGGGATGCATTGGTGGTCATCGTCTGAGATTCTATAGACTCTGGAACAGTTCCTACACATTGGAGGGTAGCTAACGTAACCCCACTATTTAAAAAGGGAGGTAGAGAGAAAACAGAGAATTATAGACCAGTCAGCCTGATGTCGGTAGTGGGGAAAATTCTAGAGTCCATTATAAAAGATTTAATAGCTGAGCACTTGGTAAACAGTGGCAGAATCGGACAGAGTCAGTATGGATTTACGAAAGGGAAATCATGCTTGACAAATCTACTGGAGTTTTTCAACAATGTAACTAGTAGAGTTGATGAGGGGGAGCCAGTGGATGTGGTTTATTTGGACTTTCAGAAGGCTTTTGACAAAGTCCCACATAAGAGACTGGCGTGTAAAATTAAAGCGCATGGGATTGAGGGTAGTGTATTGGGATGGATAGAAAACTGGTTGGCAGACAGGAAACAGAGTAGGAATAAACCGGTCTTTTTCCCGAATGGCAGGTAGTGACTAGTGCCGCAGGGATCAGTGCTATGACCCCAGCTATTCACAATATATATTAATGATTTAGGTGAGGGAATTAAATGTAATATCTCCAAATTTGCAGATGACACAAAGCTGGGTGGGAGGGTGAGCTGTGAGGAGGATGCAGAGATGCTTCAGTGTGATTTGGACAAGCTGAGTGAGTGGGCAAATGCATAGCAGATGCAGTATAATGTGGATAAATGTGAGGTTATCCACTTTGGTAGCAAAAACAGGAAGGCAGATTATTATCTGAATGGCTATAAATTGAGAGAGGGGAATGTGCATCGAGACCTGGGTGTCCTTGTACATCAGTCACTGAAGGTAAGCATGCAGGTGCAGCAGGCGGTAAAGGCGGCTAATGGTGTGTTGGCCTACATAGCCAGAGGGTTCGAGTACAGGAACAGGGACGTCTTGCTGCAATTGTGCAGGGCCTTGGTGAGACCCACACCTGGAATATTGTATGCAGTTTTGGTCTCTTCATCTGAGGAAGGATGTTCTTGCTATAGAGGGAGTGCAGCGAAGGTTTACCAGACTGATTCCTGGGATGGCGGGACTGACATATGAGGAGAGATTGAGTCGGTTAGGATTATATTTGTTGGAGTTCGGAAGAATGAGGGGGGATCCCATAGAAACCTATAAAATTCCAACAGGACTAGACAGGGTAGATGCAGGAAGGATGTTCCCGATTGTGGGGGAGTCCAGAGCCAGGGGTCACAGTCTGAGTATTTGGGGTAGACCATTTAGGACTGAGATGAGGAGAAATTTCTTGACCCAAAGAGTGGTGAGCCTGTGGAATTCACTACCACAAAGTAGCTGAGGCCAAAACATTGTATGTTTTCAAGAAGGAGTTAGATATAGCTCTTGGGGTGAAAGGAATCAAAGGATATGGGAAGAAAGCAGGAGCAGGCTATTGAGTTGGATGATCAGCCATGATCATAATGAATGGTGGAGCAGGCTCAAAGGGCTGAATGGCCTACTCCTGCTCCTATTTTCTAAGTATGTTTCTATGTAGGGCAGTTGATGTGCTTCTCCGCCCCTCCCCAACCCCCAATCACATTGGGAAACCGGAGGCAGAGTGAAAAATTGCAGGTGGTCTCCTAAACCTACCTTTAACAAGGTTCCTAATGAGTCTAATTGCCTGCCATAACTGGGCAGGTTGGGGTGGGGGTGGTGGTGAGTGGCTTTCCTGGGCCCAAACCCATCTCCCCCAAAATGGTCAGTGCCTGGAATGGTCTCCTGATATTGACACATTGCCACTGGTCTTTTTGGGCCCCATCCTACCCTGCCTCTGTTTTCACTTCAGGGGCAGGGGTTTGAAAATCTAGCCCATACTGTATACAATCTACAAAATAAAGTGTAAAACAACATATTTATTGTTTTAAAGCATGAACCGAAAGGGGACAGTTACCCAAAATGCGAGATTCAGAATTTCAGTTTAATATGGGATTGCTGTGGTTACACTGCACAATCACTGAATTCATGCAACTCTTACCAGCCTGTTTTGCTTGACTGCGGATTGGAGGAATGTGACCACCTCTTCATTGCCATCAGCCAAAGCCTGGAGGCAAAGGCAGAAACATTCATACAACTTAGCTTCAACCAACTGAAAGATATGATTCATATCAAGAAAGTACCAAAAGCTTTTGTAAACACCTTATAATAAGCAATTCAGCTAAGAATGTCGAAGTACCACGTGTCTCTCACTTGGGAGGAATATCACCCGTAGGAATTTTAATGTACCTTTCCTGAGTTTCTCTCTAATACAATTCAAAGTGTTTGCTTACAACTTCCAAAGGATTTTGTCCATCGTAGCTGCATTGGTCCAAGTCCAGCCCTGCAAGGTGCCAAGCCTTTAGTCCTTCCACGTCACCATTTGCAGCCAGGCTGTGTACAACAAACAATGTTTGATGTTTTTTTTCCGCACAAATAGAGTGACAGAAGTAGTAAATCTAGAAAGATATGTTGGGCTCATTTTGTTTTAAAGACAACATGTTTGCAAGTATTCTGTAAAGCTACCAGTGTCATCATTTGTCAACTCATAACCTATCAACCTTACAGCACTGATCCATATTAAAGGTTTATCATAACTAGGGGGACCAAAAGGATTATTTAATTTTTTGAAGATTTATTTAAAATTCATAATTTCATTTTTAAAAAAGGAATGACCCTGTCCAATTAAAGAAAAACAAACACTTAACATTTTACCTCAAGATTCCCTTCTCCTTTATTTCCCATTTCAAATCAATATTCATCCAGGCTGGAGATTGTTTTTTTATCATGCACATTTTCCCTGCTAGTCTGGCCCCATAGCTCTCTGTCAATGCCACACTAAGCAGTCTGCAGTGACTCAATCTCTAGCTTTCACCCAACCACTTGCTGGTCCAAACATGGACAAAAGAGCTGAACTCAGGTGAGGTGTGCATGACTGTTCTTGACATTAAGGCATTCTTTGAACAAATGTGGCATCAAGGAGCTCTAGCAAAACTGAAGTCAACAAGAATCAGGAGGAAAACACTCCACTGGATGGAGTCATCTCCAGCCCAAAGGAAGATGGTTGTGGTTGTCTGAAAGTCAATCACTTCAGTCCCAGGGCTTCACTGCACGAGTTCCTCTGGGCATTGTACTGGGCCCAATCATCTTCAGCTACTT
The DNA here is from genome assembly GCF_964194155.1 of Cetorhinus maximus. NCBI lineage: Eukaryota > Metazoa > Chordata > Chondrichthyes > Lamniformes > Cetorhinidae > Cetorhinus > Cetorhinus maximus. The sequence goes on along the minus strand of NC_135896.1, from coordinate 40,103,299 downwards.
CATCAATTACCTTCCTTCCAGCATAAGGTCAAAAGTGGGTATATTCGCTGATGATTTCACAATCTTCAGTACCATTCGCAACTCATCAGATACTTAAGTAGCCTGTGTCTGTATGCAGCAAGACTTGAATAACATTCAGGCTTGGGCTGATGAATGGCAACAAAAATTCATGCCACACAATCACCACCGCCAACAAGAGAGAATCTAACCCCTCTCCTGTGGGCATTCAATGGCATTATCATCACTGAATTCTCCACGATCAACATTCTGGGGTTATCATTGACCAGAAATTTAACAGGACGATCCAGATAAATACTGTGGCTCAAAAGCAGGTCAGAGGCTGGGAATTCTCCAGAGAGTAACTCATCTCCTGTCTCCCTAAAGTTTCCACCATCCACAAGGCACAAGTCAGGAGTGTGATTGAATTCTCTCCAATTGCCTGGATGAGTGTGGCCCTACCAATGCTGAAGAAGCTCAATACCATCCAGGACAAAGCAACCCACTTATTGTCACACTATCCATCAGCTTAAACATTCAGTCCCTCCACCATCAACACACTAGCTGCGGTGTGTACCATATATAAGATGTATTGCAGCAACTTGCCAAGCCTCTTTCGACAGCACCTTCCAAACCTGGGAACTCCAACATGAGAAGGATAAGGGCAGCAGAAAAATGGGAACACCAGCCACCTCCTGCGGTTCTCCTGCAAGCCACACATAGCCCTGACTTGGAACTATATCGCCTTCACTGATGCTGGATCAAAATCCTGGAACTCCATTCCTAAGAGCATTGTGGATATATCTGCACCAGCAGCAGTTCAAGAAGGTGGCTCACTACAACTTTCTCAAGGGTAATTAGAAATGAATAACAAATACTGATCTTGCCAGTGACGCCTGCATCCCATGAAAAAAAGGAGTATTTTTTCAATACGGGGGAGATTTTAGTGGTTAAGTTTAAAATTGACTTGATATGAATGTCAGAGTAAAAGATATCAGAATTGTTTTATCATTTGATAGAATACATATGATAGATATAACAGATAATGCTCTGCACATTGAAGCAATGTTCTCTTTGTGATGATTCAATTACATTTTAGTTATCACAAAAGACATCAATCTGTGATATTTAAAAATAAACTTCAATATCATTAAGATAATTCATTAGAAGGCAGTTAAAACAAACAATCTGATAGGAAAAGATGAAATCAGAGTGTAGCCAATAACTCTGGAAAAAAAAAGATATAGATGTGTCACAAAGCACAAAAAAGATCCAATACTAGCAAAACTATGGTAACAGTTGTCACGGCTACCGTTCTGGAGCATAATAATCGTATCAGGATCAGCTAGAAGTGCAAGTGAGTTCCCAGCTGTTCCTGTTTATTTATTTTTTGGCCATCCTTTCAAAGCCTTTCCATTCAGATGACTACAACGGGATACGATTAAAGTTCAGTTCATTTCAGATTTGGTGCATAGTGTCCTGAGGCCAGTTGCAGCAGTTTTTCACCTCAGTTCCAGGTAGAATTCCTGGTGGTCAGAGAATTTGCTCAAATGATGCAGATGATAGAGACTGGGAAACTGGCTGGGATCAGAGAGCACCTTTCTGGCAAGAGAAAGTCCAACGTTTGACATGTCCCGATCTTATTTTTAATTCAGCTAATCCTCAATATTTCTCAAACTAAGTCAAAGTACCCACTCCAGGCCCTGCCGATTAAAGCTAGTTCGGGCAGCGAGTAACTGCACTGCATTGGCCAGAAAGCTTTGAAATTCCATCCATTATAGATGATCCAGGAATAGGCAGGGCGGGGGGAGGGGGTGTGGTCCAGCTCAGGCCGGCAGCAGGTCAAGATATTTTTCTGGAGCCAGCAGGGACATTCTTGTTCCTCCTGATCTCTCAAAAGTATTTCCTTAGTGGCCACCAGCGTTGCCTTCAGAAAATGCTGGTTACACTGCTGTCACCACTTGACACAGATTGGCAGGAGGTACTTCAGTGCCATGAAATGGAACTAACTAACAAAAGGCTCCCTCTTTACAAACAGCATAAAACCCATCACACATCTGCCTTTCTTCAGTTCCGAAGAGTCATATTGGACTTGAAACGTTAACGCTGTTTCTCTCTCCACAGATGCTGCCAGACCTGCTGAGTTTTTCTAGCACCTTTGGTTTTTATTTCAGATTTCCAGCATCCACAGGATTTGGCTTTTATGATAACAAAATTGCCTCCTTTTTAATGGGGCACAAGTTGTATAAAACTTAAAAACAAAGAAAACGTATAACTTAAATAATATTATTCACACTAACTGTTACAATCTCCAGTCTGTATAGTACCCACTGGTCACTGAAGGCCTCAAGTGTACCTGTGGACATTGCGTGCAGTGAATAATGTTGTAAATCAAGCTCCTTTAGGCACATGACATATGAGAAATTTTACCTGCACAAGTCAGTTCCCACATCTACAATCTCATTGTTTGAGAAATGGGCGCCAGTCTGCCGTAATAACTTGATGATCTCAATGCGCCTGCAAAAGGGAAACAGAGTCACTGTGGCAATTGAGAAGCAAAACAAAAGTATAGCAGAACTGATGCTTTATTAACCTGAAACATCAGAAACCCTGGGGGTAGGAAGTTCTCATTCAGTAAGGTCTGTCAGCATAAGATTAAAAATCTACTGTATTTACCTCTCCTTTCACCAGAGAATTGTATCTGGAACCTTTGGTGTATAGATTTTAAATTGTTGCCTCCATTTTATGGGCCTAAAACTGGTATTGGATAACCAGGCTAGAAGTGCAGAAATTCATGCCTGATCTGCTTGGGAGTTTGGGCTGTTGCTAAATTGGTCAGGACCCTTTTTTGTTTTAGACACCCAGGCCACCACCTGAGCACCTCCTGTATTCATTTCAGTTCTGAACTTCGAAACTTATTTGCCCTGTCAGTGCTTGTGATAGACAAGCTCCAGCTAATATTTCTGGGTCTTGAGCTGCCCAACAAGTGGTCCTTAAAGGGACTGCTGGTGGCTGCTTAAAACAAGCCATAAAACTACTTTTGTATTGTTACAATTATGAGGTGTGTACGATTGATGTGTTTTGGGACCGTGTCTTTAAGTTAAGGTAAAATGAAGGGGGTTATGAGAACTGTTCTGGGGTCTGCCTCACAGCAAGCCTGGGCGGTTTGACTGTAAGAGATTAAAGGGGGCCCAGATTGTTTTACTGGGAAGGTGGTGCAAGGTGTTAACAATGGCAGCAGCCTGTGTGCTAGTGGCTAGACTGAGTCTCCAAAGACACATAAAAGTGTTGAGAATGTCAAGTTGTAAACAGTTGTGCTTTAAACTACCCATTTATTTCAAGATAGACGAGAGTTGGGGTCTCAAGGATAGCTATTCAGCATCTTTACCCTGGATTCAGGCTCATGTAATTCCTGTTGCGGTGGAGTTGGACTTATGAAATGGGAAGGGTACAGCGAAAGCCATTTTGATATTGGGTCACAGGCTTTCCTAAAGTATCACTGAATATCACAGACCTCTGGTCCACCAAAGTCTGGAGGAGAGAGCACAGCTATAGACCAAAAAAGTGTCTATGGTTCATCATGCAGCAATGTGGGTGACATCTCACCCTCAGATTGGAAAGACCAAATTCATGGGGAAGATTTGCCTAGTTTTAGCCGGGAGAAGTCTCCAGGAAAACTCGTACCCTGAACGACAGTTCTGCTGTCAAAAATTTCCGGGTTGGGAAAGGAAACAATTGGAAATAAGCCCCGAGGAGCTAAGAATCATTTCTGGATTGGTTCAGGGAGAATTAAATGTCTATTTAAAGGACAGTGTAACGTATACCTGATAGTGTTTTTTTCAGTTGTGTTAAAAGTTCTGTTCTGTAGTTTGAAGTATAAGTTGCCTCCCAAAATAGTGTTTAGTTAATAGTACTTTTAGTTTGTTTGTTACAGTGAACATCTTAAAGCGTTAAATCTTGTTGTATCATCCGTTCAGTTATTAACTGGAAGTACAAATGTCTTTAACTTATCGGTCTCTACATGGATCGTAATAATATTTTATAGATTCAGAAGGAATAGGTGCTCCTCTTACATTCATAAAACAATGTGGGTTGCTACCAGCCCTACCTCAGCTGCGCCTGATTGCCTCTCTCCCTCTCTTTGAGTTATCTGTGGGACTCGGTATGAGCCAAAATTCATATGGCTCCAATGGGCAAGCAGCATCTGGGTACCTAACTGGCGCCTGTAACTTTCCTGATTCCATTCTGATGCGGCCTGAGGATGAATTTACTTTGATCCATAGGCCTCTGTGTTGTTGTTGCTCACTGATGGAATCACGGCTGATTTAACACATACTTTATTCATGCAAGTTCATAGCAGTTAAGTTTTGATCCCCTTCTTTCCCCTCACCTCACAAACACACTAAACATAAAACTGTATGAAAATTAAATCAACAATTTAATTTTCCAAAATGTTTGCCGGAAGTACCTGTAAATTGGTAACTGGCACCATTTAGGAGGGAGGCTGGAAAGTCCTTTGTTAATGTAATTAAAAGCATAAATTAAAAAGTTTTCTTATGGCAAAAACACTTGAGCTCATAAGAAATCATTCTGATCTGGCTTCACGCTTTCAATAAGATGCTCTCCCCAGTTGTTCACAATTTCCCAATCAAAATAGTTGGAAACTCATTAACAACCATTCAGCTATATCTTTCCAACTGCAAAAAAGGGGAAAATGATTCTTTAAACCAAACCTGAACTAATGAATATTTTACAACGTTTGTCTGTTTTGTGCATCCTCACATTCTTTTCTCCCCTTGGAGAGTGGTGTGGAAAGTTGGAAACATTTGCAGACTGAATAACAATATGTTGAATGGCATCATGAACCCCTTCCATGGCCATCAATTCCCGGAGTGGAACCTGAACCCAGGGCCTTCTGGGTCAGAGGACAAGTGTTACCAACTGAGCTGCAAGACCTCCACCTTTTGCAATTGGGAATAAAAAGAGAGAGAATATTTGGGGATTCCAGTAATTTACAGTAAATTATAACCCGTGATTGGCAGTCCTCTCCATTTTCAAAATTGCCCATGTCTCTCGCAAAATCACTTTCAGTTTCAAGTGGAGCAGCATTAAGGCAGCAAGAACTTTAGAATCTGATGTATGCTACAAACATAATTGAAAGGATAAGGAGGACCTATTTCCATTAGCAGAGGGTATAGATTTAAAGTACTTAGTGAATGGATTAAATGGGAGATGAGGAGAAACTTTTCCACTCAGATGGGATGGGATATGGAACTGACTGCCTGAAAAAGTGGTAGAGACAGAAATCTTTATCACATTGAAAACATTATTGGGTATCCACTTGAAATACCATAACTTGCAGGGCCAGGGACCAAGCATTGGAAAGTGTGAATGGGTTGAATCACACATTTTTTGGCTGTCAAAATCAGGTTGGGTTGAATGGCCTCCTGCTATGCTGTAAATTTTCTGTGTCTGTTTCTGGCTCTTCTGTCAATTTTTTTAATGATGAGAGTAGAATTAAAGTACAATTAGACGTACAGCTATTTAATTAGGTACAGTGCTTCATCCCTTCTTTCCCCATTTCCTCAGTGAAAAAAATGCCTGATCTTCATTCAATTCTACCCCATAGTAGCACAGTTGGGATTGAAAGTGTCGCATGTGGAGTAATGAAGGTCCAAGCCTGCAATCTGTTAACCCACAGTTGCAACATGCCACACTCCCTGGCAGTAGTTTTTTTTTAAAACTGGTGCATGATTTTGATTTTTTTCTCTGTAGTTAAGAACCTTGTGTGTAACTTTACTCCTGCATTTTGAGTAGAATCAGCTATTTGAGTGGCAGGTATGAACATACAATAAAATAAGGAGCAGGAGTAGGCCATTCATCCCCTTAAGCCTGCTCCGCCATTTAATAAGATCGTGGCTGATCTGATAGTAACCTCAAATCTGCATCTCACCTACCCCTGATAACCTATCACCCCCTTGCTTACCAAGAATCTATCCACCTCTGCCTTAAAACTACTTAAAGACTCTGTTTCTACCACCTTTTCAGGAATAGAGCTCCAAAGACCCGCGACCCTCTGAGTGAAAAAATGTCATCTCATCTCTGTTTTAAATGGGTGACCCTTAATTTTAAACAGTGACCCCTAGTTCTAGATTTTTCCACAAGAGGAAACATCCTCTCACGGTCAAAACCCCTCAGGATCTCATATGTTTCAATCAAGTCGCCTCTTACTCTAAACTCCAGCGGATACAAGCCTAGTCTGTCCAACCTTTCCTCATAAGACAACCCACCCATTCCAGGCATTAGTCTGGTAAACCTTCTCTGAACTGCTCCCAACGCATTCACATCCTTCCTAAAATAAAGTGACCAATACTGTACACACTACTCCAGATGTGCCTCCCGACTTTTGTATTCAATTCCCCTTGCAATAAACAATAACATTCTATTAGCTTTCCTAATTACTTGCTGTACATGCATACTAGCCTTTTGTGATTCATGTAGGACACCCAGATCTCTCTGCACCTCAGAGCTCTGCAATCTCTCACCATTTAGATAATATGCTTCTCTTTTATTCTTCCTGCTAAAATGGACAATTTCACAGTTTCCCACATTATACTCCATTTGCCAGATCTTTTCCCACTCACTTAACCAACCTATATCTTTTTGTAGCCTCCTTTTGTTCTCTTCACAACTTACTTTCCTACCTATCTTTGTGCAAATTCGGCAACCATCCCTTCAATCCCTTCATCCAAGTCATTTATGTAAATTGTAAACAGTTGAGGTCCCGGCACTGATCCCTGTGGCACACCACTTGTTACATCTTGCCAATCCGAAAAAGGCCCATTTATGCCTACTCTCTGCTTCCTGTGAAAAAATTAAGAAAAGCAAGGAGGGAGGGAGCATGAAGAGAGACTAGCAAACATAAAAGGGAATCCCATGGTCTTCTATAAGCATGTAAATAATAAAAAGGTGGTAAAAGAAAGGGTCACGCCGATTAGGGATAAGAAGAGACTTGCATGTGGAGGCAGGAGTAGCGGAGGTATTAAACGAGTACTTTGCATGTGTCTTTACAAAGGAAGAGGGTTCTACCCAGGCCGAGGTTAGAGAGAATTTGTGATTGGAGAACACTCGTCCATATCATTAGCCAAGAAAACAATTACAGATAAAAGCAACATAAACAACTCTTTGTATGTTAAGTCACTCAGCCTTCTAATAGGTGCATACAAGAGTAAAGCACCTAATACAGTGCATCCAAGCATAACTGTTTTACCACAATCCTGCACACACACACTAGGACTTTTCACTTGACAAATTGGACTCTAGGACAAAAACCAATCTATATACACAACAATAATAAAATTGAGAGAGATTGAAGGGCTTAAAGAGATCAAAGGACAATGGTTAAACGAGTTGGGCATGAATTGATAGGCACAGAGTTAAGACAATATGGTTATGGATGAATTGCTTCATTGTTTGGCAAAGAGCGCAAATGACTTCCACTTAAATAGGGCTTTTCACGACCTCAGGATGTGTCCCAAGCGTGTTACAGCCAAGGAATTGTTTTGAAACGTAATGACTATTATAATGTAGGGAAATGCAGCACTCCCTCAGTATTGCACTGACGTGTTAACCTAAACTTTGTGTCCAAATCTTTGCAGTAGGGTTTGAACCTATGATCTTCTGATCAGTGTTACCAACTCAGGCAATGTTAGCATCTTAGTGAGAAGGGAGAATCCCTCCTGTCAAAAATTCTGCCAAAAAGAATAAACATCAATTTAACATAGGATACCAATGCTTTTCCTGAGCTGTCTTTCCCAGTAAAAATACAAGCAACAGGGTTCTTCAAAGAAGAATTTTGGATTATTTTAGAAATAGTACATCCATCCCTGAATTTGGATTCCATAACAAATAATCGTTTGACCTCCCATCATAACTTTGACTGAAATTTACAAGTGTCCCTGGCATTTCCTCTGATCTTATGCAAAAATTCTATCCCAATGGCTCCAAAGTGTGTGTGTGTCGCATATGTTTTGATTGTATGGGTGTGTGTGTTTAGGGATGGTGGGAAGGGAGGGGGATGGTAGGAAAGTAGGAAAAGCTAGATCGATTGAAAATTTCTAACCTGAGGTTGGTAGGTTTTTGTAAGGTAAGGGTTATAAGCATTATGGATCCAAGGGGGCTAGCTGAAATTAAGATCCAGATCATCCAAAAATATAATTAAATGGCAGAACAGATTAGAATGGCATCCCCCTGTTAATATGTCACCATATTTCATAGGGGGTGGCTGGGCAACTTCCTGGACTTTCCCAGGATTTCATCCAATCCTACCACATAAGGTCTCAATAGTATTCTCATCAGCTCAGAGCTCCATTCAAGGCTATGGACAGCTCCAAGAGGCTCTGTGACAAGGGTAAAGTATCCTGTAGCAAGTATCTAAAGGGGACTAAATTGGATGTATGAGTATCCTGCTTTCGTTGATCACAACTTCATGCTGCCTGCTCATTTGAATAATCTGCACGTCCATCCAGTGCTAACTGTACTGTTCATTGGCTGGATGGCTCACCAGAGCGTGGGGTGGGGGATGGATATTACATGTGGCCAGCACTACTTAAATGTAGCTTACACAGTTTAAAGCTGGTCTGTAGCTCTTAAAGGGAGGTGCATTCTGGCTGAGATAGGTGCTGGCATTCACTGACAGACTTCCCTCTCCCTTGCAGGAAAAGATGGCACACAACCCGAGGCAACAGAAGCTAAATGCAGGCATGCAGGTTTGCATGTCCTAATCCCTATGGAGCAGGAGGTGCTGGTCATTATTGAAGTCATTTCTGAGACAGTGACCAGTGAGGATGACCATCCTCAAACTTAATCCTCCTCCTCGCATCCCATTTTCCTCTCATCCAACACTCTCTTCTGATTTACAAGCTGGCAGACAATGTAAGCATGCACCTCTCCCTTGGACTCTCCTTGCCTCACTGTAGGAGGAAGTATAAATTGGCAAATAATGGAGGCATGTAAAGAAGGGTGTTACATTTATCATGGGTGATTTGAATCTGCATATTGACTGGACAAATCAGATTGGCAGGGGTAACATGGAGGACAAATTTGTATAGTGCATCAGGAATTGTTTCTAAGAGCAATATGTTGCAGAACCTATGCGGGAACAAGCTATTTTCGATCCAGTAATGTGCAATGAGGTGGGGTTAGGAAGAAATATCGTAGTTAAGCATCCTCTAGGGGGTAGCAATCACAACATGGTGGAATTTCAAATTCAGTTTGAGGGCGAGCAATTCAGGTCTCAAACCAGTGTCCCTCAACTTAAATAAGGGTACCTAGAGGTATGAAGGAAGAGTTGTCTAAAGTGGGCTGGGAAAATAGTCTAAGGGGAAGGTCAGTGGATGAGCAGTGGCAGACATTTAAGCAGAAATTTCATAAAGCTCAGCAAAAATTTATCCCGGTCAAAAACAAGGACTTGATGAGAAGGATGAACCACTCGTGGTTAACAAAGGTGGTCAAGGAGAGTATCCAATCAAAAACGAAGGCATACAAAGTGGCAAAAAATAGTGGCCGACCAGAGGATTGGGAATTTTGTTTTAGGAACCAGCAGCGGATAACTAAAAAGCTAATAAAGAGGGAGAAAGCTGATTATAAAAGTAAATTGGCAAGAAATATAAAAACAAACAGCAAGAGCTTCTACTGATGAATAAAAAGAGTGGCTAAAGTGAACGTGGGACCCTTGGAGGATGCGACTGGAGAATTGATAATGGGGAATAGGGAAATGGCAGATAATTTAAACCAATATTTTGCATCGGTCTTCACGGTGGAGGACACTATAAACATCCCAAAGATATCAGATAGGCAAGTAGCTAATGGGAGGAAAGATCTTGTAATGGTCTCGATCACGAGGGACAAAGTATTTGACAAACCAATGGGACCAAAGGCAGACAATTCACCAGGACCTGATGGCCTGCATCCAAGGGTTTTAAAGGAAGTGGCTGCAGACATAGTGGAGGCATTGGTCAAAATATTCCAGAACTCTCTGGATTCCAGGAGGGTCCCAGCGGATTGGAAAACCGCTAATATGACGCCCCTATTCAAGAAGGGAGGGAGACAAAAAGAAACTATAGGCCAGTCAGCCTAACATCTGTTGTTGGGAAAATGCTAGAGTCCATTATTAAGGAAGAAATAGCAGGACATTTATGAAAGCTTAACACAATCAAACACAGTCAGCATGGTTTTGTGAAAGGGAAATCATGTTTGACAAATTTGCCCAAGTTCTTTGAGGGTATAACAAGCAGAGTTGATAAAGGGGAAGCAGTAGGTGTAGTGTATTTGGATTTCCAGAAGGCATTCGATAAGGTGCCACATAAAGGTTATTGCACAAGATAGGAGCTCACGGTATTGGAGGTAATGTATTAGCACGGATTGAGGATTGGTTAATACACAGAAGACAGAGTCGGGATTAATGAGTCTTTTTCAGGTTGGAAAAATGTAACTAGTGGAGTGCCACAAGGATCAGTCCTAGGGCCTCAATTATTTACTATCTACATTAATGACTTGGAGGGAGGGGCAGAGTGTAATGTATCCAAATTTGCTGACGATACAAAAATAGGTGGGAGGGCATGTTGTGATGAGGACATAAGGAATCTACAAGGGGATACAGATAGGTTGAGAAAGTGGGCAAAAAACTTGGCAGATGGTGTTTAATGTAGGGAAGTGTGAAGTCTTGCACTTCAGTAGAATCAAAAGGCAGACTATTACTTAAATGGAGAGTCTCCAAAAATGTGCAGCAGAGGGGGATCTGGGTGTTCTTGTGCATGAAACACAAGAAGTTAGCATGCAGGTGCAGCAAGTAATTAAGGCGGCAAATGGAATTTTGGCCTGTATTGCTAGGGATTGGAGTTTAAAAATAAGGAAGGCTTGTTACAACTGTATAGGGCGTGGGTGAGGCTGCACCTGGAGTACTGTGTACAGTTTTGGTCCCCATATTTAAGGAAGGATATACTGGAATTGGAGGGCAGCTTAAAAGAGATTCATTAGGCTGATTCCTGGGATGACGAGGTTGACTTATCAAGAACGGCTAAACAGGTTAGGCCTTTATTCATTAGACTTTATAAGAATGAGGGGTAATCTTATTGAAACATACAGGATTCCGAGGGGGCTTTACAGGGTAGATGTTGAGATGATGTTTCCACTAGTGGGGGAATCTCAAACTAGGAGACATTGTCCACTTATTCTGTAACTCTCATTTAAAACTGAAATACAAAGGAATTTCTTCTCTCAGAGAGTAGTGAATGTCTGGAATTCTCTACCCCAGAGAGTTGTGGAGGATAGATCACTGAAAGTATTTAAAGAGGAGGTAGATAGTTTTTTGAAATATCAGGGAGTTGAGGGCTATGAGGAGCTAGCACGAAAGATGAGTTGAGGCCTGAGGCAGATCAGCCATGGTCTTATTGAATGGCGGGGCAGGCTTGAGGGGCCGAATGGCCTACTCCTGCTCCTTTTTCTTATGTTCTTACCCACACAACAGCTGTACCTTTGCACCTATTTCCTTTCGGATATCCAAGAGCTCCAATGTGGTCAGGCAGTGGAGGAACACCAAGAAGGAGGTAATGAAAACACCGTACCATCACTTCATTCACAATCATAACCTCCAGCTCAGATACTGACACTCTGCTTATACTATTGGATAGTTTAGAGGTGGAATCTGCTTGTAGAGAGATGCTGAACACAACTGGCCTTCAACCAGGCAGCGGTGAAGGATACCACAGGTGCCAGCTTTCCAGAGGGCATAGTTGCACAGGAGTTAGGCTGCAGAACTCAGTTGAGGACTTTGATGGGAGCAACCTACAGAAGATGGCTGTACACAGTGGAATGCTTGGCTCTTTCAGAAGCTTGCTAGAAAGCCTACAGTTACTATCAAGAAGTATGGAGGACTCCAGTATCAACTTGGCACAGAGTTTTCTGCAATGCTTGGAGCATATTCTTTGCAGCATGGAAGTAGTGGCCAACTCCATGCAGACGCTCGTGAGCCCAATCATGAGGCAGCGCAAGCAGCAGTCATCGAATGCCTGGGTGTTGCAAAGGAAGTTCAGAAAGCTGCATTACGGCTTCAGATTACAGTGTGCAAAAGAGCTTGTAGGAAGCCCCAGCTCATGTACAGGTGGCACAATGGACTGCCGCATCATGACAATTGCCAGGATACCAGGCATTGATTTGCATGATTCACTGCCTGTGGTCACATGCCACCTGGCTGAGGAAGTGCAATTTCTTTTAGTTGAGGTAGAGGATACAGTTGACATGCAGTCTCCACAAAGCGATAAGCATACAGCCAATGGTACCCTGCCTCAATGCAAAGGCCTGCTATCCTTGTGAAGTCGCTTTGATGCTCTGCCTGCTTGACTCCGGCAAAAGAGATGGTTAATTCTCTTTGACTAGAGAGCCCCAAATGACCTCCCTTATGCAACAGGGGATGGCAAACTGCTAGATTTTGCAAGTAGTTCCAGCTCGAGCCTGAAAGCAACCAGACCTATAAGTTCATTGCCATGATCCCCTTCACAGCCACTGGCAATGTGATTCTTGCCCTGCTGAGTATGCGGTTGTGGCTGAAGTAGGTGGCAGATTTCAGTGAGGGCATTCTTATATGCAGATGTTTCAGCTCCTCATTGAGATTTACATAGGGGAATTATTCCCTGAATACCCTGGGTGGATTTGTCCTCCTCCTGCAGGTCCTTCTCCCTCTCCTCCCAGCTTGTCCCACTCTGCGTGGACTCTATTCATTCTTGTGATCATGCTGTATTCAAAGGGAAATATTGCACGTCTGGGAGAAACTGACTTGCGCAGAAGCCTTGAAGTCTGCAAAAAGTTCTTCAGCATTTGCCACACCACTTCCTGACGCATCTTTGCAAATTGAAACAATTACAGAAAACAGCTAACATTTGTAAAATCAAAACAAAAACCTGACTGAAACAACCAGCAATGAATCCTATATGTAGTTGAAGACGCCTTCAAATAGTTCTGGTGGGTTGCTTCATGCTGTTAAACAAATGTTCAGCTGTCTGAGGTTAAGGGAAGGCCTTCAAATTGGCACCATTGGTGTCAAATCAGTGGCAGCATGATGTGATTGCTCTGCATACTTCTGACGCTCATTCACTGCATGCTTGCTAATGTCTGCACCAATATGGCAACTGGTGTGGTTCACGTCACGCATGCGCACAGGTACAGCAGATGCCATTTTGGAGTTATAAAGGCACTCACTCCCCTCAAAAAAGGGATTTAAGAAGTCCAATTTCTTGCCCAAAGATTTTTTGGGTGGTTTGGTACAAGGTATTTCATTGGGCAGATGTCACTGAAGCACCCTTTCAAGTGCTGGTGACCTAACCTGACTGTGCTCTCAATGCCATGCTTAGAACTCGAGATGGAATCCATCACATTGGGGATTGACAGGCTTCAAGCATCAGATTGAACTGATTTGAATTTTGATTCTGTGCTTCTAAATATTCAAAATGTGCTGTTGCCTTATTAATCATCTCAAACATGTGTTATGGACAGGAGGGGGGTTAATTTAAATACTGTGATTTCTCCTGTCACCAGAAAGGTGTTATGATTTGCTTCCCCCTTTATAAGCAGTGGCGTGTTTCCCCAACTCCTCAGTTTTGGTGGGATCCAATTTTCTATTAATAACCCCACAACAAACTCGAGATATGATGAACTCAGAGGGTTAGTTTCTTTGCACATTCTCAATCCACCGGGGGGATGGGGAAAGAGGGGTGGAGTTGTTATGGCACCGCCTGCACTCACACAGTAAAAGAGGGATAGAGGAAAAAAAAGGTTTACATGGCAAAGGCCACAGAGAGAATAATTATAGTTTCACGTGTGTCCAGAGTACAGAATCAAAGTCCAATGAGGTGTTCCTTCACAGAAGTCGGTAGGTTGAAAACCAATGCTGTATAATTCACCTTTTCAGTGGAGTTGACTTCACACGAGGCACTGGGCATGCAGAGTTGAATCAGTCTTCTAGGCAATGGTACAGAAGTTCCAGTAGAAACAGTGTAGATTGGGCCAGGTATTCGGCCTGGGCAAAGCCACTTTTCTGTGCTGCTTGGAGATGGTAAAATGGCAGACTGAGGTATTTTTCAGTACAGCAAGGCAATATTACTGGTTACATAAGCTAGAAAATTCCATGTCACATGACTCCCACCTCTTCACAAATGTCTTTGACAAAAGATGTGTATTCCCCATCTGGGTTCCTGATAATGGTTAAATGTTTCAGCCATTACAACTTGAAAGGAAGGTCATAGTGTCCTTTTTCCTAGCAGATGAATAGGTTGGCCAGGCCTGGCTCATAAAATTCATATTCCCTTTGAATTTGGTCTCTACAGCCCACAGGGGTTGTTAGTGCCTCTTCAGAGATAGTGAGGCACGTGTTTCTACGATATTGCCATGGTAGTTCCTTCTGTTCAGTGTCACAGACAGACATAGCTTCAGCCATTTTAAGGTCTTTGTCCAGTTATTAAAATTTTTAGAAATTAGCCATGAAGATATCTATATATTTTATCAAAATATATAGTGTGAGGTCTTAGTCCCCTGACACATTCTATTTATTAGAATAGAAGGTAATTTACAGTAGTCTTTTGCAGCATTTTTATTAAATAGTTCTTGTTGGTTTCCTCACTGATGTACTTTGGCATTACTCACACAAAATATTTTAACAGTTCTTTATCTTCCTCCAACAATATCTCACTGTTTCAAACATTTTGGGATAAAACTTCAATTAGGCCCCTTTTCAGGCATGAGCAGCCTACGTCTGTTCTTGCTGAGGCAGGCAGCACATTAACTCACTTAAATGATTGCTCTGGTGGGTTAAGCATCAGCAGAAGGCCTGGCAGTAGGCATTATTAACGCACAGTGCAGCCATCCTGCCCCCTCTTAAGTGGAAGTGTACTCATTAATGGGAAGCTGCTGCTGATTGCCTGAACTGACACTAGCTGCAAGTAGGAATGGCACAAATGGAGCACAAGGAAAAAGAAAGAACTCCTATGTCCACTGATGTGGCACAGAAGCCTTGCTGGTGGAGGGCGACAGGAGGAGAGAGATTATGTTTCCTTGAAGGAGGGGGGTGGGGAACGGAAGGCAAGGAAGCCTTGACGGATCACCTTTTGAAAAGAATGGCAGCAAATGGCCAGCGAGGTCAATGCCCAAAATAACCCCAATGGACCTGGCAGCAATGCTGCAATATCAATAGTCTCACAAGGGTGATCAAGGACAGTGAATGCATCTTCATCTCCTACCTGCTACACCAACAACCTCACAAGCTGCGAAATACACCATGCACCCATCACTCACCCGTCAGCAGTGTCTAGCAGTCAGGACTCAGTCCTAACATTCAGATAGTCCACTTCACCCTCGCTCACCTTCCAATGATGCCAGCCTTGCACACACCTCCTGCTGTTGCTACATATCTATGCAGCCTCTGTTTCATTGCCCTGTTGTGTTTCTAACCCAGAGGCACTCCAGTTGCAGCCCTGATACCTGTTGCAGTCTTTGTGTGAATAGGCCCCAAATCCTCTGCTGCCTTGTAAGGATGCAACACTCTATATTAAATCCAGCAACTCATTACAACATTTTCAAAAGCACTCCACAGTACTTCAACAAACTTTGAAAAAGTAGTCCAAATCACTTGCCCTGCAAGTTGCACGGCGGCCCCTTTAAAATAGAGGGAGTCCCTCTCCCAGCTGAAGGCACGTTCAGCTGTGGGAGGTTAGCCGTAGATCCCCGTGGTCCGAGTTTAAAAATGTGCATCAAATCAGCTGGAACTGCAGTTTAACATCACAACCTGACCAATTTGGACTTGTTGTGCAGACACTAAAGGTAATATTTGAGAAAAAAAAGGGGGCTGTATATTAGCATGGATAGAGGACCGGCTAATAGACGGCAGAGAGTTGGGATACGGGGGTCGGGGGGGCATTTTCAGGATGGTAACCTGTAACTAGTGGAGTGCCACAGGGATCAGTGCTGGGACCACAATTATTTACAATATATATTAATGATGTGGATGAGGGAAATGAATGGACTATCGCCAAGTTTGCGGATGACACAAAAACAGGTGGGAAGGCAAGTGCTGAGGATGACACAAGGAGTCTACAGAGGGATATAGACAGATTAAGCGAGTGGGCAAAAATATGGCAGATGGAATATAATGTGGGAAAGTGAGAGGTTATGCACTTTGGCAAGAAGAGTAGAGGAGTGAATATTATTTAAATGGAGAAATACTGAAGAAAGCTGCAGCACAGAGGGATTTGGGAGTCCCTGTGCATGAATCCCAAAAAGCTAACATACAAGTTCAGCAGGTAATAGGTAAGGCAAATGGAATGCTGGCCTTTATTTTAAAGGGAACGGAGTATAAAAATAGAGAAGCCTTGTTAAAACTATACAAGGCACTAGTTAGGCCACACCTAGAATACTGTGAATAGTTTTGGTCCCCTTATCTAAGGGAAGAAATACTGGCATTGGAGGCAGTCCAGAGAAGGTTCACTAGGCTGATCCCGGGTATGGGGAGGGGATTTTCTTATGAGAGGTTGAGTAGGTTGGGCCTCTTGAGTTCAGAAGAATGAGAGGCGATCTTATTGAAACATATAAGATGCTTAGGGGGCTTGACAGGGTAGATGCCGAGAGGTTGCTTCCCCTTGTGGGAGAGTCTAGGGCCAGTGGGCATAATCTCAGAGTAAGGGTGCGCCCATTTAAAACAGAGATGAGGAGGGATTTCTTCTCTGAGGGTAGTCAATCTGTAAAGTTTATTTTTTAACCGCAGATGGCTGTAGAAGCTGGGTTGTTATGTATATTCAAGGTGGAGATAGACAGAGTTTTAATCAGTAAAGGAATCAAGGGTTATGGGGAAAAGGCAAGAAAGCGGAATTGAGGATTATCAGATCAGCCATGATCTCATTGAATGGCGGAGCAGACTTGATAGGCTGAATGGCCTACTTCTGCTCCTACATCTTATGGTCTAAGTTGTTTCGTACATGTTTAAAACAACAAGTCCTTCCAACCAAACCCAGGGAGCTAATTTGGGTTTCAACACAGATACATGGTGGGCTCTCTGTGGGATTGCTGCTGCCATGAAGCAGCCTACCATTATCGTCAACCCACTGCATCATCACATTTGCTGACTAGGCAGTTAAAATGGCAAATGCACCCCAAAGACCAGGATTCTAACAGGCCTTGGCAGAGGTGGAGGCCTAGACAAGGAGGTTCATAACTGGGGTGCTGGCACTAGCCTACACTGAAAGGTCAGTATAGGTTGGAATAGAGGGTGACAAGCCACTACAATATACTCCCCCTCTACTGGGAACCAAAAGTCTCTGTCGTGGCTTCTTGCGGTATACTACTCTCATGATTTATGAAATAGGGGCAAAACCCAGAGAGCAGATTATACTAGACTGGTATTGTGCAATGAGATGGGATTAATTAATGATCTTATAGTGAAGGCACCCCTATGTAACAGCGACAATACGATTGAATTTTACATTCATTTTGAGGGAGAAACGAGTGTATCCAAGACTAGTATTTTAAACTTAAATAAAGGCAATTATGAGGGCATGAAAGCAGAGCTGGCTAAAGTGAATTGGCAAATTAGATTAAGGGATAGGTCAATAAAGATGCAGTAGCAAGCATTTAAGGGGATATTTCAGAATACACAGAATAGATACATTCCAACGAGTAAGAAAAAGTCCAAGGTAGTTAGGTGGTTAACTAGAAAGGTTAAAGATAGTATCAAATGTAAAGAAAAAGTTGTGCAAAGATAGATGGAATGTCAGAAGATTGGACATTGAAGATTGGAAGGTCAGAATAAGGAACAGCAAAGGGTGACTAAAAGATTAATAAGGAGGGAAAAATTATAGTACAAGAGAAAGCTAGTCAGAAATGTAAAAACAGTTAGTAAGAGTTTTTAACAAAATGTGCATTGGTCCTATAAAGTGAGCCTGGAGAATTGATAATGGGAAACAAGGAAATGGCAGATAAATTGAACAGGTATTTAGCATCAATCTTCACTATAGAGGATACAAGTAACATCTCAGAAGCAGCTATAAATCAGGAAATGGCAGGAAGGGAGGAACTCAAGGAAAATTACAATCACCAGAAAAGTGGTACTGAGTAAGTTATTGAAGCTGTGGGCTCACAAGTGCCCAGGTCCTGATAGATTTCATCTTAGGGTCTTAAAAGAAGTGACTTGTGACATAGTTGATGCATTGGTATTATTTTCTGAAACTCCCTAAATTTGGGGAAGGTCCCATTAGATTTGAAGATAGCAAATGTAACTCCATTATTCAAAAAGGGATGGAGACAGGAATCAGGAAGCTACAGGTCAGTTAGCTTAAAATCTGTTGTAGGGAAAAAGTTAGAAGCTATTATTAAAGAAGCCATAGCAAGGCACTTGGATAAGTTCAAGGTTATCAGGCAGAGTCAACATGGTTTTGTGAAAGGGAAATCATGTTTAACCAACTTATTGAAGGATTTTGAGGAAGTAACATGTGCTGTGGTTAAAGGGGAACCGGTGGATATACTGCACTTAGATTTCCAGAAGGCATTTGATAAAGTGCACATCAAAGGTTATTGCGGAAAATAAAAGCTCATGGTATAGGGGGCAACATATTGACATGGATAGAGGATTGGCTAGCTAACAGGAAGCAGAGAGTAGGCATAAATGGATCTTTTTCAGGTTGGCATGACGTAATGAGTAACGTGTCACAGGGATCAGTGCTGGAATCTCAACTGTTTATAATTTATATAAATGACTTGGATAAAGGGATGGATAGGATGGTTGCCAAATTTCCTGATGGCACAAAGATGGGTAGGAAAGTAAGTTGTGAAGAGGACATAAGGAGGCTACAAAAAGATATAGATAGGTTGAGTGAATGGGCAAAGATCTGGCAAATGGAGTATAATATGGGGAAATGTGAAATTGTCTATTTTGGTAGAAAGAATTAAAGAGGAACATATTATCTAAATGGTGAGAGACTGCAAAGCTCTGAGATGAAGAGGGATCAGGGCGTCTTAGTGCATGAATCACAAAAGGCTAGTATGCAGGTATAGCAATTAATGAGAAAAGCTAATAGAATGTTATCATTTATTGCAAGGGGAATTGAATACAAATGTAGGGAGGTTATGCTTCAATTATACAGAGCAGTAGTGAGATCACATCTAGAGTACTGTGCACAGTATTGGTCGCTTTATTTAAGGAAGGATGTAAATGCATTGGGAGCAGCTCAGCAAAGGTTTACCAGACTAATACCTGGAATGGGTGGGCTGTCTTATGAGGAAAGGTTGGACAGACTAGGTTTGTATCTGCTGGAGTTTAGAAGAGAGTAAGAGGCGACTTGATTGAAGCTTTTAAGATCCTGGGGGGTCTTGACAGGGTGGATGTGGAGAGGGTGTTTTCTCTTGTGGGAGAATCTAGAACTAGGGGGTCACTGTTTAAAAATAAGCAGTTGCCCATTTAAAACAGATGAGGCAAAATTCCCTCTCCCGACGGTTGAACTCTCTTCCTGAAAAGACGGTGGAAGCAGTGTCTTTGAATATTTTTAAGAGGTGGATAGATTTTTGGTAAGCAAGGGGGTGACAGGTTATCAAGGATAGGCGGGATGCAGATTTGAGGTTACTATCAGATCATGATCTGATTAAGTGGCGGAGCAGGCTCGAGGGGCCGAATGGCCTACTCCTGCTCCTTGTTCATATGTTCATAAATTTCCACTAATGAGTTACATTTCAAAGGATGTGACTTACAGTAACTTGTTTAGTTCCTCCAAACACCGTGTACCTGAATTTCACTGCATTCTTCAGTGGTGTATCTCCATACCGATCTTTGGCATAAACAGTGGCTCCACGGCTGAGCAGGTACTTCACAACTTCTAGGTGTCCCTCACAAACTGCTACATGGAGTGGGGTTCGTTCATCATAATCCTCACTGCACAGGTTGCCGCCCTGAAAGGCAGGTGTTTTTTTAAATCAGCATCAGAAAGAAGTGAATTCCAGGTTTGCTCTTGGAAAACCTCTATAATCTTATTTTAGAATTACCGTTGAAACAAAGAGTAACACCTAACAGGAAAAAATTAAGTGCACCCTGTGTTGTTATAACTACCTGTACTGACTCGAGGCCCAAGGTTCAGTTCCCTGCCTGATTTTTCTTATTCTTTCACGGAATGTGGGCGTCGCTGGCTAAGCCAGCATTTTTATTACCCATCCCTAATTGCCCTTGAGAAGATGGTAGTGAGCTGCCTTCTTGAACTGCTCCACACCATGTGGTGTAGGTACACCCACAGTATTGTTAGGGAGGGTGTTCCAGGATTTTGACCCAGCAACATTGAAGGAATGGCGATATATTTCCAAGTCATGATGGTGTGTGGCTTGGAGAACTTGCTGGTGGTGGTGTTCCCATGCATGTGCTGCTCTTGTCCTTCTAGGTGGTAGAGGTTGCAGGTTTGGAAGGTGCTGTTGAAGTCTTGGTGAATTCCTGCAGTGCATCTTGTAGATGGTACACACTGCTGCCACTGGCATTGGTGGTGGAGCGAGTGGATGTTGAAGGTGGTGGATGGGGTGCCAATCAAGCAGGCTGCTTTGTCTTGGATGGAGTCAAGCTCCAGGTGTTGTTGGAGCTGCACTCATTCAGGCAAGTGGAGAGTATTCCATCACACTCCTGGCTTGTGCCTTGTAGATGGTGGACAGGCTTTGGGGAGTCAGGAGGAAAGTTACTCGCTGCAGAATTCCCAGCCTCTGACCTGCTCTTGTATCCACAGCAGTTATATGGCTAGCCCAGTTCGGTTTTTGGTCAATGGGAACTCCCAGGATGTTGATCGTGAAGGATTCAGCAATGATAATGCTATTGAATGACAAGGGGAGATGGTCGGATTCTCTCTTGTTGGAGATGTTCATTCATGCCACACAAGTGTTAGGGAATGTTATCTCCTGACATGAATCTGCTGGGACACTGAATTGGTCTCATTCGTCCTGAACTGAAGAGTGGAAAAACTAGCCAAGGCTGACTTAGTATTTGCAGCAGAGAAACAGCCATTCGGACCAAACGGTTGGTATTTATGCTTCACACTACCCTCCTCCCACTGTAATTCATCCAACCCTATCTGCTTTTGATCGCTAACCCATGATTCCTGCAGGTTAACGTGTAAGTCTGATCTCTAGTTGAGTACAGAATTGAGCTCGAATGTGACGCATTCAATGCCTGAATAGCCTATTCGTACTCATTGTACAAAATCACACAAGATGAATGAGGAGTTAGACAATCTGACTCTAAACATATCTACATACGAACATACGAATTAGGAACAGGAGTAGGCCACTCGGCCCCTCAAGCCTGCTCTGCCATTCAATAAGATCATGGCTGATCCAAATGAAACCTCAACTCCACATTCTTGTCTATCCCCAATAACCTCCATCCCCTTGTTAATCAAGAATCTATCAAACTCTGCTTTAAAAATATTCAAAGACTCTGCTTCTACTGCCTTTTGAGGAAGAGATCTCCAAATACTCTCAATCCTCAGAGGAAAAATTTCTCCTCATCTGTCTTAAATGAGCAACCCCTTATTTTTAAACAGTGACCCCTAGTTCTAGATTCTTCCACAAGAGGAAACATCCTCTCCACATCCAACCTGTCAAGGCCCCTCAGGATCTTATAGGTTTCAATTGAGTCGCCTCTTACTTTTCTAAATTCCAGTGGATACAAGCCTAACCTGTCCAGCCTTTCCTCATAGGACAACCTGCCCATTCCTGGTAGTCTAGTAAACCTTCTCTGAACTGCTTCTAATGCATTTACATCTACCTTTGAGATGGGAAGAATAGGATGAAAAAATAGATATAAACTAACTTTGTGCTGTCAACCTGAAATAATAACAGTAAATCCACAAATACCCTTCAAGTGAAGTTTATGAAGGAAAAAGATTGGTTAAAATTTGGATGGAATTCAACCAGAAAGCATCTTTATCTTTCAGATGCTGATTCATCTGTTTTATACTTGAAGACAACATTTGTATACCAGTTTAAAATAAGCAAGCTACACGTGAGACCAGTGATCAGAAGTAACTTAGTTCCAAGCAAACAGCATAAATATTGAACGGGCAAAAGCAGATGTATGCTGTTTGACTCCTTTAAGAACTGAATAAATACATAGCTGGGAAGAGGAGTGGATATTATAGAGATGGGTATTACCTAAGATAATCACAAACTTCATGTTAGACAATCTACTGCTGCCTGGGCTGGGAACAAATGTTGACTTGGGAGCAAGAGACTAGGGTTAGATATGACAATAAATAAATAAGTATTAGCAGTTCCCTGGATTATCTTCAAAGATGAGGACTTGTTTACGAAGAACTGTCCTTCAGGGGGCTAAAGTGAGAAGTGTGCTTGATGAACCAAATTGACTTTTCTTGTTTGTGGTTTTCTCAAGTCTTGAATGAACCAGTTTCCTGAACATCGGAAAGACTGGGGTCATCATCTTTATCCAAGCCAAAAACGTCCGTGCTGTCCCCACTGATTGGCCTCCATGTCCAGTGTCTCTGGCTGAACCAGACAGTTCACAATCTCAGTGTCATATTCAACCTCACTGGGCACTTCTGAACTACAGTTCTAGCTCTGTTCTCTGGTACCTCACTGACTCTGCCCCTTTACGTGAGCCTGGACGGAGTATCGGCAGGCTGTTCAACAGTAATAACCTGATCATATCTTCATCCAACATCTACAAGCAGGAACTTCCTGGCAGAAGTTTCTGAACAGCAATCTGGATTGGGAACAGAGTCTGATTTACTGTTATTCCTCCTAAACTCATGGGTGCTAAAGCTTTTAACAGGAATTAGGAAGCCCATATAAGACCACGGATAAAGGATTGCTTAATATATATTTTGTTCACTTGTTTTTTGGTATTTTTTCATTAGATGATTGTGTCAGTATTACCGAGATCATACTATAAAAGTGTATAGGTGCTCCAGAACAGAATTCCAAGAGTAATCAAACTAAAGAGACATGTTTTTTCTTATTATTCATTCATGGGATGTGGGCTTCACTGGCTGGGCCAGCATTTATTGCCCATCCTCAGTTGTCCTTGAGAAGGTGGTGGTGAGCTGCCTTCTTGAACCGCTGCAGTCCATGTGGTGTAAGTACACCCACAGTGCTGTTAGGGAGGGAGTTCCAGGATTTTGATCCAGTGACAGTGAAGGTACGGCGATATATTTCCAAGTCAGGATGTTGAGTGACTTGGAGGGGAATTTCCAGGTGGTGGTGTTGCCATCTATCTGCTGCCCTTGTCCTTCTAGATGGTAGTGGTTAAGGGTTTGGAAGGTGCCGAAGAAGAAGCCTTGGTGAATACCCTGCAGTGCATCTTGTAGATGGTACACACTGCTACTACTGTGCGTCGGTGGTGGAGAGAGTGAATGTTTGGGGATGTGGTGCCAATCAAGCAGGCTGCTTTGTCCTGTACGGTGTCAAGCTTCTTGAGTGTTGTGGGAGCTGCACTCACCCAGGCAAGTGGGGAGTATTCCATCACACTCCTGACTTGTGCCTTGTAGATGGTGGACAGGCTTTGGGGCGTCAGGAGGTAGGTTACTCGTCACACAATTCCTAGCCTCTGACCTGTTCTTGTAGCCACAGTATTTATATTGCTCGTGCAGTTCAGTTTCTGGTCAATGGTAACCCCCTCAATGTTGATAGTGGGAGATTCAGTGACGGTAATGCCATTGAACATCAAGGGGTGATGGTTGGATTCTCACTTGTTGAGAGATGGTCGTTGCCTGACACTTGTGTGGCACGAATGTTACTTGCCACTTGTCAGCCCAAGCCTATATATTGTCTAGGTCTTGCTGCATTTGGACATGGACTGCTTCAGTATCTGAGGAGTCATGAATGCTGCTGAACATCGTGCAATCATCAGTGAACATCCCCACTTCTGACCTTATGATAGAAGGAAGGTCATTGATGAAGAAGCGGACGATGGTTGGGCCGAGGACACTACTCCGAGGAACTCCTGCAGTGATGTCCTGGAGCTGAGATGACTGACCACCAGCCACCACAACAATCTTCCTTTGTGCTAGGTATGACTCCAACCAATGGAGAGGTTTCCCTCTGATTCCCACTGACTCCAGTTTTGCTAGGGCTCATTGATGCCACACTCTGTCAAATGCAGCCTTGATGCCAAGGGCAGTCACTCTCCCCTCACCTCGGGAGTTCAGCTCTTTTGTCCTTGTTTGGTCCAAGGCTGTAAAGAGGTCAGGAGCTGAGTGGCCCTGGCGGAACCCAAACTGGGCGTCAGCGAGCAAGTTATTGCTAAGCAAATGCCACTTGATAGCACTGTTGATGACCCCTTTCATTACTTTACTGATGATGGAGAGTGGACTGATGGGGTGGTAATTGGCCGGGTTGGATTTGTCCTGCTGTGTGTGTACAGGACATACCTGAGCAATTTTCCACATAGCCAGGTAGATGCCAATGTTGTAGATGCACAAGGGCGCTTGGCTAGGGGCGCGGCAAGTTCTAGAGCACAAGTCTTCAGTATTATTGCCGGAATGTTATCAAGGCCCATAGCCTTAGCAGTATCCAGTGCCTTCAGCCGTTTCTTGCTATCATGTGGAGTGAAACAAATTGGCTGAAGACTGGCATCTGTGATGCTGGGGACCTCCAGAGGAAGAGTTGATATTAAAACTCTTGCATATGGCACAATTTCTACACTATTAACTTCAATTTCTAAAGGCACCTTTTAAGATAAAAACAATGTCAACATGCCACAATGGAAAAGCCCTATGTAAAAACACGATTCAGCCTACTGCTTGTATGGGGAGATAAACAACACTCAGATTACTTGGGCCAAATGACCAGTTTCTGTAATGTGATTTCTATGTAAATAGTTTTGAGTCTTGTAGATGTTAAGTGATGAAGCTAGCTTTAACTACAAAATCCACTGGAAAATTCCGGAATTACAAAGCCACCTAGTGAAACCTTTCTATTCCATAAAACAAACAGAAAATGCTGGCAACACTCAGCGGGTCAGACAGTATCGCTGGAGAAAACAGTCAACAGTCGGGTTTGGACCCTTGGGTCAGAACAATTTTCACAAATGATCCATGCTGAAATTTGTATCTCCTGTTTTCTCCACATGTGCGGTCTAATTTGCTGAGCGTCCCCAACACTCCGTTTTGTTTTGGATTTTGCAGGTATTATTGTTGTTTTTGTTTTCTTTTTTTACCATATCGAGTATAGCTTCCAATGCACCAATATCGCCGGCCTTCGCAGCTGCACAAGCCAACGAAGGAGTCAGAGCATCACGGATAGCCTCCAGTTCCTATTGTTTTAAAAAACAGCAGCTTGTTACATGTCAAATCATTCAATATTCTTTGATTAAAAGAAATTTCAAATATTAAATATGTTTTTAGAGAGCAGTACAATATATTAATAATCATATGAACTAGAAGTTCCTGATCTGATCATTTTGCCACAAAAGCAGTGCAGTTTTTAAGGGGTTTAAAAAAATATTAAGAATGTCAAATAGCAGGGTCAATTTTATAACTATAGTCCGTTACAGCATCTGGACTATAACGTTTACCTCTTTGCAGCTGACACTGAGAGATCTGGCAATTGCTTGAATAAATCGACTGTCTCGAAGAGAAATCTTTGCCTCCCCAAGTGCTGCACTCATTTCTCCTCTCAGGTTTTCAGACAGCATCTGGGAGAAAGTGAAATAAATCCTATTAGTTGCATAATTGTGATTTTGCAACATTCAAGTTAAAGTCTCAAATTAAAACACTCAATTGTTTGCAACATCTATTAAAGGTGTGTTCAATGCAATTAAGTTATACAAATATGGTTAAGTGAATGCCAAGCAATTAACATTTCAAACTGGACAAAAATATCAGACCAAAATTGAGAAAATAATGGCATGTGAACGATGAACACCATTATTAATGTGCAAATCTCCCAACAACTTATGGTGAGGAAAGTATGCCTCATGAATTATGAATCGCAACAAGTTGGCTGGACAATTTCAGCTACTTTTAGCTTTATGAAAACAGCACCTCATCCTGAACCTACCCATGAATTTCATGAAGTTGTTGCATTTGCCCTTTAAACACGCTACAGAAAATCAAGTCTAGTAATTAACAGTTGAAGTGCCCTATTAACAAAATATAATTGTTAATGACTGCCAATCAACCTCCCTCTCCTGGAGAGTGAACAATTAAAAATTTGGAGTCTCATTTCTTCAGGTAGTGAATACTTGTTGGGGATTTTAAAAATGTCAAATTTTAAGTTTTTCAATCTTAGTTTTCTTTTCCTTTTTGCCTTTCTTCTCGCCTTTAATCCAATCCTCCTTTGCATCTTTTCATATCTTTTCCTGTACCTGGTTTGACATTGATATCATCCACTCTAATTCACCCTCCTTGTCTTGTTTATTTCTCAATCCTTAAATCCCATTGCTTACAAAAATATTCTGTTGTCCCATTGTTTACCAAGGTCCCAGTTGCTTTTGCCATGCTGTTATTGGCTCACAATTCCAGCAACTTAACAGATTGAAAATTTTTTCAGCCAAGGGTGCAGGAAAAAGTCTGATCAACCAGACATGCTATGAAACTGCTGCTCCAACAAATTCCAGTCCATTATGTTTGTCACAGGAACTTCCCCACACATGACGAGGCAGATTTTCCTCTTGGGCATGGATACTTGAGTGTAAATCAACCAAAGAAAATCAAGTGAGGAGAACTGTACATGTTTACCAAAACCCTTTTAATTTTCCACCCATAAACTTACACCAACTAAAATTTGTCCAGTCCTGTTTCTCATGCATTCCCATTTGATTTTCCTCTACCTGGTGCACTCAGGTCATCCTTTCCACCCAAACACAATAATATGCTTTAAATACTCCAAGTACACCGCTACAACTAGTAGCTCATTTCATTCACTTAAAGATCAGATTGTACATTTGGATCAGAAAATCAAAGATTTTTTTCCTTTGATTTAATTAATAGTCGTATTCTCTTCACGTGAAAGGAATTTCTACACACGTTTCTCTCTTCTCAATTATATACTTGAAGTTTTGTAAAAAATTTTCCTCCAAAGGGAATCAACTGAAGCGACAGGTAAAAGAGATAAGGGACTACAACTGAATTCATTGGAAATGCAGAATTTCATCAGAGAAAAAGTTCAATTTCACTCCCTAAAGATATGCCTTTTTATGACAATACAATATGCTAATACATGAAGGCTTATGCTAAAACAGAGCTAAATGAATTTGCCACACCAGAAATCAAGGTTATTTATTGACTCTGCAGAGACATTTAGACATTGTAATCTCTCCATTCTGGAAATCTATTGTCCAGGAACACCAGTTGTCTGAAATTTTTCTGAGTAGGACCTAGCAATTCCCAGTATAGAATAAATGCCTGCTCCCTCGATGTCACTGACATCATTTTAGTACAGCACTTTGGGATAGGAAACACGGAAGATACAGTATTTGGATAAGTAAAACCATTTTTATCACTGCTTTAAGAGTGTTTTATGTTTCAGGTAAATATTTATATCTACGATGTTTTCCAGTTCACACAGTTGTGGTTCAGCATTCTAATGTCATTCTATAATTCAGAAAATTCTGAGATTCAGCAACGACTTGGTCCCACGCATTCAGGACTGGAGAGGTTACAGTGTGTCACTAAACTTTTATAGTGTTGTTTAACTATAAATAAATATATTATTAGCTTAAGTTTCCTGTAAACTTGCACTGAACTCTGGCATAACTTGCTGCACCCCCCCTTCCTTCCTTCATCTTTCAGCTTTTCCCCCATATTAAATGGGGTCACTAGAACGCTGGTTGATCGTTCCTCATTTCAACTATCACACTTTTAGATTTGGAGGGGGGTTTTACAGCTGGGTGCCCTTCCTACAGCTAACCCTCCTCATTTATCTAGGCTGGGGTCAATGCACACTGGTCTGTCTGCACCAGCGGCTGGGTTCTTTCATGACCAACAAGTCCTGAAGTGGCACTTGAACCTGGGGCCTTCTGGCTCAGAGGCAGGAAAACTACCCACTGAGCCACTCCAGCTCCTATGTCTACTCCATTTAAAGAAATTCCAGGTCACTATGTGATTCTAAATGAAAGCCGCCCTCCTCCTCACACAGATCAATTCTCCAGGGACAGAAACATACAATGTAGGTGACAGTTTTTTTTTTAATTTGTTCATGGGATGTGGGTATCACTGGCCAGGCCAGCATTTATTACCCATCCCTATACAGTGCTCTGTAACATTATACACGAACATGTCCTGTGACATATCATATGCCAGGTTCTTATCTTGTTCGGTTATTGCCAATACCAGACTACAGGCTCGATTTTTAGGTGCCATTGGGGCAGGGATCAGAGGCAGATGAGTGATAAAATTAGTTCCATCAGCCTGCGTACCGGTCCAATCTACCCCAGGGCCATTTTTGTGGAGGTGAGATGGGTGGTGGCTGATCCAATTTGTTAACAGTTAATTAAGGTCAATTCAAGGAGGTTGGCTGGGATTTTCCAGTAGTTTCATGCTTGGAGACGGCCTCTTGGCAGCAGACCTGCGCTCCATGCAGGTCTAGGAGACCTCTCTGCCTGCCTGAATGCCACTGCAGCCACAGGCCATCGTATGGAGGGGCACCCCCTCCATAGTAGAAGTCTGGCTGAAATAGCCATTTTTATGTTTTAAATTTAAAACAGTTGGAGAGAGGGCACCTCCATTTTAAGCACCCTCACCTTCACTTAGCTTATATTGTAATGAATGCTCCTTTCTAGCTGGAAAGCCTCTGATAGGCCCTCCTGCTTCAAGAGCCTGCACTTAATAGGATGGCAAATCCACCCTTTGGCGGTTAATTGGCTGTCCCAGGGAGAATCCCACGAATACGGACTTCTGACCCACATTTCAGCCTGACAGAAGTGTTCAGAAGCCAACAGGGACAATCCAGCCCAAGGTGTTTCAGCGCAGGGATGGAAGGGAAAAGATATTTACCAGTGAGCTATTGGACAGTCCTTGCAGTGAACAGCTCAAGAAAAATATGGTGCAAATCCTTTGAGGGAGATGCCTGCTCATCAGAGCTAAAAAGTAAGCTTTTAGAAAGTATGTGTGCGCACAGCACTGGAACATTATTTTGTGATTGAAACACATTACCTTCCTCTTCTCCTGTATACTCAGTTCAGTCTTACCCAGTACATAGGACAGTTTGGCCAAAGCAGCTTCAGGTGTCATATCACATCCGGGAATGAGTCCTACGTCAGTGAGAGCCTGAAATCGAAAGTTCACGGGACTTAAAACAAGTTTCAGCTAAAATAAGAGGAATTAAGAGCACATGATGAAATCAGTCTGAAAGAGATTGAAATATAGGCCTGTAAGTATAAATTCTTGGAATTAATGCTAGATAAGTTCAACACAGAGCGACTGAACTTAAGATAATTTTAGAGCCAATTCTCTGTTGCATCTGGTCCTGTAATCAGCTGGAGTGACAGATTCAATGGTGTACCTTGTGTCATCAAGCCACAGACAAAACAGGAACACGGGAGTGCATTCTGCTCCACCCAACCATCTTTTAAATGGTTGTGCCAACGGAGCAGCTGAAGAATTCTTTTAACTGGTAATAATTTTACTTTTTCGTTAATTGACAGGTAGTTGAAAACAGGAATCAAGGTAATAGCAGTTCTGTGATCAACACATTTGATTAAGCCGAATTACAGCTGATATTATTACCCTTCATCAAGCATAAATGGGGCAGAAGTGACCCAGAAACGAAGTTGTCACTCTCACCAATGCTCTTGCCTCCAACATCTTGGCTAGGGGCTTTAGAACTTGTTTTAAAAATTTATTCTTTCATAGGATGTGGGCATCATTGGCAAAGTCAGCATTTGTTGCCCATCCCTAATTGCCCTCGAGAGCAGTTAAGAGTCAACCACATTGTGGGTCTGAAGTCACATGTAGGCCAGACCAGGTAAGGATGGAGAGTGCTTTCCCTAAAGGACATTAGTGAACCAGATGGGTTTCCACAACAATTGATGATAGTTTCACAGTCACCATTACTGATACTGGCTTTCAATTGCAGATTTTAAAAATTAATTGAACTTATTAATTGCGTTTAAATTCCACCAGCTACTGTGGCAGGATTTGAACCCAGCGCATTATTCTCCTATTTCTGAGCTCGCTAGCACGTGGCACTGGGAGTAATCCAGAGATTATAACCCGAGAGGTCTTGCTTTTTAGTCTACTGCCTAACTCCCTGAATTCTTGATGCAAGACCTCATTCCTCTTTCTACCTATGTCATTGGTACCAACATGTGCCATGACCTCTGCCTTATCGCCCTCCCCCTTCAGGATGCCCTGCAGCTGTTCAGTTACATCCCAGACCCTGGCACCAGGGAGGCATCATACCATCCTGGAGTCACGTTGACGGCCACAGTAGCGCCTATCTGTTCCCCTGACTATAGAATCCCCTATTACTATTGCTTTCCTTCCCTCCGATACAGACAGGCTGCTTATGGTGCCAGAAGCTTGGCTCTGTCTGCACTCCCTGGAGGAACCAGCGCCCTCATCAGCCTCCAAAATGGAATACCGATTTGCGAGCGGGACCCCAGGAGACTCCTGAACTACCTGCTTGTTTCTCTTGGACTGCCTGGTGGTCACCCATTCCCTTCCTTCCGCAAGTCCCTTCAGCTGTGGTGCGGACACCTCTCTAACTGTGCTATCCACGATGCTCTCAGACTCACAGATGCTCCATGAGTGTCCCCAGCCGCCGTTCCAGCTCTGAAACTAGAGCTTCCAGGAGCTGGACACATTTCCTGCACACATGCTGGTCCCGAGCACTGGAAATGTCCCCGGCTTCCCACATGGAGCACGAGAAGCACACCACGGCTTTGAGCTCTCCTGCCATGACTTATCCCTTTAAATTAAACCTTTTAAATCAATTACTCTAGGGCCCTTCTTTCCTGATCTTCGTTACTATAGAATATACAAACTATAAACCACAAAAAGACCTTAAACTATAAGCGATTAAAGTAGCAAATACTTACCCGACCTGACCCACTACTTACCAGTCATTCCTTTCCCTTGTAGCCTCTACTGCTGCAGCAGGGCAAGACTACTCTCTGAAGATTTAAGAAGTTGGATATCCAAGAAAAAATGTAAAGAGCACCTCTTCCCCTATGCACCGAATTCCCATAGTGCACCAAATTGCCAATACGCACACTCACTCTGGCTGTATCTCACTCACGGTGAGCTCTCTCCCGTTTGTGTGCAAGCACATTGTAGCATTAACCTGGGCCTCTGAATTACTGGTCCAGCGACATTACCACAATGCCACCATCTTCCCATGCTGGAGTAACTGCCTGCTTCAGGTAGTTGGTCACTTGTAATAAACAAATTGGGGTACAAAGAACCCCAAGTGCAATTTAAAAGTACTTTTGAAGTGTTGTGACTGTTGGAATGTAGGAAATGTAGCAGCCAAGTTGCTTATTGCAATCTCCTACAAACAGCAATGTGATAATGATCAAATAACCGTTTTTTGTGATGTTGACTGAGGGATAAATATTGGCCAGAACACTAGGTAACACTTCTGCTGTTTTTCAAAATAGTGCCTTGGGATCTTTTACATCCACCCAAAAGGGCAGACTGGGCCACTGATCAACTTTTCATCCGAAAAATGGCACCTGACAGTATAGCACTGGGGTTTCAGCTTTGGTTTTTGTGCTCATGACCTGGAGTGGTACATGAACCTAGAGTCTTCTGACTCAGACACAAGAGTGTGCCAACAGCTTCCACCACTGGTGGGTGCTGTAGCTTCACCCTTCTATTCTTACTGGCATGACAGGGGAGCTACCTCCAGCATGGTGATAATCCCAGGGTTGGAAAACCCATGTGGTCAAGGTTAACATCTCAGAAGGCGGCAGAATTGCTTGCTTTGTCTGCCTCACTCCCTCTGCCACCACAGCCCAGAGAAAAGCCCAGGTCATAATGTTCAGTTACTTAAAGAACCATGGTGCAGACTTATTTAATCTTTAAAAAACAGAAAACCATTTTCTAATTCAATCAACCTTTGGAGGAGCAAATAATGATCGATGGACAACAATATCTACCCCTGTGCTCCCCAGCTGATGTTCTACCCATTAAAATGAATAGATGAAAAATCCTGTTCTGGAGGGCACAGCAATGGAAAATCCTAGCCGTAATATTTAAGATCAGTGACTCACCTTCCCTGTTGCATATGATTGACTAACAGAGCCCCTCAAACACTGAGTGCAATTTATTATCAACACTCCACGATCAACAGCTTTCTTAAACTCCTCCAATATATCAGGACGATTATCTGGAGCGTTCCCTGTTCCATAGGTCTCCAATACAATTCCTTCCATTGGTGGTTGCAGAAATGCTCGCACCTGAAAAGAAAATGTAGCTATAAATGGACACAAACTTCATAATACAGATTTCTTGCTATGTCTTTCAGCATTACTGAACTCGACTGCATCAAAACAATTGTAAAATCTAAATGAAGTTTTCACTCTTAACCACTAAATTAATCCTTGGAAAGTAAAATTAAATCTTATCTGCACAATTAAGATGACGGCAGAAAGTTCATGTCGTAAAAAAGGTCAGAGCCTGGGAATTCACCTCTTGATTCTCCAAAGTCTGCCCACCATCTATAAAGCACAAGTCAGGTGTGTGATTTTTTTTTTAATTCATTCACGGGATGTGGGCTTCACTGGCTGGGCCAGCATTTATTGCCCATCCCTAGTTGCCATTGAGAAGGTGGTGGTGAGCTGCCTCCTTGAACTGCTGCAGTCCTTGTAGGTACACCCACAGTGCTGTTAGGAAGGGAGTTCCAGCATTTTGGCCCGGATGAATGTAGTTCCAACAACAAGCTCAACATCACCCAATACAAAGTAGCCTGTTGATCGGCATCCTATCCACTACCTCAAATGTTTACAACCTCCACTACCAGCAGACAGTGGCACCATTGTTTATCACCTACAAAATGCAATGTAGCCACTCACCAAGACTCCTTTCACAACATTTTCCAAACAAGCAACCTCCACCATCTGGAAGAACAATAGCACCAGATGCACAGGATCACCCCGTGCAAGTTCCTCTCACTTGCCATCCTGACTTGGAATTATATCACTGTTCCTTCACGGTCACTGGAAATCCCTCACAAACAGCACTATGGACGTACCTACACCACATGGACTGCATGGTTCAAGAAGGTGGCTCGCTACCACCTGCTTAAGGGCAATAAATGCTGACCCTGCCTGTGACACTCACAACCCATGAACAAATACAAAAAAGGCTCAGTCAACAGCTCACACTATACCTAATCTACACTACATACTCATACTTCAGATGCTGTTTGTAAGTGATTCCCACAATTTCATGGTCAATATGATCATTAAAATAGAATAGCTCTAAAGTAATATACTCTTATGTAGGACATATTGATCAAGGTGTGGAATAGATGCCAAAAGCAGTAAAAGTGGCAATGCCTCAGCAACTTCAATTATCATAAGCATGGATTCATTTTGTGAAGTCCTTACATCAATCAATAAGAACATTTGCACTTTGAGAAACCTGTAGCCATCCAGCTATTATCAATTTTTCCTGTGTAACCGGAAATTGAATGACAACCATGGACTTGATGACCTGGAAATTTTGGGGTCTTTGGTTCATTGTTGCAAGTATAGTGCAGAACTGCAGGCCACCTGCATTGACCTCATTCCAGATTCCAGGTATGGGATCATTTAAGTTGTTAGGAGCATGCAAGGGGGCTTCAAGGGGACTTGGGCTAAGTGAATGGACAAGAACATGACAGATGGGATATAATATGAATGTGTGTGAAGTTATCCACTTTGGCAGAAAAAACAGAAAAGGCAGAGTATTTCTTAAATGGAGAGAGATTGGGAAGTGTTGATGTCCAAATGGACCTGGGTGTCCTTGTTCATGAGTCACTAAAAGCTAGCATGCAGGTGCAGCAAGCAATTAGGAAGGCAAATGGTATTGTGGCCTTCATTGCAAGGGATTTGAGTATAGGAGTAAATATGTTTCGCTGCAATAGTATACAGCCTTGTTGAGACCGCACCTGGAGTACTGTATACTGTTTTGGTCTCCTTACCTAAGGAAGGATATACTTGCCATAGAGGGAGTGCAAGGAAAGTTCACCAGACTAATCCCTGGGATGGCGGGATTGTCTTGAGAAGAAATTGAGGAAACTGGACTGTATTCTCCAGAGTTTCAAAGAACGAGAGGTGATCTCATTGAAACGTACAGAAGTCTTACAGGGTGTAGCAAGGTAAATTTGGATAGGATGATCCCCTTCACCCAGGGGACTCTAGAACCAGGGGACACAGTTTCAGAATAAGGAGCAGGCCATTTAAGACTGAGCTGAGCAGGAACTTCTTCACTCAAAAGGTGGTGAGTCTTTGGAATTCTCTATCCAGAGGCCTGTGGAAGTTCAATCATTAAGCACGTTCAAGGCAGACATCGATGGATTTCTGGATACTAATGACATCAAGGGATGTGCAGATAGCACAGGAAGGTGGTAGTTGATCAGGCATGATCTAAATGAATGGTAGAGCATGTTCGACAGGCCAAATGGCCTACTCCTGCTCTTATGTTCCTATTTATATAACTGGAATGGGTGGATATGTAGCCACATACCCCATCACAGCACTCTGCAGGGAGCAAGAGGCCCTTACGGGGTCAAAGATTAAAGAGTACAAAATTATTTATTCCTGCAGGGGAACAATACTGATAACCGAGTCCTCTTCGGCTTTGCTCCCACTGGTGTTTGGAGCCTAATGGAAACACTGGCTGGAATTTCCTACTTGCCCGAGAATGTCCCTTAGGCTCCCCACTCCTCAAAGCTAACAGCAGACTTCAGAGGGACAAGTGGAAAAGTTGTCTACCTCCACCCACCCCACCCTCATTGAAATTTGGGTCAAAATGTACATGGGTGGATAACTGGCAGATTCAGATGTTGCCATTCCCCTTCTTGCTCAATGATTTTCCTAGGATGCACCCTCCCTTTCTACCAAAATTGCAAGTCTCAAGACTCCCTCGTGCCCATTCAGTGTCCTATTCCCAGGCCTCTACCAGTGAGGTTATGCAACCTGCCATTTGGCACAGAGTATGATCTTGCTTAATGGTGTTCCCTCCATATGAGGAAGCACCTTAAAAACAGCTGTTTATTCTGTTGCCACATCAATTTTGTAATTACACAACTAAGGGGCTCAGATGCAAATTTCATTCAAATTAATTGAAAAAGATGTGCATTCTTTGGAGATGATTTTGCATGGGTATAGCTGAAAGACAGCAGCAGAGCTTTGGAATAAGCTTACTCCCGAATATTGTTGCAAAAACATCAGCTGTTTTGTCAAGTCCAAGCAACAAGTTTATATAACAAACCTTTTCAATTGTTTTTGCTGCAATCAAAAATTAATATAGAAAACAATTAAATATTTTTATGACAGTTCAATTAGATAATTGACCTCTTTTAAAAATTGATGCAGAATTATATATTAAGAAAGGTAGTAACTCAAGGGTGTCGACCTGAATTCTTATAGTTTTGTATTCTGCTCACCAGATTTTGTAAATCTTGGCCCAGTTCATCCAACTTCCATACACATTTCTTTGTGTCATTTCAATGCAAAGCCATTTTGCTTACTTTCAAATAGTTTTTTGTCACTTCTATATCATATCTTACATTGGTGTTACCAATACCAGACCTTTTGCAATTGTTCCTGTCACCACCACTTTAAAAGTACAAATATATTACTTATGCCTGTTATTAACTCTAATATGTAGAACAGGATTTTCCTGTCCTGAGGCAGAGCCAATCCACGGCGGGCAGGCTTTAAAAATGCCAGACGGGACCCGATTCTAGAATTCCTGCCCGCATTCCTGCTGACAGCCATTTATCAGCAGTGTGGGATAAAGGTGTGGGGCTGCAGACCCGCATGCTATAGTCACAACCCTGTCAGCTCCATAGTGGAGCTGGGCATTTCAGACATCCAGCAATTTTCATGGAGTTGCGCCCATTCCTGAAAGCAATGTGGTATACACCAGAGGTGTTGTAAATCATGGGGGAACCCTAGTCTGGAGTCAGGAACCTTTTGACTTCAAAAGGTGCTGCAAACTTCACATGTCATAATTAATTGCTATATGATAAGTTAAGTATGTCTTTAATGCAGTGATTGATGATAGAACTTTGTTCTTATAAGGTAAGTGATCATTAAAATGGCCAGCATTGTGAAAGTTGTAAGTCTTCAGATGCATTAGAGTACATTATCCACTGGGTAAACTGTTCTTCTGCACTGAATATTGCTATTCAGATTTGACTGTTAATTGTCCCCTGTAATTTAGTCTTTTCATTGAACAGCTCAGGTTGCTGTTTCCCTGCTTCAAACCTTGAACAGGTGTCTGAGTTCTTTGAGTGACTTCAAATCTTAAATGTATACAGGTCTGGAGGTTTTGTTTATACAGTTGTGAAATGGAATCTCATTATGAATGCTTGGCAAAGCTCCAAACCCCAATAATGGATTTAGCTCAGCAGAGGTTGTTGATAAAGCTGTCAAGGGGACAATTAATTTGTTTATCTAGATGGTTTTATAACTACATAATAGAATTGTGGCTTTTTTTGAAGTGGCTTTGAATGACTGTTTATTTTTACAGTTTTGAGTACCTCAAAGACTTCCCAATGTTATTGCAGGGCTCAAGAGTTCTGAACATAGTAGATACTGGATGAGTGGGCATTGGCTGAGTGGTGGGGGTTAAATGAGGGGTGATACGAGGGCATGGAAAGCAATTGTGGAATATGGAGGCCCATGAGGGGTTTGGGGGTGGGGGGTAGGGCA
The DNA here is from genome assembly GCF_964194155.1 of Cetorhinus maximus. Classification (NCBI taxonomy): domain Eukaryota; kingdom Metazoa; phylum Chordata; class Chondrichthyes; order Lamniformes; family Cetorhinidae; genus Cetorhinus; species Cetorhinus maximus. Next base: position 40,066,416 of record NC_135896.1, on the reverse strand, counting down.
TGGGGATGGGTGAGGGAACATACCAGGTAAGGGTGCCTCATATTTATCTGCAGAACTGGGCCGATGTCCCAGGTAATGGAGGAGAGTCTTCTAATTTGCCTGCCTCGGTATCCACCCATCTCTGTTTCTGCCTGGGGCCTGCTGTGGAAGAGGCCAACACCACTCCAGCCTGCCCCAACTCAGTGGGGTGAAAATATGTTGGGCGTGCATCATTACTCAGGAGATGGGATCATGACATTCCTAACTCCAGTCTTGAAGGGAAAAATTCAGCCTGTAATTTCAAATCCATTTTGATCATTCAATAATCTTTAATTAGTTACCGTGGCAAGAGTGATTCCTGGGAATAACCTGATCAATCCACATTTCGATTCATATCGGTGTGCACCATGAACTTTTTAGTTGCATTTGGTCTCCAGACAGTGTCCCAGTTGACTATAAAGAAAACAAACATAATTTCACTGCACTTGCAGCTTAAAAAAACAGAAAGAAAAAAATTGCACTAATTACTTAGAAAGAAAGAGGGGGAGGGAGGGAGAGAGAGAGAGAGGGGGAGGGAGGGGGGGGGAGAGAGAGAGAGAGAGAGAGAGAGAGAGAGAGAGAGAGAGAGAGAGAGAGGGAGGGAGGGAGGGAGGGGGGGAGAGAGAGAGAGAGAGGGGGAGGGAGGGGGAGAGAGAGAGAGAGGGGGGGAGGGGGAGAGAGAGAGAGAGGGGGAGAGAGAGAGAGGGGGAAGGAGGGGGATGGGGAGGGGGAG